>NW_027507764.1:384895429-385495429 GCF_037356315.1 Lithobates pipiens
TTGTCTCAAAAAAAATAACAAACAGGTTATACTTACCTACTCTGTGTAGTTGGTTTTGCACAGAGAAGCCCGGATCCCCCTCTTCTCGGGTCCCTCATCGGTGTTCCTGGCCCCTCCCTCCTATCGAGTGCCCCCACAGTCAGCAGCTTGCTATGGGTCACCCGAGCTGAATCAGGAGCCCTGACCCGGCCCGCCCCTGATTGTCTGACTGACTTTGATTGACAGCCGTTTGAGCCAATGGCACAGCTGCTGTGTCTCAGCCAATCAGGAGGAGTGTCCTGGATGGCTTAGACATTAGTGGGCATCGCTGGAGAGAGAAGGGGCTCGGGTAAGTAATTAGGGGGTGCTGGGGAGGCTGCTATACACAAACATTTTTTTAATCTTAACCGGTTCCCGACCAGTGCACGCCGATGTATGTCGGCAGAATGGCACGGGCAGGCATATTGGCATACAGGTACGTCAAATCTTTAATGCCGCCCTGCCGGCGGCGCGCTCGCGTGCTGGTCGGGGACCCCCGACGATCGCCGTGGGCATACCCGTGATCGTCTCACGGGGCGGCTGAACGAGGAAATGCCATTGTAAACAGCATTTCCCTGTTCTGCCTAGCAACTAGTGACGCTGATCTCTGCTCCATGTGATTGGAGCAGAGATCAGTGTTCACTAAATTAAAGCCCAGTCCCCAACAGTTAGTAAAACACCCCTAGAAACACTTAACCCCTACACTGCCACCCACTGGTTAACCCCTTCATTGCCAGTGTCATTTACACAGGAATCACTGCATTTATATAGCAGTGATTGCTGTATAAATGACAATGGTCCCAAAAATGTGTCAAAAATGTCCGATGTGTCCGCCATAATGTCGCAGTCACAATAAAAATCGATGATCGCCGCCATTACTAGTAAAAAAATAAATTATTAATAAAAATGCCATAAAACTATCCCCTATTTTGTAAACGCTATAACTTTTGCACAAACCAATCAATAATCGCTTATTGCAATTTTTTTTACCAAAAATATGTAGAAGAATACGTATCGGCCTAAACTGAGGGGAAAAAATGTTTTTTTATATATTTTTGGGGGATATTTATTATAACAAAAAGTTAAAAATAATGCGTTTTTTTCAAAATTGTCGCTCTATTTTTGTTTATAGCGGAAAAAATAAAAACCGCAGAGGTGATCAAATACCACCAAAAGAAAGCTCTATTTGTGGGAAAAAAAGGACGTCAATTTTGTTTGGGAGCCACGTCGCATGACCGCGCAATTGTCAGTTAAAGCTACGCAGTGCCAAATCGCAAAAAGTGGTCTGGTCTTTGACCAGCAAAATGGTCCGGGGCTGAAGTGGTTAATGCATAGAATGCATTAAGATAAAAAAAAAAAACCTTCTGCCTTTACAGCTCCTTTAATGATGCAAAGAGATTCACCAGCAAATCATGTATACTTTTCCAGTCTGGTAGGTCTTTTTCAGAGCCAATAGAAATCATTCAATGTTTACACTGTGCAGCAATTACTAGCATTAGTCCGTATTACTATGCATGCCCCACAAATTTGGTAGATTTTATAATGGCAATCTTGGACTCCAAGGGATTAGTTGATTCCTTTAATAGACCACCTAATTCTGAACTCAGTTTTGTCACAAGAGTGTATGCAGACACATTGTAGTAATATAAAGAGCTAAGAAAACAAATTTCCCCTACGGTCTTTAGCAACAGACTTTAGTAGAGCACTAACTGAAGCATAACTGCTGGTTCTGCTGTTGTAGGCAAAGACTTATGTGGCCTAAATACAAACCTCAGCTTCAATCAAAGGCATATCAATAGAACGTTAGTTACTCAAGGGATTTGCGATTGTTCACTCATAATTCTCTCTTATGAGGGTTAAACATAGAGTTGAGTGATTGTTTAAAAATCTAGTCCACTGGCAGTTTTCCTGATCCAATCTAGTTCACAAGTTCTGAATCACAGATCTACAGTTTTTTTATTCATCTTATTCTTTATTTTAACAGTTTTGAAATTCATATTAATATGACCCTGAGGAATATCATTGCAGCACATCACACACATGAGCTGGTATTCCTAAGAAGGCTGCATGTAGTAATACGTAAATGATCAAACTGCAATTTTTAAATCACCTTATTATGCATGCAAATTTGACCAGTCTGCAAGGAATCATACAGTTCATAAACCATTATTGTCTACATTCCCGGATCTTGCAATTCTTTGTAGATCAAACAAATCTCTATGCAAATCAAATATTTCTTAATCACCAATTCCCTTAATTTTAACAATCATCACTAACTGCAAGCATATAAGCTCACCCTATATAGACCACCCATTTTAACAAAGACCCTTCCATAGCATTATATGTGCATTCAATGTATGTTATGTATGTTATTTAACTGGAAAAGCCTCCCATGTGTAGACATCTAAAAGCTCTGAGACTGCTGATGGGTGTCATCACCTTAGATGTGATGTCAGTAGTCCCAGCGGACACTGCTAAAAAGTAAATAATAAAAAAAAAATGATAGTGTTGTTGTAAAATGGCTCAGTGTCCACCACCCCTCCCTGCCAATCCTTCTACTGGT
This sequence comes from Lithobates pipiens, assembly GCF_037356315.1. Taxonomy (NCBI): domain Eukaryota; kingdom Metazoa; phylum Chordata; class Amphibia; order Anura; family Ranidae; genus Lithobates; species Lithobates pipiens. The sequence goes on from NW_027507764.1 coordinate 384,898,011, forward strand.
TTTTGTTCACCCAATGAATAAAACTCAAAATACTAACAACATACCAAGCCATCTACTGCTCTGCTCTGATTTAAACCACCAACCTTGTCTTGAAATGTCATTCAAGCATTCTCTCTGTTCCTCCTAAGACCTAAAGTTTTCTAGTTCACTTGTCACCTCAGGACTTCTCCATAGGCCCTACCTCAGGAACTCTCTACCCCAATCTGTCTAGCTATCTCTTATTTTGTCTGCCTTTGAGAGATCCACGAAAACTCATATGTTTAAGTCTATCTTGCCTCTGCCTAACAAATTAACTTTCTTTTTCCTCATCAAGTCATCCTTCACAGTTATTACCTTTTGTTTCACTTGCCTCTGCCTTTCAGATTGTAAGCTCTCACAAGCAGGGCCATTCTGACCTTCTTGTCTTGAATTATATTGTAACTGTACTGTCTGCCTGTAATGTACCTGGTAGAGGAGCCTGATATGATGAGGAAGACCTCTCTTACACCTCTGAGTCAGGGGCCCCGATAGAGCAGACAAGTGGCGCAGGAGTACATTGTGGCACGAGTGCCTATTGGCCTTGCTAGCAGCAGGGCTGGATGGACTATCTGAATCAAGTAGGAGAAGACCATTAATGGACCACAGTGGAGCAGGAGTGCTGGATTTACACCAGTAAGAAGGGGGCAGGAACAGACTGGCACTGACGACAGCAGACAGGCACAGGCTGGTAGCAGGCAGGCAGTCAGCAGGTGCCAGTGGAATATAGGCAGAGGCTCACAGCAGGCAGTCCAGCAGCGATTGGGACTGAGGCAGAGTGAGATGAAATGGGTCAGATGGATCAGGTGCAGATACATAGGCAGGAGCAAGATCAGGATACAAGCCGAGTCGGTATTAGATCAGTGGAGCAGCAACAAAGGGCACAGGCAGAAGCGAGGACAGAGGCAGGCCAGGGTCAGTGCAGGTGGGGTTCAGGAGTAGTCAGGATAAGCTGGGTTGGTAACAGTAGCCAGATGCAGAGTAACAGGTTGCAAATATGCATGGGAATGCTGTAGACATGACAGTACTGAAGCATAGCACAGGCTCAGTTTAAATATCCTGCTTGGCGCCAATGCGATCAATAGCTGCGACATGTGAGCAGCAGATGACGCTGTGCAGAAGAGCCATTCTGTCTGCTGGTATGCCCAGCATGACACTCCCTTTATATTGTAAGTGCTGCACAAACTGTTGGTGCTATATAGGTCCTGTATTATTATAATAATAATAAGAAGAAGAATATTAATAAATTCCAGAAATGTATTCATGCCAACTTTTAGGGCCATTCACACCATGTTCGTTTGGCTCCACTGGATTGCATTGTTCAATGCAGGCCCTAAGCAATGACAATCCAAAATCCATTGTTTCCAAAATGTTCAGTCCATACCAACAAGATGAAAACCATGATATTAAAAGAAAAAAAATTATCATGAGTCCCTCTGTGAACAGAAAAACCTGGACATTATTGGAATGCCTTAAAAAATACTCACTAACACAACACAGTGCATTAAGGAAATAAATGCACATCAATTCAAATGTATTTAAGGCACGTTAATTGCAACAGACAATCCCTGCTTAGAAGGATAGTTCACCTTTACAAAAAAAACTGTCTATGCAGGTAAGGGATGTTTGTTTGTAGATTAAAACAAACTGTGCAGCTCTGACTAAAAATGAATAATACCCCTGCTATAGGTGTAAACTATTTACATACCTTATGAAATCTGAATGTAATATTCCCAGGATGTTGCTAATGAGGCCCAGTTTTCACAGAGCTTTTTCTCTGATTCAAACCCCTTTGCATACTCTTTCTCTCCCCTGATGCAGTAGCTCTGAGCTCAGCATTTGACAGCTCACTCCTGTGATGGTGGAGGTGAGCAGTGATGACTAGGCCTCACTTAGCAATGTCCTGGGAGTACTTAGCAACATCCTGGGAGTATTGTAGTCAGGCATCATAAGGTATGTAAATAGCCTACACCTATAGCAAGGGCTTTATTCAACTTTAATTAGAGCTGCACAGTTTGTTTTTATCTACAGATGCCCCTTATCTGCATAGGCAGTTTTGTGTCAAATGTGAATTATGTCTTTAGAGTCTTTTGTCACAGAGCAGTATACATCAAAACACAAAACACTATGCCTTTAGGCCTCGTGCACACTGGACATTTTTACAGCTGCTGTTCTTGCTTTAGACATTTTTTTCTGCAGTCAAAAAACTCTTCAGCGGGGGCGTGGCTAGCGCGCAATAGGAATGGACGCCTGATCCAGGAGCTCCGCTCCAGCGCAGGGACATCGCACTCACCGAGGCGGCGATTTTCGCCCACAAACACACGGGACCGGAGCCAAGCTCATCCCCAACACCGGAGGATGACTCGCAAGCGGGCCAATGCAGCACAGCCGAAGAAAATGAAGGATTTCTTCCACACTGTAGGCCGACTGAGCCAAGATGGCGCCGGCGCCAACTCTCCGCTGTCTGCAGACGGCTCCCCTCCTGCAACGCCGAGCCCGAGATCCGACGGAGGATCACAGCGGCACTCTCCGGCTGCTTCAACCCCTCTTTCATGCAGTCCTGCTAAATCAAGACCTCGCTTGATGGATGAGCCTCTAGGGGAGAAGGTTAGTGCAATCAATAGTTCCCTAGAAGACACAAGGGAGCTTGCTGACAACATTAACTCCTTCCCAACCACGAGCCAGCCCATCACAGACACAACACTCAAAGACATGCTGATCTCTCTGCGAGGCTCACTACACTCAGACCTTATGGAATGCATGCAGAATTTTAAAACTGAAGTGACTGAGTTGGGGACCAGAGTAGATCACGTTGAGAAAAAAATGGGTGAATATGCAAACTCATATAATACCCTAGTTGACTCCCATAACGATCAGGCCGAGGAAGTGGCCTGGCTTAAAAACAAACTCGCGGACCTCGAGGACCGGTCGCGCAGAAATAATGTCAAACTGCGAGGGGTGCCAGAATCTGTTTTGCCGAACCACCTGCAGCAGTATGCCAAAGACCTCATGATGGCGTTTCTCCCCTCGGCTCCATCTGCCGAACTGGTCATTGACAGAATCCATCGCCTGCCTAAGCCGTCTCACCTTTCGGACAATGTCCCTCGAGACGTCCTGATGAGGGTCCACTTTTATCATATAAAAGACCAACTCATGACGGCCTACCGTAGAAACCCCAACCCCCCGGAGCAATTCTCCACTTTGCAACTTTTTGCGGATCTCTCGCAACACACGATGCAGCAACGCAAATCCCTTCTTTCGATTACCAAGGCTCTTCGTAACCACAGTATTGTGTACAGGTGGGGATATCCCACCAAAATTATTGTCACGCGTGATGGTAAAACCTCCGTGATAGCAACACTGGAAGAGGGTCTGGCCCTGCTCCGGTCCTGGGATATCCTGCCAGCCCAGGTTTCTGACACTAACTCTGCCGCCCCAAGGGGTGAACACTAGCGACACCTGGCAGGTAGTATCTCGCAAAAAGCATGTGAAGAAACCTGCGGTTTAGCTGCCTCGATCTCAATATTCCGAGTGAAACGACGAGATCCCTTGCGCTCTGGAGCTCAAAGACCCATGTTTTACCCCCTGTTTATATGTTTAAGCAGTATATCTGCCTACAGATTCCGGATGGAATCCACCTTTTTAGCTCTCTATCGACTTACCCTTTTGTTACTATCTGACTTTTGTTACTCTTCTAACTACTTCTTTTATTTTTATTTACTATTTACTGGTGAATGGACTCGGAGAAATACCCATGGAGACGAACAGCCAACTCATCTGTTGCAGCCTCATGTAGCGGACCTGGACCAACAAGGTACTTTTTCAGCATCTCTCCCTTACTTGAACTATGTCTATTAAAATAACCTCTTTTAATGTGCGTGGCTTGAACCACCCAGCCAAACGGGCTTCGCTCTGGAAAGAGGCCTTCAGGCTCGGATCCGATGTTTTGTGTGTGCAAGAAACGCATTGGTCCTCTCTGAGCGAACCCATTTTCAAACATAACAAATTTCCACATATTTTTAAAGCCTCTGCTCCTACCAAAAGAAAAGGAGTTCTAATTGCTATCAAGGATACCGTTTCTTTTACGCTTCAACAGTCTCTTATAGACCCGGAAGGTCGATATTTAATCATACTGGGTAGCTTTAATGACAAGCCCTACACCATAGTAAATATCTACGCACCCAATACCCATCAAACACGTTTTCTGAGAAAACTTCTTCGGAAGGTAGAACTACTAAAAAAGGGCGACCTGATTCTATGCGGAGACTTCAATATCATTCCTGATCAGGTCATGGACACGACCTCCAAAACACAGCGCCCAAGAATTGCTCTACAACCTTTGCTCCACACTGAGGACTTGTATGATGTATGGCGCTGCCAACATTCCACTGAAAGAGACTATTCTTTTCACTCTCTTAGACACAACTCGTACTCACGTATAGATTTGATTCTGACTGATAGGTTACTTCTTCAACGAATTACAAACTCGTCCATACATGAAATTACATGGTCGGACCACGCCCCCGTGTCCATCACGGTGGACGGGGGGCGCCCTCTGACTCCTGCTAGTGTATGGCGGGCTAATCCCCGCCTCTTTCAACAACCACAACAGGTCTCTTCCCTAACTAAACATTTGCAAGAATTTTTCTCTTTTAATGCTACTCCTGATGTTAGTCCGTTTACCTTGTGGTGTGCCCATAAGGCTTTTATTAGAGGTATACTTCTACAAATGGGTGCAAGGGCAAAAAGGCAGAGGACACAGAGGCTGGACTCCTTGCTTTCGGAGATTAAATTATTAGAAGCCCAAAATAAATCCACGACTGCTACAAATCAGAGTGTTCTGCACAAATTGACCTCACTACGTTCGGATCTCAGGCTCCTACTACTAGAGCAATACGATAAACACGTCCACTCGCTGCGATTATCACATTATTCATCTGGCAACCGGGCTGGTAAATTATTGGCCCAGAGGTTAAAAGATCGTAAAGCTAAAACCAAGATCCCCTTTCTTTTTCGTAAATCAGATCAGGGTAAATTATATGATCCTAGCGACATTGCAAACGCCTTTGCGGACTACTACGCCTCTCTGTATAATTTAAGAGATGACCCCTCCACCCCACAGCCTACGGATCAGGATATCCAGAAATTTTTCACCGACCTCTCCCTCCCCTCCTTGACCAGTGATCAATTGGAGACTCTCAATTCGCCCCTTACGGAACCTGAGATCCGACGGGCCATCAAAACTCTTCCAAATGGCAAATCCCCGGGACCTGACGGTCTTCCGAATAGCTACTACAAGATCTTTTCCCAGACTCTCTCCCCAACTTTGAGAGAGGTCTACTCTGCTGCGGTGTCCTCTGCCTCGTTCCCTCCTGAAATGCTTAAAGCATTTATAGTCACTATCCCAAAACCCGGGAAGGACCCCACGACTCCAGCTAATTTTAGGCCTATCTCCCTCTTAAATACCGATGTAAAATTGTTTGCTAAGATCTTGTCCCATAGACTTCTTCCGATCCTGCCGTCACTGATTAAGCCGGAGCAGACCGGGTTTACCAGGGGAAGGCAGGCGTCGGACGCTACTAGAAGAGTCATTAATGTTCTGCATCACGCGCATTCCTGTCGGACGCCTTCTCTGTTACTGTCTTTGGACGCGGAGAAGGCGTTCGACAGGATACATTGGGGATATATGTCCCAGACTCTTAGTAGGTTTGGGTTCTCGGGTCCTATCCTGTCGGCAATCCTGGCCTTGTACTCTTCCCCCTGTGCCCAAGTTTATACCTCCAACATACTCTCCACTCCTTTCACTATCTCTAACGGTACTAGGCAGGGCTGCCCTTTATCCCCTTCCATCTTCAACCTTCTCATAGAGCCCCTTGCTGAAAAAATTAGAACACATCCTGACATTCATGGTTTTAAATTTCTTGACAAGTCCCACACCATTAGCTTATTTGCAGATGATATTATTCTTTTCCTGACCTCCCCACAGACCTCCCTCCTCCATGCACATTCTATTCTTCACGACTTTAGCTGTATATCTTATTATAAAGTAAACTTCACGAAATCCCTTATTCTAGACCTTAACTTACCTCCCCAACTCCGAACCAGTCTCCAGAATAGTTTCCCCTACGCATGGGCAGAGTCTAGTATTTCTTACCTTGGCTTACAGCTAACGTCTGACCCACTTAATCTAGCAGATGCCAACTATATCCCCCTTATTGCTAAAATTGAAAAAGAGGCACAAAGACTGGCCAAGACAGAACTCACATGGTCTGGTAGACTGGCATCCTTTAAAATGCTCCTGCTCCCCCAGATTCTGTATGTGTTTCGCACATTGCCCATTCCTCTCAAAAATACTCACCTGTTAGCGTTAAATGGCGTTCTTCGCGGATACATCTGGGGGAGCAGGAGGCCTAGGTGCTCTAGACACCTCCTAATCAAGCACAGATCGGTGGGGGGCATGGGTTTGATCGATCTTAAAGACTATTATAGGGCAGCCATGCTTACAGCACTTAGATATTGGATATCACCATCGCCAGATGTACTCTGGTGTGACATAGAACGGGCTCTTAGCCCCACTACTGACCTGCGCATGCTCCTGCTGCTGGACATCTGGAGACCTCTCTCCTTGTGTCGACTTGCCCCTACTCTTCAGGCTTCGCTACTTGCATGGCGTGATCTTCAAAGATCAACCATTACAACTACTGAAGTCACAACACTCCCTGTCCCCATTGAGCTATTGTCCCACATGATTCCCAACACAGACTACTCGTCTTGGAAAACAAAAGGAATCTCTACAATTGAAGACCTGTATAAGGATAACTCACTCCACTCGTTCGCATCACTTAGAGCAGAGTTTAATCTGCCCCCTACAGACTTTTACAGGTTTCTACAAACCTCACATCTCCTTAACACTCTAAGATGCCCCCACGTTTCCATACCGACCAACCTGTGGCATTTTTACACAAAAACCCCATCCCCAACCAAAGGTATCTCCCTTTTTTACTCCACCTTCCAAAATAAACTTTTGTTTACCGACTCGCGGCCCTTCACTAAATGGTCAATAGACTTTAATAAAAGCTTTGATCCATGTGAATGGAAGAAAGCATTTCAAACGATCTATACAGCATCTCGATGTGTAAATCATTGGGAGCTTGCCCAAAAAATAGCCCTGAGGTGGTATCTGACGCCATATCTCTTAGCAAAGTTCTCACCGGCTAATTCCCCCTTATGCTGGAGGGGGTGTGGGGAGGTGGGTAATATTTCACACATGTTTTGGTTCTGCAGACACCTCTCCAGCTTTTGGGGCAGTGTGTTTCGATGTATCTCCAGTGTTACAGGAATCCTCACTCCGGTTAATCCTACATTGGCAGTTTTGAATTTGGGTATCGACAATTTCCCCCCTTTCTGCCGCTCGGTTGTCACACACATCCTACTGGCGGCTAGATTATCAATTACCAGAAATTGGAAATCCAACAAAACCCCCAACCTGTCAGAGGTGCTTAGCATTACCAGACAAAATTATGTGTATGAATCATTACTAGCTGGTAGAAGGGGGAGCAGAGCAAAATTTGACGACCAGTGGAAAGTCTGGGTTGACTGGTCTAAACAGCTCACGGATGTTTAGTTGTCTCCAATTGTTAATTATTAATGGTTACGTTGTATTTTAAGTTTGTGCTTGTACCTCCTTGCCAAGTTCTAGGGCAATAAGTAGCTTCTTTCCTCCGGATGTCCATCCACCAGATTACTGTTTCCTTTTTTCCCAATATTTCTTCTTCTTTTCCCTTATCTCTACTCTCTTACTATTCTTTTGACATTCGACCTATATGAGCATGACAAAAAACCATCTTTCTGTGTACTGATGTCAATCTGTATCTATGATTATTCTTAAAGGTGGCACAGCCACGATTGTTTTGAAATCTACTCATTTCTTGTGTGATTTGCTATCTGTTACACTATATTCTGTATGTAAAATTTTCTTCAATAAAAACTAATTTAAAAAAAAAAAAAAAAAAAAACTCTTCAGCATGTTATCCTATGTGTCCGTGCACACTAATGGCGCGTACACACGACCGGACTTTCCGTCAGAATAAACTCAGATGGTCTTCCCGACGGAGTTCCGACCGAACATACTTGCCCAAACACGATCGGACCAAAGTCAGTTTGTTGCAAATGCAATGACGGGACTAGAAAAGGAAGTTCAATAGCCAGTAGCCAATAGCTGCCCTTGCGTCGTATTTGGTTCCTTCGGACCAGCATACAGGCGAACGGTTTTCCCGATATAAATTGATTTCGTCTGAAAGATTTAAAGCATGTTCTGCATGTAGGTCCGTCTGAATTTTTTAAAGAAAAACAATTGGATTATCCCACACACAATCGGAATACCTTTTCTGCAGGAAAGTCCGGTTGTGTGTACGTGGCATTAGGCTGCTATAAGCACTTTTTGGCTGGAAACCCCCCCCCGAACAAGGAGTTTTTCAGCTGTAAAAACGCTCTAACTGAAAAAAAAGCTGAAAACAGCTTAAAAGTGCCAAGGCTTTTCTGCGTTTATCAGCGTTTTTTAGCCATAAGCTTTTATGGGAGTATAGTTTTTCTAAAAAAAGCTATAAAACACTACAGCTAAAAAACACCAAAAAAGCTTTTATGGGAGTATCGTTTGGCAAAAAAAAAGCTAAAAAACACTACAGCTAAAAAACACCAAAAAACACTGAAAAACACTACTACAAAAACGCTGAAAAACTCACTCTACAGCTACAGCTTTCTACAGCTAACGTTACTGGCTTTTTTTATAACGTCCAGTGTGCATGAGGCCTAAAAGTTACTGAACGGTCAATTTTAAATCACCGAAGTACTAATCGTAGATGCATGGAAGGAACAGACAAAGAGAGACACAAGAAGTTGCCGGGCCCTTTAAAAAATTATTTGAGCTTACATAGTTACATAGTTACATAGGCGTCATTCGCTTGCATAACAATAACTAAAGTCATACCCCATGAGTAAGCTTAATGCTTAAGTCCCAGATCATCATCTTTGCTGAAGAGTGCTGCAGCACTTATCGACAAAAAAATATTGCTACTTAATTTAAGCAGTCATGATGCATGGTGACAAAACTTACAACAGAAAGCTCAATATATATCTGAATCAACTATCTGAATAAAATGTGAGGTTGGATAAATGACTTGAGTTCATCTAGAGTTTATATGCAGAATTATTTGCTTTTGAGGGCACATGTAGGAGCTAACACAATTGTATTGACATGATTGAAGTATAGTCCATAAGACACAGCATTCATAGGGTTTCATAACCTTAATAGACTTATAAGCTTTAGTTTTATCCCCTCAGGCCTGCTTACATATTGCAAATGGTTTCAAACACTTAATTATGGCTCAGTCAAGTAGACACAGCAAGACGCTTAAGATGGGGATAAGTTAATATTGTAGTGGCACCCTCCCACTCCTGAGATCAAAATATATTTCTGCTAAGTTGTATCTGATATCTTAAACTGTACAAACTATTGAGTATATTGTACGTCTTACCATTCATATCTGGTCAAATCTCAAATCAGATAATGCTTTACATTTTGCTAATGTTTTCATTTCATGTAGAAGACACAATGGATTTTTTTTTCTCTTAATATATACCTTTCACAACAGAAATACTGGGGCCACTAGTGTTGCCATCCTCCTAAAAATATTAGTCTGGCTTCAATAATTCCAAGTCACATACCCAGCACAAGCATTTAGCAAATGAAATTCAGAATTCCTGATCTCTATACTTGTTCCCGATCAGTGACTTGCAAAATATTGCAACCAAAGCATCAGCAAAGCCTCCAGGAAAGTAGCATTCTCAGAAGGAGATGGTGACAATGAGAGAAATTCAATATTTTCCCATTTAGAGCAACACTGTGCAAAAAGTCATTCTATTAACATTTTCATTAACATTAACCCAGTGGGATGGACAAAAAAAAACTGATGAGCTTGCAAGAAGCTTGATGTACTAACTATATGATGTTAGTACAGCAATCTCCCTGCTGGGCTATTGTGTTCTAACAGGAGGAATTGCCCCCCCCCCCCTCGCTCCAGAACACTCCGGTCAGATGCCAATCAACAGCTAGTTTTCCAGTGCCTTAGTCCCTTTTAGGGACAGCATTCACCTGATGAATTTGAGGGTTCACGATAACAATAATACAAAGGGCTTGATTTTCCAAAGGCAAACAGGCTGATCACTTTGCAAGAGAATTCTCCCCATAACTTATGCCGCGTACACACGAGCGGACTTTTCGACGGACTAGGTCAGACGGAACGAATCCGCTGGACAAATCGATCGTGTGTGGGCTTCATTGGACCTTTGCTGTCAAAAAATCTGACGGACTTTAGATTTAAAATTTTTCCGATGGACTCAAGTCTGGTCGAAAAATCAGTTTGTCTGTATGCTAGTGTGCTAGTCCGTCGGACGAAAACCGACGCTAGGGCAGCCATTGGCTACTGGCTATGAACTTCCTTATTCTAGTCCAGTCGTACGTCATCACGTTCGAATCGGTCGGACTGTGGTGTGCTTGTGTGTGGTAAAGTCTATTCGTTCGGAAAGTCCGTCTAAAAGTCCGCTCGTGTGTAGGTGGCATTAGTGAATGTGTTTAAAATTCCCTTTGCAAAGAATACCCAGTCACGTGCGAGAAAAATAAAAAGCAGTATTTTTTACTTGTACATGATTGGATGATAGAAGTCGGTAGCATTTCACTTCATTCGCCATGCAAAGTGAAAATTCCTTTACACGGTGCAAATTCCCTTGCAAAGTGAACAGCCTATTTGTCTTCAGTACTGTAAATCAACCACACAAATGCTGTGCTTTAGAGCAAATAAGTTTCCCATAGGGATTAATAGAGCTGTAAAAGTGAAGTGGCCCTGCCCCAAACCAAAGAGTTTTAATCAACTAAGTGTTTTTGGCTTGGTTCAGCCACTGCCAGGCTAACAGTCCCAAGCAGGCAGGCGGTATCTTCTTCTTACCTAATTCCATGTTAAAGTGATTGTAAAGGTTCTTTTTTTTTTTTAAATAACAAACATGTCATACCTACTTGCTCTGTGCAAGGGTTTTGCACAGAGCAGCCCCGATCCTCCTTTTCTGGGGTCCCCCTGGCTCCTCCTCTTCATCGAGTTCTCCCATGGAGAGCCACATTCCAAGGGGGCACTCGTGCGAGTACGCTCCCGAGTCCTGTTGCTTCTATTGACACAGACAGCAGGACTCGGCCCGCCCCCCCCGACTCCCGTGTCACTGAATTTGATTGACAGCAGTGGGAGCCAATGGCTCCTGCTGCTATCAATCTATCCAATGAGGACCCAAGACAGTGGCTGGAGCTGCTGGGCTCATTCTCATCGCTGGAACGATCGGGTTCAGGTAAGGAAAAGGGGGGCCTGGGGGGGGGGGGGGGGCAGCTGCAGCACAGAAGGTTTTTCACCTTAATGTATAGAATGCATTAAGGTGAAAAACTTTGAGACTTTACAGCTCCTTTAAATTTTCACTTTTAATTTATTTTTATTTTAGAGTATAACTTTAACTGTATTTGGTGTTTTCAACAAAGAATTCCAGCCTACATTTTTTTACTAGCGAGCAAAGTAAATATAACTACAAAATATAACTAGTGATGCAGACTTAGAAACAAAACTGTGTGCATATTTTATAGCTTGACAACTAGAGGGCTGCAGTTCCCATTGAATGTCAATGCTGCACTTATCGTCAAAGCAGTTTTTTCTTTATAGCTGCACTACATAATGTGATATGGTTTGTTCTGAAAACAGAATGTGATTTTTAAATAAATGTTTTGTAAAACAGTAATAGATCCACCTTAGATGCCTTTTCTTCTTTCCGTAGCCTTCTATATCCCCTTATACGATGTTGATTTTTATTATTCTGGCATAAACATGAGATTCCAAAGGGAATTTCAAAGATTAACACTTTAGGCTTGTAGTCTAGGGTAACTGATGCAGGTCATTGTGATTATTTTTTTTCCTTTGGCCAAAGATTTTTTGGCTCTACGTCTCCTATGGATCTGCTAAAGCCCACTGTCGGCTAAAAATGGGTCACAGAAGTGCAGAATGAGCTGCACCAAAAAAGCTTTGGCCATATTTCTCCTTTAATTTACACCTGAACAGAACAGTTTTCAGGCATTTTTATTTGAGCGTTTTTGAACTTTTTTGGGATATATTTAGGAACAATTTGCAAGTGTTTTACATGTGTATTCAAGCTTCAGGATGTATCACCCTGATGTTTAAGCAGAGTTGCTATTATATATTTCTTTGCCAAGCGATAGTTGCCTTGGCCAGTTATTAGGAGGTCAATTGATTTTACCCTAATTCTGGAATTGCTGCATTTCTCTCTTCTGACGCTAGATTGCTGGGTATCTGGTGACATTAGATAAGACAAGGGCATTGTAAGGACAGATTAGGAATAAATGGCATGTTTTAGCCAATGGGCAGGGATTTTCTTGGGTCCTTTGGCCTGCTGGGAGAGCCTATTTATTTGGGTGGAGTCAGGTGATCGGGTTCTGTGCCACCTGGACAGCTGTCCGGGTGGACGTGTGTCATATTGCCCCAGGCTGCTAAGCCGGAAACTCAAGGCCTATCTCGGGGGCATCTGGCTGCTAGGATGTCTGAGAGTGCCTATCCAGAAGCAGGAAAGCAGCGTAGGGTTGGGACTGCAGGCTTGTAGTCCAACCAGAAGTAACGGTTCCACCGACCGGGGAACCAGTCATTGTCAGAGGTAGAAAGAAAGCTGTTGCCACTAAGGGACCCTCCACCTAGCTACCAGAGACCATTGTGAGCAAGCTGAGGCCAGTACCATAGCAGACTTCTCACCAGCCGGGGATGGTGAAGAAGTGGAAAAACTTCAACAAGTGCCAGGTCAGGGACCCAGCGGGACAGCAGAGGTGACGCTTGTGGAGTGCCAAGCCAGGGACCTAAAGTGTCTGCAGGGGTGAAGCTTGAAGAGTATCTGTGGGTGCCAAGCTAGGGACCCAGCAGGGAAGCGGGGTAAGGCTTGAGGAAGATACTGAGTGGTACAGTGAAAGAGCTCAGGGGATCCAGTGGTTAGTGGATCTGAAGTCTAATGAGAGAGACTGGGAGCTTGTTGAGTGAAGACCCACAGTGAGTGAGTGAGTATGGGGTAAAGAAAACTGTTCGTGTTGCAGATAGTTGCATACCTTTATCGTTAGTAACAGCTACAAGATTATTTCCATAGGAGACAGCGGTCCTACCTATACAGAAGTGGTGTCCAGCTGGAGGCCTTCACGTGTATGACTGTCTATCTATAGAAGTCTCAGGGTCTTATAATTATCTTTGCATCTACCTAAGGGTGTCCTGGCCGTAACCCTCTCTCCCACAGTTCTGTTTAAATGACAATAAATCTCTTTGCATTCAAAAAGTGTCTGGCGCCCATCTGTTCATCGTGCTTTACACCCACCATGCCTGGTAACCCACCCTACACTCAATGATGTCAGCTCTCCCTAATTCTGGAGGTAACTATTAGGCCAAAAGAGGCCTGGGACTTTGCTACAAGGAGTTTTTGTTTTATCCAATGGAAGGCATTAGAGGGAAGAGAACACTTCTTACATAAGAACTCAAAAAAGCCTGAAATAAGCCAGAAAAAACACTCAAAAGTGCTTGATTTAAGCATTTATAGGCTTCCTATTGAACTATGTGGGCCCAAAATGCCCAAATCTGCCTCAATAGTAGCTTTTAGAGCATTGAGCATTGAGGTACAGGTATCAAATAAGTGAAGAGACCACCACCATTACCCAAACACGCTGCCTCTTACCCATAGATAGATGTTAACAAGCATGGATATAAAATCACTGACAGCTCTTCAGCAGCACAGGGATGACTCTGTATCTCCTATATAGTCTAAATACCAAGTTAAGAGAAAGAAAAGACTCCTCATAGTGCAGACATCCAAATGTTAGTTTATTGATAAAAAGCTAAAAAGTTTTGCACTCACATTCCAGTAGGTTAATATAGGCATTGTAGGAAATATCCATCGTTTCCAACCCACAAAATGGCTGCCACATGCTTGGGACACATGCACCTGACCTGCATGCTTTGGCCAATCACAGCACAATCCGCTGTGAGAGCCATGATTGCCCAAAGGCAGGGTGTCTTTGGTCAATCATGGCTCAGGGGGCTAAGTCAATGTCTCACACTATATGAGGCTGCTTACATGGCGGCCGTATGTAGTGTGATACGTGGAGGAGACTGAGAGAAATTGAGCTAGATTAGGCAGGTTAGGCACGCCTCCAAAAAGCCGGTGGTGATTTTGCAGCCACATCTGTCTGCTCCACTCCTTCCTCTTCTTCTTCCTCTATGGCCTCTTCTGCAGAATTGTCCGCTGAACCAACAGTACTCCGTAAGCGTACGCAAGCAGTCAGGCTAAAAGATGCCATGTGGTGCTTCAGTTGGTCTGTCTAGGGGACAGTAGCCAGACTGGGGCAGAGACGCCATGGCAGCTTGAGACAGGAATGGTTGTATGCGATAATGACACCAACCTGCTCTCTGCCCTCCGACAAGAACACTTGACACATGTTCCATGCATGGCACACGTCCTGAATTTGGTGGTGCAGCATTTCTTGACCAGGTACCCAGGCTTACAAGATCTGCTGAGGCAGGCTAGAATAGTCTGTGGTAATTTCTGTCAGGCATACAATGCCAGTGCTTGGCTGGCTGACATTCAATGGGAATTCAACTTGCCCACCAACCACCTTATTTGTTACATGCCCACCAGGTGAAACTCAACATTGGCAATGCTGCAGTGGGTGCACACACAGCTGAGGGCCATCAATGAGTACCTGTGTGAGTATGACACCAGGACAGGCTCAGGGGAGCCTGGCTTCTTTTCGCCACGCCATTGGCTACTGATTAAGGATGCATGCACTGTTCTGTCGCCATTTGAGGAGGCCACAAGGATGGTGTGCAGTGACAATGCATGCATCAGTGACACTGTCCCTCTAGTCTTCCTGCTGCAGCACACACTTCATGGAATTATGGACAGGGCACTTGAGGTAGAACATCGGAAGGAAGAGGAAGACTTCCTTTCCTCTTAAGGCCCCCTTTATGCAGATAGCATTCCTGCGGGGCCACCAAACATGCAGGAAGAAGAGGAGGAGGAGGATTGTGTCAGCATGGATGTAGAGGATAACATGCAGCAGTCTTCAAGGGATGGTTTTCAGTCCTGAGAAACCCAAGGAGTTGTACATGGCTGGGAGGTGGTAGTTCTTGACATAGTCATCCTTAGTGACCCAGATAACTCAGAATCCCATTCCTCTGCAAACTTACGCTGCATGGGCTCCCTGATTCAGCAAAGGACCCCAAGATTTGTGGTATCAAGTAGAGGGATCATTGCTGGCTGGCAATCCTTCTTGTTCCACGTTACAAAGGTAAAGTTGCAGAGCTCATCCTGCCTTCGCAGAGGGAGCAGAGGATGAAACATCTTCAGGTCGGCATGAAGAAAAGTTTGCGTAACGCTTTTCCAGACCCTGGGAGGTTACCATTTCATGGTGCTGGACAACGTGTTTCTGAAGCTTTGTTTGGTCAGAAGAAGAGCAATGGAGAAGGTGGCCGGCTGACTGATGTCTTTAACCACTTCAGCCCCAGAAGAATTGGCTGCTCAATGACCAGGTCACTTTTTACAATATGGCACTGCATCGCTTTAACTGACAATTGCGTTCCTAGGACGCTGTACTCAAATAAAATTGATGTCCTTTTTTTCCTACAAATAGAGCTTTCTTTTGGTGATATTTGATTATCTCTGCGTTTTTTATTTTTTGCACTATAAACAAAAAAAGAGCAACAATTTTGAAAAAAAACCCAATAATTTGTACTTTTGCTCTAATAAATAGCCCCAATTTTTTTTAAAAAGCTATTGTTTTCCAGAGGTTTAGGCCAATATGTATTCTTCTATATACTTTTGGTAATAAAAAAATCACAAAAAGCGTACAGTATATTGATTGGTTTGCACAAAAGTTATAGCGTCTACAAAATAGGGGATATATTTATGGCATTTTTATTATTTCTTTTTATTACTAGTAATGACAGAGATCTGTGATTTTTATCAAGACTGCGGCATTATGGCAGACACATTGGACACTTTGACTTTTGGGTCGATTGACAATTACAGCGATCAGTGCTATAAAAATGCACTGATTACTGTATAAATGTCACTGGCAGGGAAGGGGTTAACACTAGGGGGTGATCAAGGGGTTAACTGTGTTCCCTATGTGTGTGTTCTAACTGTGGGGGATGGGACTGACTATAGGAGATGAGAGATTGTGGTTCGCAGCTCGTGGGAAATCACAATCTCTCTCTCCTCACAGAACTGGGATGTGTGTGTTTAAACATACACGTCCCTGTTCTGCCTCTCATCTCATCGCGACTGCCGTTCATGAGCATCGGCAGCCCTTCTGTGCAGGGGACGCGCACACTCGCCTGCTGTCCCACTTAAAAGGACTGATGTATAGCTACGATGATTCGTGGGATCGTGCCGACCTGTCGCAGTATAATGATGGCGGCTGGTTAGCAAGTGGTTAAACAATTTTTTAGCCATCAGCGTCCAGGTTCAAGCAACTATCGGCAGTGTCTGCATTATATGGTGCAGAAATATCTAGGGGTAAGAGCAGACTTGGAGACCTTTCCAACTGAGCATCCACTGAGTTACTGGGTCTTGAGGATGGACCACTGGCCAGAACCTGCTCTATATGCAATTGAGCTATTGGCCTGTCCTGCATCCAGCGTGCTTACTGAATGGGCATTCAGTGCTGCTGGAGGCTTTGTAACCTTTTTCAGCAGCTAGCGGGGATTAAAAGTGTCCCACTAGCGGCCGAAAAGCGCTGCAAAAACCAAAAATGCGCTGCAAAAACCTAAAAATGACAGCGTTTTAGCGCCGACGCCCCAGCGCTGGCAGTATGAAAGTGCCCTTAGGCAAACAGCTTCTGAATCGTTCAAATGAACATGCTTTTTTCATATATAAGACCTGCCTTTTCTCTCACTTTTTTTTTACAAATAATTAGTATTTTTGCTGGAAAATTTGTTAGAACCCCCAACCATTATACAGGTATATATATATATATATATATATATATATATATATATATATATATATATATATGTATATATATATTTTTTTTTATTATTTTTTTTAAAGGCCCTAGAGAATAAAATAGTGTTTGTTGAAATTTATTATGTGAGGAGGTATTTGCACAGCACAATTATTTTGAAAAAATACACATTGATGAATTTTAATGCAAAAAACCCCAAAATATAACCGATTTTTTTAGCTGAAAAAACAATACTGGGGTTATGGCTGACAGCAGTAGGCATGGCCCCAGTGAACCACTTAAAAATTGTGATGCATATATACATATTGCAGTTTTGAAGTGGTTAAAGTGGAACTTTAGCCTCTAGGAATGGGTACCTAGTTTTGGTAGTTATCTGTTGCCCCCTTACACTCTGATCGCCTAGGCAATGCGAGTGTAAGTTCAACCACCCCTTTGCCACATCACAGGTCCCAGAAAGTTGTGGGACCATTCAGAAAATGCAGAGCGGTTTGGACATGCACTAGACATCGCAGTGCTGGGCACCTGAAAACAGCGAAGAACAGGCCCAGGTTAGGACAGTGCTGGATCTCTGGGCAGATAAGTGTCCTTTTATTAAAAGTCAGCAGCAACAAATACTATAGCTATTTTTTTGGGAGTGAGGGGGGAACTGAAGATACTCTTTAAAGTATATGTAAACCTCCACCTTGTAAAACAACCCATTCAGTTTAAAATAGAAATGAAAGGCAAAACATTTGGGTATATACTATATAAAACTTATATTAAATTAATACATTTTTCCCCTTTTTTTGAAGGTGATCAAACAATCTCTGTTCTCAGCTGCATAAGGAGCTCAGAGAGCTGGTGGAGCAGAAACAGCTTTGTAATGATCTTCCCAGTAAATGGCTGTGCAGGGAGGGTGGAGTATCAGTACAAGCCTGATAATTAGAAGAGAGCAGGCTGTGTTCTCAGCACAGCTAGAGAACTACCCATGCTGTGCTCTCATACCTAGTGTGGTCAGTTTTTAATACAAAAGCAATGGGACTGGCAGGAACACCAGATATTTCACACAAAGTAAGCAACACAAAGAGAACAGAATACTTTTTCATACAAATACATGGTACAGCAGGCACATATCAGGAATATGAAATGTTGGGTTTGCATATTCTTTAAGGGAGAGAGGGGTAGTTCTGGGAGTCAGTCAGTTATACTCTATTTATCGGTACTCTGCTTTTTTTTTTAGGGAGGGACACCGCTATGTTACAGAGAAGAAAAGTTCAGTCTCCAGTTTACCTATGCTGTCTTGCAGAGCTGTATGAATGTCAGCCCTTGTACACACTATTGGAGATTCCGACGGAATGTGTCCAATCGGAGCGTTTTGTCCGATATTCCGACTGTGTGTGGTCTGCATCGGACTGTTTCCATCGGAATATCCGTCGGACCAAATTTTCCAACTTGCCGGAAATATTTTCCGACAAAATGCTCTGATCGGACATACTCCGATCATGTGTAGAGAATTCCGATCGGACAAAGTGCCACGCATGCTCAGATCAAATTCTTACACCAAAGCTATTGGCTACTACCCTGAATGTAGTCCCGTCATAACTAAATAACGTCATCACGTTCTGAACGATCGGATTTTCCGACAACTTTGTCCGACCGTGTGTATACAACAGTTTCGGACAAAATCCGAAGGACAAAATCCGACGGATTTGGTTGTCGGAATCTCCGACTGTGTGTACAAGGGCTCAGAGGCTCAGAGGTAGCTTGACAGTATTGCAATATCTAAAGCGGTTGTAAACCCAAAAAACTAACACCATCAAGACAAAGGTATAATGAGCTAGTATGCATAGCATACTCACCTGAGTTTGAAGCCCTCGCTGCGTGCCCGTACACCGCTCTGGCGGCCGACATCACTCCCGGGGGTTACTTCTGGGTATCGCAGCTCTGGCTCTGTGATTGGCCGGAGCCGCGATGACGTCACAGTAACGGCACACTCACTGAAGCAACAACACATACGTGCCGTTGCTTCCGGTTGTATCAGTGCGCATGTGCCGATGATGTCGGCATATGCAAATACAGGGGATATCTCCTAAACTGTGCAGGTTTAGGAGATATCTGGGGTAGCTACAGATAAGCCTTGTTATAGGCTTACCTGTAGCAAAAAGTGATCTGTAACTGTTTGCAACCACTTTAAAATGGTAGTAAATTTAGAACAAAAAATGTTTTCTTCCTTCTGCAAGGTAATGTCATAATGTGCTACTATGCATTGCATACTAGCACATTATGAAAGACTTACCTTGAAACAAAGCCTTCCAGAGGTCCGCTCTCACCGCTAACAGTGCTCCTATTACAACAATAGCAGAAATTCCAAGGGAAAAAGGAGGGATTATCACGGTGCTACAATAATGGAAATTATTAATACAAAATGTATTAAATTTTAAAAGAAGTCATACATATACAAAAGAAAACATCTACAAAATGTATAAATGAAAAACAAAAAATCCAAATAGTACTGTTCTCTCCAGTGTCCAGGAAACACAAAGTTTGTACTGTATTAGGCCAAAATGGTAGTAGCCATAAAAGTGCTGTCCAATCAATCCTTCCCTACATGTTTCGCCATAAACATGTAACAGTGCTCCCATCTTCACCTGGTCTTCCTTCTGGGTTCATGGGCTCTGGCCTTGTGCATGGGAGTCATGGCCATGGCGCAGGACTCTGAAGGCACGGCATGAGCATGCCATTACTTCAAAGCGCAGGCACCGGTGACATCACCAGTTGCCAAACAAGCCAATATCTCCTAAATGGTGCAGGTTTACAGATATTCATTTCACCTACAGGTAAGCTTTATTATATGCATACCTGTAATTAAAAATCACACAGTGGCGGCTCTGCCAGGATCAGTCTACCTTATCCCATGCGGTGTCCTTGACGTACCAGTTGCTATTAATGCCACCAGCAGACAGCAGACCCCCATACATCACAATATGGGAGGAGGAGCTGGGGATGGAATTGACCAGGGAACAGGCGGACAGAATTTTTATGTTTACCTACAAAACCTCGATCTGTGCCAAACACCAGGAAGCTGGGTTCAAGGTGCTTACCCGGTGGTATCATACCCCGTTGAAGATCCATAAAATGTTTCCCCAGTCCTTGAACATATGCTGGAGATGTGGGGAGGGGATTAGCTCCCTCCTCCATGTTTTCTGGTCCTGCCGCCTCCTGCAGCCCTATTGGACTGAGGTTCATAGAATCATTCAGAAGTTCACTGACAGAGACATACCAAAATACCCGGCCTTTTTCCTCCAACACCACCACAACATTCCCAGTAGGGTATATAGGAAATCCGTCCTCCCTCTTTTGGTCACGGCAGCCAGAGGATGCATTCCACTATACAGGAAACAGACTCAGCCACCACCAATTGCCACCTGGCTGAAAAAAGGGGCAGACATTAGTGCATTGGAAGACTTGGTAGCTACTGACAAGGGCCTGCATGAGAAGTACACCAAAAAAATGGTTTTACTGGCACAAATTTATGTACTCTGAGGAATATGCAAAACTAACTCTCAATCCCTCATGAAGAGGGCCTACACACTTATGGCAAATCGCTTGCCCGGATGCTTTGAGAGACGGCTGGACTTTTCTCTTTCTTTCACCTCCCCCCCCTTTTCCCCTTTCTCCGCTTCGAAGTTTCTTACCTTCCACTTTCTCTTTCTGAGTCCCTGGGGCTCTCCCTGATTGTATAATAACGTAGATCACCGCGAGTTAAAAAGTAAAAAAAAAAAAAAAAAAAGGGGGAGATATATGACGCGCGGGGTGCAGAGACTCCTTAGCCTGCTCCTAGGCAATCTCAAAAATCTCAAACTACAATTTTTTTTGTGTTTTTTTTTTCCTTTAAAAGAAGGGGAAATCTCTGGTATGACAAGTAATATCTCACCATTTTGGAATTGTTTTTCTCCTATTATATGGATAATCTCTCTGTACCATACTGTGTATCTGTCTCCTTTTACAAAAATAAAATATTGGAAAAAAAAAAAAAATCACACAGCGGAGTTTACTACTGCTTTAACACAAAAAACAGCATCATATATATGAATTATATGCATTTCATATTGTTTTTGTTATTTGCCTGGAGTTTAGCTTTAAGATGGTAAGTACTATTGCTTTAATAAAAATTCATGCTTTGGCTTTAGTGGCTCCCCTAACCCATTTGTTTTTCCAAGTCATTCTTGCATAACTAACTATAATATGCCATAAACTGATATTTGCAACGATTAAAAATGAACTTCTAAAATTTACTGGCACAAGAGCAGAAATTCACAGTAGAATGTTTGACATTTATTGTCTTACAACATGGTCTTTTAAGTCTATCAAGTGTGGTTTTGACACTCCGCCGCAGTCATACAGATTGAAATATGTCTGTGTTTACTATTAAATGTGGTGTTACAGCATATATAACGTGAGCCATAATCTTTATAAAACAGTTTATATTTTTTTCTTTCCATCTGCAAAACTAAACACATTCTTAGTTAAACAAGCATCTGGCACACAACATTGTCGCCATCTTCAAAATGATCTAACGATTCTCTTGACTTCAAAATCAGGCGTGAAATATCATTAACCTAGTCTCATTATCTTTGCACAAATTGCAGTTAAGATCAACATCAATGCATTTTTTTTTTCCTTTTCTCACCTTCGTCTTTTCCTCCAGCTATGTTAGCTAATCTCCTTCGTAAACCAGGTGTAAGCCCAATAGTAAGAAACAGGAAGTCTGGTAGCAGTTTGTGACCTGATTGCTGAGCTAACTAAACTAATTAATCATGGTAGACTAATCACAATGACAAGGTTGGGAAGGTGACATTCTCCAAAAACTCTGATTTGTCTTTTCTTTTTTTTTTTTTAATCCCCACAGCAATGTATTTGCTGAATATAGGCTATAGAATTCAACGTAATGTAGTCAAGGTTAACAGTGTTGTGTTTTACTTATTCAATATTTATGATTTTTTTTTTTATGTTTGTATTACTCATTTTTCCCATTGAAGTCCAAATGGCCTATTAATCAAACAAGTGACATTAGGAGCCAAGTGACAATCGTCTCGTACAAGCAAATGTTTTCATGTTACAAAATGAAGATTAGTCCATCAATAGTTCCCTTTTAATTGTTGCCAAGTGACACCAATATGTTTTATTTTAAACTAATAATCCTTTTGGAGCTTATTATAACAATATCCTCAGTGATTTGGGGTTTTAGCGAGGGTTGAGTTCCATAGGAAGCAGTGACACAAATAGCTCAAGTGAGCCGAGGCACCTTTGTGGACAGTCTTCATGGAACTGACAGTTCTGAAATACAATTATCAGTGTGATCTGCTTAAGAATTCATCATCAGCTCCCGCTTCTGAGAACTTAAAAAATACAGACTTACAAAAGAAAGAGGTGATAAGAAGGTATCATTTCCCCCAGCCTCATAACTGTAAATTGAAGGAAATTATTTTCTTTGCCTGCAGCTCATTGGCATCTAGGCAATGGTATATTATAATTTCATAAGCATAAATCCTTTGAATACATTTCAAGAAGAATAAGTGGATTAGAAATGCAAGAAAAAAAATACCTAAAATGCTACCAGGTATATTACGGATGATAAGCTAGTTAAGGAATGAATTTATCAAAAAAAAACAACAAATTTGTTAAATCACCTATCTGTTTCCTAACTGGTAACCAGGGGTCAAGGGTCTGCCGGGAAGTAGCCTGGTAACCAAGTTTAAGGGAACATTTTACAGGGTAATTATTCAACTTCTCAGCAATGAGCAGATTTATCGGTGGGGTTTTTGGTACTGTTGACATGATCCATAACTTCCACTATGTACTGTAGTGTACCTTGTAAAACTGGCGCACTAACAGACAAAAAAAAATGCACTATAAAGATAGCTGTAATAAATACTGAAAAGTAATAGTTATTTTAAAATTAAAAAACACACTTTTTAACTGTTTCAATGAACAAAAGCATTACAAGCGAACCCCATTTTTACCAACCCCCTATTTTTTTTCCTCCCCATTCTATGTCTAATCCTGCTGCTCAACCTGCATCTAAAAATTCTGGTTTATTGTCTGTTTTCACTGGCTGACTCTCTGGCTTCAATAATTTCCTAGGATGGCCATACACAGTCTGAATCTCGAATGGTTCAGTTGGAACCAGCTGAAATTCGAACCATTAATGGGCAAGCTGAATGTGCCAAGCTGATCGATCAATCAAGTTGGGTACAACCAGCCTACCAAATTCCCTTCTGATTATTGCAAGCGGCTACTATACCAATCCAAACCTGTTAGCTGCACTGAAAATTTTTTTCTTACATGACTTATCACACAAAAAAAATAAAAAATTTATGCAAACATAAATACCTGTGACCGATCTGTGAAATAACACAATCCCCGAAATGATTAATAATTTAGGAAATAGCTATATACACAAATTCCCAAACATCCGATCAAACAAATGAAAAAAGTCCTCCAAATGTGCTTGTATCCTTAAAAGTCAATTCCTCGTGACATCACATAACAAATGTACCCCCGAAAAGTGATGACCCGTTCCAAGAAAGAGATCCTCCACCTCTATTCACACTGTCGCTTACCAGATTTTATGATCCCTTTTTTAGGGAGATCTATATAGGCATGTAATCCTTTCACAGGCAGGGGTTCACTTTGAGGATCTAGAGAGTGGCTCCCACAGAGACGTCACAGATGGCACTGAGGTATTCTAGGCAATATTCCTTCCCTGTGCACCATCCTGGCTGAATTCTGACCTCCTCCTCTGCAGGACAGGATTTCTGGATCTCCTCGCAGGTTGGCTGCACTTTGCTGGATGAGGCGGTGATGAGCCCACTACCCGGCTACTATAGCTGCGATAATCATTGCCACCTCCCATTATATAATGGTATGTTAGCAATGGCAGCCTCCATGTTTCAGGAAAACCTTAATTAAAGTGTGACTCCACTTTTGTGGGGAAAATAAATAATCCAAAAAAAAATAGCATATACAATTGTGACAAGTCATATTGTAATTGAATGTTAATAAAAATTACATTTCCTTTTCAATCTGCAGCGCTGTAATCTTCTGTAAGATGCTTTGTAATATGACTACTTGGAGGCGTTCTGTACACAGATGGCCCCCAGAAATGTAATTTCCTGCTTGTGTGATTGGCTCACTGATTTTCCCGGAAGTCTGTACTAAGATACAAACTAGATTTAAGGCATTCCCGCAAAGAAAATATAATTTTTTCGGTGAGATACTCTCTCACGTCTCTGGCCCCGTTCACAAATGCCCTGTACAAACGGTTGGACATTCCGATGATAAAATCCATCTGACTTTTTACGATGGATTTTGGCCCAAACTTGTCTTGCATACACACAGTCGCACAAAGTTGTATGAAAATCTGATCGTTCAGAACATGGTGACGTATATCACATACGACGAGACTATAAATGGGCCAGTAGCCAATAGCTTTTGTCTCGTCATTTATTCTGAGCATGCATGGCACTTTGTGCATTGGATTTGTCTACACACGATTGGAATTTAAACGATCGGATTTTGTTGTTGGAAAATTTTAGATCCAGCTCTCAAACTTTGTGTGTTAGAAATTCCAACGAAATTCCAACGGAATTTTCCGACAACACAATCCAATCGCACATTTTCCGCCGCAAAGTCCGACCGTGTGTACGGGGCAATATATGTGAATCAGATAAAAAAAGAAAGAAAGGTCTGGTGTCATCAGTGACACACATCCCTAATAGTGTAATAAAGATATAGGCCAATACAATTTTGCACATGGTTAAAGATTACATCGCATTTGAAATACATGAGTATACATGACATCTATAACACCTGCCACGTTTTGCGAGAAGTGACCCGCTCTTCAGGGGTGGGTGCATGTAGGATATAACTTGAAATTAATGACCAAAAAGGTAATGTAACACATGAATAAATAATGGACAAATGGTAAGAGGGGCCTTGCATAGAAAGAAAAGATCCCCTACTCACCAATCGGCAAGGCCTAGGTGCCTGTGGTTATGTTCACCGAGGATGGCAGCAATATATGTTTGGGAAGGGAGCTGAGGGAGCAGAGCTAACCAAAAAACCCTGACCAAGGAACAATGTGAAGGCGGACATGGCATGGGTAGAAATTAGTAACCTTGGAGGTCCTAGATTTGCCCTTCAGGTGTCAATTATAATATAATATGTATATAATCAAACACTGCTAAGTTGGCAAAGTAATCATAAAGTATATAATGGGGAATGCATAAACGCATGTGTAAGCCAACCTGTTGCGATGGTAGGACGGATAATAAGGCCAAGGAGGAATGTGTGCAAGACTGCAGATATGTGAAAAGGGATGTAAAAAAAACAATCCTTAAACGGAATAGGGGAAATCTGAAAAAGTGTGAATATAAAAAATATAATATAACTAGGCACAACGGAGTGTTCAATGTAAAGGATGAAAAATGTGTACAAGTTCCTCCACCCCAAACTTGCTCATCCATGTCTTTATGCAACTTGCTCTGTGCACTGGTCCAAATCATTTGGTGGAGGGAGATTATGGTGGGGGTTTTTTTCAGGCATTGGGTTTAGCCCCTTAGTTCCAGTGAAGGGAACTGTTAAGGAGTCAGCATACCAAGACATTTTGGGCAATTTCACTCTCCCAACTTTGTAGGAACAGTTTGGGGATGGCCCCTTCCTGTTTTAACATGACTGCGCACCAGTGCACAAAGCAAGGTCCATAAAGACACGGATGAGCGAGTTTGGGGTGGAGAGATTTGACTGGCCTGCACAGAGCCCTGACTTCAACCCGATAGAATACCTTAAGGATGAATTAGAGTGCAGATTTATAGTCCAACGTCAGTGCCTGACCTCACAAATGTGCTTCTGGAAGAATGGTCAAACATCCCCATAGACAAACCCCTAAGGCCGCGTACACACGCGGGGACTGTTCGCCCAACTTTGTCCGCTGAACAGTGTTTCGGCGGACAGTCCGCCCGTGTGTGGGCTTTCAGCGGACAGTTTCAGCGAACAGTCTGCTGAACAAAGTTTTTCGGAAATTCCGAAAAACTGTCCGCTGAAACTTGGTTTCAGCGAACAGTCCCCTCGTGTGTAGGCTTGTTCATCAAACTAAGTTCCGCGCATGCTCAGAAAGGATTTACACGCCGAAAGTTGTAATGCAGTGTATAGGACGTCGTATTTTCCGTCCCGTCGTACGTGGCGTTCACGTCATCGTGCACGGTTTCAGCAAACTGTTCGTTCGTCGTGTGTGGGCAAGTCCGTCCATGCTAATTTTGAGCGGACTGTTTGCTGAAACTGTTTGACGGACAAAGTTGAGCGAACAGTCCCCGCGTGTGTACGCGGCCTAAACCTTGTGGACAGTCTTCCCAGAGTTGAAGCTGTTATAGCTGCAAACTCAATATTGCGCCCTACGGACTAAGACTGGAATGGCATTAAAGTTCATGTGCGTGTAAAGGCAGGTGTCCCAATACTTTTGATACTATAGTGTATATATGGTAAAAGTTGGATTACATTACACTATGAATGAAAGTAAAAATAAGGACAATTTTAAAAACAATTTGGATAAAGTAAAGTGGGGTTATAACTTCTGTCAATTTTTTGTGCTCTGTGTCCCATTGTGCAGATTTTCCTTCAAATCTTCTTGCCAGAAAACATGAAGTGACAGGAAATCCCTTGAAAATTAAGGAATTTCTCACTGTGATCAGGGTTACCTGCACCAGTGTTCCTGTTGGAAGAGTTTCCCTTTATTCCTGTTTTGATGACAACCCAAATTATCTATTTTATTTTACTGTTACTTTCATTGATAACAGTAAACAGGACAAATGAAGAGGTTGAATCTCACAGACTGCAATAAAAACCTGACCTGTGTACTAATCCTTTTATTTTTTTGTGAAGTAAAAAAGGTTTGCCTTTAGTTATAGTTACAGAATTAATATGCAATGAAGGCCAACTCTGTGGTAACATTTTTTTAATGGTTCCCTTGGAGAAAAATGGCTGCAATACTCATCTTCAATCCAGAGCTATGCCTGCAGTTCCTCCTCTTGCTACAAGATGTCCTCAGTCTTCCAGGTCACTCAACCAGGAAAAGTGAGGATTGTGAGTACAGGGTGTCATCGCTTGCTGCTTCAGTACAGTGTCCTGCATTCCCAATGTATAGATACAGACAGTGGCACTCAGCATTTCATTATATCTGCACTGCTCTCTGCATCATCCAGGACTGCCTACAGCCTAAGAGAAAAGAGGAGAAAATGAAGTACAATTAAAAAAAAAGGACTGGGCTTTAACCGCTTGCCAACCATATAACTTACATATATATCAGCAAGGCGTCTCTCCTGCGCCTTGCCTAGGTACGTGAGCAACCACTTCCCGTCAGGGGGTGCGCGTACGCAGGCGGCGACCCGGCTCTGCTGTGATTTTACACAGCAGATGCTGATCAACGAGTGCTGGCCAATGGATGACTGCCGGCACCTTTCCGATCTTCGGGAACACACACAGGACAGGGCTCTACCTCTGTAAACAAGGTAAAGAGCTCTGTTCCGCCAGTGGGGAATTCATGTTTTTTCTTTCCCCGCAAAGCAGGGAACAAAATCCATCACTTCTCTTAATAAAAGCAGTACACCAAAACACTGGCTAGGCACAGATTTAACCCTTTGATAACCCTAGATGTTTAACCCCTTCCCAGCCAGTGTACAGTGCAGTGTACAATGTAGTACAGTGACCATGCATATTTTTAGCACTGTGTCACTGGTTCCCACAAAGTGTCAAAAGTGTCAGTTAGTGTCTGATTGTCCACTGCAGTCCCATTATAAGTGGCTGATTGCCCCCATTACTAGTTTTAAACATTTTTTTAAATAAATAAATAAAAATTTCAGTATATATACCATAGTTTGTAGACACTGTAACTTTTGCACAAACCAATCAATATATGCTTATAGGGATTTTTTTCCCCAAAAAATATGTAGCAGAAAACATATTGGCCTAAATTTATGAAGACATTTGATTTTTTTTTACATTCTTTATTGAATATATTTTATAGCAGAAAGTAAAATATATTGTTTTTTCTTTAAAAATTGTCGGTCTTTTGTTTATTTATAGCACAAAAAAAAAATGCAGTGGTGATCAAATACCACCAAAAGAAAGCTCTATTTATGGGGGGGAAAAAAAAACATAAATTGTATTTGTGTACAGCGTTGTATGACCGTGCAATTGTCAGTTAAAGTAACGCAGTGTTGTATCGCAAAAAAAGGCCTGGTCATGAAGAGGGTAAAGAGGGTAAATCTTCCGGAGGTCAAGTGGTTCAAATAAACTTTTTTTTTTTGCAAGCAATATTTTGAGTTATTGCCATAGAATAGTTTCCATAGTGTGGACAAAAAATACATAATAAATGATACACATAGGCAGTGAAAAGTAATAGGCTTTAGACAGCAATGTAGAAGATATAATGTAACGTGCGGCTCATCTGCCTTTGGTTCATTTTATGTCCCATGATGCTCATCCAGCCCATCAGGTCTAAAAGAACATAAATAACTGATGTAACATAAATGAGCTTATATTCAAACAAAGTGATTCACCCCCCTCCCAAATTAGTGGAGCACAAGACATTTACTAAATAGTCTTTTTTTCCTTCTCCTTAACACCTTACAGCTCATTCAAGTTAATGGGCTGCAAGAAGCCCTTTATTGCTGGAGCTGTCATATTGAAGACTACTTAATAAATATGAGCCTAAGGCCTTTGTATGAGTGAGAGGTGAGCAGTAATGATACTCTAGATAATGAGAGATATGTAATAATAAGAGATAAGATAAACGGAATACCCCTTGATAAATGTATGTGCATATATGCTATTCTCCTACGCCTTTATTTAAATCCTTCATATTTAACATTTTTCAAAGACCTTATCTAACATATAAATGTAAAACATTGCAATATGATTTTACAAGAAGCACCCACTTACGTTCCCTTCCTTTTCGTTTTCATTCATTCCTGCTTGCAGAAAACAATATTAGACAGTTCATAAACTATATTAGAAATAAATATATGGAGATTTATTTAAAAAGCACATACACAAAGGAATCAATATATTCTGTCTATAAGGCAATACTATAAATAAGCAGGTTGTGCAAAGGACAGTCATTTATCTCCACCAATCAAACTTCACTTCTCATCAGTTTAGAGCCGTTTTAATGCAAGTAAAGTAATTGCTAACTGGTTTGTATAGATTACCGGCGTTTCGCACTTTTTAAATTGCTGTTGGGCTTCATCCCCGAACCTAAGCCCTTGTACACACGATGGAAAATGTCCGATCAGACCGTGTTGTCGGATAATGCGACCGTGTGTGGGCTCCATCGGACTGTTTCCATCGGAATATCCGACCGACAAAATTTTAGAGCTGGGCTATAAAATTTTCCGAAAACATGATCCGATCAGACTTTATCTGATCGTTTGTAGAGGATTCCGATCGGACAAAGTGCCACACATGCTCAGATCAAATTCCTAGACCAAAGCTATTGGCTACTAGCCTGAACGTAGTCCCGTCGTAACGAAATTACGTCTTCACGTTCCGAACCATCGGATTTTCCGACAACTTTGTCCTACCGTGTGTATGCAACACCATTTTCAGACAAAATCCGTCAGACAAAATCCAATGGATTTTATTGTCGGAATGTCCGACTGTGTGTACAAGGGCTAACTGTGTACGTTTTTTCGTGCTAATGGAGTATGTGCTATTGGAGTATGAACTCTTCACAAGTTGATTGGAGAGTGTATAGCGCATGCGCGGTCTCATCTCAGGAGGTTTTGATAAGTGACTGTGTGGTCTCCAACATCTTACTGGATTAGGGACAGGTGAATATAAAACTGGTAAGAGGAAGCTACAATATAAAGCCTCATTCAAAAAACAAAGCTTTTGCACACATTGAGGTATGTATGCTGCATGCTTGTATTGAAGTGGTTGTAAAGCCACTATGTTATTTTCATACAATAGCCTCTGTTCTATAACAACATGTGCCCCACTGTATATGCTTTATAAAAAATATGCTGATTTCTACCTTATTTCAGAGCGCCTCCCGGTGCTCATGTGACTGCTTGTCTCTCTCCTCTCCCAGCCTGACAGCTACAGTGGGAGGGGCCGAGAACTTCCGCTGATGTCAGCTGGGAGGAGAGGGGGAGAGAGTCGAGCAGTTACGTGAGCGCAGGAAAGGCACTCTGAAAAAAGGTAGAAACCAGCAATTTTTTTTTATAAAGCACGTACAGTGTGGCACATGTTGTTATCGATCAGAGGCTATTGTATGAATATGACATAGTTTTATAGCAGCAGGCAGGGAAGGGGCAGGGAGCGGCACCGGTACAAGCTGACAGGCAGGGAGGGGGAGGACAGAGGAGATCTGCAGATGATGGTGGCATGTAAATGGTGTCAGGGCTCAGCAGCCACAGTAAACCGTGGTCAGTTTACAGAGGGGAGGGCAGAACCAGCAGGATCAACCAGGTATTTTAGATGATAGAAGGGGCCAAATTACACAGCACAAACACTGTGCTTTTTATACATGCTTTAAGGGAGCATGATCCATTTTTTTTAGAGTTACAAGCACTTTAACTACTTTGCGGACCATCTGCCGCAGCAAGGTGGCTCGGCTGCGCAAATCGGCATACCGGTACAGCTATTCATGTACTATCAGTCGTGGGTGGCGCGCGTGCACTGCGATTGGCCAACAGGGGAGCCAATGAATGAATGAATGAATGAATGAATGAAATACTTGTATAGCGCACAATGCGAACTGAATCGCCTCTAGGCGCTGATCAGCATCAATCAGCATGTCTGGTGGACTCGATGTCTGCCAGGTGCCCGCGATTATTCCCCCGTAGAGACAGAACAGGGATCTGCAACGTAAACAAGGCAGATCTCTGTTCTGTCAGGGATGACACTGTGATTTGTCTTCCTGCTAAGTAGGAAGATGGATCTGTGTGTTTCCCCAGTCCCACAGTCCCCCATACAGTTAGTAATCCCAAACAGGGTACACATTGAACTTATTGACCACCCCTGTTGTTAACTCCTTCCCTGCCAGTGTCATTAGTACAATCTCAGTGCATATTTTTAGCACTGATCCCTGTATTGCCACTGGTTCCTAAAAAAGTGTAAAAAATGTCAGTCAAAAATGTAATTGCAGTCTCCCCCGCGATGCCGCAGTCCCGCTAAAAATCACTGATCGCAGCTATTACTAGTTAAAAAAAATACAATTAATCTATCCTCTATTTTGTAGATGCTATAACTTTTGTGCAAACCAATCAATATACACTTATTGTTTTCTTTTTACCATAAATATCTAGAAGAATACATATTGGCCTAAACTGATGAATAAATCGTTTTTTTGTTTTTTTTGGATATGTATTATAGCAGAAAGTAAAAAAAATATATTTTTTTTATCAAAGTTGTCAGCCTTTTTTTGTTTATAGCACAAAAAATAAAAACCACAGAGGTGATCAAATACCAACTAAAGAAAGTTCTATTTGTGAGAAAAAAAAGGACGCCAATTTTGTTTGGGTAAAATGCGCACGACCGCACAATTGTCAGGTAAAGTAACACAGTGCCGTATCGCAAAAAATGGCCTTATCATTAAGGGGTAAATCCTTCCAGGGCTGAAGTAGTTAAAAGAGGTATGGACTCCAGAGAGAGGGATATCATTTTGCCCCTGTACAAATCATCAGCAAAACCTCATCTGAAATATGCAGTTCAGTTTTGGGCACTCATTAACAAAATGGATATCGGAGGACTAAAGAAAGTGTAGAGAAGGGCAACCAAACTGATAAGAGGCATGGAGGAGCTCAGCTATGAGGAAAGATTAGAGAAACTGGAAGAGGAGATAAAGGGGGGATATGATCAACAACATAAGTGGTCCACACAGTGAGCTTGGTGTTGAGTTATCCACTTGAAGGTCATCATAGAGGACAAGGGGGCATTCTTTACATCTAGAGGAAAAGAGATTTAATCTCTAAATACGGAAAGGCTTCTTCACAGTAAGAGCTATGAAAATGTGGAATAGACTCCCTTTAAGAGCTGATTCTGGCCAGCTCAGTAGATTTTTTTTAAAGGCCTGGATTCTTTCCTAAATGTACATAATAATAATATAACTGGATACTAATATTTATAGGTAAAGTTGCTGCGGGGAATATCTGATTGCCTTGGGGGATCAGGAAGTATTTTTCCCCTACTAGAGCAAATTGGATCATGCTTTATTGTTTTTTTGTTTTTTTGCCTTCCTCTGGATCAACTGTAGGTATAGGATTTATATTCTTTTTTTCCCCTTTTATTGGTGGAACTAGATGGACTTGTGAATTTTTTTCAACCAAACTAACTATGTAACTATGTTGTGACATATTGCATTAGGTAGCCCATTCGCTAAGCCAATTCTTACACCTCAACACATGCAAAATAGGTCTTGCTGCATTCTTTTGCAGCACCATGCACCAACTAACACTCTGATCTGAACTTATGCTATTAGTAACCAGAGTAATTTTCTAAAACTAATAAATATAAGCTTCCAGCAATTTTTGTCTCAAGTGTGCTAATATGGAGTTCAAGGGGTTAAGGTAGGCGTTAATAGGCGATACAACACCTGCTCGCTGCCTGTCAAATGCTCTTTGAAGCTATCCAAGCGTGGCCCTTTGTTTATCTCTCTTTGTTTAAATTGTTGTCTTATATCTTACAAATAAGCTTTTAATACATGACAGTGATTTCCTAGAACAATATGGAATAGCTAAAGAGGCAGCATGGCAAAGGTAGATCTCTTGCTTGCATGCTTTGTCTCACTGAAACCTTATACTCAGTTGTCTGACAAGGACTAAATCCAATGTACATTTCAGCTTGAGCTATAGACTTCTGTAAACAACTTTTACAAAGAGGAAAAGGCAAAAAAACTATCTAGATGCAGCGTGCTGTATTTTTTAAGTTTTATATATTTGTAAATTTCTTTTGTAAAGAAAACATCTACAATACCAATTTGCATTACTGCAAACCCTACCACTGCCAAGTAGGGGGTATACACTGCTTCTGTTTTTTTGTTTTACTTATTCCATGTGTATTTAAAGAGTAATTCCTCTTTTGTTGAGCAAAAACATGCCCCTCTGGGTGATTAATGTACATTGCAGGTTTTTTTTTTTTTTTTAACAAGCTTTGTTGCAGATTCCTACCTTTTTTTTATTCTGAAGAAATCACAGTTTGTCAGTGTCCATGTGGACATTGAATCTGTATGGGAGTGGTTTCATTTATCAACTAGCTGCTGCACCTGCATGATTCTAATGAGGAAAGTGGCAAGGTCTGCATCCCTTTAGATGTGATTTCCTACTGGGAGTATCTCACCAAATAATTCATTTTTTTGTTGCAGGGGATGCCTGAAATCTGACTTGTATCTTAGTGCAGACTTCTGTGAAAATCAGTGAGCCAATAAGCAGAAAAAGATGTTTCCAGGGGCGTTCTGTATACATTCTGTGTACAGAACCCCCCCAGGTAGACATATTACATTGCCTTTTACAGAAAATTACAGAGCTACAGATTAAAAAAGTAAAGATAATTTTTGATAACATTCAATTACAATATGACTTGTGTTTCAATTGTAAATGCTATATTATCTTTTTTTTTTATTTGCTTTTTTTTCCCCCTCACAGAAGTGGAGTTACCCTTTAATTCTTAGAAGCACTGAAACTCAATAAACAATGTATGTTTTCTCATAGAAAGAAATGTATTTTTTCCTGAAATGACATATGGTATATTTTTCTTTGCAAATAAATAATGCTTAAAAGAATTCCTTATTAAGAGTCTTGACAAGTTGTAACTTCGTTTTCACAGATGAAATCTAAGTTCATTTCCATGTGTCCATGCCCTTATTGTACCTTCATCCCTTCTACTTTCAAACAACTATTATTTATACAAGCAAATGGGATTTAGAAGTACATAAATCTAATTTTATAAAATCAATAATTTATTATTTCTCTTCCATAAAAATTATACCCCATAAAAAAATACAGTATGAATGCATACTATCTTTTCATGCCTAAATGCCTACCCCTCTTAACCACTTGCCAACCGTAGGCCATCCATGGATGTCCTTAGGTTTAAGTGGTTATACCGGGATGATGCTTGTACCTGCAGGCATCGTTCCCGGTATCAAAATTTGCAGCCAGCGATTCCCTGTATGGTAGATGTGAATGAGTGATTGAAAAGCCACTCGATCACTTCTGCAGGTGGTGGAAGGAGGCTTTGCTGGCCTCTGCCATCCAATCGCGAAGGAGCCCAGGAGCGATGTGACCGGCGGTGTTGGCGGAACTACACAGAGAGAGAGAGGAACTGATGTTTTTCCTCCCTCTCTGTGACTCTGGAAACTGGTTTGGGCTCTTTGTTTACCTGCCCGTTAGCAGCCAGGAAAGCAGCCAGTCAGACGAATCTGTGTCTGATTGGCTGCATTGGAGGCCAGAGGGGAGATTTACGGTCTAATAGACCTCAGATCTTTCCATAAAGAGAACCTGTCACAGCCCATGCTGGAACAAGGGATGTTGTTCATCCTTTGTGATAAAAATAAAGTTAATACAAAAAAAAGAAACAATGTAAAAATATAAGTTTTGGTTTAAAAAATAATAATAATAATAAAAAAAATGTAAACGCCCCCCCATACCGCCTGCTTATGTGCAAATGCAAACAAATACATAAGTCCCACACACATATGTAAATGGTAAATGCACCACACATGTGAGGTATTGTTGTGAATGTCACATTGAGAGCAATTATTGTAGCACCAGACCTCTTGTGTATCTCTAAACTGGTAAGCTGTAAAGGCCTTTAAAGCATTGCTTATGTAGAAATTTAAGTATCGTAGTTTGTCGCCATTCCACAGGCCATCATTTTATTCTATAGGGCCTCTGCTAAAAAAAAGATAAACAATGTTTGGGGGTTCTAAGTAATTTTCAAGCAAAAAAAAGTAGAATTTTACATGTATTGTATGTGAGAAGTGACCGAATTGGCCCAGTAAGCAAGTAGTTAAAACATATAACTTGGAATTGTAGGTTTCTCATGGCAACAAAGGAGTTTTAGAAATGAAATCAAATTTAATTTGATTTAATTTCTATCTAATCATAGGTAACTTAATCTATGTTCAGGAGATGTGGAGTGTCACCCATAGAGGTATTTTCAATGCCTAACACCTTCCCGTCCAGTCTATAGCAGAATGACAGCCAGGTGGTGTCTTTAACGTTCTGACTGGACATCATATCATGTCCTTCACATCACGCTGTTCATGCACGCCTCCCAATTGCAATGCGCAGGGTCCCAGGGTCCAGCGATGTCAGCGGCAGATGATGAGCAATCGCTCATTTCTCTGCTGCCCCTGCCGCCATCCTCTGTCAGGGAATCGGGAAGTGAAGCATTGCGGCTTCACTGCCCAGTTCCCTACTGCGCATGCGCGAGTCGCGCTGCGCATCTCCACTGGTCCCCGCTGTGTCCTGGGAACTGTGTGTTTCCCAGAACACAACGGGTGGGGGGGGGGGGGGATCTGCGGCTAGCTGTGGCTAGCTTGTCCCGGAAGTGGGTGCAGATACCTGGATTATCCAGGTATCTGCACCCCCCTCCTCCTTGAAAGGTGCCAATTGTGGCACCGTAGGGGGGGAGGGATCAGATGAGCGGAACTTCCACTTCAGGGTGGAGGTCTGCTTTAAATACCACCAAAAGAAGGCTCTATCTGTTAAAAAAAATATAACATTTTCATATGGGTACAGTGTTGCATAACCTCACACTTGTGATTTAAAGTGAGACAGTTCTGAAAGCTGAAAATTAGCCTGGGCAGTAGGGATGAGCTTCGTGTTCGAGTCGAACGCATGTTCGACTCGAACATCGGTCGTTCGTGCGTTCGCCGAATTCCGAACGTTTGGGCCGTTCGCGGCAAAATTCGTGTGGCCCACAATGCACTGCGATGGCGCAATGCATTGCTGTCTCACGATTGGCCAAGCATGCACTGTGACCCCGCATGCTTGGCCAATCGCAGCGCCAGTAGCGAGGAGAGCAATGGTTGGCCACAGGCATCCTGCCTGTGGCCAATCATAGCTCAGACTGTGTAGTGCACGCCCCACACTATATAAAGCCGCCTTTCAGGCGGCCTCGTGTAGTGTTTGTTAGCATCTGAAGCAGTGGGTGTTCTGTGTACCTTCAACACAGTTACACACCAATCGTTTTTGGCTGATTTACTATTTTGCTCTTGTGTAGTGGTTACTGTCTGTGCCCTGACCGCAGTATACACCACTATATTCACCTCACCTATATAGCTAGTGATCTAGCTTTAATAATAGAGCTTGCAGTCAGTAGTGTTAGTGCGTGCTGTCTGCGTGCTCTGTACCCAGTACATACCACTATATACACCTACATAGCTGTTCTCTATTTGAGCCCAATTGTCATTTGCTGGAGTTATTGGAAGTTGTGTGTGCCTCCAGCACAGCACAGTATACATCTGTATATACCCCTTTAACTCTGCTGTTTTCTGGTTATTATCTGCGTGCCCTGACCGCAGTATACACCGTGATATTCACCTCACCTATATAGCTAGTGGTCCATCTTTAACAATAGAGCTTGCAGTCAGTAGTGTCACTCAGGAGATAGTGCGTGCTGTGTGCCTGCTCTGTACCCAGTACATACAGCTATTATCCACCTACATAGCTGTTCTCTATTTGGGCCCGATTGGCATCTGCTGGAGTTATTGGAAGTTGTGTGTGCTTCCAGCACAGCACAGTATACATCTGTATATACCCCTTTAACTCTGCTGTTTTCTTGTTATTGTCTGCGTGCCCTGACCGCAGTATACACCGTGATATTCACCTCACCTATATAGCTAGTGGTCCATCTTTAACAATAGAGCTTGCAGTCAGTAGTGTCACTCAGGAGATAGTGCGTGCTGTGTGCCTGCTCTGTACCCAGTACATACCGCTATTATCCACCTACATAGCTGTTCTCTATTTGGGCCCGATTGACATCTGCTGGAGTTATTGGAAGTTGTGTGTGCTTCCAGCACAGCACAGTATACATCTGTATATACCCCTTTAACTCTGCTGTTTTCTTGTTATTGTCTGCGTGCCCTGACCGCAGTATACACCGTGATATTCACCTCACCTATATAGCTAGTGGTCCATCTTTAACAATAGAGCTTGCAGTCAGTAGTGTCACTCAGGAGATAGTGCGTGCTGTGTGCCTGCTCTGTACCCAGTACATACCGCTATTATCCACCTACATAGCTGTTCTCTATTTGGGCCTGATTGACATCTGCTGGAGTTATTGGAAGTTGTGTGTGCTTCCAGCACAGCACAGTATACATCTGTATATACCCCTTTAACTCTGCTGTTTTCTTGTTATTGTCTGCGTGCCCTGACCGCAGTATACACCGTGATATTCACCTCACCTATATAGCTAGTGGTCCATCTTTAACAATAGAGCTTGCAGTCAGTAGTGTCACTCAGGAGATAGTGCGTGCTGTGTGCCTGCTCTGTACCCAGTACATACCGCTATTATCCACCTACATAGCTGTTCTCTATTTGGGCCCGATTGACATCTGCTGGAGTTATTGGAAGTTGTGTGTGCTTCCAGCACAGCACAGTATACATCTGTATATACCCCTTTAACTCTGCTGTTTTCTGGTTATTGTCTGCGTGCCCTGACCGCAGTATACACCGTGATATTCACCTCACCTATATAGCTAGTGGTCCATCTTTAACAATAGAGCTTGCAGTCAGTAGTGTCACTCAGGAGATAGTGCGTGCTGTGTGCCTGCTCTGTACCCAGTACATACCGCTATTATCCACCTACATAGCTGTTCTCTATTTGGGCCCGATTGACATCTGCTGGAGTTATTGGAAGTTGTGTGTGCTTCCAGCACAGCACAGTATACATCTGTATATACCCCTTTAACTCTGCTGTTTTCTGGTTATTGTCTGCGTGCCCTGACCGCAGTATACACCGTGATATTCACCTCACCTATATAGCTAGTGGTCCATCTTTAACAATAGAGCTTGCAGTCAGTAGTGTCACTCAGGAGATAGTGCGTGCTGTGTGCCTGCTCTGTACCCAGTACATACCGCTATTATCCACCTACATAGCTGTTCTCTATTTGGGCCCGATTGACATCTGCTGGAGTTATTGGAAGTTGTGTGTGCTTCCAGCACAGCACAGTATACATCTGTATATACCCCTTTAACTCTGCTGTTCTATAAAAAAGGCATCTGCAGGAGTTAGTGGGTGTTGTGTGCCTCCAGCACAATATAAACTACCCAACTACTGTTTTACCCAACTCCCTTCAGGCCATTACCATGTCTGGAAGGCCAGCAAGGAGAGGCAGACAGGCGCGAGCCGATAAAAGAGGGCAAGCAGGCTCTGTGTCTAGAGACAACAGTGCTGGTCGTGGACGCGGTGCATTGTCATCAGCACGTGGCCATGGGACATGCTTGTCCTTCTTTTCTGCAGCTGGACATGTTGAACCGCAACATGCCAACGACTTGGTAGAGTGGATGACCAAGCCCTCTTCATCCTCCTCATCCTCTCTCACCCAGTCTCAGGGTAGTAGAAAAGCAGCTGCCAACACATCGTCGTCCCTCCTCTCAATGTCATCATCAGTGACTCCTTCCCTAGACCCACCACGTCCTCCTGAGGAGTCTCCTGAACTCTTTGAGCACAGTGTTGGGTACATGCTCCAGGAGGATGCCCAGTGTTTGGTGGGCTCTGATGATGA
Source organism: Lithobates pipiens (assembly GCF_037356315.1). Classification (NCBI taxonomy): domain Eukaryota; kingdom Metazoa; phylum Chordata; class Amphibia; order Anura; family Ranidae; genus Lithobates; species Lithobates pipiens. The sequence goes on from NW_027507764.1 coordinate 384,936,887, forward strand.
CACTCAGCTAGAGGAAGGCAGTAGCGTGAGCACAGAGAGAGGGGATGCTCAAGAAGGACAGCAATCTGGCAGTCATGTTCCACAAGCTGCAGCATACTGCCAGGTTTGCTACAGCGATGAAGAGGGAGGGGATGATGAGGGCACTGACTCCACGTGGGTGCCTGGAAGGAGGGAGGAGGAGGAGGAGGAGGAGGAGGCACATGTCCAACGAGGCAGGATGCCCTCCGGGGGCCAGCTTAGGGGCAGCACACCGACTGAATCACACCGCAGAGCTCCGCCTGCGCAGAGCGCTTCCTCTGCGCAGAGCGCTTCCTCTGCGCGTTATTCTAAAAGTTCTTTGGTGTGGGCCTTTTTTGAGACGAGTGCATCAGATCGCACCGCTGCTATTTGCAACATATGTCTCAAGCGTATCTCACGTGGCCAAAACATCAGCCGCTTGGGCACCACATGCTTGACCAGACATATGTTGACCTGCCATGCAGCTCGTTGGCAAGCATACCTCAAAGACCCACACCAAAGAACAAAGCGGACCTCTCCTTGCTCCTCATCAGCTGGCATCTCCAACCCCACTAGACCTTCAGTCCTCTCTGAAACCTGCTCTGAGAGGAATGAAGGTGTAGAATTAGGTGTGTCACAGCCAAGTGCTTCCGGGAACTCTGCTAGTGGTACATCCACGTCCGATTATAGCAGACAAATGTCCCTGCCCCAGCTGCTGGACCGGCGGAAGAAATTTACTCCCAGCCATCCACATGCCCAGCGGTTGAATGCTAGCTTGGCTAAATTGCTAGCACTTCAACTGCTGCCTTTTCAGTTGGTAGACTCGGCCCCCTTCCGTGAGTTTGTACAATGTGCGGTTCCTCAGTGGCAGGTCCCCAAACGCCACTTTTTCTCACGGAAGGCAATTCCGGCTCTCTACCGGCATGTGGAAGGCAATGTCCTTGCCTCGCTGGACAGGGCGGTCAGTGGTAAGGTGCATATTACCGCTGACTCATGGTCCAGCAGGCATGGACAGGGACGTTACCTGTCTTTCACGGCCCATTGGGTCACTCTTCTGGCTGCTGGGAAAGATGCAGGACAAGGTGCAGTAGTATTGGAGGTTGTTCCGCCACCACGCCTCCAAAATGCTACTATTGGTTGTGACACACCTCTCTCCTCCACCCCCTCCTCTTCTTCTTCCTCCATGGCCTCTTCCAGTGCTCTGTCCTCAGAACCAGCGGTGCTCCGTAGGCGTTGCAGGGGCTACGCAAGTATGCAGGCAAAACGATGCCATGCCGTGCTTGCGCTGGTTTGTTTGGGGGACAGGAGCCACACTGGGGCGGATGTTTTGTCAGCTCTGCAGGGGCAGGCCGAGAGGTGGTTGACGCCACGCCAGCTTAAGCCAGGAATGGTGGTTTGCGACAATGGCACCAACCTCCTCTCCGCCCTCCGACAGGGACAACTGACCCATGTGCCCTGTGTAGCTCACGTCCTTAACCTGGTGGTGCAGCGGTTCTTGGGCAGGTACCCCGGCTTACAGGATGTCCTGAAACAGGCCAGGAGAGTCTGTGTGCATTTCCGCCGATCATTTAATGCCTGTGCTCGGCTGGCTGAGCTCCAAAAGGAGTTGAACCTGCCCAAGAACCGCCTTATATGTGACATGCCCACCAGATGGAACTCAACATTGGCCATGCTGCAGCGGCTGCACACGCAGCAGAGGGCCATCAATGAGTACCTGTGCGACTACGGCACCAGGACAGGGTCAGGAGAGCTTGGTTTTTTCTCACCACGCCAGTGGGGCATGATCAGGGATGCATGCACTGTCCTGTCACCGTTTGAGGAGGCCACAAGGATGGTGAGCAGTGACAGTGCATGCATCAGTGACACTATACCTCTTGTCCACCTCTTGGAGCATACGCTGCGTGGAATAATGGACAGGGCACTTGAGGCAGAACAGAGGCAGGAAGAGGAGGACTTCCTTGCCTCTCAAGGCCCCCTTTATCCAGACAGTGTTCCTGCTGTGCCACCCATCACACAGGAAGAGGGTGAGGAGGAGGAAGAGGAGGAGGAGGATGATTGTGTCAGCATGGAGGTGGAGGCTGGCACTCAGCATCAGCAGCAGCAGTCTTATAGGGATGATTTACAGTCCCAAGAAACACGTGGACTTGTACGTGGCTGGGAGGAGGTAGCTGCGGATCATGTTGTCCTTAGTGACCCAGAGGACTCCGGACCGAATGCCTCAGCTAACCTACGCTGCATGGCCTCCCTGATCCTGCAAAGCCTGCGGAAGGATCCTCGTATTCTTCGGATCAAGGAGAGGGACCATTACTGGCTGGCCACTCTCCTTGATCCACGGTACAAGGGTAAGGTTGCCGACCTTATCTTGCCATCGCAGAGGGAGCAGAGGATGAGACATCTCCGGGAGGCCTTGCAGAAAGCTCTGTGCAACGCGTTCCCAGAGACTGGGAGGTCACAAACTCCTGGTCCTGGACAACGTGTTGCTGAGGCATCAGTCAGAAGGAGCGGTGGAGAAGGTGGCCGTCTGACTGATGCTTTCAGACAATTTTTTAGTCCGCAGCCCCAAGGTATGATTGGTTCCAGCACCCATCGCCAGCGTCTAATTTACATGGTGCAGGAATACCTAGGGGCAAGGTCAGACTTGGACACCTTTCCCACTGAAAATCCTCTGGCTTACTGGGTCTTGAGGATGGATCACTGGCCAGAGCTTGCACAGTATGCAATTGAGCTACTGGCCTGTCCTGCATCCAGCGTTCTTTCGGAACGCACCTTCAGTGCTGCTGGTGGCTTCGTTACCGATCACAGGGTGCGCCTGTCCACCGAATCAGTTGATCGACTGACCTTCATCAAGATGAATCAGTCTTGGATCACCCACAGCTACCAAGCACCTGAAGCTGATGTAACCGAATAATTTTTTTTGAAATACCACATCCCTTCAAGACTGCCTATGCTGATGCTGAGTGACTGTCCTGTTATGTTGATTGTCTATCCTCTTCCTCCTCCGCTGATATGTTGGAAGAACATTTTTGGTTCTGGGTGATGCCAGCAGCCCAATTTTTCTGCCCCTGTTTAACAGGGGCGTTTAAGTACAATTTTTGATGCAATGCTTTGCAGCAGGGCTAATTCCTGCAATAAAACTAGAGTATATGGCAGAGGTTGCAGTGTGATGGCACCAGTGCCTAAGGCCCAATTTTTCTGCCCCTGTTTAACAGGGGCGTTTAAGTACAATTTTTGATGCAATGCTTTGCAGCAGGGCTAATTCCTGCAAAAAAACTAGAGTGTATGGCAGAGGTTGCAGTGTGATGGCACCAGTGCCTAAGGCCGTATTTTTCTGCCCCTATTTAACAGGGGCGTTTAAGTACAATTTTTGATGCAATGCTTTGCAGCAGGGCTAATTCCTGCAAAAAAACTAGAGTGTATGGCAGAGGTTGCAGTGTGATGGCACCAGTGCCTAAGGCCCAATTTTTCTGCCCCTGTTTAACAGGGGCGTTTAAGTACAATTTTTGATGCAATGCTTTGCAGCAGGGCTAATTCCTGCAATAAAACTAGAGTGTATGGCAGAGGTTGCAGTGTGATGGCACCAGTGCCTAAGGCCCAATTTTTCTGCCCCTGTTTAACAGGGGCGTTTAAGTACAATTTTTGATGCAATGCTTTGCAGCAGGGCTAATTCCTGCAATAAAACTAGAGTGTATGGCAGAGGTTGCAGTGTTATGGCACCAGTGCCTAAGGCCCAATTTTTCTGCCCCTGTTTAACAGGGACATGTAATTACAATTCTTGATATAATATTTCACAGGAGGGCCCCTTCCTGTGCCCACCCAGAGTAACTGTGAGGACTTATAGTGTTGTGGCACCAGCACCACAACCACCAAAGGTCAATTTTTCTACCACTGTTCAACAATGGCATGTAATTACAATTCTTGATATAATCGTTCACAGCAGGGCGCTCCAGCGCCCACCAAGAGTCTCTTTGAGGGCTTACAATGTTGTTGCAAAACCAACACCTTGTTCCGCCATTTCTGCAGAGCATATAGGGCAGGCCCCTACTTTCAAACATCCAATTTACAAACATCTCCTACTTGCAAACGGAAGGAGACAACAGCAAGTGAGATGAAAAAAGATGGACGACAAAACAAATTATACAGGGGTGATAACCCTTCCTTATGTTTTCCAAAAAGCTTAAAAATATTTTTTTTGACTGGAGCTACACTTTAAAAATGTACCAGTTGAAAATTACAAACAGATTCAACTTAACACAACAAACCTACACAGTCCCAGTCTTGTTTGCACCGCCTGTATACTGCTGTTCTGAGTATATAGGGCCTGGGGGCCACACGCATTTCCTTTTTTTAATATGGGTACAGGGTTCCCCTTAATATGCGTACAAGACCCAAATAGGCTGGTAATGGGCAGGGAGGGCTACCCATGCCATTTTTCTGAATGATTTTCAACCATATTGCAGGAACCAGATATAACATTAAAACCGCAAGCAGTTTTAAATGGTGTTATTTCCGCTTAATGTCATTTTGTGCAGGGACTGTTCTAAACACGGGAAACACGTGGCACTTCACAGGCATACTACAGACACCCACCAGGCACCATATTTAAAGGAATATTTCACTTTTTTTTTTTCACTTTAATCGTCATTAAAATCAGTGCTCCCACCAAAACGGTAGTTTTTAAAACTTTTTTTTGCAGTGACCCATGTCCCCTGAGGCAGGAGGCAGGTCGCCAAACCCTTTTTAGGACACTATCTTGCATATTAGCCGTTAAAAATTAGCACTTTCCAATTCGAACGTTCGAGTCCCATAGACTTCAATGGGGTTCTAACGTTCGTACCGAACGCGGGGGTCGTTCGCAAGTTCTGGTGCGAACCGAACCGGGGGGTGTTCGGCTCATCCCTACTGGGCAGGAAGGGGGTGAAAGTGCCTGGTATTGAAGTGGTAATATTCATAATATGCAACACTTACTGTATATTCTAATACCAGAAAATAGAGGCCTGCTGAAAGACTGCACAAACTATAGATTATTTCCCTGATATCAAATGCCAACAAGATGATGATGAACAATATTCAACGCAGATTAGAACCTTACATTGAAAGAAAATTATCAGATGTACAAGTGGAATTTAGAGAGGAACTAGAAACATTGTATCCTGAATAACTGTAAAACCAAGAAATAAAAAAGGAACTCAACATGTTGATTACAGCAAAGCCTTTGATTGTGTAATCCATGCAGAATTGTGGAATGTCCCTAGGAAAATAGGTGTACCTAAACAACTCATTGCTCTAATGAAGAACTTCTACATTGATTAATAGGCTATAATCACAACAGCAAATAGAAACATTAGAACAAACCTCAAAACATCAATTTTGGGGGGTTTGTTTTTACATGTTTTCATCATGTAAGGTTGTTTTATGGGAATCACTTTGTTTTTACCATGTTGGCTTTTTGTGGAAGTTGTTTTATTATTGTAAATGTGTAATATTGATTGTTCTATAGTATCATACATCTTATCGGTGCAGACTATTTTTAAAAATACCCTAGATGTGCAGAGCATCATTTAAGGAAACTATTAAAAAGCAATAAGTATTTCACTTACAAGAACCTGGGAGCGGGCATATTGCAGGATCATGACAGGATTCTATAACAGCATTGATGTTGCAGGAGCACTTGACCCTCTTGGAAGGCTTGAGGGGAGTACTATACAATAGAAATAACTTCATACAATGAATGGTCTGTCATCAGAAGAACCTACACTTGTGGATGCCAGTAAATCTCTTGTTATTATTACCACATTTTAGAGTCCATACCTCCGTCCTCCGTCAGATTTTCCTTCACTTCCTGTCTTTCCTGTCCTGCAAACGTGCACATTATCACAGACTTACCTCTGGGCTTGCCCTCCTTCAGTGCTGACAGCTCTCTCTTGCAAATCTATCAATTCCGCCATTGCCATCTTTCCCACCACTTCTTCTGTGTCCAACGTTTTCTCTGTTTAGCCATCAATCAGCCACTAAAGAGGTAAGTCCTTTTTTTTTTTTGGCTCCTTACAGACACTGAGATTGGACAGAGAGTGTACATAGCATTATGCAGGCAATGTGCAGCAAAAAATTGTTTGCTAGAACAAACTAGGTAGTGTTTTTTACTGTCACAGCATTTATGCACCAGGAAGTTTCACCTTCACTTTCACACATATGTGTCTCCCGGCTAGTGCTCTCAGTTCCTTACAGTCGATTGCATGTATGCTTGGAGCACGGGCGGGGGGTGAAAACAGACTGTTAGGCCTTGGTTTTACAGTCCCCCCCCCCCCCCCCTTAAGTTGCAAAGGCAGCTAGATACCAGATAGAGTCATTTACTTGCCTCAGCCATAATGCTTTGCTTCAAAGGTGCATCAAGAATTTTGCCAACTGACGCATTTGGTGGGCCTACCGAACGCGACCCATTCAAGTGAATGGGGCTGCACAGAAACCACCCTGCAACCACATGTAATATAATGGTGGGGGTTTTAGGGATTAAAACTTTTAGGTGGTAAAGAGGGGGTTAATGATCCCTTATGGTGGTTCTGTAGTTGCTACCTATATATGCAGGTTATGAAATTAGAAACAAAGTAGACAGAGTAGAATTTTTGCTGATTGGAAAGGCATGTGTTAGAACATTTCTTTGTTATTTGTGCACTAGGTAAATACCTTTTCAATTGTGTTCCACCCATATTAATTATAAACTGACCATGCAGCTTTATTTTACTGTTAAAAACAATTAAAGGGTTACTAAACCCTTGTTTTTTTTTTAAACAAACATATCATACTTACCTCCTGTGTGCAGTTGGTTTTGCACAGAGTGGCCCTGACTCTCCTCTTCTGGGGTCCCTCAGCGGCGCTGGTGGCTCCTTCTCTTCTCGAGTGCCCCATCAGAGAAGCTCCCAAGTCCTGATGCTGCATCTATTGACACAGACAGCAGGACTCGGCCCCGCCCCACGGCACCAGTGTCATTGGATTTGATTGACAGCAGCGGGAGCCAATCACTGTGCTGCTATCAATCTATCTAATCAGGACACAAGACACTGGCCAGAGCTGGTATGCTCGTTCCTGTCACAGGAATTTACGGGGCTCAGGTAAGTAAAAGGGGGCTTGGGGGGGCTGCTGTATCACAGAAGGTTTTTTACCTTAATGCATAGAATGCATTAGGGTGAAAAACCTCAAGGGTTTACAACCCCTTTAAGAGACATACTCTATGTAAAAGTCCCACTGAGTGAAATAATTTAAATTCACAAACGTTATTCCTTTTATATTCATCATGTGCACTTACTGTTTCTGTCGCATAATTTCCTTTGCCTGTTAATAAAACTCTTAATTATTAATTATACTAGTTATAATTTCTGTCTTATTTGTGTGTTTTCAATTGAGAAGGCCTAATAAACTTTGCACAAAGAAAAAACCTAGGTAATTACAAGTACCGTCAAATGAAGATTACTCCTTGTTGTTTATGTAAACAGTCTATTAACGTAATATATGATATAATATCGTAAATAACTTGCTACAAAGTTTGAACCAAACATTCTGCATTTTAATTAATGCACACACCTAGTTATTATGTGCTTTGTGAGCTGCCAGAAGATTTGTAAAGACCCGTATTGTCATCTCAGTTATCTAGCACAGTGCAGCTAGCTTTTGGGACAAAAGCTTCAGATCCTGCCAAGGTGATTATGGTTCTTCAGGGGTTAATATGATGGTAGGAGGTTAGGATAATGTTGGGTTTAGGGACAAGCATTAGAGACTTGAAAGTCAGGTTTCTGTTGGTTTCAGCTTGGAACATTCATGTTTATATTAAAGGGTTGACAGCCTGACAATATTTTACTGTAATAGAAAGTAATGGGAACAAAAATGTATTAGTCAGCTTGGTTGGGGCTATCCGGGGGGGGGGGGGGGGGGTTTGTCCTAGTCTTTATCCTGCACTCGGTGAGGACTTTTTACTTCTGTTTATCAGGAAGCCCCAGGAGGGTTTTATGAAATCAGTGACATCAGCTTGTGTGCAAGATCATAAGTTGGGCCCCATTACTTGATTTAAAAAAAAATGTGACTGCATAGTGCATTGTGCCAAATGCCTTGTACACACGGTCCGACATTCCGACCACAAAATCCGTCTGATTTTTTCAGACGGATTTTGTCCGAAAGTGGTGTTGCATACACACAGTCGGACAAAGTTGTCGGAATATCTAATCGTTCGGAACGTGGTGACGTTCATTACGTACAACGGGACTACGTAAAGGCTAGTAGCCGATTGCTTTGGTCTCGTAATTTGATCTGAGCGTATGTGGCACTTTGTCCATCTAAATTCTCTACAAACGATTGGAGAAAGTCAGATCGGATTATTTTGTAGGAAAATTTTAGATCTTGCTCTCAAATTTCCAACGGAAAAAGTCCCATAGAGCCCACACGATCGGATTTTCCGACAATATAATCTGATCGAAACCTTTTCCGTCAGAATTTCCGACCGTGTGTACAGGGCAAGAGAGTGGGCATGGTTTCATTGAGGCTGAGGTTTAACTATGATTGTAAAAGACCTAGGGTGTGCTTTGGAACCTTAAATAAAGAAGAAATGTGGCACATGTATGCTGAGTGTGGCCAAATTGCGTTAACAGTGGAAGGGGCTTAAATGGGTATGGTTAACTAAATCAAAATTGTTTGCCGCTGTCTGTCTCTCGTGGGGGGTGATCATTACCATCAGTCTCCCATGCTTGGGGGGTGTTGTTAGTTTGCCACCCCCCTAAATGATTGAGCAACAGCCGCCCCTGGTATATAGTACAGGAGTGTGTAATGCAGTGGCGGCTCATCCATAGGGGGCGCCTGGGCGCCGCCCCCCTCCAGGCAGTCACAAAAAAATGTTTTTTAAAGCTGGCCCTTAAAAAAATAGAAAATAAAAGGTCCTTAAGTGCACTTTGTTCGGATGCCGGACACAGCGCACCTATGGGAAACGCCACGTCTATGCAATCACGAGATTGCAGACGTGGCGCTTCATTTGCAGGCATTTGGCCTGCCTTGTGGCACTTTCTGAAGCGCAGAGTAGCTTTCGCCCATTCGTAGTATATATCACTACGGACGGGCGATTTGATTGACATCTGAGTTTGATGTCACTTCCTGTTTTCTCTCTCCAATTGCACCCAGCAGAGAGGAAATAGGAAGTATGAGAGGACGGACCTCTCCACAGGAGACACCTTGCAGTGTGTTGTCCTCTCCAGTGGTAAGTAAGGGGGGAGGGGGTGTTTGATGTTAGGCTGCTGCAATTGATGGTGACACATTCTGCTGCAATTGATGGGAACACATGCTGCTGCAATTGATGGGGACACATTCTGCTGCAATTGATGGGGACACATTCTACTGCAATTTGGTGGGACACATGCTGCTGCAATTGGTGGTGACACATTCTGCTGCAATTGGTGGGGACACATTCTGCTGCAACTTGGTGGGACACATGCTGCTGCAATTTCGTGGGATGCATGCTGCTGCAACTTGGTGGGACACATGCTGCTGCAATTTGGTGGGACACATGCTGCTGCAATAGATGGTGACACATTCTGCTGCAATTTGGTGGGACACATGCTTCTGCAACTTGGTGGGACACATGCTGTTGCAATTTGGTGGGACGCATACTGATGCAATTTGGTGGGACACGTGCTGCTGCAGTTGATGGTGACACATTCAGCTGCAATTGATGGTGACACATGCTGCTGCAATTTGGTGGGACACATGCTGCTGCAATTTGGTGGGACACATGCTGCTGCAATTTGGTGGGACACATGCTGCTGAAACTTGGTGGGACACATGCTGCTGCAATTTGGTGGGACACATGCTGCTGTAATATGATGGTGACACATGCTGCTGCAACTTGTTGGGACGCATGCTGTTGCAATTTGGTGGGATGCATGCTGCTGCAATTTGGTGGGACACATGCTGCTGCAATTGATGGTGACACATGCTGCTGCAACTTGATGGGACGCATGCTGCTGCAATTTGTTGGTGACACATGCTGCTGCAATTTGTTGGGACACATGTTGCTGCAATTTGGTGGTGACATACTGCTGCAATTGATGGTGCCACATGCTGCTGCAATTTGGTGGGACACATGCTTCTGCAATTTGGTGGTGACACATGCTGCTGCAATTTGGTGGGACGCATGCTGCTGCAATTTGGTGGGACACATGCTGCTCCAAATTATGGTGACACATGCTGCTGCAATTTGGTGGGACACATGCTGCTGCAATTGATTGTAATACATGCTGCTGCAATTGATGGTAACACATGCTGCTGCAATTTGGTGGGACACATGCTGCTGCAATTTGGTGGTGACACATGCTGCTGTAATTTGGTGGTGACACAGGCTGCTGCAATTTGGTGGTGACACATGCTGCTGCAAATTGGTGGTGACACATTCTGCTGCAATTTGGTGGAAACACATGCTGCTGCAATTGATGGTGACGCAGGCTGCCTCAATTTGGTGATGACACATGCTGCTGCAGTTTGGTGGGGACACATGCTGCTGCAATTTGGTGGTGACACATGCTGCTGCAACTGATGGTGACACAGGCTGCTGCAATTTTTTGGTGACACAGGCTGCTGCATTTGGTGGGACACAGGCTGCATTGTATGTGACACAGGCTGCATGTAAGGAGGGACTCCGCTGGGGACACCTGATGGCATCTGGTGGCAGGTGACATGGCTTGTGACACGCTCAGGGCTCCCACTGATTCTGCATTATGGTGAGTTGAATGATTTCATTTTATATTACAATGTTATTATAGAAATAATGCTCTTCAATCATCCTGACACCGTAGCAACCATGGTGCTGGGATGATTGAAGTGCTAACACCAGGTGTTTGGAATATCTTTATCTGCGGATTGTTAAACCTTCTAGAATACACATATTTATATTGTTGTGTAGGATCTGGGCCTGCTGTCCCTCCATCCCTCTCTCCCTCATTCATCTCAGACACTAACCATCCACGCCCACTATTTCACTGAAACACACCTGTTTTCACCAAGTGGGAGGGGTCAAAAAGAAAGGGCGGGGTCTGGCACACCCCATCCTAAAGCTTCACCAGCTTCCACTGGTGTAATGTACAGTATAATGTATTAAAGTACACAAATGTGTAATGTACAATATAGTGTTGTAGCAGAGTGTCTCAGAGGGAGCAGGCAAAAGTCCTGTTCAGGGTTTGCACATCTCCCATTCTCCTCTTCTACACATTTAGGGACCTCTGATCATCAGTCTAGTTTGGATTTTACTCCCCTCCCCAGTGTCAATTCAGACTCACCTGGAACCTGCGGTCAGGGCTCTCAAACCTAGGAAACAGACAAGTCATGTCTGGGAGAGCTGAAAGATTTGTTGTAAAAAAATTTAAAACTGCATCTTTGGAGACTAACAAGCAGTAGGCTTGCTCAGCCTGACAGTCAGAATTAGTGTTAGTGTAGTTAGTGCCAGGACAGGGTTAGGATTTTGGTTTTGGCATTTTTACTCTGTTACTTAGTGGAACACTGTACAACACCTGTAAACAGACCTGTAAATGGCACGAATAAACACAGCTCTCACTGTTTGTCACAACCTCACTGGACTGGTAACTGTGCCAGAAAGTGTGTTCATTCCAGGGAGCTTTGTACCTGCTGCCTATCCCCAGCTCACAGTGTATATAGTACAGAAGTGTGTAATGTACAATTTAGTGTATATAGTACTAGAGTGTGTAATGTACAGAATAATGTATATAGTGCAGGATTCTGTAATGTAAAATACAGTGTATATAGTACAGTATTCTTTGAATTCCTACCCCCCTCCAGTCTGCACAAAGACCCCTCACCAGTTTGCACAATCTCTCCCCAGTCCGTACATCTCTCCCCCCCCCCCAAAGTGTGTTCCCCCCGAGTTTGCACAATCTGTCTGCACAAATGCACCACCCAGTTTGCACACTCCAGTCTGTACAATTCCCCCTCCCCCACCCATTCTGCACAGGGGTAAGAAAGAAAGGAGAAAGAAAGGGAGAAAGAGAGGGGAAAAGAAGGGGCAGAGCAAAAAGGGGTGGGGAAGGCCCCTCCCACAGGTCGGCTGAAGCTGTGACAGCTAGCAGCCATTGTTTCAGATTTGCTGCCCACTGCATACATTGCATGTAGGGGGTTGAAGTATGGGCGAGATTGGGTGGATACAAATGGAAGGCAGACTGTCGGATTGGATAGACAGCAAAGCTAAGAGGACAGTGGAGACAGTTTGACAGGAAAGCAATGGAGCAAATGCAGCTATACTACTGGGCTAGCATATCACTCCACAAGGAGGGCAGAGCTAGAATCTCACTGTCAGTCAGCAGTGTGGCCTTTTTACAGGGCATCAGAGCAGCCCAGGGAAAAACTGCCCCCCTGCCGCCAACCCAGTCTGCCCCTAGTGCTGATGGACCCACACTCCTTCAACTCAGCACAGTGCATATACTGTATGTTGTACAAAACTGCATTTAGAAAAGTTTTTACCCAGGCCAAAGAAAAATCTGCTTACTATTTATGATGTCCCACACTTCATAGTTGTTTAAATCAGACCAGGAGCTTCTGTTTTCGATTTTTTCTAAAGCAAGTCATTAAAAAGACCTACTGACATTTTTTTCTGAAGGAAGTAATATTGCTGCCACCAAATGGGTAAATGTTTCGGTATTTGCCCAGACAGTCGAATGGCGAAGGTTTGCTCGAAAGCTTCAGTTCATCCCTAGGTACTATATATTTCATTGCAAGCTTTTCAAGGCAGAAATCATTTAATTACATTGATCATACCAAAAGTGTACTACACGATAAACAGCAATATTCATTTGTTTATTCAGCAATTACTTCTGCAAAATACTGTTAAGACTCTAAAAATGTAAACTACTGAAGATATTCCAAAAAGCAAATAACTTTTCAAAATTTTGGATTAGAAAAGAATCATTAAAACCATTGAAACATTGAAATCCTTGTGCAATCACGCTTATAAACAAATGTCATTTCAGGAAAGAGTTGCTTAGTTAATCTTATTTGTTTCCTAAGTGTGCTGACATTTTTGTATTCAAGATTTCCCCTCTCGTAATTACAGAAACAAAATATTTGGGTAAATAACACTTCAGCTCTGTTCAAGAGGAAATGTTAGTTGTGTTCTTTAAACAAATCTCCCAAAGGCTCTGCTTGTCTTCAGAGACTATGAGCAATGTCACCTTAGCAATATATTTCATATGTTCTTTGATGATAGCCAACTCAGTCTCTTGGATTCACAAGTCAACTTGTAGGTAAATGGGGCCTGTAACATTTTATCTTAATTATTTCCTTTACTCACAAATCTAGTTTGAAAAATAACTAAACACTGGTGCTATTTTAGAAAATTAGACAGCAACTAAACAGGCTTTCCCCAATAGGCTCTACATTTAAGGGTTTCTTTGTATTGTAACAATTTACATATTTTTTTTATAAAGGTATATCTTGGTATGGTATTTATTAAAGGGATATATAGAAACAGAAAAAATGATTTAACACTTTGATTTGACTTTAAATCAATTTAATTTGTTTCTGCTTGCAGTAGGTCATGCAGTTTAAGGCTTCCAGGCACAGTCTCACATTGCTCAAATACACATACAGTCTGTGGAGGGTTCAGACTGTGTTAGGAGATCAGTATGATAATATTGTGACTTTGTGGCCCCGTTTTCATTATTTATCCTTGAACCAGACCTTGGAAGTTTCTCTGGTGTTTACTATGTCATTCCTTGTGCTATCCCATATTATACTAACATATGGTTAAATAACATAAGCTTTCTATTGCCCTTTCTCATATCAAAACTCACTAAGCCCTTGTACACATGGTCGGAGATTCTGACAACCAAATCCGTCGGATTTTGTCTGACGGATTTTGTCCGAAACTGTTGCATACACACGGTCGGACAAAGTTGTCGGAAAATCTGACGTGATTGCGTTATTTCGTTACAACGGGACTACGTTCACGCAAGTAGCCAATAGCTTTGGTGTAGGAATTTGATCTGAGCATGCGTGGCACTTTGTCCGATCGGAATTCTCTACACATGATCGGAGTATGTCCGATCGGAGCATTTTGTCAGAAAATTTTACCAACAAGTTGGAAAACTTGGTCCGTAGGATACTCCGATGGAAACAGTCCAATGTAGACCACACACAGTCGGAATATCCGTCAAAACGGTCCGATCGGACACATTCCGTCAGAATCTCTGACCATGTGTACAAGGGCTAACAATTGCTGGATTGCAGCTGTGAAGCTCTGGGTAAAAATATACAATACTTAGTTTAACTTTCCCTTCTTTCATCCCTCCTTTCCTCAGCCAAATAGTTCCAACCATGAAAGGGCAGATGATTTAGGAATCAATGTTAAGTTCAAAAGCCTGTTTTTCAGTTGAAATTTTAACAGCTACTATCTAGGGACTCTTGAAGAGCTGTGATAGGAGAAAGGGTTACTTTGATACTTTACTGGCAGTAGGTAAAAAACTGGCACTTTTTCCCCTACCAGTAAATGCTAGTGACCGGAAAAGGTTGCCAGTAAAAAATATGGCTGTGACTGCTACAGTGTGTAAGGGTGGCACCAGCGGGCGTGCGTCTAGTGGAGGCAGTGCCTGAGCGTTCTCGTGTAATGTCATGGTGCAAGGGAGCTGAGTGAAGCTGCCGGAGCTACGTGTGTGAGTCTGTGGGATGGGACCAAGGCAAGCCGGGAGTGGGACTGTCAGTGCTCTTTAGACTGAAGTGGACTGAAGGGACCACCTGGCGTTACTCAGGGTACTCACAACAGTTCAGTCTCTTAGCGCTCGTTCACATGTGTGCCAGCCTTTGGCAACCCTCTGAAAGGGATTTGTGGTGGATTGTTTTAAGAGGTATTTGCAGATGACGGGGAGGTAATATGTTGTATGGGTTGCGTTTGGTGGCGGTAATGCTCACCAAAGGCTACATGCGGTTTCATTTTTGCCTCAGCCGTGAATCAAAGCATTCTGTGAAGCACTCCTTACCAACATTCATGCTGCTAATACCAACTCAGGCTCAAGTGTTCTTGCCTCCCTCAATGTAGAGAAGGCATGTCACACAGTAGAATGGCCTTACTTATGGGACCTAATGTATAGAATGGGGTTCCCACATGCAATTTGTCAGTTGGATCCAGTTACTATAGTGGGCATCTACTTCAGCTATCTGTTTTAGCAATTTTGTGTCACCTCCCCTCCCCCCCGCCTTTCCTTTTCAGAGGGGCATGCAGCTGCCCTCTCTGCATCCTTGTTTGTAATTGCAATAGAGGTCACTCACTACTTTGAGGTTGTTGGCCTCAGAGTGAACTGGAGGAAGTCACTATTGTTCTGTATAGACTCAGAGGCTGCAACTGACATAGATGCCTTCATTCTGATACAACAGGTTCCATGTTTTGCATATTTGGGGATTACCATCTCAGCTAAGATATGAATTTAAACCTATTTTCAGTATTTGAAAAAATTAAAACAATGCTGTAGGCATGATGAAACCTGCCACGTCAGCGGTTCAGTGATCTTGCTAGAATCTGTTAAAATTTCAACTGAAAAACAGACTTTTGAACGTAACATTGGTTCTTAAATCATCTGCCCTTTCATGGTTGGAACTATTTGGATGAGAAAAGGAGGGATGAAAGAAGGGAAAGTTAAACTAAGTATTGTATATTTTCCATAGAGACTTTCTGTCTGGGTAGAAGTAAGACCACTACCTTTTGGTGCAATGAGGCAAACTGCTCCATTCAACAAATTCTTAAAAATAAAAAAAACAGACAGAATTCACCTAGAAAATATCTTCAGGAATAGTTCCAATTCAGTTCTTCCATTCCTTCCTCTTTTGCTGTGTACACACGGTCAAATTTTCAGACAGGAAATGTTCAATGGGAGTTTGTTGTCGGAAATTCCGACTGTGTGTAAGCTCCCACAGACATTTTTTGTCGGAATTTCTGACAACAAAATTTGAGAGCTGGTTCTCAAATTTTCTAACAACAAAATCTGCTGTTGG
The DNA here is from genome assembly GCF_037356315.1 of Lithobates pipiens. Classification (NCBI taxonomy): domain Eukaryota; kingdom Metazoa; phylum Chordata; class Amphibia; order Anura; family Ranidae; genus Lithobates; species Lithobates pipiens. The sequence goes on from NW_027507764.1 coordinate 384,952,901, forward strand.
AAATTCCGAGCGTGTGTGGACAATTCCGATGCACAAAATTCCATGCATGCTCTGAATCAAGTATGGGATGGAATCGCTCGGTCTGGTAAAACTAGCATTCGTAATGGATGTAGCACATTCATCACACTGCAAATTTTTAAATCTTTTACTGCACTGCATTCTCTTCTTCTTTATAATGCTAGAATAATGAAGTTGTTTTGGTGCTGATATTCACACAGAGTTCTCACAAACTGATTTATTTATTATTTCTTGGGATCTCATGAATTTTTATATTTTTTTGCTAGATCTCCAGAATAATGTTTAGAATTTTTCTTTATAATGATCTCTTTTTTTTCTTTTTTTTAAAATCAAGATCTCCTGATTTTTTTTATTGTAGTGGTCTCCATAATATTTTTTGTTGTGTGTCAAGTTACCACAACACCATTATTATCTTGTATTTTTTAACCTCAAAGAGATTGGTTGGTATTGGTGTCCCTTGTTAATTTCACATTGTATTTTTGAAATGTACCTGCCTACTCACAAACAAACTATCCTTTTTTAATTAAAAGACATAGCCAATGATTTGTTAAAAAATAGACATTTATTAAGGGGTCATAACAAAATAAAGAGGAAGGCAACACTGGATAAACTGGTGAAATTAGCTTTTGTACCCCAGGGCAGACATCAACTATTTGACAGGCAAAATTGCTAGCCTGAGGAGTCCATTTAATAGGGAGCACAATCCAGTCCAGGACTCCGAGAGATCAGGAACAGCAGAAGATGACATATATGTCCCAGGCTGTGGTCTTACAACAGCCTGCATCTTTTACCAGATCAGACTGAACCCAGGCCATCACTCTCTTGTCTTCCTTACATGCTTCCTTCCATGCTTGCTTCCAGGCTGTGCCTCTGGTGTTGGATTTGTGGCAGGAGGTGGAGGAGGAGGAGGATGGTCCAACTCACACAGGTGGGATTTGCTTCTGAGTTTGCCCCTCAACCCCTTATTTAGGGCCATTTGTATCACTTCCTTACAAATGAGGCATTGGCTTACCTCCATTTCCTGCATTTTGTTGGCAGCCTTGCAGACATAGGCCTCAAGAAGACTGGGGGGGTTCTGAGGGCCGCAGAAGCCTGCCGAATTAACCCAAGTGTTGACTCCACACACACTACACATTCCTCCCCTTCCTGGGCCTTTCTTGATGAAGGCCAAGGGGAGGGACCTAGGATTTGGTCAGGCTACTGGGCCTGGCTGCCTCCTGGCTGCCACTTACCCCAACCACCTCCTGGCTGCCACTTACCCCTGCCACCTCCTGGCTGATACTTTGCCACAGCCTCCTCCTGGCTGAGGCTTTCCTGTGTATGAAAAAGGAACATAGTTTTTGTTTATTGTTCATCAATCACACACAATTTTGAGAAATATGTTAAGCGATGATATACCTGACTCAAGCTGGGCTCCTCCACATCTTCTTCCTGGCTGGAAGGCCCAGGTTGGACGTCGGAAGCCTCAGCTGGGGTGGAAGGAAGAGTGGAAGGAAGGGTTGAGAGTGATGGCCTGATTTCAGTCTGGTCTGCCAAAAACTGCAATCTGTCATAGTACCACAGCTTGGGTATATACATCTCATCTGCTTCTGCTCCTCACATAGGGGAGTAAAGACTCAGGACATTAGAGGACACCAGGGACACCCAACCTCCTAAAGAAGGGGAAATCCCCACACCACAACCTGAAAATGTGGAGGCAGGAGAGGTTTATGAAGTGGGCAAAATAGTGACCACAACAGGTGAGTGTCTGAGACCACAGCTTCAGGTAATAGCTGTATGCCTGCGTTTTTATAATACATTGTTTTTTTATTTTAGGTGATGTGGATGTTGTGGAAGAAAAAACTAATTTCACAAGTGCAAGTGCACAGATCCTCACCGGGGAGATCACGGTGTGCAATAGGGATTTACAGAAGATCAATGAAGACATCAATGATGTTGAAAAAAGACTCAAAAACATCATTGATGGTTTAGGCAGGATCTAAAGAACACCAAAATGATTGAAATTGTTAATATTTTTATTATTTACTAACTTTTTAAAATTATATTGAAAGCCAAATTTTGAAGATGCACACAGAATGTAAAAATGTGCTATCTGCCATTACGGGATATGGTTGTGTCTAATCTGCTTGCAATGTTATGTGCAAAAGTACACTTTTTTTTTTTTTGTTTGACTCCACAGTTTTCTCCAACGCCAAAGGAATGGCAGACTGTGACATCCCAGTTTGCCCAGTGGTGAGCCTTTCCCAACTGCAGAGGGGAAATTGATGGGAAACACATCCATATAGTCCCATCCCCCAACTCAGGGTCATACTATTACAACTATAAGGGGTTTAATAGTATTGTGATGTTGGCAGTGGTGTCAGCGACATATGAGTTTCTCTATGTGGACATGGGGAAGAATGGCTAGATGTCAGATGGTGGAGTCATCACCCAGACCGAGTTCTACAGACAGCTCCAGAGTGGTGGCTCGGAATTGCCATCTCCGGAAGACAACGTGGCTGGTCTGCCGTTCGTCTTTGTCGCTGATGAAGCGTTTGGACTGGGTGATCACCCGATGCAAGCGTTTCCAATGAGGACCCTCACCCCGGACCAGAGTGTTTTTAACTGCCAGCTGGCCAGAGCCAGAAGAGTGGTGGAGAATGCTTTCAGGATAATGCCCAGCCAGTTCTGCCTATTTCTTATGCCAATCAACATGGCGGAATATAAACTTAACCATATAATACTTGCATGCTGCATTATACACAACTTTTTAAGGAGAAATTCTATGAACTATGTGGCCTCAGTTGGGCCTGACGGCACTTGAAGATGGCCGCCCTGGCTTGGCCCCCAAAGCGCCCGCGAGATCCGTCTAAAATATATGGCGTACTTTGCGGGTAGGGGGGTCAGAAAATGTTTAAGAAACATTTTTAAAATAAATTTTTAATTTAAACTGAAATAATATTTCCTTTGATTTACTGGCTGTGTTTCTTTTAGCTCTCTCCTAGGTTATCCAATGGGGTTTTCTTTTTTGGCCATTTTCTTCAATAGTGCAAATGTAATTTATTTGATACAAGAGGTTACAATCTCTCAATCTTCAGCCAACTATTATGCCTTGTTTTTGTTGTTAATGTATGTAATGCATTAATGATAAAAATATTCATTTTCAGCACCATGAATTCAATTTTTTGAGTCATGAAAATGGCCTGATTGGGCCAAATTTTAAAGAACTGTGGGTGTTATTTACTAAAGGGAAATCCACTTTGCACTACAAGTGCACTGCAAAAGTGCACTTGAAACTGCACTGAAAGTGCACTTGTAGTGCAAAGTGGATTTGCCTTTAGTAAATAACCCCCATTGTCACTGTAAACACCAACTTACTCCAAAAACTGCTATTGAGCATTGAAAGAAGAAGCCACACATTGTTGAGTAGAAAACTTTTTACTCTGTGCACATTCACATGTGCATTAGAAAGGGGTATTTAAAAAAACCAACATATTTTTTTAATACATTTTTTTTGTTTGACCTTTTTTGGGATAAACAGGCAGGTTTAAAACCATAAAACAATACACAACTCATGAACTTACAAAGTTCAACTTTGATAAATTGAAAGCAATATCAGACATTAGTATGTCCAAACTGTGTTGATCTTGCCTTCATCAGATGGGGTGATGTCACCCCTGTGAAAGCCAAATTTTGAAGATGCACACGAATTGAGAGTCAAAATGTGGATTTCCCTCCTGATCCCATGCATAATATCAACATGTGCTAGCTTCCATCATGGGGGATAAATAGACTTTTGCACATAAAATTGCAAGCAGATTAGATACAACCATTCAAGGTCCACTTATCAGATTCCTCCCCTCTGATGGCCCATTGTCAACATTTTAGGGGGTAGGGAATGTTTTGGACAGATAAATCTCTCCACTTTATTGAGAGCTGAATGCATAAATAATATGTGTTACACTGGCCAGGCCCTCCTTACTTACACTATTGATAGCCCACTGAAATCTAAATCTGACCACAAAAGAGGTAGTTATAGTGTGTATGGGTTTGTCAAAGTCAGCATATAGAGGATTGGTATCAGTTAACTTAGCGGTTGGAGGGAGGGAGGGTTCCAAATGATTTTAGGACCCCCCAAAAAAGGGTAAAGCACTACTATGGAGCTGATAAAATAAATTGTTAAGTGACTAGGCTAGGTGTGTATGGGCCCAAGATAGCATGCTGGGGAGGTTAGGGAAGGCAAATATGCATGAAGGACAAAAAAGGAACTTTAAAACTTCCAGCATGCATGAGGACAAAGAGAACATTCACAGCATATTACAATCATGGTAATTATGGTAATCATGGTAATTAGGGAATGATGAAAGAAATACAATACATTAGCAAACATTAAATGCATAGAATGTGATGTTAAAGGAGAAATCTTACCTTAGTCCTTCTGCAGGACCTGAATAATGGCAGAACAGGTCTCTGGAATAATGATCCCCAGAGCCTGGGGGGAGATGCCTGTTGGGAACTTGATGTCCTGCAGACTTCTCCCCATTGCCAAGTACCGTAAGGTAACGACTAGCCTCTGTTCAGGAGTGATAGATTGCTGCATGCAGGTGTCCTTGTTCATAATATAAGGGGACAGCAAAGCCAACAAATGGTGAAAAACGGATTCTGTCATTGGAGATAATTCCTGAAATCATCAGGATTATTCTCACGGATCTCCCACAACAAAGGCATATGAGAGAATTGGTTGCGCTGGAGCAACCAATTCTTCGTCCATGAACTCCTCCTCGCCCTGTTCATTGACTGGGCTTGGGTCAAAGTAAGAACCCCAACACCAAGCCCCAGCACAGCACGAACTCTATGATGAGTAAAAATGGTTAGCTGGTCAGAACGAATGAACAGAATGCACTGAAAATCAGAAAGGCCTGAGAAGAGTGAGCTGAAAATCAGAAATGAGCGGACAAGAACACACTGAATAATAAATAAGTACTATAAAAATATGCACTGAAAACCAGATGAGAACTGACTACACGCACTGAGAACCAGATACAAACCCACAAGCACAAACTAAAGAGCCGTAACGATCTGAAAAGCACAAGACTTAAAAGTGCAAATTCTGGGGGCGTGTCCGGCGCGTGACCAAGATGGCCGCTTGAATACACAGCTCTTCACACCGACGGCCCAACACAGCGACTCTTAGCACTCCCCGGGAGTTATTTTCCGACGAAAGACCGGCGCATCTACCGTACAGTGGAGAAGGGATGTCCCTCAAACGAAAGGATGACAGGATCCCTCGTAAACTGACGGCATACATATATCAGCCGTCTGCGCGGTGCAGTCAAAATGGCGCCGCGGCTCCGTCCTGCTGCGGGCTGAAGAAGGCCGCTGTTTCTCCCCGCATCTCCACACATGACAACGCACTGGTAAGTGCTAATGCGGGGGGAGACTCTTACACATCACCTCCGGGGACACCGCTAGCTAACAGCCCAGCGAAATCTAAGGCCGCATACACACGAGAGGATTGTCCGTCCAACTTAGTCCGCTGAAACGTGTTTCAGTGGACAGTCCGCTCGTGTGTGGGCTTCAGCGGACTTTTTCAGCGGACAGTCTGGCGGACTAAGTCTTTCGGAATTTCCGTAATACAGTCCGTCCAACTTTGGTTTCAGCGGACAGTCCACTCGTGAGTAGGCTAGTTGGACGGACTAAGTATGGCGTATGCTCAGAAAGGATTTACACGGCCGAAGGTTGCATTGCAGTGTATTGGACGTCGTATTTCTAGTCCCGTCGTACGTGCTGTACACGTCATCGTGCAAGCTTTCAATGGACTGTCTGTTCTGTGTGGTCAAGTCCGTTCATTCAAAAGTAGGACGGACTGTCTGTCGGATTGTCTGACGGACTTAGTTGGACGGACAATCCTCTCGTGTGTACGTGGCCTAAGATTCGGTTAGATAATGGATTACCTCAGGACAGCATCCAGGCTGTCACCATGCACTATGTCTTCCCCCAGCAGAGCCCGCAGCCGGACACCATTGCCTCTTTTCCTTCAGCGGGTCAGGCAGTCATGGACACCACTCTTAAGGAGATGCTGATGTCACTTAGAAGCTCTTTACAGTCAGACATGCTATCTCTTATGCAGAACTTTGGCAGCAGCATTAATGCATTGGAAGACAGAGCCACGCAGCTTGAGGCTAATATGGGAGATGTCACTATCACAGTAAATGACATGATTGATGCTCAGGAAGCACAGGCCCAAGACACTTGTTGGATTAAGAATAAAACCACAGATTTAGAGGACAGGGCCAGACGCAACAACTTTAAAATCTGTGGAGTCCCTGAATCTGTTCACAATGTTGAGTTGCCCCTGTATGCGGAAAACCTTCTTAAAGCTATATTCCCTGATGCAAAAGGCATTGAACTCGTCATTGATCGTATACATAGATTGCCAAAGCCCACCTTCCTCCCAGATGCTGTACCTAGGGACGTTATTCTTCGGGTGCATTTTTATCACGTTAAAGAGCAATTTATGCAAAAAGTGAGAGGGTTATCCTCTCTTCCTGACCCATATGGCCATCTGCAAATATACACTGATTTATCCCAGCATACCCTGAGCAGACGCAGACAACTCAATACAATCACTAAGGCGCTACGCAATAATCAAATCTAGTACCAATGGATTGCACCCGCCAAAATATCTATCCAGCATGAGGGATCGAAGCACCTAGTTACTTCACTGCAACAAGGCCTGAGACTCCTGCGAGACTGGAACATTATTCCTGCTCTTAATGAGGCGACTCCCATGGATCAGAGTAACACGTGCACCATGTCCCCTCAACCCCTCCCGCCAAGATCCCGCAGAAATCAACTCCCTACCTAGGAACCCGGGTTTACGGTCACCGCACGCCGTTCGGGTGTGTTCTATGTTCACGTTCGGTACAAAAAACTCTTTACCCCCACTTAGTGTTTTCTGGCACGGCTGTGCCCAGGACTGTTCCATCGAAAACACTTCTTCAGTATTTTTCTCCTTGTTGCCACTTTAAGCGGACACAGCACGGTTCCCTGCCTAATTAATAGGCAACCTTCCGTACCATCTAGCGACTCTATATGGGCTCCAGTACCTTCACCTTACAGACAGCAGCTATCTCTGTTTTGCTTACATCAATTTTTCTTTTCTTTTTTTTTTGTGTGTTTCCCTCCTACCCTCTCCCAGCAGGACTTCAAGAGTGTCTATCTATTAGCCCAGAAGAAGATGACTACACTCCGATCTGCACGCCGTCTCGATCACCCTTCAACGATCCTTCCTGCAGCATCCCTTGAAACCGTATATCGATCCATCTTGGACCCCTTTCTCCCTCCTACAGCAACCCAGGTAACGTTTCCAGTTATTACGGTTCCTTCCGACTTGATCTACAGTCATGACCATCAAAATTGTTTCCATAAACGCCAAAGGGCTAAACCATCCTGCTAAAAGGGCCTCCCTGTGGTCACTAGCCAAACAAACCCAATGTGATATCCTGTGTGCACAAGAGACACATTTTTTAGCCAGTCACCCTCCTTCCTGTATAAACAAGAATTTCAGTACCGTTTATATGGCCAATGCTACCTCAAAGAGGAAAGGGGTTCTTATTGCCATTCGCAACTCCCTGGCGTACCAGCTTACCCAAGCTACTCTGGACCCTGATGGTCGATACATAATTTTAACCTGCATGATTAATGCAGTTCCTTACACTATTGTTAATCTATACGCTCCTAATGCTCACCAAACGCGCTTCCTACGTAAGCTCCATAAGAAGATTGCTGCAGTTCAACACGGAGAAATGATCTGGTGCTGGGATTTTAACTGCACCCCTGATCCTACATTGGACTCCTCTGTCCACACCAAGAGACGCAGACCAGCTCTAAACCCCCTTCTATCTAGCTTTCGTCTATACGATGTCTGGAGATGTCTACACGTCGATGAAAAGGACTTTACTATTTTTTCTTCCTGCCACAACTCTTACTCACGTATAGACCTCTTTCTCACAGACCCTCGGACTCTTCAAAAAATCTCCTCCTCAACTATTCATCCCACGACATGGTCTGACCACTCACCGATTAGCATAACCATTGAAGACTCTACTAAAACCCCCCCAGCCTATCTGTGGAGACTTAACACTAGGATCCTGCAAACAGACCCATATGCCGGCCTGTTACAAGACAACCTACTAGCTAGGGACAGGAGGCGTAGGAGGCAGCCTTTATACGACATTCTTACCAAAATACAAGCCACCGATTCGCTAAACAAACAGCACCCTACTTCGGCACTTAAATCCCAACTGACCTCCCTAAGACTCAAACTCAGAACCTTACTATTAGAAACCCACGACAAATTACAAAAACGCTTTAGAATGAAGGTTTTTGCTGAGGGTAATAAACCAGGTAAATTACTTTCCCATCCGATCAAAGGACGTGTCAAAATCGCCTATACCCTTTATGTTCCACCCCACTACCAAATCTAAATTGACCAACCCGCAAGATGTTGCCAATGTTTTTAGTGAGTATTACAGCGGCCTATACAATCTCGCTGATGATACCTCACTTCACCAGCCCCAACCCTCCCAAATTCAGGCCTTCTTACACTCAGTCCGTCTACCCCAGCTGACCCCTCAACAATTAGAACGACTGAACGTCCCATTCACGCAAGCTGAAATCAGGAAAGCCATCCAAACCCTACCTAACAATAAAGCCCCCGGATGGATTTGTGGGAGAATACTATAAGCTATTTAGTCATACGCTTACTGAACATTTAACCCCTGTTTTCAACTCTGCTGCGTCCTCCACCTCCTTCCCTCAAGAAATGCTTAGAGCTTTAATTATCACCATACCGAAGCCGGGGAGGGATCCAAACCTACCACAGAATTTTCGCCCTATTTCTCCTAAATACCTAAAACTTGCCCTGGAAAAATTTGGTTTTCAAGGTTTTATCCTCACCGCAATTTTAGCTTTATACTCTACCCCCTCAGCCCAAGTCTACTGTTTATCTATGTTATCTACACCCCTTCCCATTACAAACGGCACGAGGCAAGGTTGCCCCCTCTTGCCCCTGATTTTTGATCTCATGATAGAACCCATCGCAGCGAAAATTAGGTCCCATGATGCTATTTCTGTTTTTTCTATTGGAAATACTGATCACAGAATCAGCCTTTTTGCTGACGATATTATTTTTGCATTAACCAACCCTGTCACCTCCCTGGCTTCGGTACAAGCTATACTTGATGATTTCAGCTATGTTTCGTACTACCAAGTCCTATATTCTACCTATAGCACTATTTGAGCAGCAGCAAACATTACTGAAAAATAGATATCATTGCGCGTGGTCCACAAATACTCTCAAATATCTGGGTATAACACTCACTGCAAACACAACTGATCTATACCAAGCTAATTACCTAACCTTCTTGCACGCTCTATCCACAGAATTGAATAAACTCTCCAAATTGACGCTCTCTAGCGCAGGCAGATTAGTTGCCTTCAAAATGGTCCTACTCCCACGACTACTCTATCTTTTCAGATCGCTGCCCATTCCGCTACCCACATCTTTCTTCACGCAGATACAATCCATTCTCAGAAACTTTATATGGCAAGGTAAAAGAACTAGAGTAAGCCATAAGACCCTCACAAGACATAAATTGGCAGGTGGTATGGGGTATATTGATGTGAAAAGTGCAAATTCTCTCTCACCAAACTTCTACTAACACGAGATTAGCTGAAGGAGTCCAAAGGGTAATGCCATCGTACACGTTGACGATTAGAATTTCCGACCGTATGTATGCAAGACAAGTTTGAGCCAACATCCATTGGAAATAAATCCAGGATTTCATTGTTGGAATGTCCGATCGTGTGTACGTGGTATTAGGCTCCCAGGTCTCACCGTACATATTTTCCACTCTCACCAGGTGCACTAGTCATGGAGGCCTTGTTATGCTAGACCTACATAAGTGACTAATTGATTCACAATTTAGTACTGTCTATTGGTGGCTCAACTCTAACCTGGGCAACTCAGTGCTTGAGGTCTCAGTCTAGGGCTTGGTTGAGACACTTGATCCATACTTTGAAAAGGTCCGAAAGCCCCTTACGCAACTACACACTTGATGCTTGCCACACTTACGGCCTGGAGGTGGTTTCCTAAGGTTTTTAGTGGATCCCTCAACCCTCAAGTAGTTTTTCATCCCATGCCCTTATATGGTGAATCCCAGAAATCCAACACTCCCTCACCTTACCTGACCCACAACTTTGTGCCAGATTTGGTATGAAAACCCTCCAAGATATTATTCACAAGCAAAACCTAATTCCATTTGCAGTACTCCAAGTAAAACACAGTCTTCATTTACTATTATTCAGATACCTGCAGGTTGCACACAGAAATTAATTTTAGGGTCAACCTTTATCTCTTAAGCCTGGTACTGGTACACACAGGAAGTTTTTTTAGATTAGTGGATCGATGGTACAACCATTGCATCCCCACATGCCAGGGTGCTAGGGATAACCCTGGACTCTGAACTGTCATTCAGGACCATATCCAATCCCAGTCTAAATTGTGCCACCTCAACCTCCTCAACATCTCCAGAATACTCCCAGTATACTATATATTTTATTAGTTCATGTTAATAAATAAACATCTATAAATAAATATCCTAACTGCTGTACAGATATCCCTAAAGATTTGGGTGTAAATAGATAAATATGATACAGCACTATAAAACTAACTATAAAACTTTTAGTACCTATATCATTAAATACTTTGCATTAAGCATTTTATTGTTCGTTTTAATGATGTATCGTCTTTATCTATAACTATGTAAGTAGCAACTGGACATTCCTGAACTAGATTTGGAGAACTGCCTTACTTTTAGGCTTCTTTACTTACTTGGTTATAACCATGTCCTGGAAGAAGCATGCCCCTCCCACAACTTCAATAACAAAATAGTGCAACACTCCTCTAAGTGCCTAAATCAAACCAATATGATGTACTCCCAAAACCAGTACTTGTGCTAAACAATAAAATAAATCACAAAACAAAAGCGTTTTTATAAACATATACAGTACATATCATGTGGATACAACACAAATCATCTCCTGTGCCCATACAATGTGTATAAGAACCAAGTCCAAAGTCCCAATACATTAATTGTGAACCTCATAAAAACATGTGACATAAACCAGCCATAGACAGAACAAGTTTCTTTCCTGCAGCCACGGGTTGCAGGAAAGAAAATAGCTTTATTACCCCATCAAGGTAACTGGTTTACTAATTTACTGGTTTTCCACTTTCCCTCCTGCCTTTCCCTTTCAAATTTCACCTGCAGTGAAAGCTTTGTACATATCAGATTAACAGCTTTATAAAAAATAATTAAAATTTAAATAATTTGCTTAAGCACAATGTATCATAAATAATTACTATAAAAAACACTTATTTTCACCTTTCTTCACCATATGTTGCATCTCAGTGCAGCTGATCTTCTGCAGCTAGTTTGAAGTCACTTTCCGTCACTCCAGGGATGGCTGCACATTATTGCGTAGGCCTGATCAACACCTATGCATTTTTACTGCTTTTTGCAGATTTGCATTACAGTCCATTTAACATGGCTTCCTATGGAAAACATTCTGTAGCGCAAATCTGCAAAATGCAAAAAGCAATAAAAATGCATAGGTGTGAATTTGGCCTTAGAGCTTATTTGGGGATAGTAACAACAATGAACCATACCTGTGTAGTGTGTTTTGAAATAACTCGTTTTTATCTCCATCTGAAACCTGTGTGACAGGGTAACCACTAAGAATGAGCCGAACACCCCCCAATCGGTTCCCACCAGAACCTGTGAACAGACCTAAACTTCGTGTGAACTTTAGAATCCTATTAAAGTCTATGAGACCCAAACGTTCAAAATCAAAAGTTCAAATTTTAAGGCTTATATGCAAGTTATTGTCCTAAAAAGTGTGTGGGGACCTGGGTCCTGCCCCAGGGGACCTGGGTCCTGCCCCAGGAGACATGTATCAATGCAAAAAAAAGTTTTAAAAACGACAGTTTTTTTCAGGAGCAGTGATTTTAATAATGCTTAAAGTGAAACAATAAAAGTGTAATATTCCTTTAAATTTTGTACCTGGGGTGTGTGTATAGTATGCTTGTAAAGGGGCGCATGTTTCCCGTGCTTAGAACTGTCGCTGCACAAAGTGTCATTTCTGTAGGAAAAAAAGTCGTTTAAAAGCACTCGCAGCTATAATGAATTTCGGCTCCCCGTAATACAGAGAACAGTCATTGAAAGTCATTGATAAAAAAAATAAAAAAAACATGAGGTTCCCCCCAAGTTCAATTACCAGGCCCTTCCGGTCTGGTATGAATATTAAGGGGAACCCCACATCAAATTAAAAAAAAAATCACATGGGGTTCCCCCCAAATATCCATACCAGACCCTTCAGGTATGGTATGGATTTTAAGGGGAACTCCACGCCAAATGAAAAAAAAAATGGCATGGAATTCCCCCAAAAATCTATACCAGACCCTTTATCTGAGCACGAAACCTGGCAGGCCGCAGGAAAAGAGGGGGATGAGAGAGTGCCCCCCCTCCTGAACCATACCAGGCCACATGCCCTCAACATTGGGAGGATGCTTTGGGGGTCTGTGACCACTCAAAGCACCATGTCCCCATGTTGATGAGGACAAAGGCTTCATCCCCACAACCCTGACCGGTGGTTGTGGGGGTTTGCGGGTGGGGGGCTTATCAGAATCTGGAAGCCCCTTTAACAAGGGGGTAATCCACTCTTGCTATCCAGCGATCTCTTCTCCGGGGTCCAGTGATGGGTGATCTGATCTCTTTTCCGTGGTCCAGCGATGGGTGATCTCTCCCGATGGTCCAGCGCAGCGCATCCATCATGTCTCCACCGGAGACACTGTGGGAATCCTGGCAGCCTGACACATCCTAGCTGAGGAGGACGGGGCCACCCATCACCTGACCCCACCCCCCTCTGATGCAAGGGGAAATCCGGGCTGACCCTACCCCCTCTGATGTAGTGGAAACCTGTGTTACATCAGAGGGGGCGGGGTCACCCATACATCACTGGGGAAGCCCGGCTTTCCCCTTGCGGGGCAGAGCAATGTCATCCTAGAGCAGGAAGTGCTTTAACAGAGACCTCTATGGCAGAATCACCAACTATTCATTTATTAAAAGCTGCAAATTTGGAAATAACATTATCAAGTTAAAGCGCATATACAATTTTAGGAATTGGGTTTACCTACACTTTAAGACTATGGGGGTTATTTACTAAAGGCAAATCCACTTTGCACTACTAGTGCACTTGAAAATACACTTGGAAGTGCAGTCACTGTACATCTGAGGGGGACATGATTGGATGATAAAATCAGCAGAGCTTCCCCTCATTTCTAGGTTTACAGCACTTCCAAGTGCATTTTAAGTGCAAAGTAGATTAGCCTTTAGTAAATAGCCCCCTATTTCTTTTCAATGTCAGTTGTCTTTGCTACCAGTTTCACTTACTGGTATATACTGCAAACAATTCCAAGCACAGTTTCCATGTAAAATATGGTGTGGGCACAGTACCTAATGTATCTTCATGCTTGGCTGCAGCTCATCATATGGAGCTTCCTCTGTACTGAGCCTGGAATAAGCACTTAAATTAACTTATTTCCACAACTAGTGTGAAAATGTTTCCTGGTTAAAGTGTGCGTACATAATATTTTTTCATCTTTGCAAAAATGACTATTCCCAGTAGACTATGAAGTTCTTTGTCAAAAGTGTGTAAGCTATGTATCATTTTACCACAATTTTAAGAAGACTCAATAAAGTATACTTTAACATTTTATTATGTCCAGGATGGAGGTTCCTTTCTTCCAGCTGTTTGGTTTAGGTTTTCATCTTATATGGTACACTGGGGGGCATCTGTCCAGTAGTAGCAACTGTCAACATTATATAGTACTGTTATGGAAATCAGACCTTGCCTCATAGTAACACAAAGAACCATATTGTTTCTTTTTATAATTAAAGCCACAAGAAAACATTGGAAATGATACTGAAATGCACATGCTAATCTCCTCACATTAAAAGTATCAGTTTTGGTTCTGTAAAACCTGCAACCGTATGGGGAATACTATGGGCCTTGGCAGATCTATTGATATCTCATCTTTAATCATGTGTCTATAAAGTGCTCTGAAATCCAAAAGAAGTATGAAGCTACACAAATAAAAAAAATATATTACATGATATTGAAAAGCAAACCGTTCTAAAGAGGTAAAATAATTAATAAAATGAATGTAAAAAATAGATGTCATAGTGAATAAACACTCTCGCAAGTCCAAATTAACAGGTTCATTAATAAATAGCAAGGGAATACTCCAGCTAATTTAAGGAGGAGTGTGAAATAATTGAATGACATACCAAATTGAGATTCAACACTTTTTCATTTTGGCTGAGCAATATACCATTAGGGACTCAGGTGTCTAATGGTGCAGATTTTTGTATCATTTTTTTCACATAAGACACATCCAAACTCTTTATTCATGCACTAATTATGAACTGTTTCAGCAGCTCCTTAATTGGCCTACTCCTCTACTGACCTTATCCAAACCATAAAGAATGTTACTGCTTATCTACCTTAAAGTTTTTTCTCTTTCAAAGCTGTTTCACCTTGTCAAGTCCTACACCAGCTAGGTATATTTAAAAAGAACTGGATTAATAAAACATTAAAGAGGCAATACTTAAAACTTGAATTTTCTAAAGCACTATACTTGCAATGCTCAAAGATTAAATTTTACTACTTTTTTTTTTAAATCAGCTCTTTAAATTGTGTTAGCCTGTGCAGCCAGAGCAGCTACAACTTTTTTCCAATTACAAAAAAAAAAAACATTTTTAATGTAGACTCATGGGGCATAGGAACAAGGAGAGGTGTTATCATACATAATGAGAATGTGTCACAAAGCCCTGGTTCGTATTTCACCTCAGGCCCAGAGCTGTTTAGTTATACCCCTGCATAGAGTGCAAGTTGTAAATCACTATAACAATTAATCAATCAAAGAAAATATTTACTTTACTAAAGGTGTCCAAAGATAAGAGATGATTGTTGCATGATTTGGCTCATAGCAAGAACAACTGTATTTGTTTGCAGTCTTTGATTTTTACAGCATCCCACCATTCCACCCCCAACCCCCTATGCTAAGTTGTCTTAGGCCGGGTTCACATATGTGCAATTTTGATGAGTTTGTAACGGCATCCAATTCGCACATGTGAATGTGACCGCCTCTCAATGAAAAAGGTCCTGTGCATTTTTGGATCTGGTTCAGGTGCAAATTCAGGAAAATATTCGCACCTGAATCAGTGAACAGAAACGCACCGAACTCCGGACTGCATGTGTGAACCCAGCCTTACATTTGTTCCTACAAGACCAGGCATGGAACTAGAGTTGTCTATACTGTATGTAACCATGCACTCTCAACGAATAAGGCTTCGTACACATGATGAGACTATTGGACAAATTATCTTTTTTTTTTGCATGCTAATCACATATCAAAATTAGTAGGTTACTAAAGTTATTAAACTTCTTGTGCGACAGAATACAACTTGGGAAGTGATGTAAGGCGTTATATTGTATTGTGATGTATTCTTTTGATTCTGAGCATGCATGGTCTTGATCTAACAATTTTTTAGGACCAATACTGTGTTGATTAAATGAAAATCATTTATTCTGGTATCATACAAGAAAAATGTTCATGTTTGTCCTTTTGGTGTGTACTAACCCTCACAATTTCATATGATTCCTTGGAAAGTGGTATTTTTGTTAAGATTTTCTGAGTGTGTGTACTAGGCATAAGAACATGCATGTTTATGCACTAATCAGTTCTTTAAAGGGACTGTTCAGCTGTTAGATCATCCAATAGACTCATATCGTTAGGAACCTAAAAGTCAAAAAAATACATATAAATTGTGAAGTCCATATATAGATCCCACATGTGAAAACTCCAGTGTTATCATATCGAGAGAGAGAGAGAGAACCCCGAAGACGCCAGATTTTGGCTGACGAAACGGCGTTGGGTAGAGTTTGAGATACTTCATTTCCGGTCAGCTGGAATGCAGGTGGAGCGCTAACTGACAATTCCTATACAATATATGCTGACCCTTGTCTTCTTTGATGTAAGTGCAATACACTCTTTTTTCAAATTACTGCACCATGAGATTATCCCTTTCTCTCCCTCTCTATATGGCAACACCGGAGCTTTGAATATGCTATTTATATGTATACTGAATGGATGACAGCAGCAGTTTGGTTTCATTCCTGTGACCTCATGTATGACATCTTGGATTTTCCAATATGTGCAATTTGACTCCCTGTAATAGGGGTCAATTAAGTCTGGTGAATGCATTGTTTGTCTGCATGCGGGTGGAGAGGAACCTTTCCTGTACTCACTGAGGACATTTATTCACATGTGGGATCTATATATAGAGTTTACAATATTTTTATGTATTTTTATAACTTAAATTAAGATTTATTTGTTTATTCACTATGTCATTTATGCTATAAGAGCGCAGTTCCTTTGTTGCTTTGTCATGTTATAGGTGTTTTTTTACACTTTACAACACGTAGCTCTTTATTGTGGTTTGTTTGTTTTTTGTTACTGGTTTGCGCAGGTTTGGAACATATTGGCTCCTATAGTTTCTTTCACCTGAAAGTCTAAGCTTATTTTAAATTTTTTTTTTAAAACATACAAGGTACAATACTTATATGTGTCTGTCCCTTGTGCTTCTGGCTCCTGCATTTCTTCAAAGGGCCATCAGAGGAGGGAGATCTAAAGGGATCCAGAAGACAGCAGCACAAGAGGCACTTCAATCTCATTGTAAGTACTGTTTTTTTTTTTTATGTTGGTGGGCAGTATATCAGTAATGAAGGCCAGATGCAATATACAGTATGTAACTACAATTATGTTTCCTGACCGCATGCCGTTCCTCACCAAATAAAACACCCTGATAAAAGGACATGCCTGGAAAAACATGTATTAACAGCAAAGTTTATAGTGTAAATATGAATGATGTAGTGTGATGTAAATATGAATATTTTGTAATCTCAAATACAGCCATCTGGTGGAAATCTAGGCTGCTTTTTGTATGTCTTCCAAGGCTATTCTGATCTATTTTTGCTAAAAATAGTCTTTTGTTTACAGAGCTCAATAGTTCAAGCTAAAATTTAAACACTGAATGAGTCAGAGCAGTTACTCACCCCCTCCCTGCATGCTCTGTTCAGTTGACTCTGGCCAAAGTTTCATTCAGTCTGAATGGATGAAGCATTTGCTTTGTTGCTTTGGAAAATTCATATGGAGTGTCAGGGAATCTCTGTGAAGTATCTAGTGCACAAATATGTGCTCGCGTGCAAGAATTAATGAATGTGCAGACATGCACACACATGCCCATGATCTTCAGCTGTTTCCTGTGTCCTGAGTTTATTCTGTATGATTCCTTAGCGCAGACCCGGCTCGCTTGGATTATGCTTCTGACCTGTTGTTAATTCTTGACCCAGCTCTGTTCCTGACTTTGGATTTGCTCATGATGTGGTACCTAGATTCACATCAATTTTTTTCATGGTAACCTGTAAATGCATGTAGAGTAAGTACCTTAACCACCTCAATACAGTGCACTTTCAGCGCTCTCACAGTTTGAATGACAATTACTCGCTCATGCAACACTGTACCCATATGAAACTTGCGTCCTTTTTTTCCACACAAATAGAGCTTTCTTTTGGTGGTATTTAATCACTAGTGGGTTTTTTATTTTAGGTGCTATAAATAAAAAAAAAACGTACATTTTGTGAAAAAAATGCCTTTTTCTTTGTTTCTGTCATAAAATTTTGCTAATTAGTCATTTTTCTTCATAAATTTTGACCAAAATTTATACTGTTACATATCTTTGGTAAAAATAACCCAAATTAGTGTATATTATTTGGTCTTTGTGAAAGTTATAGAGTTTACAAACTATGGTGCCAATCACTGAAAATTGATCACATCTGATCAGGCCTTCAGTACATCAGGTGTATCTCATTTTTTGAGACACTAACAAGTCAGGAAAGTACAAATACCCCCCCAAATGACACCTTTTTAGAAAGTAGACACTCCAAGGTATTAAGTAAGTAGCATGGTGAGTTTTTTTAAGTTGTCATTTTTTCCCACAATTCTTTGCAAAAAAATGTTTTTTTATTATTTTCTTTTACAAAATGGTCATATTATCAGGTTATTTCTCACACACAGCATATGCATGCAACAAATTACACCCCAAAATACATTCTGCTACTCTTCCCGAGTATGGCAATACCACATGTGTGAGACTTTTACACAGCCTGGCCACATACAGAGCACCAACATTGAAGAAGTACCTTCAGACTTTCCATGAGCAAAAATTACACATCTCATTTCACAGCCACCTATTACACTTTTGAAGGCCCTGGAGTACCAGGACAATGGAATTGCCCATAAAATGACCCCATTTTGGAAAGCAAACACCCCAACGTATAATCTGTGATGTATAATGAGTCTTTTGAATGGTTCATTTTTTTCCAGAAGTTTTTGGAAAATGTGGGAAAAAATTAAAACGCATTTTTTTTACACAAAGTTGTCAATTTATAAGATATTTCTAACACATAGCATGTATATAGCAAAAATTACACCCCAAAACACATTCTGCTACTCCTCCCGAGTATGGCGATACTACATGTGTAGGACTTTTACACAGCCTGGTCACATAGAGAGGCCGAACATTGAAGTAGTACCTTCAGCCGTTCTAGGAGCATAAATGACACATCTCATTTCATTCCTACCTATCACACTTTTGAAGGTCCTGGAGCACCAGGACAATGGAATTACCCCCGAAATGACCCCATTTTGGAAAGCAAACACCCCAACATATATTCTATGAGGCATGGGCTGCAAATAAGTACTCGGGTACTCTGATGGGCTGCAGATAGGTATTCTGGTACTCTGATGGGCTGGTAACAGGTACTTGAATATTCTGATGGCCTGGTGACAAGTACTTGAGTACTCTGATGGCTTGGTGACAGGTACTCGGGTACTCTGATGGCCTGGTGACAGGTACTCGGGTACTCTGATGGCCTGGTGACAGGTACTCGGGTACTCTGATGGCCTAGTGACAGGTACTTGGGTACTCTGATGGCCTGGTGACAGGTACTCGGGTACTTTGAGGGGCTGTGACAGGTACTCTGAAGGGCGGTGATAGACACTCAGGTACTCAGATGGACTGGGACAGGTACTCGGGTACGCGGGTGAACTGTGACAGGTATTCAGGTACTCAGATGGACTTTGACAGGTACTCGGGTACTCTGATGGGCTGGGGCAGGTACTCGGGTACTTTGATGGACTGTGACATGTACTCGGGTACTCTGATGGACTGTGACGGGTACTCGGGTACTCTGATGGACTGTGACAGGTACTCTGATGGACTGTAAGTGACAGGTACTATGAGGGGTGGTGACAGGTCCTCTTTATTGGGGGGGCAATCAGTGTGATTGTTGTGTACACTGTAAGCGGTAATGAGATGTTACCGCAATCTCCTCCTCACACACGATCGGTGTGTGAGGAGGAGAGCCCGGTAACATCTTGTTACCACGGTTTGTTTACATTTCGTGATCGGCTGTGAAATGATCACAGCCGATCACATGGGTAAACAGCTGGCCAATGGCTGTTTACCAGTGTCGGTGACAAGCAGTGTTCCCGGGAACACACCAACACCGACGTGCACGCACAGCGCGCTCGCGATCACGCGCATGCGCCATGCACAGTGGGGGTATAGCCATGTTCACACCCAATGGCTGTTCACCCCCCTCGGTGACGAGCGGAGTCTCGGTCACACGCCGCTACCGAAGGAACAGAGATGCGTGTGCACGATCGCACGCATTCCCTGTTTAAATGGGAGGATGTCATATGATGTCCACCCGCCACAATAGGTGCGCCGCCTGGCCCTCATTTGACGGCCAGCGGTTGGCAAGTGGTTAAAGTGGAGTTCCAGTCCCCCAATTCAATTTTTTTAAAGACTCGACTCTAACTAGGTCCACTTTATATGCACTCTTTAGATTTTTTTTTTTTTCTTTGTTTAAATTTAATAAAAGTACCTGGGTCTTGGAAGCTGGCAGGGTTCATCTCCACTGTGCCATCTGAAGCCTTCTTGTATTTATTTCCGGGAATCTGTGCAGCTGGCTGCCCAGCATGCACCTCCTGATCTCGCTCCTGCTCAGTAAATGCCTCTGCGCAGCTCTCCTTCTTACTGACAGGTTGCCATAGCAATGTTGGCGTCGGTGGAAGAAAATCTATGGAAAGAACTAAAGATCAGAGTTCATAAAAGATTTGAAGAATGTTTGTATTGAAGAATGGGCCAAAATCCCACCTGAGCAATGCATGCGACTAGTTTCTCCATACAGGAGGCATCATGAAGCTATCAGTACCAACAAAGGATTTTATACAAAGTTATAAACACATTTCAGTTAGCGTGTTCAATACTTTTCCCCCATGTCATTCCATTTTTTTACACATAACTTAATTTCTGAACTTATTTGTTTCTTATTGGCTTCTTTGTATGTGTGGATTGCATGGATTGTTATTGGCATGTGGTGAACATTTCATGTCAGTAGCACCTTTAGAAATATATTTACCTAAAAAAATGGTGATGCATTCAATACTTACTTGCATGTTTTCATTCTTAAACAAACAACATGGGCTTCATCTTCCCTTCTCTCCAGAAGGCCAGTGCTTTATTCAGGTGTAGCAGGTGACCAGTTTTTCTCCCGCGCCTTGCTGAGCTGCCTGCCGCGGGTGCACAGGCCCTTAACTGAGGGAGAACGTGCCTGTCAGTGTCTGCAGGGAATTTCTCCCCTCTCCCTTTTTCTCCTCACTGACTCTGTTAATGCGAGTGAAGCTCGCACAGGCATCCGTCTGCTCTCTGCTCCCTCCCCTGTGTTTCTATTGGCAGGAGGAGAAGGATCCAATTACAGGAGCTAATCAGAAGGACTCTAACAGGAGCAGGAGCAGATGCAAAGGATCCTGGGACATTTTGTTCTGATCTAATACAGCCCCAGCAGTGCAAGGAATGTAGGAACTACAAAGTCCATCATGCTCAGGGGGCAGAGGAAGGAGAGACTCAGTCTTGTGGTCTGAGGGATTTTGAGGCACCACGAGGCCAGTGAAGAGACTGGACCCAAGGGAGAGGTGCTGCCTCCCAGGTCAGTCCATTGCGTAATTTCAGTTATCAACAGCCGGTCGGGACATCCAGCCTGACAGAGTGGGATCCCAGGTGCATATCCAGTCGCACTTGCATCGACGGTGAAGAGCTCCAGTGTGAGGTGACCGGTCGGTCACCAAAAGAGCCTGCCTGTTCCAGGACAATCTTTGGGCCTTGATGGCAGGATTGGTGAGAGGGCACTTGCCCATTTGCAGGAAACAAGGACACTGCACATAGACAGAGTTGCCTCACTTTTGCCTACACTTACCAGAACCTGGGCCTTGTCAATGACCTGTTAAGCAGTCATGGCGTCCTCCTTGTTATCCAGATACTGTCAACATACCACAGATACACTTTACTAAGCAGGAATTTAAGTACACCCATTAAGTGGCTAGCCAAAGATACATACTTTTCTTTTAAGAGACTGAAGTTACTGGTGCCATACGGGCACACGCACACATGTCCATGGCTCTGTTTATGTGGTCGGTGTGAGGGATAGTTTACCTTTGGGGTTAATCCATCTAATGTTGATTTTAGTACAGTGGTTTCAATTGAGCCTGTGATGGCAGGGGATGGAAGAGAGAGGTCTGACATAAGAGAGGGTCATTCCCCTACTCTCCTCCTGCCTGGACTCATAGAGCAAATCTGAGTAGAAGTAACCAATCCTATGTAGATTGCCATGTCGTGATTTATTGCTATGGAAGAGTTTGCCTCTGCTCTTGAGGTTATTCTCAGGTGTGGCATCTCCTGAAAGCAACCTGAATATAGTATTGAGCTATATTGCTCTTGATCTCCAGTTGTATTACTTGAATATATACTGTTATTGTCTGTTACCCTTTTCCGCGCAAATATTGTAGTAAAGACAATTTCTGTGTTTTATCCTAGCATGTGTGTTTCTCATTGGTTTTTGCACTTACATTATTGCCATGTGTGCCAGAGGAAAGCTGAGATTGTTATTGGGGTTGAGAGGCAAAGTAAGCAAAAAACATACAGTATCTCACAAAAGTGAGTACACACCTCACATTTTTGAAAATATTTTATTATATCTTTTCATGTGACAACCTTGTAGAAATTACACTTGTAACAATGTAAAGTAGTGAGTGTACAGCTTGTATAACAGTGTAAATGTGTTGTCCCCTCAAAATAACTCAACACACAGCCATTAATATCTAAACTGCTGGCAACAAAATTGAGTACACCCCTAAAAGAAAATGTCCAAATTGGGTCCAATTAACCTTTTTCCCTTCCTGGTGTCATGTGACTTGTTAGTGTTACAAGGTCTCAGGTGTGAATGGGGAGCAGTTGTGTTAAATTTGGTGTTATTGCGCTCATTCTCTCATACTGGTCACTGAATGTTCAATATGGCACCTCATGGCAAAGAACTCTCTAAAGGATCTGAAAAAAATAAGTGTTGCTCTACATAAAGATGGCCTAAGCTATAAGAAGATTGCCAAGACCCTGAAACTGAGCTGCAGCACAGTGGCCAAGACCACACAGCAGTTTAACAGGACAGGTTCCACTCAGAACAGGCCTCGCCATGGTCCACCAAAGAAGTTGAGTGCACATGCTCAGCATCATATGCGTAGGTTGTCTTTGGGAAATAGAAGTATGAGTGCTGCAGAGGTTGAGAGGGTGGGGGGGAGCCTGTCAGTGCTCAGACCATACTCCACACACTGCACCAAATTGGTCTGCATGGCTGTCTTCCCAGAAGGAAGCCTCTTCTAAAGATGATGTACAAGAAAGCCCACAAACAGTTTGCTGAAGACAAGCAGACTAAGAACATGGATTACTGGAACCATGTCCTGTAGTCTGATGAGACCAAGATAAACTTATTTGGTTCAGATGGTGTCAAGTGTGTGTGGTAGCAACCAGGTGAGGAGTACAAAGACAATTGTGTCTTGCCTACAATCAAGCATGGTGGTGGGAGTGTCATGGTCTGTGTCTGCCTGAGTGCCACTGACACTGGGGAGCTACAGTTAATTGAGGGAACCAAGAATGCCAACATGTACTGTGACATAATGAAGCAGAGCATGATCCCCTCCCTTCGGAGACTGGGCCGCAGGGCAGTATTCCAACAACGACCCCAAATACACCTCCAAGATGACCACTGCCTTGCTAAAGAAGCTGAAGGTAAAGGTGATGGACTGGCCAAGCATGTCTCCAGACCTAAACCCTTTTGAGCATCTGTGGGGCATCCAGCAGTTTTGACATGAATGGCTGTGTGTTGAGTTATTTTGAGGGGAGAACAAATTTACACTGTTATACAAGCTGTACTCTCACTACTTTACATTGTAGCAAAGTGTCATTTCTTCAGTGTTGTCACATGAAAAGATTAATAAAATATTTATGTGAGGGTTGTACTTTTGTGAGATACTGTACTTAAGGCGCTCCTCTGGGGGTTAGCGCTACACAGGTATCATTCAGGGTCAGCAGCTATTTCCTGGACTAAGATCCTGGCCCTGTGATGACGCAATCATAAGCTGTAAATCCTGATGCATGAGGTGTAAATCCTGATGCCTGTAGACGGTTTATAATATGTCGTATACAGCTAAGCTCTCTGCTGATCTTTTTTTAGTCTGTGACCTGGCAGTATAAAACACCATTAGTGGCTTATACAATTACCATCCCCTCTATTGAACTGCCTTCAACCCTGTGACCTACCATAGTAAAGGTCCATCACAGTCTCACACAGATTACCCTGACCCCTTTGATGCCTCTTCTCCTAAAAAGCACCATACTGAACGTAGAGATCAGCAAAAGGGAGCTAAATTTCTCCAACCTACAGCAGACTAAATTATCCTCCTGATATGCTCCTCCCAAGCCTAGACACCATCACTTGACTGGAGTTCAAGGACCACTTTCTAATGATAAAAGATACATGTTTTTTATTTTATTATACTGCTCCTATACAGTATATGGTTGCATATCAGGAATTTATTTCTGTAGACTAAAAAGCTATCTATTGATAGGCCCATTTTAATCAAATAATAATAAAAAAAAAAGTGAGTCTCTATTAAATACAGAAGAGCAGAACATTCCTGATAATAAATATTTTAAGATATGACTCAGTAAGTAGTCCAGATTATAATAATGTATGCAATAAAAGAACCGTGACACAGACGAAATAAGGTGGAATCTGCCGTTATCTTAAATAAATCCATGAAATGTTGATAAGACAAGAAAGAGAAGTAGATTTTACTTTGAACTGAGAAGTGGAATGTTAACTGTTTACATTTAAAGGTTTTCCTAATCAGATGAAAGTGTTGTCTCCTAATGGAAGTCATATTGTTTGTAGCCTTCGTTAATGATACATCCATCTCTCTTGCAAATGTGAAAAATGTTCATTGAAATAATTTAATGGAATTGTGTGATTTTGCTTTTGGGAAGGGCATTGAATTGCTATCATATTTCATTTTGTTGCTTTATGTTTGTTTACACATTATTTATTTAAATAATGAGAATTTGGATGCAGCAGACGGGTCGTTCATTTTTTTTATAAATGTCTAAAAGAAGAAAATAGCAGTAAAATTCTTACTGTTTATACATATATTTATTTTTATTTTAAACATTTTAACCAAGCCTTTACTTTTCTTGAACAAGGGAAATAAATATAAAGATATCAATACATTTTTGTGGATAGATAGATAGATATATAGATAGACAGATAGATAGATAGATAGATAGATAGATAGATATATTTATCTTTAAAAGCAATCCTGTATATTTCAGTCAATACAGTATGTTTGGCATCAGGTCTTACTGAATGGAGTTTTTTAAGCCAATCATATTTTGTGATTCTCTTGTAAAATAATATAAGTTGTTTAACGAATAATAATTTGTAGAGTTCCATTCACAGAATCAACCCACACAGCAGTGATTTGTAAGCCAAAGATGTTCTCAGAAAGATCATCATATCAAATTGGGGTTTTTACCCCCCTGTTTGGGTAGGTGCCTGTGTCCATGATGTTTTTGCCTGTGAGCAAAGCTCAAAATCTTCGCTTCCTTTTAACTACTTCACCCAATAAGCTCAGCAGAAGGCAGGCTACTGAGCAAGGGTTAATAAATAAGATTTTTTTTTAGCACTAAGACCCAAGAAGAGAATTTTTTACCAAAATATTCCTGTAATAATAAAGAAACAGTAATTATTGCAGCTCTTCACTACATAAGGGGATACGGAAGGGACTACATGTGAGAACCACTGCAGATCAACTAGCTACCTACCTACAGCTGGTTAGATGGTCTTACAAGCTGGTTCTGCCTCAGAAATCTTACCATTAAAAATTCCTTGGGTTGTTTCCATGTTGTTTTAGCTTAAAGTGAATCTATGCACCAAACTTCTTTTTTAAGTTTTGGATTAAATGGGGAAGGTTAGAACCCTTTTCAGGTTTTACTGCTATCCAAGGTTCTGTTAGAGAGAAGAGACAGAGAGGGTAAATCTGCTGCAGGGAAAAAAGACAACAATAAAAAGCTGACCAAGGTTTTAACCATTCCCCTACTTGACATATAAAACATTGCTAACACAGAAAACATTGCGGGTGTTCTTTTCCATTTTGGTAAGCTTTAGTAGAGACAAGAGACATATGATATTTGTTGTATTTTCTTTCAGCAGTAGAAATTTCAAACTATTGTAAGATCTTCTTGCCTCATAATCTTGGCTGTGTGGTTGCATGATTTCTTGCACCCCCCCCTCCCCCCCACAACTTGCACACACTCTGACTCCCCAGTCTGTGCTGTCAGTTATAGCCAGTGTGCTGTTATTTGCAAGTGACCTGCTACTTTGCACTTGGATACAAAATCCATACCAAATACAACCCAGTTCGGGTTCCAACCCATAATTTGACCAACAGTGTGGTAAAGGATGACACCACAGGCATAACTAAAGATCATATGGTCCCCATAGCACAATTTTATTGGAACTTCTTTATGTGGCAACTGGCAGTGTCAACTGTGACACTGCTGTTGTCACAGCTGATCTCAACATAACCTATGCCTAAATCAAGGACAGTTAGCATGAGAGCTGTCAGCAACTCAGCATAGTTAGTGCAATACCAAGGACCAGAGTAGATATACGAAGAGGGAGTGTCAGTGCAGGGCACTAACGTTTACACTTAATTTTCCAGACAATTGTAGTAGCAATAATACTAATAAACAACCATAATGATATTTTATCATTTGACATGAGTGTTACTGCACACAAATACCCTATAGCTCTAACACAAACATATTTAAACTGTGGCTTTTTACCAACAGACAAATCTCAACTGTCTTGTTAGCTTTTAGCTGAGGAGACAAACTGGGACTTTTACTGTCTGAGGAAGGTTGTTTGTGGCATAGCAAGAACTCACTGTGCTTAGTCATAACCCAGATAGCAAGGATAACTTTCCACAAATTTGTGGCAGTGTTGAATTGTAAGTCTGTTATCTTGCTGCACCTTTTTACTGGCAAGTTGTAAACTTGCAGAGCACTTGAACCATAAGTTCTATTTGACACTTTTTCAATTTGTAGCAAATTTGCGTGGCAAGTCTCTAACAAGAGCAAAGTTGCATTGGTGAGTCTACAGCAAGAGCTCTGCAAGTCTATAGCATGAAAATTCAGCCACAGTGACCCCTGTGGTGGGATGACTATTGCACACAATATTACAACATAACTGAATCAGAACTTGCAGCAGACTTGTTTATTTGCAAAGAAAGTTGATCTGGAGTAATGCAATGAGGACTCGCTGCAATTGTGCAAAAGACTTGTGAAGCCTGGCAAGTCCAGCAATAGCTTAACAAGTCATTTTCAAACTTGCAGCACAACAAGGGGGGTTAAGGATAGCTGTTGGCTCAATAACTGTTTATTGCATGTCCAGATTCAGTGTGCAGCCTCCATTACCTTGCATGCAGATATTCAGAGACACAGTCACAGGTAAGCTGGGGAGACAACCATTACCCAGTATCTGAATGGGAAAATAGAGGGAGCCTGAACCAGAGAATGTTTATGTAACTCAACAGACTTTTCAGCAGCTAACCAAATGCTGCTTGCTGCACAGAGAAAGCAAGGGAGCATTCTGACTAGCACTGATTCCAAAGACTCCTCCTGTGCATCTGACGTCTCCTCTTCTTGGCTGGAGACCTCACAGGGGATCAGGGTCATCGTCAACTGCAGCCTCTCCAACCAATAATAATTTAATACACAATCTGTTTTGTCTACACATACACACAAATTTTCTATGTTTAGTTTTCTTCCCTAATAGGGTCCTAATCCACCTCCAAGCCCTATGGCTGCAAATACGCAGCTGAATGACACATTGAATATTTTCCAGCATATAGTATGCTTTGCATTTTATGCCAAGACTTATCTGGGTATTAGCAACTGTTTCTGTTCTATTGACTGCTAACTCCTTTTCTGGGTGCAACAAAATGTCTGTGTACTGATGGAGAAGAAAGAACAGGGTTTTTTTTTTACATCACTGACTGGATACTCAGAAACTGCAGCAGACCCTGAAGTATTAACTATTGAGTTCAAAGGTGAGGGACAAGCAACTCACATCTGAATGAATTACATGATTACTTTTAAGAAACCACAATGAAGTACATTTTGTAGTTCATAAAACTGCTTCATTTAAGAACATGTGTATGCTATATGCATTCCTTACCTTAGCAGAAAGCTAAAAAGCAGGCTTTCCTAAAAACCTTATGAGGAGACGGGAGGGAAGTAGAACATAAAAATTTGGAGCAAATGTCCACTTCAACATCCATGTCACTGAATCTTACAGTGAGTAGAGCATGTGAATTTTTTTTTAATTGACCCTCCCCTTTGGTCCAAAAATAAAATATTAAGGAAATTCTTAAGGGAGTCATTCTTATGTATCACAATCCATCATTATGATGGCTGGAGAGAAAAGAGGTCTATTTGGTGATCTGCAGCTGCTCTGGCTAAGAAGCTGCTTCTGTACTCCCACTACTATTTACTGCAAATGTGTATTTACAATCATTGTGAAAAGCATCTCTGGGGTACAAAGTATCTATTTGTCATAGATCTTTAATGTGCTAAACAGCCATAATGAATTATATATAAATTGTATGACCAAACAGGATATTTATAACTGGATTCAGTTGCAAAAAAAAAAAAAAAAAACTATTCTGTAAACTGACTGCATTCAGATGCATTTGTCTTTATATTTAAGGTAAAGGCAAAGGTTGACAACTTTCGCAACTATGCAAGAGCGGAAGCTAAAGGATTTATCAAAACTAACCAACATATAGCCTGTATGCAAACTGTTTGGTATGACTGGGACTTGAATATTTCAGATAGATTTTTTTTTTTTTATATTATGAACCAGTTACATATAGTTACATAGTAGTTAAGGTTGAATAAAGATGTTTAATTGGTAGGAAATTGTTAACATATTAAAAAAAACATTTCAAACCACACACCCTTTTTTCACACTAGTATTGGAGTCCCTTTAATTGTTTAGAATAGTTCACCAGACTGATTATAGAAGCAAAAGCTTTTTGAGCAGTGACTGAACTATTGTAGTGCAGGAGACCCTGGTGTAAAACCAAAACATAGGTCTCCCCTATGTCTTATACAATCATTTTTGGAGTACCTATTAAGAAAAGCAGTTTCTTTTTTTTTTCATCAGATCTTGGTGCTTTGTGCTACTGGCGCACTGATTTTATGTTAGGCTTATGTGCAGCTCGTTTTGCACAGAGTGGCCCCAAACATCCTCTTCTGGGGGCTCTCACTGCTCTTCTCCACATCAGATAACCCCCTAAGAGAAGAACTCTCCTGAGGGGGTTACCTCTCGTGTGCGCTCCTGAGTCCAGCATTCGGCATCCATAGCGCCGAATGTATGACTCTGCCCTGCCCCCGGCGCCCACATCATTGGATTTGATTGACAGCAGCGGGAGCCAAAGGCTGCTCTTCTATCAATCTATTTAATGAAGAGCCGGGCAGAGAGATAGCGCATCCCCGCAGGTCAAGTTCCAGGGCTCAGGTAAGTAAATGGGAGAGCTGGGGGGCTGGTCACTGCCAGGTGTTTTTTCACCTTAATACATAGGATGCATTAAGGTAAAAAAACACAAAGGTTTACAACCTTTTTAAGTGTTAGGAATATGTTAAAATGTATAAGGAAATTACATAATGTATAAGGAAATTACATAAAGGCAAATGAGATATAGAATAATGCAGGTAATGTTTATCAGAATGAAAATGAAAAATGGAATAAAAATGAAAAAAAAAAGAGTATTTCACAAAGCATAAAAATAAGTAGTGATATGTATTATTGCATTTTTATACAAACTATAGATATACTTTACCGACTTTGAATTATATGTCATATAGTCATCAAATGCTTCTTCTAACCTCTGCAGTATGGTGTGTTATCTGCTCACACCTGGAAATTGTTCAACTGTTGTAGTGATATAAAGACAGAATGTATTTCTAGCTCTAATGTTTTATACATGATGATGCAAAATGGATGTCTCTTGAGCTTAAACAAACTGCACGGCTGTCTACACTGTGCATAACATGTAGTACAAGACTCCAGCAGAGAAAAAAAATCTAGACAAAATAATATGACTTCTCTTAATTTAGGACATCATAGTCATAGAAATGTCAGCAATGGAGGAAACCAAAAAAACAAAGATTTTTTTTCTAAGTAACAAAATGATTAAATGTATTAATGCCATTGTTTTTTTACATGTCATTACTATATTGTTTTACTTTACTTCTTTATTTTATAACTTATATAAGTTACTTAATTTTCCAAATATAGCTTAAAAATTAAAAGAAAATAATAGTCCTGCAGAGGTTAAAAATACCAAAAATGATCTCCCACTGTAATTATCATCCTATCTCTAGCTCTGTATCCTGCATGTTTGTAGGTGGGGTGCAATGTGGCGATGCGACAATAAGACACACAGTCCCAGAGGAGTGAAAGAACTTGTATTGAAACAATGCAAAGGCAGTTCACAAACAACTCAGCGGGAAGGCAACTCAGCCAGGAACACTCACAGGACCATCAGTGTGTAGCGAACAGGCATCAGCCAAACTGACAGCATCTGTAGAGAGAGGCATAATGCAGCTTAGTCATCTTGCACCCGAGCAGGCAGATATCCAGAGAAGTAGTGAATCTTACACCTTCCATCCTCATCAGGAACCTTTCCCTGCCACTAGTTTGGTCCCTACCAGATAGGGTACATGTCACTACTCTCCTAACTTGCAAATGCACACCAAACCTGGGAGCCAGGGACTTAAAAAGGCTCTGCCTGACCCAAAATGGATACAGGGGTCATATGGGGCAGCAGCATCCAATGGAATACTTCCCCAGTGACCTGTTCCTCCTGACTTCCTCTCCAACTGCAGTGTCACTTTACTGTATCTGCCTATAGACTCACTGTCTTGTAATACAGTACCAGTCCATTTCCTGTGAGCCCTGTGTGGCAAAGACTCAGCTCTGGGGGGTGCATCATCAAGCCACCCTAAGCTCACCAGAAAATTCTGTAGGAAGCAGTACCAAAATCATGAAATGTCCCAATCTCTGCAGCATTTAGGATCATTGATGAAAGAGGTTTGTGATTGTAACGGAACGTCCCACACTCCGCTTCCGTCATACACCACTTCCTCCAGTCTGAATATAGATATTAGATATTTTAGCCGCATATTGCAACAAGAACTAGGCAGGACTAATTTGGCTGCAAAGCTGGAACTGTTTAATTGAATGAGAATACAGGCTTTTATGCACTTGAGAAGGACATTCCCCCCTCTTTGCATAATGACACAGGGTGGAGTGAACTACATCCAGTAACAAGAGACACACAGACAGGATGGGCTGCAGGAGAAACCCCCTTCCCCTCTCCCAACTAATCCACATACACACATATAGCCAATAATAGGTTTCTCCCAAGACAGACAGAAACAATAAAACAATGGGATACAGCCACACCTCAAACAATCTAGCAGTCTGAAATTATTTATCTTCATATTTATTGAGGGATATTTTTCAGAAATATTAATGTCCCAAGTGGAACAGCCCCTTCATTCTTTCATCGCTAAGCACAAATATAGAATCCAGGACAACAGGGGTAAAAGGAAATGCTAAGTCTGGTGTTATTGTACATTGAGTCGGGTTAGGAAGACCCGACTGGGGTTCTCGGTCACCCTGTGCCCCCAATAGACACAGGGTAATCCGGGGGAGCTGGACAAGGAGTTTCCAGTGCTCTTCAAGGTAAGCTGGGTTCCACAAGCCCCCCGCCCAAAGTGGCTCCTGTCACAGTGATGTTGCATTACCAGACTGAAAACAGCAAAATGCAGGGGTGTCCAACCTTTTGACCTTTCTGGACCACATTGGAAGAAGAGGAATTGTCTTGGGCCACACATAAAATACACTAACAATAAGGATAACTGATGAGCAGAAAAAGCCAGGAAGATCACGAGTTAATGATCACTGATACAAACAATGTACCTGAGTAACAAAACTTCATGTAAAAAATTTTTTTTTTAATATAAAAGTAAAAGAGGGCAACATAAAACTAGTGCGATATTTGACACTGTTTTTGATAAACAAATGCATCAATATCTGGTTTGATGGCTGTAGCAGCAATTCTCAATTAATTCTCAAAGTTCTCTTCAGATATTTTGGTTCTAATTTTGCCCTTCATGTGCTTCATTCGTGAAAATAGTTTCTCACAAATATAGATGCTTCCGAAAATTGATGACATGAATAAGATGTGATTGTGAAGAGTGGGAAATTTTTCCTTGGGAAGATAAAAGTCCAATATATAGACAGAGTCAAAATTTTCTCTGGCCGCATGTGTTAGCTATGTGTAAACATATTTTTACAAAAAAATCCAAAAATCTTTACGATTTTGTATTGGGCCACATTCATATCTGTATTAGGCAGCCAATGGGCCGCAGGTTGGACACCCCTGATGTAAAGCATACATTGATTTTTTTTTAAAGATGTGGGCTAGTCCCAGGAAAGCTGGAATTGGACCTCAAATGAAATCTGGGCTTTGTCTTTCCATGACAAAGCTACAGCATTGATTTAACACTCCCCTTTCCAGCAGCACATGCTCACATTTCCTTTCCTCACCACTGCTCTGTTCAGCATCTTGGAGAGAAGATAATACCTGGTACACCTGGGTATATTATCTATTTTTGGAACTTGTGTCTTGGAGACTTCTCTGTAGCATTGCATACTTACAAACAGCAGATTAGGGGACCAGAAACATGGAGAAAAGTCACAATTTCCTTCAACCCCATGCCTTAATATTCTTTTTGCAGTTTACAGCGGGGTTGTCACATCCAGTTAATAGATTTTGTTACTGAAACTTCAAAGTTAAGGTCCTAATTAATTCACGTATTAACCACTTGCCGACCGCCGCACGACGATGTACGTCGACAGAATGGCACGGGCAGGCATATGGGCGTACCTGTACGTCCCTGCCTTCCCGCGGGTGGGGGGCCCGAATGGTTCACATTGCAGCGGTTTATGAGAACGGATGTGATTCGCACCGCACTGCAGTGCAAATCACATCCGATCTCTGTGCGATTCGAGTTCAGCCATACAGATAGTATGGCTGAATTCGCGCCGCACCCGCCGCACCCGCCGCACCCGCCGCACCCGCCGCAAATTCGCACGGAACCCTTTTTTTGGTCCGCAGCAGAATCGGATCGCATGGGTGTTCACACCATGCGATCCGAGTTTGCAGATCGCACTGCGATATGCGAACTGATCTGGGGGTGTCATTAACCTTTCACTGACACTCCCAGCAGTTCGCATAGGGCAGTGTGAACTGCCGCCGGGAGGCATGCGATGCGGGAACCCGCCGCGGATTCGTGGCGTTCCCGCATCGCTCCAGTGTGAACCCAGCCTAATAAGCGATCGTTTTTCTGAACGCTGTATTAGTGTCACAGGTGACGCTAGTTAGGCAGGTAGGTATTTAGGTTCGCCGCAGATTTTTATAGCGCCAGGGACCCCCATATACTACCGCATAAAGCCCCCTGATTGCCCCCTAGTTAACCCTTTCACCAGTGATCACCATATAACTGTTACAGGTGACGCTGGTTGGTTAGTTATTTTTTTATAGTTTCAGGGCACCCGCCATTTATTACCTAATAAAGGTTTAACCCCCTGATCACCCGGCGGGTGTCATTTGTGACTGTAATAACTGTTAGGGCAGTTAGGGTTAGCCCCCTTTAGTTCTAAGGTACCCCCCTAACCCCCCCAATAAAGGTTTAACCCCGTGATCACCCCCCGTTGCCAGTGTCACTAAGGCTGGGTTCACATTGCAGCGGTTTATGAGAACGGATGTGATTCGCACCGCACTGCAGTGCAAATCACATCCGATCTCTGTGCGATTCGAGTTCAGCCATACAGATAGTATGGCTGAATTCGCGCCGCACCCGCCGCAAACTCGCACGGGACCCTTTTTTTGGTCCGCAGCAGAATCGGATCGCATGGGTGTTCACACCATGCGATCCGAGTTTGCAGATCGCACTGCGATATGCGAACTGATCTGGGGGTGTCATTAACATTTCACTGACACTCCCAGCAGTTCGCATAGGGCAGTGTGAACTGCCGCCGGGAGGCATGCGATGCGGGAACCCGCGGCGGATTCGTGGCGTTCCCGCATCGCTCCAGTGTGAACCCAGCCTAATAAGCGATCGTTTTTCTGATCGCTGTATTAGTGTCACAGGTGACGCTAGTTAGGCAGGTAGGTATTTAGGTTCGCCGCAGCTTTTTATAGCGCCAGGGACCCCCATATACTACCGCATAAAGCCCCCTGATTGCCCCCTAGTTAACCCTTTCACCAGTGATCACCATATAACTGTTACAGGTGACGCTGGTTGGTTAGTTATTTTTTTATAGTTTCAGGGCACCCGCCATTTATTACCTAGTCTCACTAGTGTAGCCCTAAATTTAGGGGTGTCTACTTTCCAAAATGGGGTCATTTGGGCGGGTTTGTGCCATCTTGGCATTTTATGGCCTTCAAAACTGTAACGCCCTTAGAAAGCCTGAAGGCGGTGCTTGGTTTTCGGGGCCCCGTACGCGGCTAGGCTCCCAAAAAGTCCCACATATGTGGTATCCCCGTACTCAGGAGAAGCAGCAGAATTTATTTTGGGGTGTCATTTCACATATGCCCATGGCATGCGTGAGCAATATATCATTTAGTGACAACTTTGTGAAAAAATAAAATAAAATAAAAAAGTTTGTAATTTTCCCTCAACTTGTGGCAAAATATAAAATATTCCATGGACTCAACATGCCTTTCAGCAAATAGCTTGGGGTGTCTACTTTCTAAAATGGGGTCATTTGTGGGGGTTTTGTGCCATCTTGGCATTTTATGGCCTTCAAAACTGTAATAGGTAGTGAGAAGTGAAATCAAAAATTTACGCCCTTAGAAAGCCTGAAGGCGGTGCTTGGTTTTCGGGGCCCCGTACGCGGCTAGGCTCCCAAAAAGTCCCACATATGTGGTATCCCCGTACTCAGGAGAAGCAGCAGAATTTATTTTGGGGTGTCATTTCACATATGCCCATAGCATGTGTGAGTAATATATCATTTAGTGACAACTTTGTGTATTCAATCGCTTGAGGCAAAAAAATAAAATATTCAATGGGCTCAACATGCCACTTATCAATTTCCTTAGGGGGTCTACTTTCCAAAATGGGGTCATTTGGGGGGGGGTTTGTACTGCCCTGCCATTTTAGCACCTCAAGAAATGAGATAGGCAGTCGTAAACTAAAAGCTGCGTAAATTCCAGAAAACATACCTTAGTTTGTAGATGTGACAACTTTTGCGCAAACCAATAAATATACAGTTATTGACTTTTTTTTTACCAAAGACATGTGGCTGAATACATTTTGGCCTAAATGTATGACTAAAATTGAGTTTATTGGATTTTTCTAATAACAAAAAGTAGAAAATATCATTTTTTTTCAAAATTTGCGGTCTTTTTACGTTTATATCGCAAAAAATAAAAATCGCAGAGGCAATCAAATACCATCAAAAGAAAGCTCTATTTGTGGGAAGAAAAGGACGCAAATTTTGTTTGGGTACAACATTGCATGACTGCGCAATTACCAGTTAAAGCAGCACAGTGCCAAATTGTAAAAAGACCTCTGGTCATTGACCAGCAAAATGGTCCGGTCTGAAAGTGGTTAACTAATATCAAATAATTCCAACACTAAAATTTTAGTTGTGAATTTTTTTTCTAGCAATAAGCATCAGATAAGACATTCTGTAGGCACAAATAACTATCCCAAGCACGTTCTTTGTTGAGAGGTGTCATTTGTTCTTGATGTAAAATTGTAGCAGGTAGATATATGATTTGTGAGCTCCCTTTTACAGCACAGAGCAGCAGGTGAGTTGCCGGTAGACAGAAACTGTGTCACTTATCACCTGATTCTTCCACCTGGTGGGACAGTTACTGAGGTGAGATGAAATCTTTAATTAGAGGTGTCCACAGGAGCAACTGTTATGAGAATGAAAAATCACAATGGATGCATGTTTTTTTCATTATTTCTTGTCACATTTTTTAATCAATTTAATTAGGCACATTTTGTCTGAGCTCTTCACTTGTAATATATTAGTTTAGCTTCTCATCAGGACTGACATGGGCCAATTAGTGCAGTGTAATTGTTAACCTAGGAATTAACTACTCTAAATACACATAATGTAGAAGAAATATGAGAGATCTCAGGAAGAAAGGGGAGGGAAAATAATGCAAGAAACATAAATCAAATAAAATGTATGCTGCTTTTATGATTTTATGCTTACTGTTTCAAACTAATATTGAATTCATATTTGTAAAGACCGCTGGCAGGCAAGGTTTTTATAACAGAAGGGACCCTAGTGGTCTCTTCTGTCATAAATGTCTCCCCCTGCCTGTCAGTGGTACACATCTGCAGCTCAGACCACATTTATGGCACCTGCCATATGCCCTGGTGATGTGACTCCTGTGTGCATGTGCAGGAGTGACATCATCAGGGCCCGGCCATTCAAGCAGCCAAAGAGATAGAAAACCAGGTGAAGATGGAAGTGCTCGGGACACGCTACAGCATAAGTCTGCCATAATGTGCTAATATGCCATGCATACTATCACAGTATAGCATAACACTGCAAGGGGCCCATTTTTATAATTGTTTTGGAGTGGTTTACTACTGATTTAATATAAGAAGTAATAGGTTATTAGATAAATAGTTTTCTATAGCAGAAATTGGGTGTCATTTACA
Source organism: Lithobates pipiens (assembly GCF_037356315.1). Classification (NCBI taxonomy): domain Eukaryota; kingdom Metazoa; phylum Chordata; class Amphibia; order Anura; family Ranidae; genus Lithobates; species Lithobates pipiens. Next base: position 384,989,362 of record NW_027507764.1, read on the forward strand.
GGTGTCAGGGAAAATAAGACATGAATGTTACCTGTATAATACCAAGAGGTGTATAGATTTCCATAGCCTCAAATCCTATAGTTATAAGAGAGAGCAAAATGAAAGTAACTGCCGAGCACACAAGTGCCTGGCCTTGGTTGGGTATATAAAATTCAAAGGTTTTAACTTGTTTTAAGATTTTTCAGTGTTCATTGTATCTAACTATCTTTAAAATCAGGACAAGTGAAACTGGTTAATAAGAGATATAAAGACACTTTTCCTAACGTAGATGATTTTCCACAGCCTCTTTGGAAACACTTTCTGTCTACATGTATGCACTCCAGTAATGACTGCATGGCATTTCTAAGGGAGGGTTTCAACAAGGATGTGCTAAAAAGTAACGTGCACCTTTGTAATCTCCATCGGATAGCTGTGTGACAGAATGTCAACACAGAAGTACAATTGCAATACAGGGACGGAGTATTGTCACCCTTTAACAGGAAGTCCCTGAACAATGACCAATATGGCAGGAACACCAGGTATTATTAGTCTAGTGAAAGCTACAGTTTTTAAATTTGTTGAAAATTCTTTTTGAGATTACATGTTGAAGCTTATATGAGATTTTAGTGATGTGGTTTTCGAATACTTTGAATTCCTACGCATGAAATCTAATTTGTCTGTGTACAGCTACGAAGCTACCTACGTCTAATCAGACATTGACATAGACTTTTACCCTAACCAATCTCCGTGGGGACATAGAAGATCTACACTCGTTGAAGTGTCAGTTTTCCAGAAGACTTTAGAGGAACATTTCCTATCAATTAAATGGCGTTCAGAGACACAAGCAGCAGGCAAGGTGAGTATTTACAGTCAAGCACATTGGAAATAATAATGTTTAACAGTTTTATTTTCACAACAGGGTTGCTTTAAATTTAAGTGGGTTAGGGGAGATTTAGGGTTAGCCAAGGTATAAATGTTAGGATTATTTTAAGGGGTAGATTAATGTCAATTGCGTTTGCAGTCACATTTTATTGAAAACATATGTTTTGGAACCGAAAACCCTGTACAAATACCAGATCAATGTTCTCTGCACTGGAAAATCCATGTCTCAAAACTGAATGGGTGGCTTGAGTCACACACATACTTGCCAGTCACCATATTGGCACACATTAATTTAAAATTAGCTGATTGCTAAAAATGTACCACCCAGTAGCAAAAGATTACAGTCACAAAGCCAGACCCTTAAATGTAATATGCATTTTGCTCAAGACCATTTTAATATCAGCCCCTGCATCTGCTTATACTTACCTTCTCTTCACTCTTCACACTTCTCTTCACTCCTCCAGCACACAGTATGTAGTTCAGTGCCCTTCCTCTCACATGACAGTACTGCTGCTTGGGGATTGGCCACACAGGCACCTAGCACAGTCACATGAGGGCATGGTGAGAATCATTAACAACTTGGAGCTTGCACAGGGCTTCTTCTTCTTTCAGCTCCTACTAGTGAACAGAAAGGCGGGCATGCAAAACAAAAGTATTTGTAAACAGCTGGTGAGGTTAGCATTAAAGAACACCTGTTGCTTTAACCTGCATGGCCAAAGCTCATGTTCACTTTAAGATGCAAATTCTAAAACCAAAATGGACTTATTCAGTTTTGCTTGCTACCTCATTAACCTCATTCACAAAGGCCTAGCACAAGGTGTATTTTCTTTTAGGATCAAAGATTATCAAATAGGTTTTTGTTCCTGAATTATGGCTACCTTCTGACTGACATAACAATGGGCATCCAAGAGATATCTATATCTATATCTATTGAGGAGAATAGGAAAATGAACTATTCCAGGTGAAAATAAAATACGGACAGATAAAATACAGGTTTATGAGACAATTAAAGAAGCATGGAAAAATATAGTGTTGCACTAATAATGAGTAAAACAAAAAGTGAAAAGTCAAAAAACTGTGTAGTGACAGTCCACCATAAATGAGCGTCCTCCACAGCTCCTTGCACAGTCCCCTGGAGTCACCCTTACCTGACTGACTCTCCGTGTACTGCTTCGGGCAGATGGGGGTGAATCCATGGGGCTGTGCAAGGAGCTATGGAGGACGCTAATTTATTATCTGTGTGGGATGTCATACGGTGCCATTGGTGATTCTTTGTACATGAGCCTATATAGACTTCTCTTAATTAGAGTGTCAATTCAGCCTGGTTAGTGTATCGATGTATGGTGAAGGATCACTGTGATGCCATTTCCTACTCTTTGAGGACCATCACTTATTTGTGGTCACAAGAGCCACACATCTTCATATTACCTCCACACTTGTAACGGTGGACTGTCACTACACTGTTTTTGGACTTTTTGTTCCACTCATTATTAGCCTTAAGAGCACAGCACTATATTTTTCCACTTGTATTGATTGGTATGCCTTTAGCTATATGTTTAGTTGTGCCTTTGATTCAAGATGTATGCAATATTAATTTTTGTGAACCACCGATTTTGTTCCAGAATATACAGTATAATGAGATAAAATAAACTCATATTTTATATGGCTTTATGAATTGGAGCTATTATCTCTAATGTTCTCATTTTTTTTACACCATACTTCACCGTCTTCAACTACAGAGATTATTTAGTAAGTATCATCTATAAACATCATAGCTGGTGTTGTTACAAGCTGTAAACATATTGTGCTGACCAACTGCGGTGCTGAGAGCAGGCACGGGGTCAGTCTTTCCCGGCATGCAACCAACAAACAGTCAGGTCATATTTTGCTTAAGTTGGTCATACACTAGGAACACTAGTACATTTTGGTACAAACATTTCTATGACTACAGTACTGAATTGATGAATGTTGTTTGAAAGTACTTCAACATTTTGTTTGCTTTTAACCCTTAATTTTGGACTGAGTGAACTTTTCTGAATTAAAAAATACATACACTATTCTTTCAAATTTTCTTATCACTGCAGTATAAAACAAACATTGATTTGACCCCACTAATAATTAGAAGATCTAACAAATGTTCTTTAAGCAAAAAATTGTTTGACCAGCTTTAGGTATAGGGGTTCTTATAATTAAGCCCAAGCCAGAAGTGAAGAATATCAGCAAAGGAGCCATGGGCAGCGGAAGTGGTTGAGAATTGCAAGCCCAGTTGGTAGTACAATAAAATTTGTTGTGAGAAAAAGAGAATGCAGTTGAGTGCAATCTAAATGTTTGTCAACAGTAAACATGAATTTTTCTACTATGATTTGTTTTAGTAAACCATCTACTAGTTTTGCTTTATCCTCAAAAGTATTTGCCTTGACTGTCTATATGTGAATTTGTGACACTGCAAAAACAGAAGTAAGAACAGTTTACTTCATCATCTTGCTTCATGTGAATTCTGTTGACTCTGGCTGTCCAGTTGGTGCACCGACAGTTATATAATGGTCTCTATTATTTTGCTATGGCCCGTAGCTTTCATGAGAACCCTTCCAGATTCTGTTATGTGACATCAAATCATTTTTTAATAGAAAGTGTCCCTTGAGCAAGTATTTACAATATGTATGTAGCCTTCCACATGAACAAACTTTATTCACTTTCGGCTTCAGGCCAAACTCTACTCTTCACATGTCAAATTTCCTAATGGACAGAACAAATCCAGCATGCTGCATAGAATAAAAGGCAAGATGTACATGTGGCCTCTATAAACATAATCCTGTTATGTCACTAACCATCATTTACGGAACAATTTACTTCTATTGGACAACAATGGGCCTAATGCAGACCTCTGGGTTATTTTACTTTCTACCTGTGAAATATGTAACAGGAGCAACTACCTTGAAACAAGAGTAAATTTGCCCAGAGACAAAGTCACCAAAACTATGTTCATAGATGTTCATGTGATTACATCTTATATATGTAGGCTGAAATAGAAGGGTCTTTTGTTTTAAAACAATAAACAAAACAAAATATCACAGAAATGTATAAAACCACCTCTTTATTCAGCATGGCTGAAGTAACCAAGTATCAGTAAATTGAAAAATAGCACCGCAGAGCCATGTCAGTTCTTTTACATATGTCCATAATTTTGAGCACTACATTACATACTGCTTTTATCTAGCACAAATGGATATCGTTGGCACTACATATATAAATAATATATGGTTGGTCAATGTCCATCTCTTACTAAATTGAATTTGTTACGGTGATTTCTGTATATATACACTGAGGATGGATTCTTTCCCATTTTTCATATATCTTTTGATTAATTATTTGCAAAGGTGAAACATTTTAAATAATAACGTATATATACTGTAAATATTAAGTTACATGAAACCTACTAGGACTGGTAGTCTAACTTCATTTGTAGTTAATATAGAATATGCATTGTAATAGAGCAGCAGACAGTCAATAGCGGATGATAATTTCAACTAGAGCGAATGTTTGGAATGTGCATAACTTTTAACCCTAAGTTTAGCCAAAAATAAAATTTGAAAATAATCCAAACAATGCAATGTATTCCATGTGCTGAAGGCTGCAAAATTATTTGGAATTTCCCCTCCTCCAAAACCCCTATCCCTGTTGGCATAATCTTATGGTGCCATAACGGTTAATAAAGCTTAGGGACCTGTCATATGCATTCACCAAGAATGGTGATTATGCCCACCCTTTCTGCCCACCTCCTTCATTTATAGAAGCTGTGTGCTCCTAGAAATTAAAATGTATCTATTAATGGAGGAGGTGGATCTTTCAATCTCCTTCCCATACTCCATTGATAGAACACGTTTCATTCATAGAACCTACAGTACATCTTCTATGAATGAAAGAGGCGGGCAGAAAGAGCGGGTATAGTCGGCACTTTTGATAAGCGCATATAACTCCACGGCCATGGAAGATTGTGGCGACAGGGGCAGGGAGCAATTGGAGGATAGAAGTTTTCAACTAATTCTGCAGCAATCAGCACAATGGACACATCACATTGACTGTAAGTAATGTCTCTTGTGTTGATTTTTTAAAACTCTTTTTCACTAAAGTGAGCTTTAAATAAAAAATTGAACTGTGCAGTATGTACCCCGATACATTCAGTTCCACAGAGCATTTTCCAGCCTTGCTTCAAGGGAGTGTGTGTGTGTGGGGGGGGGGGGGGGTGCTGTGTACGTTATGAATAAGGTGAGCAGCATGCATATGTCTAATCTGCCATTAGAATGTCTATGTTCACCTATATCACTGTGTGCTATGTACATTTATAAATAATGAATGGTGTATTCCTAGTAAGAATTATTAACATGCCTTCTTAAAGTGTGTTTAGTTAAATAACTGTTAAGGTAAACAGTAATACAGTAAATAGCAAAACAAGTAAGTATTTTGCTAGCCTGAATAATGTTTATGCATACTGTGTACATACACTATATTAACAAAAGTATTGTGACACCTGCCTTTACATGTACATGAACTTTAATGGCATTCCAGTCTTAGTCAGTAGGGGTTGGCCCACCCTTTGCAGCTATAACAGCTTCAACTCTTCTGGGAAGGTTGTCCACAATTTTTAGGAGTGTGTGTATGGGAATGTTTGAACATTCTTCCAGAAGCACATTTGTCAGGTCAGGAACTGATGTTGGACGAGTAGGTCTGGCTCGTAGTTTCCGCTATAATTCATCCCAAAGTATTCTATTGGGTTGAGGTGAAGGGGGGTGAGCTGTGTAGCGGGGGCATTAATTACTGAAACCAATCCCCTTTAGTCCCCCCCCCCCCCGTAGCAGCTGAAAGCTGGCAGGAAAGTAAGAGAAGCCAGCTTTCAGTTGCCACAAGGGAAAACTACAGGTGATCAGTTTCAATAAATGCTGCCACCACCGTGCCTATCACAGCCCTCCTGTCCAATCTCCCCTTATTTCTGCTTGTCAGCTGCCCAGCCCAAGCCCCATACAGAAGGACCAGAGGTACCGCCCTATTGACAGTCCTGGCTGAACCTGTCACACGTAAAAAATGCCAACTATAGCCACTCCTCCCCCTCCATTTATAAAAGCTTTATTATTGTCTGCATTGAAAAGCTCTCTATGAGTTTCTTCTCAATAGTAACTCTGCCTCAGCTATGTTTACCTGTTAGCTTCATCAATCCCTCCTGCCAACACATGTGTATAAGCTGAAGAACAGACAAGGACAAGTGGTTTCACACCCTCAAGAGGTTTTACAAATCGTCACCCCTTTTTAACAGGCCCTACTGTCTTCTTGCACAGAACATGAGATCTGACCATAATTAAATCCCCAAAATCCTCTAAAGCCCCAGGCCCAGACAGATACACCTCTTTATACTATAAAAAAGGCAACAAATTCCCTGTTGAGATGCTCTATGCCAACATGACACTTATCTGTAAAAACAAATAAAGACCATACCTTCCCCCAAAACTATAGACTGATATCTGTCCTTAATAATGATCTGAAAATCTTAGGTCAGCTTTTAGCGGATCGTCTAGCTCCTATTATATACTTGTTAATGGCCCCAGAACAAACAGGCTATATTCCCTCCAGGCAAATTACGTACAACATCCGCCTAGGCACCAACAATTTACAAGACGCTGATCTCTTCTCCCACAGAGTTTTAATATTAGGCCAAGACATCCGAAAAGCATTAGATAGAATATTGTGGCCATACATGGATTCTATCATGGCCAAATTTGGGTTTGGTGGCAAATTCTTGCATAGGTTTAAGTTTCTTTATCACAATCCCCACAATCTCCACCTGGCCTTTTTTTTAGACTGGCCCTCTGAACAGTATTGTCTAGATATGTGCAATTCGTTTAATTTCGAATTAGTTTTTTAATGAATTTTGACCAATTTGTTAATTCTGAAATTTCCGTATTTAGAATTTCCGAAATTTCAAAATTTCTGAATTTTGGAAATTCAAAATTTGGAAGTTTTGGAAATTCAAAATTTGGAAGTTTTGGAAATTCAAAATTTGGAAGTTTTGGAAATTCAAAATTTTAGAAATTGTAGTTTCGAAAATGGGTAAATTCAAAAATTCGAAAAATTCGAAATTTATAAAATTTTAATTTTTAGGTATTTTGGAATTTTCGGAAATTTGAAATTTTGAAATTTCGGAAATTCACAATTTTGGAAATTCAAAAGTTCGGAAATTCAGAAATTTGAAATTTTGGAAATTCGCAATTCGGAAATTTTGGAAATTGGAAAGAGTCAGAAATTGGAAATTTCAGAAATTCGAAATTTCATAAATTCAAAAGTTCGTAAATCCAAGTTTGGAGATTCATAAATTCAAAATTTCATAAATTCTAAAGTTTGGAAATAAGAATGAAAATCTGAAAATTTTAAAGAATGAAAATCCGAAAAATTAGAAAACACAAAAATCTGAAATAATAACTAGCTAATAATAACTATTAAATTATAGGTATTGGAATTTCCTTTCAAACTTGGCTGTTAGTGAATGTAATGTGTACGAATTTATCCGAAATTACAAATTATCTGAAATAACGAATGCCATATCTAAACGAATGGAACGTAACGATCATAATAATAATAAATAACAATAATAATAATAATAAAATGTTTTTATTATTATTTATTATTAATTTGTTCCATTCCATTTGTTTAGATGTGGCATTTGTTATTTCGGTTAATTCGTAACTTCAGATAAATTTGTATTCATTACATTTCCAAACAGCCAAATTTGAAAGGAAATCCCAATAACTATAATTTAATAGTTAGTTATTATTCGTTAGTTATTATTTCGAATTTTACTGATTTTCTTTTTTTCTGCCTACCTAACATCGCAACGTCTCCCCATCGCAGATCCCCTGGCTACTATTTGAAAATATATCAATCCGCCTGTTCTACCTTCCATGCCTTTTATGGTATACTGCGGTTCAGCCCAGAGGGACTGGCCCTCTGAACAGTATTGTCTAGACATTCTATGCAATTCGTTCAGTATTGAATACATTTTTTTATAAATTTTGACAAATTCGTGAATTTCTGAATTTTTCAATTTCCGAAATTTCTAATTTCCAAATTTCGAATTTACAAAATTTTTAAATTTCAGAATTTCGGAAATTCGAAATTCGGAAATTTTGGAAAGTGGAAATTTTGGAAAGTGGAAATTTTGGAAAGTGGAAATTTTGGAAAGTGGAAATTTTGGAAAGTGGAAATTTTGGAAAGTGGAAATTTTTGGAAATTGGAAAGTTTCGGAAATGGAAAAATTTGAAAATTCAAATTTGGAAATTTGACATTTCAGAAATTCAGAAGTTCGGAAATTCAAAAGTTTGGGTATTTCGGAATTACGGAAATTCGAAATTCAGAAATTTCGGAAATTTGAAAATTCAAATTTTCAGAAATTTGAAAATTCGAAATTTCAGAAATTCGAAAATTCGAAGTTTCAGAAATTCGAAAATTCGAAATTTCAGAAATTCGAAAATTCGAAATTTCAGAAATTCGAAAATTTGAAATTTCAGAGATTCGAAAATTCGAAATTTCAGAAATTAGAAATTTCAGAAATTTCTGAAATTGGAAAGTTTCGGAAAATTGAAAATTCGGAAATTCAAAATTTCTGAAATTCAGAAGTTCAGAAATTTGGAAATTCAAAATTTCAGAAATGTTAAAATTTCAAAATTTGTAAATGAGAAAATCCGAAAATAAGAATGAAAAACTGAAAATTCAAAAGAATGAAAATCTGAAAATCCAAAAATCTGAAATAATAACTAACTAATAATAACTATTAAATTATAGGTATTGGAATTTCCTTTCAAATTTGGCTGTTAGTGAACGTAGCGTTTACGAATTTATCCAAAGTTACGAATTATCTGAAATAACGAATTCCGTATCTAAACGAATGGAACGCAACGATCTAATAATAATAAATAACAATTATAATTATAATAATAATAACAACTTTTTATTATTATTATTTATTATTAATTTGTTCCATTCCACTTGTTTAGATGTGGCATTCGTTATTTCGGATAATTCGTAACTTCAGATAAATTTGTATTCGTTACATTCACAAAGTCAAATTTGAAAGGAAATTCCAATACCTATAATTTAATAGTTAGTTATTATTGGTTAGTTATTATTTTGAATTTTACTGATTTTCTTTTTTTCAGATATTCAAATTTTAGAATATTTGAATTTTCGATTTCCGAAAATTCAATAATTTGGAACTTGAAAATTCAGACATTCGAAAATCTGAAATTCAAAATTCAAAAATCCGAAATGCAAAAATTCTTAAATTTTCTCTGAATTTCTGAATTCCGAATTTTCAAATTTCCAATTTTTCTACTTTTCGAATTTCTGAATTTTCAAACTTCTGAAAAAAAAAATGAACAAGTTTTTTGGTAGTGCACATGTCTAGAATTGTCTGCTAATCATTACATTTATGGACATTATTCCACCAGAAATTCAATAAATAATAAAAGATTCCCCCCAGCCTTTATTTCACCTCATGACTTCCTCTGGTGGGAGTCAAACACCTTTACTACTCTTAAATCTCTAACACGGGGTTTGCAGTTCTGCTCCTTTTCCTTTGCTCCAACAAAATTATGACATTTCGAGGATAGAATTTTACAAGTATCTCCAGATTAGACGTTTTTTTAAATCACTATACTCCCTCAACATTTGACCCAGACTTTCAATCCATCTGTTAAAATCCCTACAGGGACAATGGGGTAATTTCCAGGATATATAGCTATCTAAATGGGTTGCACATACCTGAGAAGTCCTCAGCCATGGTCCAATGGGAGTCTGACATAGGGTCAAGAGTTTACCACAGAGAAATGGTCAGACATGATTGAACATCTTCTCTTGAACATGCACATATGTTCCATTTCTCTTGAGGAGACAGTGATGAAATTAAATTCTAGAAGGTACATTTGTTTTATCCAAGTATCCCAGAAAACTGCTTTAGGGGTGCCAGGCTACAGGCTACAGGCTATTTTCCTCATATATTCTGAAGTTGCCCAGGCCTTAAGCCGATTTGGTGTCAGTCTGCCTTTAGAGTGGCCCAAATGACTGGGTCTCTCATCACTCCGACCTTACCAATGTGCCACTTCAAGAGGTCCCAGCCCCAACCCAAAAACTAGCCCACATGCTTTTTTGCATGATTCTCTGGGCTTTTGCCTTAAACTGGCATTCTCCTACAGTGCCCTGGACCCAGGTGCTTCAAAGAATGGAAGCTATAAAATGAATGGAGCGTATACATCATATCATTCTTGATATGATGCACATCTTTGATTGCAAGAGGACAAGTTGGGATTCATACAGTAGCTATTTGGGAAATTGATAATTACACTACAATATCACCCCAGGTGGCACGAGATATCTATTCACACAGTTAATTATGTATTTCTTACCTTTATTTTTTTTTTTATTGTTTGGTTTATTATGACACCTTTTTCTATAAGCCTACTTGGTTTGTCTTTAGTTATTTCCACTACTTTGTTTTAGGAACCGTGAAATTGGGATATATCTATCCTTGGTACTGTTTCCCTTCTTGAACCTACAGGCTGGACTGTAGAATTTTTTAGATGTACAATATGTTATTTACTCATAACTCAGGTCTGACTCCAAGCATATTTTATAGTATCTAATGGTTATACATACTGCATTTTGTGCCTTGGTTGTATTTTTTTACTTTCATTTAGGAACCACATCCTGTTTACTGGTTCTCTTTGTTATGCTTTTTATTCCTCAATAAAATCGTTTGTATTAAAAAAAGAAAAGCACTCTATGAATTAAGCTTTTATGAATAGAGTAGGGGTTGCCGGAATGGGTTGGCACAGTCAACATTATTAAGGAGTGCCCGTGACAGGTCCAGTGGCTGTAATAACAAAGACGTCCATTTAAATACAATTTTCAATAGCCATAGAAAATATAAAACTGCTTTGTGTGCATCAACCATCTCAAACCCAGATTTTACTTTGCAAAGGTACTGGTGACATCATCCCTGTGCTGCACATAGCCAGCAAAGCTGTGGGAGGGACTTAGAAGCTCCTCCCATTCCAGATTGCTTGTTGAAAACTACAGAGGAGGTGAATACAAGACCACTCATCCTGCAAAAAGAGTGGTAGTCACTGATCTTAACTACTCCGGAAGATGTATCCCCTTCGTGACTAGTAAATTTTTTGAGATATGGTACTGCTTTATTTAACTGATGATCGTGTGACGCTGTACCTAAACTAAATGTATGTCCTTTTTTTCCCAAATAGAGCTTTCTTTTGAAGCTATTTGATCACCTCTGCGGTTTTTATTTTTTGCTCTATAAACAAGAACAAAAAAATGACAATTAAAAAAAAAGAATAATTAAATATATATATATATATATATATATTTCATTTTTTTAATTGTCATTATATATATATATATATATATATATATATATATATATATATATATTTTTTTTTTTTTTTTTTTTTTTTTTTTTACTTTCTGCTACAAAAAATACTCAATAACATTTTTTTGAAAAACATCTAATTTCTTCATCAATTTAGGCCAATATATATTCTGCTACATATTTCTGGTAAAAAAAAAATACCAATAAGCGTATATTGTTTGGTTTGCGCAAAAGTTATGTCATCTACAAACTATGGGATATTTTCATTTATTTTTTATTAGGAATGGTGGCAATCAGCGACTTAAAGTGGGACTGCAATATTGCGGTGGACAGTTGGGACACTGACACTTTTTTGGGACCAGGGGTACTAATACAGTAATCAATGCAAAAAGTATGCACTATTACTGTACAAATGACACTGGCAGGGAGGGGGTTAACATCAGGGGCGATCAAAGGCTTAAATGTGTGCCTGACCAGTGCTTTACTACTGTGGGGGAGGTGCTTTTACTAGGAGAAGACATGGCTCGGTGCTCCTTCTTAGCAGAGACACAGGATCCATGTCTTCTGTAGTGACAGAACAGTGATCTGCCTTCTTTACATAGGCAGGCTGCACATTCTGCCTGTGTAACGAAGAATTGGCAGGTGCTGGCAGACATCGAGTCCGCAATACCCGCCGTTCAGCTCCCTCTGTGTCTAATCACAGCTGGAGCAGCCCGCTGGCGGCGGCGCACATGTCCCAGACCCAGAAGGAGCAGGATCACGTACTAAGTATGTGATCCTGCACAGCAGAGCCACCTTGCCGCCTTATATATACAGTATATGGTCGGCAAGCAGTTAATTACAGGAAGCTTCTGCAGAGAGGCAACTTCTTACACTAGATTACTGCACAGATCTAAATAAATACACAAAGCACACCTAGATTCAATGTAGAATATGTATTCCACTTGTAATTAGACAATATTTACTTATCCTGGAGTTCAGCTATAAGAATCCTTACTAATACTCCTTTAGCCCCTTTTATACAGGCGGTCAAAATAGGTCCACCTGTCAGTTTTTCAAGCAGACTTGATCGGAAGGCTATATTACTCTATGGGTGGCTGGATGTTAATGGATGTCCAAGTCTGTCCAGGTCTATTTATTTGGACCTAAACGTGATGGAGCAGAGGTAATCGGATGTCAATCCATTTACATCCGGTTGCCTCAATGGGCAAAAATGGATCTGTAAAGCTCTGTTTTTTAAAATTCAGCAAAAAAAATTAACAGACACAGGTGCATACAAAATGGATATAATTTACGTTCTGCTTCACAGGCCCCCTGCTGATCAGACCGGACATGATCCATGTGTAAGGGGCCTTTAGCAACCTATCTACATATCAAACACAATGTGAATATTTATAGCTTTGATAAAGTATTGGGCTACAGATGTTTACAGGACTCTGCAAAAGACATATAAAACTAAAGCAGCTTACTTTAATTGGCTTACAAAATAGTTTTTTTTCATGTAGTTTAACCTAGTGATTTTTTTTAAACTTTATTTCTGATTTATACTCAGATCCCCCCAACCGCTATTATTAACATAAAAAAAACATATAGGCCACATGATTTCACCTGCACAATGCCATTTTGATGATTTCATCTAGAACAGTCTTTCATGCTCATATACTTGTGCAAAATGTATGTTAATGATAGGTGTGATTAACAATAAGGACATTTAAGGCGCATTGCTGTAAGACATACACAAATGTTAAGCAATTCTCCAGGTTTTATTGACGTAAACTGACCACCGTAGATGAGGAATTTCTCCTTGTTTTGGAGCATCACTGTCACAAATGAGACTGGTCAAGCTGTATTCATATGTAGCGTAGAGTAAGGCAAATTCTAAATTCGGTGTCTGAACAAAGAAGAGCCTACTTGATGGCAGCAGGAGAGGTACCCATTAATCACAGGAGACAGGAGGTGGCAGTTCCAAATCTCCGTATTCCTAGGAGTAGGTGCTAAATAAGCAGTGACAGAGAGTTTTTCAGGTCCTTGTCTGGCTCCCCTGAGAGGCTGTTCCTTTTGGAGGTAATCTGGAGCGAACCTTCAGCCTCACTCATAATTCTGCATGTTAAGTAAAGCGTTCACATTCTAGTCAAAAATGACTCATGTCCTCTTCTTTGTTATTTGCATCACTCTTCAGGAACTTTCATTGCCAGCCTTTCTGAGACTATGTAGGCTGACAGGCCCAGGAAGGTTTCAATTCTCTGAAGAAATATAGACTTTGAAGGTGTAGCTACCAATATTAATCATCACTGTTTCTGCAGCTGCTGCTTTGTCATAAAGGGTTTTCTGTTGTTGTTTTTAGGTCACTAAATGTGAATATGTCACTCCTTAACCAGATTCACCTTCAGTAGACTATACTATCACCAAACAGAAATAATCAGGTCAACCAAGCAGAATTTACACTAAGTAAAACTTGACAGTGAAGATTGTTTAGTTATAATGCATTTTAATGCATGTATGCGTCATTACAGCTGAATTTCAGCTATTTATTCTCTGATTTTATGTTTTAGTGCAGGTTTTTCTCTTGAGGATGCATTTACACCTGAGCAGAGCATATTTCAAGTGATTTGCCAGTGTTTTTTTTGTGCATTTTGTCGCACATGTAAACACATTTTTTAGGTGTTTTTTGTGTGTTTTGTAAGACTAACCAGATGTTGGGCTACATCTGGTTACCTGAGGGCAGTGCAGTACTGCCCATATCACTTACCTGTACTTCTGCAACAGGGACACTGGAGCGTCCACTCACCCTCTGCTTCCCAAAATTGATCACTAGAGGCTTTCGTGAAGAAACTGAGAGGGCGCACCTGCTACAGCAATAAGGAGAAGGAGACATTGCATTTTATGCTTCCCTCCTTTGACTGAGATATTAGTGTTATGCTGCACTATCCTCCTCCGGTCAGCAGGGGGAGAGCTAAAGCCAAGCAAGCCTATAGACTTCTATGCAGAGAGCTGAGAATGCTGAGAGTTGTAGTTTGAGACTGCAGCCATATAATGTCTACACTACAAATCCCAATATACACTGTGCAGTAGGAGGAGTTGAGAGAATATTTTAATTAAACTGCCTGGGAAAGTTCTTCCTCTTAGCAACAAAGGAGTAAGAGGGAGAGCCCCTCTGTTGAATATTTGCCTGCCAGCTGGAGACCATACCAGCAGAGATCTGAGCCTGAGACTGGAAGTGAGGATACATTGGGCAGCGCAGCACTGCCCATATCACAGTACCTGCACATCTGCAACAGGGAGACTGGAGCGTCCACTCACCCTCTGCTTCCCATTATTGATCACTAAAGGTTTTCATGAAGAGACTGAGAGGGCGCACCTTCTACAGCAAGTGGTCACTGCTACATCCCAGGGACTGGTGAGAGGGTTATTCGCCCATTGCTAATACTGCTAGCGGGGACTGAACCCCTGAGAGCAGGACACCAAGTGCACCCAATCGATACCACACCCATACTGCTCTCTATATTGCACTTAGTCCAAACCTAGATTGCACCCATAGCAACTCTATACCACATTATACTGAAACTTTATCGCATCTGAACCACATCTACCATGTGCCTGTGCCAAGCCTACACAATACATCTGCGGTAACTATACTGCATGCATACTACATCCTCCATTTCTTTTGGGCAGCGCGTACCCAGTCAGTTTAGGACTAGCAATACCACCATAAATGCTCTCTGGTAGTATAGTTCCAGCACTCAGTAGGTTACACTTTACTACTGCTCAGTGATGCACTTGAGGTGGCCTTGTTATTGTTTATGCTGATCAGGACACCAAATGTCATCTTATGCCTAGTCTGTTAATCACGTTGTATACTAAATTGTGTTATTGCCATTGTTAATCCATTTTATGCTTGCCTAATTACCAACCATACTAGGTGACAATATATTAAGTTTGTCTTTAATACAAGGATGTCCAACCTTTTGACCGTCCTTGGCCACAATGGAAGAAGAGAACTTGTCTTGTACCGAACAATAAGGATAGCTTATGAGTAGCTCCTCCTGCATGTCTCAGTAGGTAGGGGAGCCCGATGGGCTCATTCATTATAATGACACTAACTGCACCTATTCACGGTTCTCTACACAGCCAGTGATTACTTGCGTTGATCACTGCTGGATGCAGACAAAGTGTATCCAGCAGTGGTCACTTCTCGATGTGTATAGAGTAAACTGTCATTCTAGTGAACTTGCCTGGCAGCTGCACCTACCCACTGAGAGCTGTCTAGAGCCACAGGAGAAACTGCTGCTACAATTCGCACCAGCCTTAATCACCTATGTGAACGTAGCCTATGTGTGTGCTATGTGGGGAGGTGGGGGAGTTGTGGGCGTTGGAGGGGCGCAATTGAAATCTGGAGTCTTCCAACACCCCCTTAGATCCAGCAATTTAGCATTTACTTACCTAGAAAAGCATGCATACAAATAAGCATAAATGCTTGCGCCACAAAGAACCCACCCTGGGGAGGTAGTTTTCTCATGTAACCCAAATTTGGCACCCAACGAGTTCATGGAAAGCATAGCAGAAGACCACCACCACCCTTCCTACATGCTTGAAGAGTGATGTCAGATGGGCGACATCAATTAACTCAAGCGTGACAGCCTACATTTACACTCCAAAATGGCCTGCATGCCCCAGAGCATCTATAACTGTAATCCTTGACCAGGGCAAGAAAGTAGCCTAAAGAGACATGTGTGTGTTTACACATATACTGATATACCACCAGCCACCTGAAACTCATTTGTGAAGTGATATGTCACCTTCCCACAGCCTGTTTTAACCCTCAAAATGCATTTCACATGTTTATAGGATAGTTGCAGCATGTCATTTAGTTTTTCCAATGGCCGTGAAACCAGGCATCACTGGCAAGGCATGTGTACAGCACTGAGCAGACGATCCCATGACCATTTGTGTAAAATGGCTCTTATTGTCCCTGGTCAG
The DNA here is from genome assembly GCF_037356315.1 of Lithobates pipiens. Taxonomy (NCBI): domain Eukaryota; kingdom Metazoa; phylum Chordata; class Amphibia; order Anura; family Ranidae; genus Lithobates; species Lithobates pipiens. The sequence continues at coordinate 385,005,626 of NW_027507764.1, forward strand.
CCCCTTCCATTCATTGGGTGTCAGTTGTTTTTAACATAGAGGCTCAGCATTACATATGGCCTAAGGAAGTCTGCACTTCCACTCCACCAGATTCACCTCTACCCATCAAGAAATGTTGCTATTTGAATGACTCCTGCCAACCAACTGCTTGCATCAGGCATGAGGGCTATTCAGAGGAGTATGGACCAAAAAGTACAAGGTCATCTTTAAGCAATGTGCCAATTCTTTACTGTCAAGATAAGGAGGCCATGAGGAAGCTGGTATATGTGAAATGCTATCACATAGCAAAGTTAATTTGTTACAGTAAATTATGGCTAACATGACATATTATTCGTGTTTTTTGTTTTTTGTTTTTACCATAGATCTTTTATTTTGAAAAATGATAGATACAAAGGAATAAGTCACAAGAATCATATCTTCAAACATTGCACCAATAACATAGTGATCTAGGCATGCTGTGGGTTGACAACTTACTTAAGAATGGCCAGAGCTTCTAGGCAAAAAATAATAGTGCAATATAACAAACAATACACACAGGGCAATGAGGTACATTGGAGTAATACATCATAGACAGGATCTGGAGTAGTAAACAATAAATGTAAGGTTCCCTGAGAGCTTGGGATATATTTTAGGTTATAATGGAGGTGGAAACAGGTAGAGAAGAAGGTGGAAACAGGTAGAGAAAAAGGTGGAAACAGGTAAAGAAGAAGGTGAAAACAGGTAGAGAAGAAGGTGGAAACAGGTAGAGAAGTATCATGTAACAAAATCAACAGTTATAATCCTTATTCACTCTATTGATAGCAAAAAAAAACATCTATCTTCACATACTTTTTAAGTTGTATGTGAGCAAGATTGTGCTAGGCGTGTACAGAATTTTGAACATGAAAGATGAATTAAATTAAACAATTAACAATGTATTCAATATATCTAAATTATCACCAACATTCCAATAATATATCTAAAAAATATCACCAAAACACAAAACATAGACATCACTTTACCCTGGAAACATAAATTATAACGCATAAAGACTCCACTTATTTGGTTACTAGCCACATTACATGTTTTTACAAGTAAAAATGAAAACCCGAGTGTGCCATGAGAGGGAGTATACTGCTTGCTTTATTTGACAAGCTGCATCGAATGACAAGTCAGCCTACTAGTTGACAGAATTAGAAATAGCGGCATGTTACTACAGAAAGTCATGTTATTACAGAAAGTCATGTTATTACAGAAAGTCATGTTACTACAGATAAGTCATGTTACTACAGATAAGCTGTCCCACCCCACTTGCCTATTAAGGAGCAATTCCAGGCAACAAATAAAATCTGTATGGTGCTAGTGCTATCCAGCAAACACTGCAACTAAGCTCAAGTCAGAAGCGACCCTTGGTTTACCTTAATCTGAGTCCTCTCTAGTCCGCAACAACAATATAATATATCACAGAGCTCCTCTATTGGAAGGTGGGCGTGTGAGCTTCCTTGCTTGTGCTTAGTAACTTTCTTTCTCTGTCTGCTGGTAATATAACCAGTCAGATAAAATGCTCTAAGGCAGGTTTAAATGTGATTGCTGTCTGTGAGAAACCTCTTCATACTGACACTTTGATACACATGGGTGTCTGTTTGTGAGACAGCAGGGGGACTGCAATGGGCGTTGTAAGGCTTCAGCTTCAAATGGGAAGTGAAAAATTAGGCTAGGTAAACAACTGATAAAGTATTGCTAGAGACAAAGAATGTCCAGGTTTCTGTATCAGGGCAACATTTCTGTATTTACAAACAGATTTACCAAAACAATATGATATGAGGTCAAACCTTAAGAGTTTCAGTTTGTATGCAATCAGGCAGGCCCTTGCACTACATGGTTTTGGTAAAGCTAAAGCTAAAGAAAATCAGACAACAAAAGTTGTCTGAAAATCTGAAGACAAAAATCAGCAGAAAATCTGATAGTGTGTATGGGGCTTTAGAGTTCATCTACTCTTCCATTTGTTAGTTCCAGGTGTACAGTCTCTTTTGGCCTATCTTCCTCCTGGCATAGTGTTCCTTGCATAGTTAGCCATCATACTAACCAATCCATATGGCATAAGACTCAATTGTTTTAGGTATACAACAGAAGAGAGGTCACTTAGGGTAGCATAAAGTGTAGATCCAGATCTCAATATAATTTATTGTGAGTAGCTAACATCTAAACCCCAAAAGCAAAGTTAACTGCTTCCCAACCAGTGCACACCGATATACGTTGGCAGAATGGCAGCGGTGGGCAAAAGGGCATACATGTACATCCCCTTTAAGACCGTGGGTCCTGCGGACTCGATGTCCACTGGGTGCCCACGATCGTGTCAAGGAGAGGTAGAATGGGGAGATGCTTTTGTAAACAAAGCAATTCCCCGTTCTGCCTTGTGACAGGACAGAGATCACTGCTCTCTGTCATCAAGAGCAGTGATTGCTGTCATGTGTGTTGTAGGCCCTCCTCCCCACAGTTAGAATCACTCCCTAGGACACAATTAACCCCTTCACTGCCCCCTAGTGGTTAACCCCTTCACTGCCAGTGTCATTTACACAGTAATCAATGCATTTTTATAGCCCCGATCACTGTATAAATGACAATGGTCCCAAAATAGTGTCAAAAGTGTCCAATCTGTCTGCCATAATGTTACTGTCCCGATAAAAATTGCAGATTGTTGCCATTACTAATAAAAAAAATTTAAAATAAAAATGCCATAAAACGGCCTCTATTTTGTAGACGCTATAAATTTTGCGCAAAGCAATCAATATATGTTTATTACCATTTTTTTACCAAAAATATGTCGAAAAATTTATATTGGCCTAAACTGGGGAAAATGTTTATATATATATATTTTTGGGGGATATTTATTATAGTAAAAAGTAAAAAATATAGCGTTTTTTTCAAAATTGTCACTCTTTTTTTGTTTATAGCACAAAAAATTAAAACCACAGAGGCGATCAAATACCACAGAAAGAAAGCTCTATTTGTGGGAAAAAAAGGACGTCAATTTTGTTTGGGTACAATGTTGCATGACCACACAATTGTCAGTTAAAATGACACAGTGCCGAATCGCAAAAAGTGCTCCGGTCAGGAAGGGGGTAAATCCTTCCAGGGCTAAAGTGGTTAAAGTGGTTGTAAATCCCTGAAATTAAAAATTAAAATATCCCTCTACAGTATGTTCTAGTCTCAACCCAAAGCACCTAGGGTGTTTCCTCTCTGATCTCTCCTTTCTATGCTATTTGCATGACTTACTTCTGACAGGTTAGATCAACACCATAAAATTCCGGGTGATAGCTCTGCTCCCTCCATCATGTGATTGACAGTCTCTACTGTGCAGGTTTCCCTATTATTCTGTGCAGAGGGGGTGTGCCCTATCCCTCCACCCAGGTCCAAGGTTGAACTGATCTCTCCTCTCTAGTCTGTGCAATGGGTTACATAAGAACCCCTTCCCCCGCCTGCAGAAGCTGAGAAAATTCCTTTGATCTATGTGTTTTAGAAGGCCGTAAAGGAGAGAGGGCTGCAGATAAGCACATACTACCTATGTAGGGGGATTTGTTTCATCTCTATGTATCACTTGAGGCCAGTCCCTTCACTGGGTATATGTAAAGGTTTACAACCACCAATCAAATAGTTAAAACAAAATCTTAACAGATAATGAACCCTGCTTATCTGAGAACTAACTACTGTCTAATTTACATTAAAACTACATTCAGCACTCACCTGTTTCAGCAACACAGGTCTTAGGATTCACAGGTATGCCATAGTTTCAGCCTTCAAAAGCTCTTAAGCCCCATACACACTATCAGATTTTCTGCAGATTTTTTCCTTCAGATTTACCAAAACCATATAATATGAGGTCAAACATTAAGAGTTTAAATTTGTATGCAATCAGGATGGCCCTTGCACTACATGGTTTTGGTAAATCTGAAGGAAAAAATCAGCAGAAAATCTGATAGTGTGTATGGGGCTTTACAAGTACATTTCAAACCCTAACTACAGCTGCAGCTAGATACCTGGGTTGTGAAAAAGTACAATCCATAGCGATCTGGTAAATTGAGAACTCACTCTTCCCTTTTTGAGCATTTTCAAAAGTTTAATCAACCAGGGGAATTCAAAATATGTTTGGGTAGAGGTTTTTTTCAGTGAAATCTGCAGATTACAAGGACCAATAGGTGTTTACATTAAGGATTTGAAATATAAGCCTCCATTGCTTATTGTGTGGTGACGGGCAACACAAGTGGTGAAAAATACACATCTTTGGTTTTTGCACCAGAAACATATTTTCAATATTCTTTATCTAGAAACTTTTATTTATGAACACTTTATGGTCGCATTTTTAAGAGTATATACACGTATTTTTGGCAATATATCAATTTGGATATTTGTGATATTTGCTTTCGTTTTACGCAGTTTTATGGACTGTTTTCAATATAGGGTTCTTTCACATTTGATTGTGCACATTATTGTTTTATTGTAAATCTATTGTTTAGATATTTGATAAATATATTGTTTGTTTGATTTTTTTTTTCCAGTGCTGCACTACTTTTTCTATTTACATTTGTTGTGCCCTATATCGGGGTTATAGTGTTTAGCTGCAGGATATCCTTCACTTTTTTTGTTTCTTTTTTTTAACACATACCTAGCGCAAATCTTTTCTTTTCCTTTAAGGACCAATAGGTGTTTACATTAAGGATTTGAAATATATATATATATATAAAAATCTTAATTTTTATTGTAAAAGTCAAGATAAATCCCATCCCATCTACCAGACGCTCCTCAGGTTTGTGAGGTCAGTGAGGTTGTTCATTGCATTAAAGGGCCATTTGATAGATATTGATAGGGTTTTTTTCAGTTTTTAAGATACTGTAGTATAAAGCAAACAGTAGCATAAGCAAAGAGTCAGTTTAATGGCTTGGAGGGTTCGGGTGGGTACAAGCCTAAATAAAAATATTAGATGTTTATACCAATTTAACATCCAATATGTCTATAATTTATAAATCTTTTTTGGCATGCAACTTTCACTCAATGTAGCCTCTGCTTATGTATATTTGCAAATGTTCATGTTAATTTGTCCAAGTTTGTGAGAGGATTACTTCAATGTTGATATACTTAAAAAAATAAAAAATAAATTCCAGCCACTTTCTTCTCCAGTCAATGTGAGAATAATCTGTCAACAAATAACAAAGGTCAACAGGTGAGGGTGGACTTGGCTTTGTGGCCAATATGATAGTGATATGCTTTTGAATGTGCAAGCTCGGGATATGTCATCTTTATCCTGTTTTGTTGGATCTTACCTTTAGGCCTTGTTCACATGGGGAGATTACATCTTTGTCCCATGTACAGTATTACTGGCATGAAGGTGCACAAGTGTTGCATGTATTCCCAATATAACATCTGTGCTGGTGCAGGGTGCATTTGGGACTGTGCACCTGCATGGATATCACATTGGGGGTAGTGGCTGTGTCCGTGCAGCTGCTGCATCCCAATTGACAGCTTTTGGACAACCAATATGGGGATGCATGCAACATCTGTGCAATGTGCCAGTGTTCCCAATGTGCCAGTAAAATATGTCCCTGCATGGGGCACGGATGTGATCGGCCTGTGTGAATGAGGCTTTATTGTTCTCGGCTACTGCCACAATCCACCATAAGCTCTCCCCTACAGAATTACTGATGTAGTTACACAGGGCTACTTCTTTCCTAGTCACTAACTCAGAACAAGTATATTTATTTATTCTAGGTACTTATATAGTGCTGTCAATTTACCCAGCACTTTACATATATACTGTACATTCACATCAGTCCCTGCCCTCAAAGAACTTATAATCTAAGGTTGTTAACTCCCATTCATACACACGCACACACACACACACCCTAGGGCCAATTTAGAAAGGATCCAATTAACCTACCAGAATGTCTTTGGAGAGTGGGAGGAAACCGGAGCACTCAAAGGAAATCCACACAGGCACAGGTAGAACATGCAAACTCCAGGCAGGTAGTGGTATGGTCTGGGATTCGAACCAACGACCCTAGAGCTGCTTGCAGAAGTGACTCTGGAATATATATGAATAGTATGTATCCACTCCTTTCACTGGCTGCTGGCTTGGGTCAATAACTTTGTAAAACAAAGATGGCAGCTTCAAATATTGCACCCTCAAAATCAGCAAGCAGTGGTAGACAAGCCCTTTGCTGTCAATTTACCCAGCACTTTACATATATACTGTACATTCACATCAGTCCCTGCCCTCAAAGAACTTACAATTTAAGGTTTTTAACTCCCATTCATACACACACAACCTAGGGCCAATTTAGACAGGATCCAATTAACCTACCAGAATCTCTTTGCAGAGTGGGAGGAAACCGGAGCACTCAAAGGAAATCCACACAGGCACAGGGAGAACATGCAAACTCCAGGCAGGTAGTGGCATGGTCTGGGATTCGAACCAACGACCCTAGAGCTGCTTGCAGAAGTGACTGTGGAATATATATGCATAGTATGCATCCACTCCTTTCACTGACTGCTGGCTTGGGTCAATAACTTTGTAAAACAAAGATGGCAGCTTCAAATATTGCACCCTCAAAATCAGCAAGCAGTGGTAGACAGGCCCTTGGCAAAAAATAGTATTATTTAATATGAATTTTTATATAAACCTAAAGTGCTTACCGGTACTTTGATTTGCCCAAAGATTTTTTTGACCAATACTCTAACCACCTGATATTAACCAATTAGGCAACGGTCAACTAGCAGCTATAGACTATTTATTAAATGACAGAAAAAAAATTGTGTCACAGAAACACAACTAGAACCATTAATCAAACAGGCTTTATGTGTTTAGTAATTTATAAATCAATATCATCCTCGGTTATATATTTTTCTTGTTCTCTTTTAATCCTTAAATGCTGCTCAAAACAACATTTGTAATAGTTTCTCTATTTTGTAATTTTACTTCAAATTATTACCTTTTTATAGTAAATCTCAGCAGGATATATTGTTGTTTCATAAATAAATTATAGGTTGCTTTGAAAATAATGTTTGAAAAAAAAATCAAAGTAATGGCTCCTGTACTTGTACATTTTTACATATATATTATTTAGGTTTAAATAACTTAATAATTCACTGTTATTTCACTTTATTGCATAATTAGATCACACTTATTAGATTTTATTTTGTATGTACGGTTTGTTTTTAACTCGCTTAACTGTGTATTTAGCTCTCTGGATATTTATTTCCTACAAATATTGCAGAGACTGATGGGATAATGATGATATACACTGCAAATCAACAAATACTTTTTGTGCAAATGTTTTGCAGATATGCAAATTTATTTCTTTCAATTAAATGTGAGTGTCTTTGTAGCAGACAATGCAAATAAAAACTGGGCTGATTCAGCCCCAGCTACAGAGGTTCCAAGCCCACAGTCACATACTCAGTCATCGGAGAAAGAGGGTCATTAGCCTGTTATATCTGTATTACTGTACTCAAACTTTACCTGTCATCTGCTTGAAATATATTGCACATATTCAAATGAGTGAACAGTCAAATAAAAAAGAAATATCTTTTATTTCTCTGAATAAGATAAGAATGATGCTTTGCATGCGGCAGCAGAGTAGATGTGACAGTCAACCAAATTAATCCCATTATGCAAAATCCAGTTTACAAATGATTTCGCCTCTATTTTTTATTTTTTTTTGTGCAAAATTATGTCAATTTTCCCATAAACTGGAGCGACTGTGTCAGGTTTCTGAACTGCTCACAGACACTACAAAGAGCAGTATGTCTATTTTCCTCTAATGCAGGAGAGAAAAAATTATCTCAGTAGCATAAATTAGCACTTACATCTTTAATGCAGTTACCGTTATTTATTTGTACTGACCCTGATTGTATGCTTCCATACACAGATATACTTATTTTGCATTAGAGTTAGGAATGAAAATGACGGCATTAAAATGAACTTTTCAGCTAGGGTGTTTTATCAATGCAAATACCCTGATTTAAAAAAAAAAAAAAAAACTCAATCTTATTTATTGTCCTGTATTGTATGTGGTTTTACTTAAAATTTTCAAATATGAAAAAAATCTCATTTATATCCCCATTATACAAAATGAATGCTCTGTGTGCCCTCTAAAACAATGAGCTGAAATTTGGAAAATGACCCCCTTTGCATAGCTACTTTTACATTAAAAATATTTAAAATGCCCATAAACATTGGATGGCAGTAAGATGTCTAACAGAAATGTGTTTTTTTAATTAGGTATGCATATAAACATTTAAGTGCATATCCTATGGTGTTGATTTACTAAATGAGTTGAGAATTGTTACTCAATAAATGGTAGCTGTGTTCAATTGAAAAAACAACCATAAACAGATGAAATAAAAACCAGGCATTTGCCTTTCACGTGATTGGATTATTAAAGTCAATTTTCACTTAAAGCGTTATTAATCCCAGGACCCTGCATTCACTATATCTGGTCTCCCACAGTACACAAAACATGGAAATGCAATAAATATAAGTTTTAATAAATATAAATGGCTAAATACCTTTTCTCGTCAGTTAGAGAAGCCTTGTGAATTCTATGAGTGTCCAAGCATGCTTTACTGCATTTACAGACTGATTTTACTGTTGTGGGTTTAGCAACACTTTAATGAACTGAGTGAAGATACTCATCTACCTCTTGTAGTGCCCATGATGGTGTACATCGAGGACACCCCTTATGCTCTTGGAGAACTATTATGCCGCGTACACACAAACTGACTTTCCGGCAAACTAGGTCCGATGGGATTAGTCCTTCGGACAATCCGATCGTGTGTGGGCTAATCCGATCATGTTTCGGGAATGAAATCCGGCGGACCTACAAATAGAACATGTTTCACATCTATCTGACTGACTCAATTCCGACAGACTCAAATTGGGAAAACTGCGTGCTAGTCCAACGGACCAAATACGACGCAAGGGCAGGTATTGGCTACTGGCTATTGAACTTCCTTTTTTTGTCCCATTTATATCATCATATTCAAAACTAACGGACTTAGTTCGTTCTTGTTTGGGTAAGTCCATTTGTTCAGAAAGTCCTTCGGAACTACACCGAAAGTCCATCGGGAAAACCTTCGGACCTACTTTGCCAGAAAGTCTGGTCATGTGTACGCAGCATTACTGGTGGGTACAGGTGTGTGTGCCAAGATCTGATGGTACCCATACATATTTGAATTATCACCCAATAGGAATAGAAAAGGAGGGGAGAGGTAGGTGCACCTAAGTGTAGAATTAGTAACACATTGCACTTACAAACTATATGCAGAACACACGCATTGTGTTAAAAAGTCATCATCCTCAAAGGCTGCCACAGTCCAGTGTGTCTCCCTGGGTCCAGATGGCTGTGGAGGAGTGAGCTGGGACAAGGAAGGGACAGGAAGTCTGGAGTACAGGAGGAAGTGATGTCATCCAGATCATGGCGAGGACAGGAGCATGGCTGGCTACGCATTCGGAGCTCACAGCTCCTTCTATTGGCTCTGAGCGCATAGCCAGCCATCCTCCTTTCCTCTTCATGATCTGGATGACATCACTTCCTCCTGTATGGTCCATGCAGAGTAGCCCAGACCTCCTGTCCCTTCCTGTGTCTCTGCTCTCTCCTCCACAGCCATCTGGACCCCGGGAGACACACTGGACTGTGGCAGCTTTTGAGGATGATGATTTCTTAACATAATGCGTGTGTTCCGCCTATATCATGTAAGTGCAATGTATCTTGTGCAATAAACTGTATTATTAATATTACACTTAGGTGCGCCTCCCTCTCCCCTCTTTTTCTGTTGTTTTCTACAGTCTTGGATACACTCTGGGGGTGGCTGCCACCTAAAATCATTTCATGACTTTTCTCCTGAATTTTGGAACTTAACCACCTATTACAAGCACTATATACACATACTTTTCCTGCCACTGCAGTGAAATTGTCCATATGTTGTGCAACTGGTTGTTTCTACTTTTATCACCCAACAGGGATGAATTTAGGGATTTTGGCTACATTCATTTAGACGCAAAGTTACTGATTTCACTGTCAGCGTAATATTTCTGAATGGAAAACTCTAAAGCCTCATACACAAGATTGGATTTTCATCGTGAAATTTTGTGATGACAGACTGTTTGCCTAAAATCCAAACGTTAGTACGTTCAATCAGACAATTGTTGGCCAACTTTCCACCAACAAATGTTGGATAGCAGGCTAGTAAACTTTCAAGTCCATCACACAAAAGTCCAAAGTACAAACACGCATGCTCGAAATCAATGCTCACCACACACGACATTAGCAGAAGGTGCCCAAAAGGTGACGCTCAAGAGCTGAAATTCCACGTAGTACGTCACTACTTTTGTGTTTGTTGGCTGACAATTGTGTACAGTTTGTATTCAAGACAAGTTCATGGTACACGCCCTTCGGACATATGTCTGATGCTTTGTCTGCGGAAAATCCGATTATATGTACAAAGCTTTGGGCTCCATGCACACTGGCTTAAAAAAGTTACTTCTACAGGAGTTTTGTGTTCTGCCTGTAGAAGCAGCTCAATGTTATCCTATGTGTCCATGCACATTAGGACGTTTACAAGCATATTTTGAGCTGAACGTTTAGAGTCAGGGAAAAAAAAACCTTCTGATTCGCGTTTCCGACTAGAAGAGTTTTAAGTCTTTTTCTACCAGTGAACTCCAAACTCGTTTAGATTATGTACAAAAAATGCTCTATATGAGTGTTTTTTACTCCCAAGGGAACAGAGGTTTTTTTTAATCCCAGTGTGCATGGAGCCTAAAGTCCCATACACACTATCATATTTTCTGCTGATTTCTTACAGATTTACCAAAACCATATAATATGAGGTCAAACCTTAGGAGTTTCAATTTGTATGCAATCAGACAGGCCCTTGCACTACATGGTTTTGGTAAATCTGAAGGAAAAATTAGCAGAAAATCTGTTAGTGTGTTTAGGGTTTAAGTTTCACTTATTCAGTTGCTGAGGTGAAATATGCTAATATATATATATATATATATATATATATATATATATATATATATATATATATACGTTAGCTTAGTCCTTTTCCATAATTGTGTACTTTTGCGCTTTAAATGTTTCTTTAACTCTCAGGAGCCATTTAAAGTTAATTACACCCATAACCTTTTCCCGCTGGCCATATACATATATGTGGTCTTTTGGCGGGTGGGCTTTAACGCCAAGAGGCCGCATATATGCAGCCAAATACAAACAATTCTGTGCTGAGAGTGCATTGAAGGGCACTGATAGGTGGCACTGAAGGGCACTGATAGGTGGTACTGATGGGCACTGGTAGGGAACACTGATCGGCAGCACTTATCGGTGGTACTGATGATGAGGCACTGATGGGCATTGATAAGTGGCACTGGTGGGCAAAGGTAGGTGGCACTGGTGGGTACTGATAGGTGGTACTGGTGGGCACTGGCAGGTGGCACAGGTGGGCACAGATAAGGTAGTGGTGGCTTTCTGTGTGAGGAACCGATGTCCCTCTGACAGAAGCCGGCAATCAGCTGTTTTTCCAGCGTGAGAGAAAAAAAACGATTACTGATCTGTTTACATCACATGATCAGCTGTCATTGGCTGACAGCTGATAACGTGGTAAGGGGCCGAGATCGCATAGACTCGGTGATCACAGAGCAGGGGGTGCGCAGGCAGCTCATGCATGGGAGGACATCTATTGATGCCCTGCCGACAATTAAGGCCCACGCCGTAGCCATCATTCAGCTATAGCGTGGGTGGGAAGTGGGTAATTTGTATGCTTTATATTTGCCTGGAGTTTGGCTTTAAAGTGGTTCTAAAGGCAGAACATTTTTAACCGTAATGAAATCTATGTATTAAGTCACTTAACACTTAATAACACTTATCTGACACCATTCTAGATCAAATGCTGCCCCTGCCAGCAGTGCCACTCTGTTCTCTCTTCCTGTATTCATGGGCTTGGCTGAGACCAGTGGGAGCAATAGGCTCCTGCTGTTGCCTGCTGTTGTCAGTCAAATCCAGTGGGGAGCAGGGCCGCGCTGCATGTTTCAATGGATGTACACAGTCTGGCCTGGGATCAAGCCTACAGTAGTGCCTCCATAGCAAGTAGCTTGCTATGGGGGCAATTGGAGAAGAGGAGGAGCCTAGAACACCGTCGGGGGACCCCAGAAGAGTATGTTCGGGGGCCGTTTCTTAGCAATATTAATGTATAAACCAAGTAAGTAAAACATGTCCGTTGTTTTAACTTTACAATCACTTTAAGGCATTTGCAAATGAAGAAACAACAGAAAATGGTAGACATGATAAGCATCACCAAGTTCTTGTAAGCTTATTTTCAAAATTTCTCAATTTATGGACTACAAGCTTATCTTTAGTTGGTTTGGCCAGTGTGAATGTTAGTGACTGATTATGTTTTCGGGTTGAGCTATGTATAATCTGGGAACTAACCTTTTTGTCTTCAGTCATCATTTTTGAACTGCTATAAATGATGGCAAACAACTTGTTTCAGTCTTGGGTGCCTCATAATAATGAACATTCTTCTAAGATTGATGACTGTAGACTGACTTAGTCCCATTCCAAATGAAAAGCAAACCTCTAGTGAATATTCAACTCTCAGGCATCAAAATGATTACAGTATTTCAAATGTCATACAGCATTTAGAGTGTAAACATTACAAAATATGTGTTATTTTACAGATGTGATATATTTATCAAAATCAGTGGTTATAACATGCAATAAAGCATATACTCTACAGTGAATGCTTTTTGTCACTCAACACGCTCCAGACCAAGCGCAGAATTTTGTCAAGTCATGAGACGTAAGTTAGTGTTTAAATAATATCTTCCATGAGAATATGTTGGGCTACCAGTTGCGTAATCATTGCCATATATTTACATAGATTTAATGCGATTATTAACTATGCAGAAATTAGAATAAAGTCAACCTGACACAGATGCATGTCTTTTACAAATAAATAAATTGCAAGCGCTAACATGGTTAAGACTGATGTACCTGGCTAAAGGTATGTGATTGTTCCCCTTGTAGTGGAGTCCAGGGCTGTCTTTAATATTAACTGGACCCTGGGCAAACATTTTCTTGGGCCCCCTCTTTAATGCAATATCGCTCTCCACATGCTTTGATACATACAATAAATAGTAGCTAGACTCAAAACCAGTTTATTGAATCAGATCAGGCAGCGACTGGTTGCGAGAGGTTACAGTGTATCATTACCTCTCACTGACTGGCTGCTAGAGGTTACTGCACACATTAAGGCTCACTGTTATTTTCTTGAGGTTACAACACATGACTTCTGCTTGTTGATTGGTTGATAGAGATTACTGTACATCAATACTGCTCACTTATTGATTTCTAGAGGTTACTGAACATCTATACCACTCACTAATTGGTTGTTAGAAGTTACTGCACATTATTACTGCTCACTGATTGTTTGCTAAAGGTCTAACATCATCTCCTCACTGCCTGCCTGCGTATTCACATGCACCAGAATTCAGGGTGCTGTTTTATTTTTAAGACAGGTTATACCTCGAATTTGCTTGCTTTTGCAGAACAGGCTGATGTTACGCTTAATGACCACAGTTGTAGGCAGGACTTTAAAGCATGTTCCTTTACCTCCCCAGTGGGCCGCATTCAGCAGAAGTGATGGTGGATAGGACCTCAGAGGGACATGATATACTTATGAATGCTGCCTCTATTTCCATATCAATGCAGAAGTCCAAAACTATTTACATATTATTGCCACCACTATTTACATATCAATGCAGGTTATTTACATGTAAACACAGGGTCTACAGATGAGTCATCTGAACATGGCAATAGGGCAGAGCAACAGAAGTTTACACTGAGATATCGGGACACAGCACAGGACTAAAACTTCAATGGATAAGGGACTTTAAACTGGGATAGTTGGCAAGTATGAGGCAGCTGCTTTGGGCCCCACTACAATGATGGGGCCCAGGGCAGCTGCCCCTTTTGCCCTGCCTTAAAAACGGTCCTGATGGAGTCCCTAGCCTAAATTTAGTGCTGTTGATAGTTCTGCTGTCCCCAGATTCTCCCCAAGCTCAGTGTTATTGTTTGATTTGCCTGCTGTTGGAGAATGTCCCTGACAATAGTGTGGGAAGATATAATAATCTGAATATTTATGTCTCCATGGTAAACCACTAAGCCCTTGTACACACGGTCGGAGATTCCGACAACCAAATCCGTTGGATATTGTCCGACGGATTTTGTCAGACGGATTTTGTCCGAAACTGTTGCATACACACGGTCGGACAAAGTTGTCGGAAAATCCGACGTGATGACGTTATTTCGTTACGACGGGACTACGTTCACGCTAGTAGCCAATAGCTTTGGTGTAGGAATTTGATCTGAGCATGCGTGGCACTTTTGTCCAATCGGAATTCTCTACACATGATCGGAGTATGTCCAATCGGAGCATTTTGTCTGAAAATTTTATCAACAAGTTGGAAAACTTGGTCCGTCGGATACTCAGATGGAAACAGTCCGATGTAGACCACACACAGTCGGAATATCCGACAAAACGGTCCAATCGGACACATTGCGTCGGAATCTTTGACCGTGTGTACAAGGGCTAAGAGGTTTATTGCCAATGGTATAAACATTTGGAGTGACCTTGGAAAGCTCTCTTGCCTTCAAAACTCTGCCTGAAGAGGGTGTGTTGCTGTGTTTGCCCACCCTCCCAGGCTTGCTGACTAAGGGAGATGTTCTGTACTAGAGAGAGTTCCAAGCCTGAAGCTTTCTGTTAACCTGCTGGAGGGTATATACAGAAAAAGAGCAAAAAGGTGATTGCCTTGATTGGAGAACCAGGGGGGAAACTTTGTCTACTGAAGAGTGTCCTTGAGAGCTGGGTAGAAGTGATTGGCAGTGGACATTGAAGGAAGTTCTGGTGGCTCATCCAAGGAGTGTGTTGAATCCTATAAGTGTGTTGATTGAAATTGCTCTACAGTCTGAATAATGCCAGTCTGGCGTCAAGGTTCCTTTTCTGTGTTGACTGTGAGTGGTAATACAGGTTCTGCATATTTATAGTATTTTTGGGTATCTTGTGCCCTAATCCAAAGATCCCCTGCTGATCACAGCAGGCAGTGTACAGAGCCCACTCTGCTCTATGGGTGGCCAGTCATAAAAGGACTCTGGTGTCCATTTACACCCAACTGCCTCCGATCTGTTCCACCTACAAAGAAGAGGACAAATCCCCTTCTGTTTGTTTTTTGTGGATCAGATCGGTGGTGGCCGGATGTAAATGGACACAAGTCCATTTACACCCTCCAGTCCATAGTGTTGAATGGACTGTCCAATCAAGCCTCCCTGAAAAGCCTGAAAAGCTGAAAAGCTGACAGGCAGACCTGATTGGAAAAGGGGCCTATGATTTCCAAACTTCTTATGTGGTCCCCAAGGTAATTAAGTAAAAGCTTCCAAAAAGGACATGGGTGGCAAATAATACTCACCAATTGCATTCTATTATACATCTTTAAATGGAAGCTGTCCATGAACCATTAATTTCAACAACAACTTTCCCAGTAGATTATCCGCTTCCAGACTGCCGCACGAACATTTGCGTTGGCAGAATGGCACGGACAGGTAAATGGGCGTACAGGTACGCCACTTTAAATTTGCCACCCTGTGGTCACCTGTATGACCCTGCCGCAAGCTGCATGAGTGTGATCGCGGATCCCACGGACATCGGGTACATCGGGTCCCACAGACATCGAGACACCCACGATCGTCTCATGGAGAGGTAGAACGGGCAACTGCTGATGTCATTTCCCCATTCTGCCTAGAGACACTGACACTGATCCCAGCTCCCTTTTTTTCAATGAACACAAACCATTCTTCAATTGGATGAGCTGGAGAGGGAGAATGCAGAGAATGCTTTGAATTTATTCAGAAAATGTAAAGCATGTTCTGAATGGAGCCTGTGCCGAGCTGCAGACCCCCCCCCCCCCCCGTGTTCAGGATACATTAGGGTCGCTGCTCGACATGTAATCTGGAAGGTAGTGGATATCACTGGAGTAGCTGTATCTACTTTAGGGATTTCCAGCCTCCAGTGGCATTAGCCAAGCTGGACCACTGTAACTATGTATAAAATATTCACGGGATAGCGCAAAGTAGCAATATAACCATACAAATAAAGAGTATGACAACACTAATAAGTTTAAATGGTCAGAAACTGGCCACATTGTTTATTTAAGGGTAACTCAGATTTAATAACAATAACCAAACCTAAATCTCTGCATATTAAAATTTTCATACACCTCAAATTAACAAATACAACAAATCAAATATTGCTGTCCACCCAGACTAAACTGGATGACAAACCCCACTAAACAACAACGTGACATAGGGAAGGGAGGGTGGGAGCATGGTCCCTTCCTCTTCAGGTGGCTGGCAGCGTGAGGGAAAAATCCTGTTTATAAAGGCTCCAGAACAGCGCAAATGCAGGCTCGCCAAAAAGCACCAATTAGCTACTTGTTACTGTGGGAGAAAACTGAGGGAGAAACCAATAGCAACCTGAAAAAGAGAGAGGAAAAGGAAAACAGGGCAAAAACGCCCTTTGTATTCTCCCGTGAGGGTCCCTGCTTATTGCAAGGGACCCGGACACGGGATAGCATAAAGTAGTAATATAACCATACAAATACGGAGTCTGACAACACCAATAAGTTCAAATGGTCATAAACTGGCCACAGTGTTTATTTAAGGGAAATGTTTAATAATTACAATAACTTATATCTCTCCATATAAAAATTTTCATATGCCTCAAATTAGCAAATAAATCAAATTGAATACCGCTGTCCATCCAGACTAGACTGGATGACAATCCCCACCAGCCTAGGCCAGGCGTGAAGCAACTGGCTGAGGCTCCCCAAAAAACACTGTGCCTCGCACAACAACATTTTGTAAACTCATGGTAAATATTTCCAAATCAATATTGGATTAATGTACTAAATCCGGTCTATATAGACCTGGGATAAATCCCTCCAAATCAAAGTGACGATATGAAAAACCATTTGACTGGATCAAAGGATTATGAATTGTTCGACTTCAACTGTCTATGTATTTTGTCTAAATAGATCAATATTCCCACAGGGGACAAAAGTAGTCTGGGTACCATTTCAGAAAAGGCCAAAATGGTAAGCGAAAACAGGACTTTAAAGGAGTATAGCTCCTGTTTAATTTTGCAAAGAAGGTCCCAGGTTTTAACTTTGCCCAGGTAATTTGCCCCGGCATGGATTATGATCAAATCTGCATTGGCCCATATACTAGATAAAGGAATTAGAACATTCTTTAAATTTCTCCATCTTAAGCCCTGATACCTTGCCAAAAAATTAGAAATGCATTTTCATTTAAACCAAGAGTCTCAGAATAATTCCTGGATGCTGCTCTCTTCTGGGCCCAATATATAAAAGACAATCCAAAACCTAATTTATGAAGGACCTGAGAAATAAAAATAATTGATAGTTAAATCTGGACGAATGTAAATCTTACATCTGTTACTATCCCATCGACCCAGTCTCTAAAGTTTATCAGTAGAAAAACCCAAGGAGCTAGCTAATGTGGCAGCCCCTATCCTAAATGAGTGGGAGGAGAAGTAAAAACATGAAAGGCCAAGATGCTTAAGGCAAGAGAGAGGACAGAAGAAAATTAGCATCTGGTAAGAGGGGACAGATCCGAATGAATAAAAAGAGAGCCACTAAAGGAAGGTCTCATTGCAGGAACATTTAAAATATTGGCGACTGGGCAAATGTTAATATTAGGAGATCTGTATAAGGGGATAAAGCGACCTTTACCAGCTTGATCAGATTTAGACCTTCTAATAAAAAGCTTTACTGCTTTAACAAAAATTGACACATCACTGTCCAATTCTCCAATTCTTAAGATGCCACAAAAATGCAATAGAAAAGACTGATATAAACAGAATAGGGGAGAAAAAGATGATTTCCAAAGCCGATATTTATTTTCTCAGCAACTCAATAGAAATAGGTCTCCTACCATCATTACCTGGGTGAAAACGCCTGAAACCTTTAAGCACCTGACAAACCGGAAAGAAGGAAGACAGCAGAGGGAGACCAAAAAATCCAAGAAAAAACAAAGGTTTAGGTGAAACTAAAGCCCCATACACACTATTGGTTTTTCTGCTGAGATTTTCCTTCAGATTTACCAAAGCCATATAGTATGAGGTCAAGCCTTAGGAGTTTCAATTTGTATGCAATCAGGCAGGCCCTTGCACTACATGGTTTTGGTAAACCTGAAGGAAAAACTCAGCAGAAAAACTGATAGTGTGTATGGGGCTTTAGGATGAAAATGGGCCTGCAATTCTGCCCCCATTCCTTTCTTTTTCAATTTTTTTCTGTTACAACATCTAGATGGTAAAACACTGATCGTAAGTTCTTAACTATTACACAACCTTCACTGGAAAAAACAGAAACCAAAAGTTTATATTGTCCTACATTAAAGCCAAAGCACACACCTTTATGAAAGAAATTATGTGGGGAGCTGGGTGGCTTATTCTGAAAGAATGGCTTCTGAGGAAGCATTAGGTTCATTCACAAGCCTACATCCTTAATTCCCCAGTGTAATGAGGGGTGTACCGATAATTTTTGGAAAAAACTATCATTGTACAATTTTACAAGGTTTTTCATGTTACAACCAAAAACCTAAATGTATTTTATTGGGATTTTATGTGATAGACCAACACAAAGTGGCACATAATTATGTAGTGGAAGGAAAATGATAAATGATTTTCAAAATCTTTTACAAATAAATATGTGAAAAGTGTGGCCTGCATTTGTATTCAGCCCCCCTGAATTAATACTTTGTAGGACCACTTTTTGCTGCAAATATAGCTGAAAGCCTTTTTGGGTATGTCTCTACCAGCTTTGCACATTTAGAGAGTGGCATTTTTGCCCATTCTTCTTTGCAAAATACTGTATTTTCTGGCGTATAAGACTACCTTTTACACTTAAAAAAAATTCCCAAAAATCTGGAGTCGTCTTATACACCGGGTATACAATGCTGCCCAGTGGATGTCAGCCCCCAAATGTCTGCTAATACTGTATGTGGCTTCAGCTACAAACAGTATACGCCATTGAGCCAATCCCGCCGAGCGATGTATTCTATTAATGAATACAGAGCCTGCTTGGATTGGAGTAACAACCTCTGCCAATCCGAGCAGGCTACATAGAGTGGCTTTGAGAGAGAGCGAGGCAAGGGCTGATGATGCTACAGCCTCTGCCAATCCAAGCAGGCGTTGTATTCATTAAAATAATACACCGCTCACCATACTTCCCTGGGTAAATCCATTCACTGATCTCCTACTACTATACATCCTGCTGTTTGCCTTTGAGGTCCCAGGCACCCAAGAGGGACAGGTAAATCTGGGACATATGACAGGGGGGTTATTAAATGCATTTTGGTGGACAATTCCCATAGAATGTAACCCAAAAGTGGTATAGGTTTGGTTAGTAAAAAATTCTACTTTCCAGAGTTGTGGCATTCAATAGATCTCTTTGTGTTTATTATTGTTTGATTTACTTTATGACATATCACAGCATGGCGGATGAGTAGTTGGCATTCTTGCTTTGTGTTTTTTAATGGTTCTACTGTTTTTTTTTAAATGGTGTTGCCTCAGAAGGGGGGTAGTCTTATACCGCGAGTATTGCCCAAAACCTATGTTTTCACTTGAACAATAGGGGGTCGTCTTATACGCCCAGTCGCCTTATACGCCGGCAAATACGGTAGCTCAAGCTATGTCAGATTGGAAGAAGAAGTCTGTGAACAGCAATTTTCAAGTATTGCCACAGATTCTCAAATGGATTTAGGTCTGGACTTTGATTGGGCCTATTTTAACACATGAATATGCTTTGATCTAAACAATGCCATTGTAGCTCTAGCTGTATGTTTAGGATCGTTGTCCTGCTGGAAGGTGAACCTCTACCCCAGTCTCAAGTCTTTTGCAGACTATAACAGGTTTTCTTCTAAGATTGCCTGGTATTTGGCTCCATCCATCTTCCTATCAACTCTGACCAGTTTTCCTGTCCATGCTGAAGAAAAGAATCTCCACAACACGATGCTGACACCACCATGTTTCAAAGTGGGGATGGTGTGTTCAGGGTAATGTGAATTGTTAGTTTTCTGATACAAATAGCGTTTTGCTTTTAGGCCAAACAGTTCAATTTCAATCTCATCTGACCAGAGCACAGTCTTCCACGTGTTTGCTGTGTCCCCCACATTACTTTTTTGCAAACTGAAAACAGAACTTCTTATGGCTTTCTTTCAACAATGGCTGTCGTCTTGCCACTCTTCCATAAAGGCCAGATTTGTGGAATGCATGACTAATAGTTGTCCTGTGGATAGATTCTCACACCTGAGCTGTGGATCTCTGCAGCTCCTCCACAGTTACCATGGGCCTCTTGGCTGCTTCTCTGAATAATGCTCTCCTTGCCCAGCCGGTCAGTTTAGGTGGACGGCCATGTCTTAGTAGGTTTGCAGTTGTGGCATACTCTTTCCATTTTCTGATGATGAATTGAACAGTGCTCTGTGAGATGTTCAAAGCTTGGGATATTTATATAACCTAACCCTGCTCTAAACTTCTCCATAACTTTATCCCTGTCTGGTGTGTTTCTTGGCTTCATGATACTGTTTGCTCACTAAGATTCTCTAACAAACCTCTGAGGGCTTCACAGAACAGCTGTATTTATACTGAGATTAAATTACACACAGGTGGACTCTATTTACTAATTATGTGACTTCTTAAGGTAATTTGTTCTACTAGAGTTTAGTTAGGGGTATCAGAGTAAAGAGGGCTGAATACAAATGCATGCCACACTTTTGAGATATATTTTATTGTAAACATTTTGGAAAACCATATATCCTTTTCCTTCCATTTCACAATCATATGCCACTTTGTGTTGCTCTATCACATAAAATCCCAATAAAATACTTTAAGGTTTAGGTTGTAACATGACAAAATGTGGAAAATGTCTAGGGGTATGAATACTTTTTCAAGGCACTGTATAAACAATAAGCTATCAACCAATACTGAAACGTCCTCAGTAAAGCTCTTCTCCTAGCTTCTTCCAATCAGCCCTCATCTTTCTTATCTAATTTTGAAAGAAATTCTTTAGACAAAGGCAACAATGACAATATGCCAACATAGTCACATTTTCAAATGTTCTCCTTAACTGAAGAAGATAGGTGAAAACCTAATGGTGACATTTCACAAGGAAGCGCTTCTTTCATACAGGATTTGGCTATAATTGACTTAGGCAGGATTATTGGAAGATTCACAGGGCTAGGTTGTAGTGAAATAACAGATTCCCTGTAGATTGGAGCGGTCTGGCTGTTAACCGCGTGTGAATGCTTAGTATTATTCAACAGAGTACAAGCCGACTTAGAAACATTAGTGCTATGCTGGGTATGAGCATTGTCCCATACTGAACCAATATTTCAAGAATCATAAGAAACATTGGCCATGGGGGCAGTGTTAATACTACCTCCAATAGGTAACGTGTTTCTAAACCTAATATTCGATTGTGCATCCTGCAGTGTGCCAAAAGCAAAGCATTTTGTAAAGTGCCAATAGGTTGTGCACCCTGAAATGCACCAAACGATTGTGCACCTTGCAGAGCACCAATGGGCTGTATATTTAGTAATGCACCAATATGATGTATACCTTGCGGTTCACCAAAAACGTGTGCGCCTTGTAATGCACCAATAGGTTGTACACCTTGAGGTGTACAAATAGCTTGTGCACCTTGTAAAGCACCAACAGACTGTGCGCTTTCAAAAGCACTAAGAGACTGTGCACCTTGTAGGGCTCCCAGAGATTGTGTGCCTAGTAGTGCACAAAGAAGTTGTGCATTCTGTAGTGTATCCAAGTAGGGTGCACCCTGCACTATGCCAGTAGGTTGACTTAATTCAGAAAGGTGAGGAAAGTATCCAGTCCTAGTAGATTGTGATATATTAGAAAACCCCTGGTTCTTTTCTTGTACATTTGTCAATGAAAAGGTTGAAGGATTGCAAACAGTATTAGGCTCTTTAAAGCGGAGGTCCACCCTAAAGTGGACCTTCCACTCATTGGAATCCTCTCCCCCTCTGGCGCCACAATTGGCACCTTTCAGGGGGGAGGGGGGTGCAGGTACCTGTACAGTACAGGTATCTGCACCCACTTCCGGGATAGCTCTCTGCGGAAAGGGGCGTAGATTACGCCCCTTTCCCAAAGTCCCCCGCTGCCTGCTGGGAAACATACAGATCCCAGAGGCAGCGGGTCCATCCTTATTGCGCAGTGCGACTCGCGCATGCGCAGTAGGGAACCGGAAAATGAAGCCGAAAGGCTCCACTTCCTGATTCCCATACCCAAGATGGCGGCGGCAGCACCCGAGAGACGATCGAGAGATCGGCTTCGGGTGCCGACATCGCGGGCGCGCTGGGCGGGTAAGTGTCCTTATTTTAAAAGTCAGCAGCTGCAGTATTTGTAGCTGCTGGCTTTAAAAAAAAAAAACGGCGGAACTCCCGGCGGACTCCCGCTTTAACAGAAGATAAGGGAATCTCACCAGACATAGGGGTTGGATTTTTGCCAAGTTCTTCTGTGTCAGCAGAGGTGCCTGGCTGCTGAATATTCTCTGAGGAGGAAGATGCAGGATTCCTGGGACCTCTGGACCGGGATCAACGGCTACTGCTGTCATTTCTATTGTATGGGGAGGCAGGGGCATCCTTCGTCTGTCTTCTACCTCTCATTACAGTGGGGCAAGAGCTGCTTAGTGCAGAGTCATGGGCTCCTTGTACCTTGGGAAAAGGCTGAGTTGGCAGGAGGAGGAGGAGAAACTGCAGATGGGTCTTCTCCCAAGCACTGCTTGAGCCACTCCTCACCCCAGAGCTCTCAGTCTTCTCTATTAGCCGGGCAGGTAAGGTTTTCATGATGCCAGGGACTGTGGTCCATTCCTCTTCAGGGGGCTGGCAGCGTGAGGGAAGAAGCCAGTTTATAAAAGCTCCAGAATGGCACAAATGCAGGCCCACCCAAAAACAACAATTAGCTGCATGTTGCTGTGGGAGAAAACTGAGGGAGAAACCAACAGCAACCTGAAAGAGAGAGGAAAAGGAGAACAGGGCAAACATGCCATTATGTACTCTCCCATGAGGGTCCCTGCTTATTGCAAGGGACCTGGATATTCTTAAAAATATTCTTTAAGTTGATGCAAAGGAATTTAACTATTGAATATTTTCTAAAAGCTAACAATAAAATACTAACAATGCATGCATTGTTGCAACTATACATGTCCTGCACTGTCCTATTAGTCTGTTGCCTAGGTACGAACCAGTAAATAAAGACTTTCGAAAATGGTGTACAAAATACAGTAAGTATGGACTAGGAGAGCTTTTAATATGTACCCTCAGGATTATATAACTTGAGAACATGGATTCAGAGTACAAATACAGACAATGTATATCACATCATGTCCCGGACATTGCCTCTGTATCTCTGACAATAAATTCTTCTCCTAAAAGCTTCAAATTCCTTATTAAATAAATATGACATATATATGCTCTTATTCTGCACAAGATACACATTTCTGCACAGAACCAGCAGGCAAAATCTGCAACGTTGTGGGTAGAGGCATGCAAATCACCACCTTTTCACCTTGGGCTGGAAAGAATTCTATGAAGATTGATGGAATCCCACAGCCATTGTTAAACAGACACAGGCACAACTGCAGTGTCATAAAAAGAGATTGGGTGCTGTTTTTGTTTTTTTGAGACTAGAGAAACATGAAAAAGCTTTCTGGAAGATGAAGTTATTAAAGAGAGGGAACATCGCAGTGTTGTAACTGGTCAATTTGTCAAGGAATTTAATGTGTCCCAAAAGCTAATAGGGTGTGTCGTAAATGTAGAAAAGATTATTTACAGGAACATGTTTGCGGGAGCCATAGAATCTGATGAATGCCTCTGTTTGCCAATCTAACGTTTTCAAGTGAGGCATGCCAATGACATCTCTCACATAAATTTTCGGCTGCATAAAAAAATAGTTTTGAGGTATAATCATTTCTTATCCTTAATTAACTAGCATATGGCTTTTACAAATCTAGGTCCAGAATAGGGATTGTCATATTCTAACATAGTTGCAGTTTTCAGAATATACTTAGCCAAATGTATACAGCCAGGAGATATAACACTCAAACAATCTGTTCAAGTCTGTTTAAGTGGTCCGTACATAAAAATCACTCACTGACTTGGTTGGAACTGGGATCACAATTTCCACATTCTGCAGCCAAGAAAGAAAAAAAAGAAGTATGAAAAGTTACAACACTACTTAGGGTCTCAATGAATCCACAGATACATTTATTTTCAATAACCAGTAAGGTACTGAATGCAATATAAACCCATAGCCTTTACATTTAATGGCTTTTCTGAGTTTTAATCCATTTGTATTTAAAGCTGAAATCTAGCCAGATATAAAAAGCACAAATTAAACTGAGAACCAACAATGTATTATGTTGCAGCTTACCCATACTTAGATGTGATGGCTGCATTCCTTTTCTTTTTTCAGTCTTCTTTCCCGTTTATTATCACCTGGTGATCCAGCCAGCAAGTCTGTTATTTTTTTAACCTTCTTTTAACACACCAAAATGTCCAGGCAAAGTAGAAGTTAAAGTGACTCTAAAGCCTTAAAGGGTAACTCCCGAATAAAATAGCAAATAAAGAAAAAAAATATAAACGTATACAGTCGTATTGTAATTGAATGTTAACAAAAAATGACTGTTCTTTATCAATCTGAAGCTCTGTCATTTTCTGAGAGTGTGTAAAGAATGCCCCACAGAAACATAATTTCCTGTTTGTGTGATTGCTCACCCATTTTCCCAGAAGTCTGCACTAAGATACAGGTTTCCGTCATCCCCTGCAACAAAAATGCAATTTTTGGTGAGATACTTTTAACAAGCCCAGCAGATTTCCTCATTTGAGCCTTGCAGGTGCACAGCTGATTGATAATTATGAAACCCCTCCCATTAGACTCACTAGGCACAGGGGTACAGATAAACACACATGGATTTCTTCAGAATAGCAAAAGGTAGGAAGCTGCAACAAAGTTTGTTAAAATCCTTGTAATGTACATAGATCACCCGGAGGGGAATGTTTTTTTTCTCAACAAAAGTGGAGTTACACTTTAAGGTTTTTCACCTTAATGCATTCTATGCATTAAGGTGAAAAACCTTCTGGGCTGCAGCTCCCCCCTAGACCCCCACCCCCTCTTTTTTCTCACTGGAGTCCAATCTGATCCAGCGATGTGCGCGAGTGCAGTGGCTCCAGCTGCTGTCGCTCTCCTCAATGAACAGATTGATAGCAGCAGGAGCCATCAAAAGCTGTGACACAGGTGTCGAATCCCACTGTCTGTGTCGATGGATGCTGGCGTGGGGCCAAAGAAAAAGAGGATCAGGGCTGCTCTGTGCAAAACCATTGCATAGAGCAGGTAAGTACAGGCAAGCTTATTTTTTTATTAAAAATTGAACATTTAGTACCACTTTAAAGAATTGAAATAAACCATTTACCACTGACAGGGGTACTTACAATAGTTGGCTTTTATTCATTTATGTAAGATCCTTATCACAAATGAAGAAAAAACCTTAACTGCTTAAAACATGTTAGCTGAAATTCAGATTAATTTGTTATTCAAGTTCATATTTTATACTAGAACATCTAAAACTACTCTATTCCTAGATTGACAATACTGCTGTCCAATGGTGTCTCAGTTGCTCCTACATCCAAAATGGAGACACCCTAAGGCAGTGATGGCGAACCTTGGCACCCCAGATGTTTTGGAACTACATTTCCCATGATGCTCAACCACACTGCAGAGTGCAACAGCATCATGGGAAATGAAGTTTGAAAACATCTGGGGTGCCAAGGTTCGCCATCCCTGCCCTAAGGCAAGAAGTGTGTTACTGGCTGAATCACCAGGTGGAATCAAAGAGAAAAAAGCCTAAAAAGGCAAAAAGTTTGCAGTAACCACATTTAAGAACTAATAAGCTGCAATATATTCCATTTTTGTTTTTGGGGTTATTACCGCTTTAATGCAGTTCTTTAATCATAAATTCATAATTAATTGTATTTTTTAAACGCAAACAGTACACACACCTGAATTAGACCTGAAAAAAAGAAGCAGAACAAGTTGCTAATCAGTTTATGCGCTGACAAAAAGCATTCTGATAGAAAGAGAGAGGAGAGTGACAGAGAGATGGACTGTCATAAGCTGCAGATCCAGGATAAAGAAGTGGATTGAATGATGCTGGCCTTCAAAAAGAGAACATCTAGTAGCTGAAAAATGTACTGCAGGAGGAAATCTCTTTCTTGAAGGTACAATAAATACAGCAACAGTGTGTAGCGTTACTCCCACAGGTGTTCCTTGGTAATTTGGGTTCTCTGTTCTGCTTCTCAACTCCAAGAACATCCTCAGCCCATCCTACACACCTGGCTGAATTGAAAATAATTGCAAACACTTATAAGAACATAAGTATAGATACATTTAACGCAGCTTTGATTTAGCACCAGTAAATAGACACAAGATCATTTAGTAATAAATTAACTGAATGTATTGGTATGGTTTAGAATAAATTGTGTTTTGAGCATAAATTAACAAACAGAACGTAGATTCAGATAGAGTCTGCTAGACAGTATAATCAATAATTGAGTTCCGTAACACTAAACTGGGATTAACCCATAAAAGTTAGCTATAAACAGTGCATATAAGTATTAACGGCAATGTGAATAATAATACTATAAC
Organism: Lithobates pipiens; assembly: GCF_037356315.1. NCBI lineage: Eukaryota > Metazoa > Chordata > Amphibia > Anura > Ranidae > Lithobates > Lithobates pipiens. Next base: position 385,032,446 of record NW_027507764.1, read on the forward strand.
TAGTCTAGAGTGCAATCTAGGAGAATGGCTAGGGTATGGTGCAATTTTTCCCAAGAGGTACCTCTTGGCATAAGCACTAGGTGAGGGTCTCTGTGTAAGAGCTGGGACAGTCTATAGTAATAACTCTCCAGCTGGCTGTAGTTGGGGCCCAGTTGTACTGTTAATGCATAAGAATACTCCCAGTGAAGCCAGGCAGGCAACAATAGGGCTACACGATGGCTGTATGTCAGTGCCTAAAGGGCTTAGTCTCTCTAACATCAGATATTAAATCCCCATAGCAGCAGCTCCCTATCTGGTCAGACACAGCGATTAGTCCACTATCTGCTCTGCACCCAGGTGATGCTGGCTGTTGGCACACCTGGACTCAACACCCTGCATCCTGCTCAGACCATCATTATGCAGCAGTGGTGGTGCACACCAAACAGTGATGCTCACTCTCTGTGCTCCCTCATTGCAAGAGCCAGCTGTGTCCTGTGCAGCATGAAAAAATGCAGCCCTTTCCCCTCCTCCTGACAATCTCCGTCTGGAAAATGCAGTTCAATAAAAGACCACAGTATGGCTCCCTTCCTGAACTTCACTTAACTTCCCCCCATTCCACTATAGCAGGGATATCCAATTAGCGTACCTCCAGCTGTTGCAAAACTACAAGTCCCATCATGCCTCTACCTCTGGGTGTCATGCTTGTGGCTGTCACAGTCTTGCTATGCCTCATGGGACTTGTAGTTCTGCAACAGCTGGAGGTCTGCTGATTGCATATCCCTGCACTATAGGCAGCATAGAGGTCTATAGAACCCCTTGACTTCCTAGCTCCCCCTGCTGTTGGGAGGTAGACAGTGAGATGAATCAGCATATCATTTCAGTGATAGTGTAAAGAGCCACTGCAAGCTGTCATAATTTCATCATAGTCAAGTACCTGACTACAAGTGGTTTTGTTATTTTCTCTTCTATTAGGCTATTAGTTTTTATTTTGATATTTTTGGCTGGATTTCTGCTTCAAGTCAAAACTAAACAATAACCAGAACACATGACAAAGTTTGACAATTTTTTGTTTCATGGTAAATGTTAGATTTCTCCCTTTTTCTTTTTTAGAACAGATAACATTCTTTCGGCAGGTCAAGCCAGTTTCTTTACAATTGTATTCTTTACTTTGGAAATGTTCTGTATAGTTGCCCCCTTACAAATAAACTTTTTAATGTGGGCAAAAAGCTTCTCAAAATTTCACAAACACTTGATCCAAATAGGCAGTACAAAAGATCTATAAATAAAACATGGAAAACAAGGCCTCCTTCCACTTTCTTAGCGCTCCGGAGCTTAAATTTTATTACCAACACACTAATTCCCGCCCCCCCCGCTGTCTGCTGGGACACACACAGATCCCAGGCGATATCGGGGAGCAGTTAGGATGTGCAGCGTGACTCATGCATGAGCAGTAGGGAACCGAAAAGTGAAGACGCAAAAGCTTCATTTCCTGATTCCCTCACCGAGGATGGCGGTGGCAGCTGCCGAGAGCTGAGCAATTGATCGGCTTCGACACAGGATGTGGTCCTAATGCTGGATAGTACTAGTGCACCTCACACCAAGATCCTCCAAAACGTGCATCACACTCCCCTTAGGCCCCATTCACACCTAAGCATAGCGTTTTCAGGCAGAAAATCGTGTGATTTTACCACGTTTTCTACAGCGTTTTGGTGTTTTGGAGTGAAGCTACAAAACACTCAGGTGTGAATGGGGCCTTAGGGGTTCTCACTCACCAGATGTAAGCATAAAAACAGCCTTTCTTATGCCAAGAAGTACGCCATCGACATCATAAGTTGGATCATAACCACCAATCACCTCCGTGGCTACTCGGGTAGATAGGAAAAACACTCCACATTGCGTGATTCCATTTACCGTTTATTGTCACCAACTTCAAAAAATAACAGTTTCCAAAATCTTCCAATAGATAAAACGTATAAAAAAGAGTGTACTAAATAGCATTACTAACAGCTCTTAATAGCAGTGGGACAGTCACCATGAAAACACAGTGGCTGCTGGTTACTTCTGGTTTGTCCCTTCCTAGCTGTGAAACGCGAAACACCACTTCTGGCCGCCGTAAGGTCATGTCCTCACACCTTTACATCTGGTGAGGGAGAACCCCCTAAGGGGAGTGTGACACAGGTTTTGGAGGATCTTGGCGTGTGGTGCACTAGTACTATCCAGCATTAGGACCACTGCACAAAAGACCTAATTAAATAAGAACTATAGACGAACAGCAATTTTAATTGTTTTTATCTGGATTAGTATTTTTGTCCACTCAGTTCCTAAGATTTACACAACTCTGTCACACAGGCTAGCCTGTCTGGCAGGGCAGGAATCACTTCACTGCTGCAGGCCTTGCCCTTCCCAGTGCCTGACTGATCAATGAGTTTATCTCTCTGCCACTCTGCTCTCTTCTCCTATCAGCATGCTTCTTATTAGCACATGAGCAATACAGCACAATTGGCTCCCTCTCCCAGTCTGAGTGCTGCTGTATATGGATGGCAGGAGGCTGATTCTAGGTCAAATTAAGGTGCCAACACTGCTTGCATTTAAACACATATACAGTATGTAGCACTGACTCCCAAATCACCTTGATTTGCGTCTAGGGGGTTCCCGTGGTAGATTGCCCAAGAACTATAGAGACTGATGACAGATCCACTTAAAGGGATTTTTATTTGCAAAACGTAGTTAAAGCGGGATTCCACCCTAAAGCGGAACCTCCGCTGATCGGAACCCCCCCCTCCGGTGTCACAATTGACACCTTTCAGGGGGGAGGGGGGTGGAGATACCTGTCAAAGACAGGTATTTTCACCCACTTCCGGGCATAGAATCCCACGGGAGTCTACGCCATTTCCTGCCCTGCCGCGCTGTCTGCTGGGGCACACACGGGTCCCAGTGACAGCGCGGAGATTTCCTATTGTGCAGCGCGGCTCGCGCATGCGCAGTAGGGAACCGGGAAGTGAAGCCGATTCGCTTCACTTCCTGATTCCCTCACCTAGAATGGCGGCGGCAGCAGCCGAGGCCCGAGCGGTCGATCGGCCTCGGCTGCCGGCATCGCTGGAACCCGGGACAGGTGAGTCTCCATTTATTAAAAGTCAGCAGCTGTAGTATTTATAGCTGCTGGCTTTTAATATTTTTTTTGGGCGGAATCCCTCTTTAACAGTCTCTCAGTAGAGGATCAGAGGGTTTAGGTGAAAAGTCCAGGTCAAAGACAGTATAGGAAAACTCTCTTACTTTGAATAAATCCAGAGAATAGCCATTCACAGCTGGATCCTAACCCCAATTGGATAGTCCTTTTCTCACCAGGCCTAACAGCCAACAGGGTGCTTGAGTCAGGAACAAGTCTCTGCCACAGACTTTATTATAGAACACGTGTAAGGAAACTTGAAAACTTGTAGAACGCTCGTGTGGTACCAGTATCTTGCAGCCGATCGGTCGATACTGCGCAAGATTTGATTCGCTTAGGTCCTTCAGCTTTACCAGGCTCTTGTTGAGAAGCCAACCCTTGCATGGCCTTCTCCCGAAGAGTCCTCCCCTGGATAACTTCAAAGTTGCTGGACCTCTCCACAACCCGAGACGGCACCGGACCACCTCCGAATCCCTCCTTTAGTTTCCTCGCCTCGGGCTAGCCAGCCCCGAGATGTAAAGTCGGGTGGATCCGCACCCCAGGCCATAGGCATCCTGGGGGCTGGTCAGGAGGACCAGGACCATGCAGTCAGAACATACTTCTGGACCGGAACCCCCGAAACACGTGACATCCGCATCTTAAGTACCCTCTCCCAGAAGGCACAACAAGAGTGACACTCCCACTGGGCTGGCTCCGAGAGAAAGCAACCTTAAAGCACCCAACCAGACTGTGTTACCATGCCTGCCAGAAGTGATAGTGCCCTCTATGGCCAGGCAGAACATTCTGTAGTCTAGTCAGACTGATGCTGAGGTCAAAATTTGAAGTAATTAAACCCAAACCAAACTAAGGTTTAGATTAAACATTACATTTCAAAAACACATAGCGCGTTCTCTTCAGGAGCCGGCGCTACAAGTATAAACTACATATATGTATACATCAGTAATGATGTATTAAAACAAAACGACAGGACTGCTCAATTTGTGTCTTTTATATCTACCTGCAGGTGAATATAAACTGTTTCCAAAATGCAGATTATAAAAAACATAGGTTTTTGTTGCATATATTTGCAAATAAATATGAAGTTGCACTGTCACACCAAGACTATACAAAATGCGGTCCCTTACTTTAGAAAACAAAGTGTTTTTTTTTAGATAATAACAAGTTTAAGTATTTTTCACACAGTAACTTCAACAAGACTCTAAATCAATAGTAGTACAATTGCCAATTACCTAGAAATCCTTGTCCTTAAAAAACTTAACATTTGATCTAAAAACAATCACTTTGAAATTCCTGCCAAGATACAAACATGAGCCATCTGGCTGTAAGAAGAAACCTACCCTTCCTCAATGTGCTATCATCCCTAATCTTGCTGGACCTTTACATGCGGTATGGCAGGAATATCTGGGCCTGAATGACATGTTTGAATATACGCCGCTCAATTACATCATGGATAGGAGTATATGAAACGTCATCCAGGGAATTACAGTATCCATTACATGCATGAGTAACAGAAGAGCTATGTGATTTTTAATAACAAAGGACCAGCACATTATTTTTAAACACTTCCATCGATTTTATAGGTAAAACTGTTTAAAGAGGAACTGCGGTCTGCTCACATAATATGTAACAAAAACCTCTTTGCCATTCTGAAGCTTCCCTTCAACCACTTTGCATATTATTTTATATATACTGTGATTCTGTACTTGCCGAATATGCTGCAGAAATCTCCCTCCACTGAGTCTGGCTGCATCCATTTTTAAAACTGCTGCCTGTTCACTTCCTGGATTTACACAGACACACAGAGGCACACCTCCAGCTCTGCAGCCCTGCAGCTCCCATTGGCCCTCTTATGATTCATCCCCCCTCCCTTCCTGGCAATCTCTTACAAGAGTGAGAGAGAGAGAGCTGTGCATGATGTCATAAGCCTAGGCTATATAAGGCTGCATAAGGTATGCACTGGCATAAAAAAAATGTTTTACTGTCCAAAGTTTAACCCCTTCCCGCCGAGCGTACGCAGATGTGCGTACTCGGCTTCCGGGGAGTATACCGGGATGATGCCCGCACCTGCAGGCATCATCCCGGTACCGTTTTTTTCAGCAGGCGATTGGCTATCCAGGAAACTAATAAATAATAATAAATGCAATAGGGACAGAAAAGATTATAAGGATAATGTGGTTTTTAAATGGCAGGTATCTTTTGATAATTCTGGCCCACTACCACCTAGGGTTGATATGAGTTTACAACCCCTCGCCAACCATGATATGGGAGCAAGGGTTGCCGATCCTTATTCTTTACGGGGGCCCCCACGTCAGGCTTCTCCAGCCCATGTCGGACGATGGAGGGGGTTCACAAGCACAGCCACATCCTTATCTGAATAGGGGATGGGGTGGTAGGGGTAATCCAAACTACCATCAGCATTCAACCCCAGTTGGCCCTCCCCCACCCTGGCGGTTTAGGGGGGAAAAACCTTTTTCTCAAGGCAAAAAAACTTTTTTTCAAGGCAGAAACAGAAGTAGAGATATGAGACCCCCCCCCCCCCCCCGGACGTGAGGGATGTAGGGTCTAATTATAGAGTTGAGACCTCCAATAGATACGCTCCCCTCACGAGTGAGGTTGTTAGGCATCCCGGACCTTCTAGTAGTTATGATGGGTCACAACCACCATATGCCCATCCCTCAGGAGGTAATTAATACCAACAGGGTTTTCAGGAAGGAACACGGGGGGGACACAAAAGAAATGGGGACACAAGAGAGGGTGCAGAGGGGGTAAACGTCTTCACGCCAAAAAGGAGAAGGACATAGATAGCAGTGGTATCCTCAACCTTAGTACCAAAGAGCTATCAAAGGAGGAATTACAGACTCTTAGTAAAGGCCTGAAGTTTGTACCTCCACGTAATCTTTATAAGTTTCAGACTTTTATTGACATTCAAAAGTATACGTGTAAATTAAACATAAAAAGGTACATCATGAGTAATCCCACTCGACAACTAGCTAGGGAACCAACAATGATCGTCCATTCAGGTCTGTCAAATGCCTCTCTGTTTAATCCTCCTAATAATATGGTACCCAATATAAATGTCTTTCGTGATTTGGTTGTGAAAGACTTAAATGACTTGAAGCTGAAACCAGTCCAACCTGCACGGGTTTTTAAGGCAGGATTGGACTCATTATGTAACAGGAAGGATATAGTGGTTCGTTCGGCGGACAAAGGGGGCGCGATAGTAAGCCTTGATAAAGAAATGTACACCAATGAGATGACTAGGATTTTATCCGACCCTGATACTTATTCCCCATTACCTATGGACCCCACCATAAAGTTTAAACATGAATTAAAAGAGCTCATAAATAAAGGATTTGATATGGGCATCCTAAACAAAAAGGAGAAAGATTTTTTGGTTCCCCTGGCGCCACGTTTGCCAGTCATTTATTCATTGCCAAAGATTCATAAGTCTTTGGACAATCCACCAGGGCGGCCCATCATCATTGGTATTGACTCTGTAACCTCCCGTATAGGGAAATATATAGATGGTTATCTACAACCACTGGTGATGGGCACCCCGTCTTTTTTGAGCGACACTAAACATGTCATTAATATTTTACAATCTGTGGAATGGAAATCCACTTACCTGTTGGTTACTGCTGATGTAGCCTCGTTATATACGGCTATCTCCCATCAGCTGGGCTACGATGCAGTACAATTTTTTTTTAGCTCAGAACAATAAGATTTCAGTCACTCAGCGCAATTTCATTTTAGAATTGCTTCTCTTTGCCATGACACATAATCATTTCTGGCATGTTGGAGCCCATTTTTTGCAGGTAAAGGGGTTGGCCATGGGAGCTAAGTTTGCTCCCAGCATGGCCAACCTCTTTATGGCAAAATGGGAGGAGGATATTGTTTTAGGTAACAGGCCTCCAGAGTTGGTGGCCTGGAAAAGGTTCATTGATGATATCCTGTTCATTTGGGATGGTGACAGTTTATCTGCGGAGCTTTTTCTATCCCATCTGAACAGTAATGATCGAGGTATAGTCCTCAGTCACGTTTTGAGTCCTAACAATATCCAATTTTTGGATTTAAACATTTCTATTCTGGAAAATAAAATAGTTACCACCACGTTTTTCAAAAAAAACGATAGGAATAGCTACATTCCTCTAGACTCTTGCCATCATAAATCATGGCTGTCAGCCGTTCCGAAGGGACAATTTTTGCTCTTAAAGCGCAATTGTACCATTCCTGATGACTTCTTTAGGGAGGCATCAATCCTCAAAAAGAGATTTGTGGCCAAGGGTTATGATGGTGATTCTCTAGATTCTATCATAGTGGAGGTCGGTAATAGGGATTGTCAATCTTTATTAGCTGATAAGTAACCTAAAACTGAAGATGTTGACAATTATGGCCTAGCTTTTATTAAAACATTCTCCAGTCAACATTGGGCTATTAAAAGGATTATAAAGAAACATCGGCCAGTCATAAAAAATGATCGTGTTCTAGGCCCTTTGTTATCAGATAGGCCAAATGTTATTTTTAGGGGTACCACCAGTCTGAGGAACATGATTGCTCCTAATGCCCCGGACCCCCCTAAGAGACCTACCTTTTTTGGAGATTTAAAAGGTTTTTTTCCGTGTGGAAAGTGTAGAGCCTGTAAGTTGAACACATCACGAGGGAGGAGATTTACGGAATTCACCTCGCATTGTACGGGGCTTACATATCCCATTCAAACTTTTATTACATGCTCCACTAAGTGTGTTGTGTACCTTCTTAGGTGTCCATGCGGCTTAGAATATGTGGGACGCACAGTTCGTATGCTACATATATGTCTGGGTGAGCACATAACCAACATTTGCAAAGGTTTTGATAAGCACAACGTGAGTAAGCATTATGATTTGAAACATAATCGTGACCCAAGGGGTACCACTTTTTTAGCAATTGAGAAATATGTACCTCATTGGCGTGGCAGTAATGCTAAGCGTACTATTTCAAGAGCTGAAACTAATTGGATACATAAATTGGGGACGCATATTCCTGGGGGACTCAATGTTGAGTGGGACATCAACTGTTTTATTAATAATGGTTGAGGTCCCTCTCTTTGGTCCGTCCCAGTGGTTGTGTTTATCAAATGTAGACTGGATATATAGGTTGCTTGTACTTTGATGATTAAGCTATATGGAATCAGACACTATATATATATATATATATATATATTTTGTAATATTTCTTGTAATGTCAGTTGTATTTCATTATTGCATAAAAAAATTGTCATGTTTCCTTTTATTTTTTGTGTTCCATTTTTTTACTAGGCTATTTTGTAAATAGACTATTGGCAATGTTCAGCAATTCAAATATTTTGTATACCACATTTTTAAGAATTTAAAAACATTTAGACATTAAAGTATAACTAAAGGCAACATTTTTGTTTTTAAGTTTTGGATAGAGTGGAGAGGGATTAGAACCCCTGTCAGTTTTTATTGCTGTCTGTGTCCCTGTTATTCCCCTCTCATTTGCCCTGTTTACCATATTCATTGAAGTAAAAGAAAATCCCCCAAATCCCCAGAAAAGTAAAAAAAATCCCCAGAAAAGTAATGGAGGGGAAATCTTCCAATGGGGACACTAGTTCTGATGTCCTGGGGGTCCCCAAGAAATCCACTTAACAAAGTGTTTGTTAAATTACTTCCAGCCCCTCTATTAGAGCCTGGCTTATCACACTATATAATTCATTTCTGAAAATGATTGTTGTAAATACCTATTTAGAGATATCTTTAGGCCGGTAGCCTGACTCCCCGCCGCTTTAGAGCTCCGATACATGGCTTCTGCGGGAGGGGCCAAGATCTCCCTCTGATGTCAGCCAGGAGATCATGTGGTCGCTTAGTCCCTCCTGCGGAAGCCCTGTCTTGGAGAAGTAAAGCAGCCACGAGTCACATGACCTGCCTGAAGGTAGCTCTAAATAGGTATTTACAACGCTCATTTTTAGAAATTACTTACATAGTGTGGTATGCCACGCTCTAATAGAGGGGCTGGCAGTGACGATTGTAGGTTTTTTATTTTTAATAATTGTGGCAGGGGGCAGGGCAGAGACAGAGACACAGAGAGGGAGCTGACAGGTAAGGAGGAGGGGATAAAGGGGAAAAAGGAGAGCAGAGAGGACAGCTGCGCATTCTGACCACAGTAGCCCTGATTTTCGTGGTCAGTTCAGAGGGGGGATACAGGAAGTGGCAGGTTCAGGGAGGTTTTCTTACAGTTTAGAGGGGGCAGATTACACAGCACAAGCACTATGTTGTTTAATCTGCTTTAAGGGACCAGGATAACAATTTATTTATTTTTTGGGTTAACAAACACTTTAATTTGTTTGGCTATGGGACATGAAAGGAAGGGAAATCTCTGCAATGGGATACAATGGATATAAAAAAACGGACAGGGGTTATAACCCTCCCTTACTCTATCCAAAATAAAAATAAAAAAAGTTTTGCCTATAGCTCTACTTTAAGAAAATGTTGAAGACCAAAAAAAAAACTAAATTACAACTTAAAGTGATTGTAAAGTCTTGTGTTTTTCCTATAAAAATAACAAACATGTTATACTTACCTGCTCTGTGCAGTGGTTTTGCACAGAGCAGCCCAGAACCTTCTGTTCTCAAGTTCCTCTTCTGCGCCCCTGGTCCCTCCCTCCTGTCAAATGCCCCCACAGCAAGCAGATTGCTATGGGGGCACTTGAGCTGAGTCATAGCTCCGTATGTCCATTTAGACACGGAACAGCAGCCCGGTCCCGTCCCCTCTCTCCTGAATGTCTAACTGACGTTGACAGAAAAGGGAGCCAATGGCACCACTGCTGTGTCTCCCAATCAGGAGGGAGAGTCTTGGATGGCCGAGACACTCGTGGACATCGCTGGACAAAGATGGGGCTCAGGTAAGTATTGGGGGGCTGAGAGGGGCTGCTGCACTCAGAAGGTTTTTTATCTGAATGCATAGAATGCATTCAGATTAAAACCTGTCTGCCTTTACAACCCCCTTAATCTACAGAAATGTGCCATTACTATTTAAATGATGATGTCAGCACGAAGGGGTGGCATGTATCAAAGCAAACTGGGTCTTATTTCTCATCATGGGTGAGAAAATCAATGTCCTGATTGGTGTTGGTAAAAACGACCAATCAGGCTCTTTATTTGCTTTTACTAGAAGAAATATAAAACGGCTTGAGGGGCTAACAATGCACAATGGCAGAAAAAAGATACAAGCAAATCTACCTGGAGATAATGTGAGAATGTTAAAGGAAACTTCTTCTGAGAGAAATATGGACAATGCTTTCGATCAACTTGGGTTCATTCAGCCTGCCCATACATGTTTCAAATTTCGGCCGGTTCCTGCTGAACCAGCCAAGATTCAAACCATCTATGGCCAGCTTAAGTTATCCAGTTTAGATGCATTCAAATCTAACCCAGATCTAGCTAATTCGGAGGACATCAGAAGAAGATAAAGATTTAGAAGCTGGCCTCATGTATTGTATGTTAATGGTGGGAAAAACAGGGAATCCCCAGCCATGTAAGCAAAAGGGTGGAACGGTGGTGACATAACTGACCATATATGACCATATTGTTCCAGTAATGTCACCACATCCCTGCTACCTTGTATATAAATCTAAAGACAGACCAGGAGAACTGTTATGAATGTGGAATGTGATGCCACTCGATGATTGAGTTCACTGGTTCCTAGCAATAACGACCCTTCAGGCAATGCTTATTTGGGCAGCATGCTTGGCAGAGTAAATACCTGTGACAACAAGCATAATAAATGGCAAATATCAGTTGCAATATTAACACATTGCAAACAATATAGTATCAAAATGAATTTTGCAGGGTACCCAAAACCTGGCTTAAATGGGAAAAGTCCACACCTTCTAGGCCTTGACTTATGAAGGAGTCCTAAATAATGTATATGTGTAGTGTATACACTCATGGGCTAAAAGTCACAGTCCCTCTTAATCCCCTTCCACTGGCTAGTGTTATACCAGTTGGTGGCTGGCGTTGGGGCACAAAACTGTGTTGGAGTGCTTTCAGTCCTGGCTTCAGTTCTTCTCTCTCCTTTCTGTGCTCTCACAAGCTTGGCTGTGAGCAGCGGGGGCTATTGGCTCCTTCTGCTGTTAGTCAAATCATGTGAGGAGAGAGTTGGGGGGTGGGACAGAGCCATATTGTGTGTGTCTATAGATGCACACAGCCTGGCTCGGTATCGAGCTAGCAGGAATGCTTCCATAGCAAGCGGCTTGCTATGGGGGCACTCAGAGAAGGGTTGGAGCCAAGAGTGCCTGTTGAGGACCTCAGAAAAGAAGGTTTGGGGCTGCTCTGTACAAAAACATTACACAGAGCAGCTAAATATATGATGTTTACTTCTTTTTTTTTTTTTTGAGCCTTTAAAATCACTGTGAGGGAGATGGTAGTGGCTCTGATCACTGTGCGTCAAGTCCCCTCCAACTTCTCAATAGATCCATCTGCTTCGGAACACACAACCGGCACCCTCTTAGCAATCCTTTGGCAACAGCAGTCTCTCAATAAGTGCAGCAGCAAATCCCCAATTCCGCAACACTGTGTCACGCCAGCACTCACGGTGTCACCCCAGCATCAGAAACAGGCTACACACAGCACATTTTGCCTTGCCTTCTACGTTGAAAACTAACCCTGGGCTTTCCAGTCCTTTTCCTCCTCTCAGCAGTACTGTTCCTCTCTGGAACTTGTAGCCCCACACAGTCACTTCCTGGATAGGGGCTTCCTTCATGGGACTACTTTTGCAATCAGCCGTCTCTTGCTCCAGCAGTCAATGGGCCACTTCCTCCTCCCATGACTGCAAGTACAGCCATGTACTTTCCTGTGATGTCCCAGGCAGCGGGCAGACCCGGCATGTCCCAGGCATGCAGCCTTCTCAGTGCCCTCTCTGCCTCCTTTTCTGATCCCATGTGGCTATTCTGTTCACTCGCAGCCCAGAAAGAGAGAGGCCTCAGCTTCAGCGGTTGGCACTGTGACAGCCTGCCCTGTATGGCAGCCTTGACACAGGGCTGCAGTTGGGCTACAGATCTAAGAAGATCAAATGGTTCCTTTTGTTTATTAAGAGCAGATCACGATACAGCTCAGCGATCCATGGTGACAAATAAGCCCAATACAGACTGAATCCAGTTTGAAAGAACCAATCCTCGTATCACTGAATCATTCCTTTATAAGGAAACCTTACAACTTTTGGTGAATATAAATATGTAATACTGATATTGTGCGACTTGATTTCATTTTATTTATTTGTTGAAAGAAACAAATTTTCAACATTTTCACAGTACTTTACAAGCATAATGGCCCTTGATTTACCTTTTCTGTTGACAGGGAAAAAGACATAGCTATATATACATCTGAATAGAGATGTATTGTGCACATTAGAACAGTTATAAAATGATTCTTCATTTCACTGGCAGATATTGTAATACTAAATGCTCTTATGTAGATGGGAAATGCATTGTTGCTTATCATAGCTTTGATAGATCTTATAGAGCTTTAAAGCTCATACATCTATAATTTAAACCATAGATATTATATTCACAGCTCCAGCATAGTGTCTGCTTTACAGTTTAGGTGTTTCTTTCCAGGATGTGCTGGATGGCAGCTGTAAGTCACCAAATAAAACATGAAAAGTTCAGAACATATTAAAACACAAATACAAATTATACGTTATATTTCATTTATATTAATCTTTAGGAGGGCATTTCAACAGCGGCAATTTCATTGAATATATGGCAATTGCACTGGACTGGATTAAAACAGCACCAAAAAGATGTTCATCTCCAAACTCACAAAGCTCAAAGGAAAAAAAAACTGTGTATGAATTGGCAACAATTTTGATTATGTATAGTATTTCAGTACTACTGCAGGTTATACACACTGCAATGAATGTCCTTTTTATATTATGTTGTAAAACAGATAATTCTTAACCAACCTACAAGAGCCCACATAATTTGACAAGTATTCTTTAAGCTTGTGGCTATTTTTTACATTAACCAACACTACTAGATTGCCAGTGTAAGAGGCATTCTGTCATTGGCCCATTCAGGACATGCATAGTTTATAATGTAAGACTATTTGTTATGTAGTTTCTCCTTTTCACCAGAAGATGCTGACCTTTCCTTCCTAAACATGGGGAGACACAGAGGACACTGGGAAAAAGAGTTTCAGGAAGTGATACGGGGAGTGTGTGGGGAGGGGGGAAGGTAGGCTGAGGTGGCTCACAGAGCGATGGAGACTAAGCCCAAAAAAAAATCCACTTTGCTGTGCCACAGATGGGAAACACCAGAGAGGTGACAGGAGTCTGTCTCTGGAGATGAAGTGATAAGATTGATTGGGTTGTGCCAGCCGGGGACACCTGAAGAAGGAGAGAGAGAGAGAGAGAGAGAGAGAGAGAGAGAGACATGTTTCTCCACAGCACTATTGGGGGAAAGCTGCCTGTGAGAAGGGAGAGGACCGAACACAGAGGGGAGAGGTGCTGCCACCCAGGGTCAGTGTGCCCGTTTCCTGCCACTGATCCATGGCCGGTCGCGGACATCCCACCAGAGAGGAATCCCGGGTGCGTCTCCAGGCGCATTCCTTAAGGCGTGAAGAGTTCCAGTTCTGGGGTAGCCAGTCGGGCAACCTGAAGGGCCTGTCTGCCAGGACATCTTCTTTGGGCTTGGTTGTAGGATTGGTAAGTAGGGATGAGCCCGATGTTCGAGTCGAATGTAAGTTTGATTCAAACATCGGGTGTTCACAGAATTTAGAACATTATGGGGTGTTCACGACATATTCGAGCACTGTGGAATGCCCCACAATGCACTGTGAGATCACAGTGCGCCTTTGGCCAACCATGGCTCAGTGGGCTAAGTCCATGCCCCACACTATATAAGGCAGCAGACGTATGTAGTATAATGAATGAAGAGAGATTAGGCAGATTAGTTAGTTGCGTGGAGGCAGTGTATTTGATATATATCTATACATATATATATATATATATATATATATATATATATATATATATATATATATATATATACACACTCTGCATTTAGTGTAGATTCAGTGTAGAATCTATATTCAGTCAGTACAGGCAGTGTATTTGATATATATATCAATAGATATACGCCTAATATATACTCTGTATTTAGTGTAGATATTCAATGTAGAATCTATATTCAGACAGTAAACCCTGCAGCAAAATAAAAAATAAAAAACCCTTCAGGTCTGGTATAGATTTTAAGGGGAACCCCGCGCCAAAAAAAAACAGGTGTCCCACGATGTCCATCCATCTTCAATTACGGCATCGATGGTCCCATGAAAAAAAACTAAAAAAACTCTGCCTCTCTAGGAGGCGTCCCTGTGACTGCCATCTTTTTGCTTTGACAGCTGTTATATAGTCATTATGTCGGTGACATAAATGCGTGACCCCGCCCCCTCTGACGTCACATGATGCCAGAAGGGTGTGGAGTCACTAGGTTACGTCAGCGGGTGTCTCCGCCCTTAGCTATATAAGAGCTGTCAAAGCAAAAAGACAGCAATCACGAGGACGCCTCCCATGGTGGCGGAGTTTTTCAGTTGTTTTTCTTCGGGACCTGTCTGCGCCATGATTGAAGATGGATGGACATCGCGGGACACTTTTTTTTACTTTTTTTTAGACCTGAAGGGCCTGGTATGGATGGGACCCCCATCCATTTTTTTACATTTAGCACAGGGTTCCCCTTAATATCCATACCAGACCCCAAGGGCCTGGTAATGCACTGGGGGGGGGGGGGGGGCAGCTTTTTTTCAATGATTTTTTATGTATATTGCCAGGATCTGGCAATACTTTACAGCCACAAGCAATTTTAAATTAAACTTTTTCCTTTATAAATGTCAGTTTGCTGCGGGACTGTTATGAACATGGGGAAGATACACTGCTTTACAAGCAAATTAAGGGGACCCCCAAGCATGATATTTAAAGTATTATTTCATTTTTATTGTTTCACTTTAAGCATTATTAAATTAAGTAATTGAATTTGGGGGACCCCCACACTTTTTTATTTATTTATTTATTTATTTATTTATTTATTTTATCAATGACTTTCAATGAGTGTTCTCTGTATTACGGAGCCGACAGTTCATAATAGCTGCGAGTGATTTTAAAGGACTTTTTTTCCTGCATAAATGACACTTTGTGCAGGGACAGTTCTAAGCACCAGAAACATGCGCCCCTTCACAGGCATACTATAGATACCCCCCAGCTACGAAATTTAAAGGAATATTACACTTTTATTGTTTCACTGCTCCTGAAAAAACGTCAGTTTTTAAAACTTTTCTTTGCATTGGTACATGTCCCCTGGGGCAGTACCCCGGATCCCCATACACGTTTTATAGCAATAACTTGCATATAAGCCTTTAAAATGAGCACTTTTGATTTTTTATGTTAGTGTCCTATAGGCTTTAACGGTGTTCGCACAACTTTTTTGCCTGTTCGCATTTTCTGCTGCGATAGGTGAGCGGGCGCTTGCCCAACCCTCCACACGTCAGAACACTGCATGAAGACACCCGTGTTAGGTTCTCCTACTAAGGTGAAGCAGAGAAACGTGTTACACTAACACCCTGCTGAGCAGTTATAGTATCCACCTTGCTTACCTGGATACTTTACATCATCCCTGCCTGCCAGGACATCTCTAAATACACCTTGTTAACTTTGCCAACAGAACACCAAGAGCACCAACACAGAGCTAGTGGAAGACATAAGGCCGTCCTGTTTCTAAAAGACTACAACTAGTTTCTCCTTAAGGGATTGGTCCTGTTGGTGCTTTGTAGAATCCACATCTTCACATTTAGGACTCTATTGTTGTGAGAGCGAGTCTAGATATTAAAGGGCTATATTGTTTGAGTCAATTAGAAACAGAATTCTTACAGTTTCTGGGACTGTGGTGTTGAGATATAGAAGGGAGTGGCCTGATACACATACTGTCATCCCTCTGCCCTTCTGTGACCTGTGCTCATGAATCCCAATAAAAATCAAGTACATTGAGCTGCACAAGTGTTTAATTTTATATATATATATATATATATATACATATATATACAGTATATATATATATATATATATATATATATATATATATATATATATATATATATATATATATATATATATATATATATATATATATATATATACACATATGTTGCATCCTATTGTTGTGTTCTTTGCTGTTCTTATTACCAGAGGTTATTTATCAAAGGTAAAACCTTAACATGTTATGTAATTATGTTATTGCACTTGACTGCTTTTATGTTTCAGTAAAAACCATATTTAACTGCTCTCGCTATAACTTGTGTCTGTTTACTGGTGCGCTTGCAATAAGGTTAGTACCAGGTGTGCCAGAGGGGCACAAGGAACCAAAAATTACCAAGTGGGTGTCGTTAAACCAGTTCATACCTGCATGAGACTCAGAAATAAAGTAATAGTATCATGTACCTGGTAAAGATCTAGGCAGGCCATTAATGGTGCAAATTTATTTTCTTCCTACTGAACCACCCGAGATTCGAACCATGTATGGCGGGCCTAAGTAGATAAGCTGGGTTATACGCAGTAAGGCAAAATCAGCAGAACTGGTCTACTCTCAGGTAAACAAGGACAAGCTGAGGACCACTCACCAACTTCTATCTGCAGTAATTTGGTTTATATATGCCACTGGGCACCAATACTAGTGACAAGCATGCACACTAATTTAATGCACATCTGGCATTTACCCTATACAAAGAGGTATGGGCAGAGTTATGTGCACATTGAATTCCAACAGATGTAGACAGTCATGAGCTTGATAAGGGATGGAATAGCCAAAAGAAAGTAGGGAAAATGTTAATATGGTTTTGTGCAGTTTAAAAATGGTATTCACAAAAATGGCAGATGAGTCACTCCTAAAAAGTGAGGGTAAAAGTGTTGCATAGTCTATAAATCCAACACATTTCTCATCTAGTCATCTCTGAGCCTAGGGTGCCACTGGATGACAATTATACGAGTATCTTCAGTCACTGGAACAGCTGAATGCTAGCATCATCCATCTTGGAAATAGGCTTCACACAAGCCTTCACCATTCCAAATCAGTACCGCCACTAATGGACAGTGATGCTCCTGATGCTAGGGTTTAGTTCAAGGGTGGAGTTGGCTTGGTAAAAAGTCATTACAGAATTTAAGGTCTTATATATACACAGAACTTTCCCTGGTCTACATAAAACATAGTATTCACAAGCATAATTAAAATAGAAATCCAATAATAATGTTTTTTGCAGACTTACACTGGTTCAATTTGGCTCGATGTAGGTATCCATATCTGATATAGGGAGGACAGATGGGGATGTTTAATAATAACTGTAATAGTCCTCACTACATACAGTGATAGCCATGATCTTCTGCGTGCATCTACCCTCTGTACACTAAATACAGAGAGTTACTTACTCTGTACCACCGTCATTCACAAAACACCTTGTATTTTTTTCAATGAATACAAGGCTTTCTTTGATTGAAGGAGGTGGAAAGGAATCGTGAATGATGTCACAATCTCTACCTCATTCAGTCAGAGAATGACTTGAATTAATTGAAAGAAATACAAGATGTTCTTTGAAATGGTGGCAGTGCCAAGCAAGTGACCCTCTGTGTTCAGTGTGCAGAAAGGAAGCCACTGGAGCAGCACCCAGAAAATCATGGCTATCACTGTATGTAGTGTAGACTCCTACAGTGATTTCCAGCATCCCCAGTGACCCTCCAGATATCAGATATAGATACTTACATTCAGCCAAGCTGGGCCAATATAGGTTTACAAAAGGTATCGTTCCAGAACTTTGGCTTTAACACAAGGTGCCTGCATTTTATTTTTGTTAACCACATCAATACCAGGCACTTAAACACCTTCCTGCCCAGACCAATTTTGAGCTTTCTGCGCTGTCGCAGTTTGAATGACAATTGCGCGGTCATGCTACACTGTACCCAAATGAAATTTTTATCATTTTTTTCCCACAAATAGAGCTTTCTTTTGGTGGTATTTGATAACCTCTACGATTTTGAAAAAAAAAATGTTTTCTTTTGTTTCAGTTGCAAAACGTTGTAAATAAGTATGTTTTCTCCTTCACTGATGGGCACTGGTGGGGCAGCACTGAGGAGCACTGATAAGGCTGCACTGAGGAGGTGGCACCAATGAAGTGGCACTGATGAGGTGGCATTGATGGGCACTGATAGGCGGCACTGATGAGCACTGATAGGTGGCACTGATGGGTGACACGGATGGACACTGATAGGTGGCACAAATTGGCACTGATAACTGGCACAGATTGGCATGGATAGGCGGCATGAATGGGCATGGATAGGCGGCACAGATGGGCATGGCTAGGTGGCACAGATGGGCATGGATGGGCACTGATAGGTGGCATGGATGGGCACTGATAGTTGGCATGGATGGGCACTGACAGGCGGCATTGTATTGTACTGATGGATGCCAATCAGTGCCAAACAATAATGCATGCCAATCAGTGATGCCCATTGTGGGCACTGATTGGCATCCATTGTGGGCAATGATTGGCATCCATGGTGGGCACTGACTGGCATCCCTGGTGGTCTAGGGTGGCATACCTGGTGCTGGGCATCCCTGGTGGTCTGGTGGCATCCCTGGTGGTCCAGTGTGGGCATCCTCGGGGGGCACAGACCCCCCTGTCAGAGGAGCAGCCGATCAGTTCTCCTCTACTGGCGTCTGACAGACGCGAGTGAGGAAAAGCCGATCACCGGCTCTTCCTATTTACACTGTGATCAGCCGTGATTGAACACGGCTGATCACGTGGTAAAGAGTCTGCGCTGGAGACTCTTTCCCAAGATCATAGTTGCGGGATGTCAGACTGACACCCTGCAACAACGATCGCCGCGATGCACGCCCCCGGGGGCGCGCAGCGGCTCAAAATCCTGAGGATGGTCTATGACGTCCAGTCAGGATTTTGAAACCACTTTGCCGTCTTCATTTGACAATGGGCGGGCGGCAAGTGGTTAAAGTCACTTTAATCACCTAAAAGGTTTACTTTAGCAACCTCAATACACCCCATCCTTTTCATGCCATTTTTCAGTGCTGTGATAGTTTGACTGACAATTACTTGATCACAAAATACTGTACCCTAATGAATTTTATATATTTTTTTAGACACATAGATGTTTATTTTGGTGGTATTTAACAACCATAGTTTTGTATTTATCTTTTAATATGAAAACAAAAAATCCCCTAGTGAACTTGGTTTACTACTGTTTACCAGGTACAACGCCACTCTGATTGGCATGTGATCCGTGCTGCCCACTGAAAGTGCAATCATAGGCATTGTGCTCACTATAGGCACATGTTCTGAGTGGACACTTAAAAATGTCTGTTTTATTGCAATAGGTAGTTGTGAAGTTGTTAAAGTAAGCAACGCCTAAGAACAGACACCACAAGATGCAATTTGTTATGTTTCTTAGCAAAAAACCCTCTTATATGCCCCTTTCTGTATTAAGTTTCACTATGTTACTGGACCTGACTTTTCCTGATGTAATGATATCAGCATTATAAGGACAAGACTAACTGGCTACTGAAATGGTTTCATCGGATAGTGGAACAGCATTTTTCAGTAATTAGAAACAAACCCAGAGAAAGGCAAATCCTTTAAAATAAAAATACTAAATCAGAGTAAGGTACACCTGAGGGTTTCTGGATAAAGAGAGTTAACAGCAGCTACCCCACAATGTCTACTTTTATACTTTTAGACAGTAAGTTCACTTTTGATAGATGCAAATAGAGTACAGGTTCGCATAAAGTCTGACTATTCAGATTCATACTTACATAAAACATCAGGGGCAACCCATCCATTAAGGATGCACGGGCGCCATCTCCCCTTTCCATCGCCACCGCCATGTGTCCAGCCCCTGTCCAGATGCCGGGCGTGTTTTTTTTAAGCACCTGATTGGAGCCAGAGGCTCTAATAGGCTTCAAAATAGGGTGGGCTCCAGACACAGAGCATGACGCTCTGAGCCCACCCAGGTGTGTTAGAATAACGAATAAATATTTGTTATTCTAATACTGAATTGCCTCTCCGCCAATCAGGAAGCACGGGGGTGAGACGCGTTTCTGTATTGTCCAAAAAGAGGAACGTTCTGATTGGCCACCGGGGAGTAGGGAGGAGACAGAAGCTGCCAAGCAGGGAGAGGAGATGCCTGCTCGTAATGCCTGTGGAGGAGAGCCGGAGGTTGAGGTAAGTGCACCGACTGACCCGGGGGTGGTGGGTGCACTGTTTGCCACCCCCCCAAAATAAATTGCCACCACCCGCCACTGATCATGATATCATTTTATTTCTGTAACTATTAATTTCACCAGCAAATAGCGCTGTAGATTTTCTTTTTGTTGGATATTTTTATGTAAGCTGGAAATCTCCTTTAACATATGATGTAGATGGCAATGCTGAAAAAAAACGAATACATCCACCTTTTAAGAAAAAACAATAAATGCACATATTTTAGCAGAAAAAAATGTGCATTTATTATTTTTTTTCCTGTAGGAGCCTGATAAACATTGCCCCCATGCTCAGTGGATGCAATGTCCAGCTTCTGCAGATAAGGCCTGCAACTTTCAGTCTGTACCTCTGATACAGGCAGACTACAAGCTGCAGAGCTTGTGGATGAACTACGAGGGCACTCATCGGCTCCCCCAATTCTGGAATACAAGCCATCAGCCACGGTAGTTGCAGTCTATTCATACATAGGAAACTGTGAATGAATGACGCAGCATGTGTTGGCGGTGGCCTGCATGGCCACACTCTTTTTGAATTGTGACATCGGGTATGGGGAGAAGATTCCCTGCCTGTTGTCACACTGAGACAGGGAGCAGGGGGAGAGTCTGCAAGATCTTGAACATGTTCCATGTTCTGCCCTAAATATAGGTGGAACATGTAACATGCTCAGAAAGGTTAACTTTTTTTTAAATGAAATCTCATTGCTAGAGTACCTCGAATAGATTGCATCGCATCATGCAGGATATTATTACCAACCACAGAGCTAAATCATCTCTGTAACCATCTTCTTTTCACCAAACTGCTTTCTGACATTGCAATAAGGTCAGATGATTCAAACAGCACGGTGCCACTTTGGACTTCTTAAATCAGAATTGCAAGGAAGAATTTACAAATATAAGAGCAGTTTTACCTTCTCAACAATTTTTATCTCTGTCTATTCTTTTCTGAAATTCCTAATGCATTATGTTTATATCTGCCTGGAGTTCAGGAACTTCAGGATATGTAGTCATCAAGATTATGCAGCAAGTATGTATGTAAGACCATCATTGTGTTGAAAATTTTTCAATAAACTTTTTATAAATTAATTTTCAATGTATAAATACATTTTTAATAAACCCCAAAAAACATCATACTCTGTTGTGAGATGATATATTTATGCAAATAGTAATGTGAACAGTAATGAATTAAACAGCAAATGGGATTTTCATTTGGGACACTTTTCCAGATAAGCTTTGAGATCCAAATTATTTTACCCCATTGGTACTTGTAGTATATAAAGAATAATTTGCTAAAAATGCATAAAATATATTTGGAGCTAGGTTTAACATCCATTCCTACAGACATTTCTACAAAACAGAGAAACAATTATGGAAATGTGACATTCTCTCTAGGAGAAATCATGTAGTGGATCCATTTATACTTTTTATTGTCAATTTAGAGCACTTGAGCTGAGCTTACCAGAGATGGATGTGGAAAGCACACAACACTTTAAGAATGTGCAGCTGAGAGAGCCTAAATTCTCCAGTACTACTAATGCAAGGAAGTGGTTTTTCTTGGTTTATTGTTTCTATTCCAGAGTTTACACAGAAAATAAGAAAAAAAAAAAAAGTCTTCAACCCTTTAACCTGTTGATGTTGATATACTTTCATTTATTTACACTAAACTATATAACAAATTTGTGGTGTTTCATATGCTTTGCTAAAGTCACACTATAGACAACTAAATAAATACTTGAGATTGTATGTCCCAGGCGTTAAGGCATCATTGTCTTAAACAAAATTAGCATAGAATAAAAGAATCATCCAGAGTTTTATAAATGCAACACTTTTTTAAAGTACATTTTGTTTAGTACATCCATTGATAGGATGGTTAATAAATCCTAATTTTTACGTTTTTCTATGAGCTGCTGTTCCTGTTTCAAATAGTTGTAAAATGGCTTGTCTACTGTCAAGGTAATTCACTCAGGATTACATTTTGGGAGAGTCTTAGCCCTTGTACACACAGTTGGAGATTCCGACAACCAAATCCGTCGGATTTTGTCCATCGGATTTTGTCCGACGGATTTTGTCCGAAATACGGTCAGACAAAGTTGTCGGAAAATCCGACGTGATTACATTATTTCGTTACGACGGGACTACGTTCACGCTAGTAGCCAATAGCTTTGGTGTAGGAATTTGATCTGAGCATGCGTAGCACTTTGTCCAATCGGAATTCTCTACACATGATCGGCGTATGTCCGATCGGAGCATTTTGTCGGAAAATTTTACCAACAAGTTGGAAAACTTGGTCCATAAGATACTCCGACCGAAACAGTCCGATGTAGACCACACACAGTCGGAATATCCGACAAAACGGTCCGATCGGACACATTCCGTCGGAATCTCCGACCGTGTGTACAAGGGCTTATAGACACAATGCTACCAAAGCTGCCCCTAGATTTTTTATTTTTTTTCATTAAGATGGTAGGCCAAATGAAAAAACTAAATAAAATAAAAAATAAACAAACAGATTCCCCCATCCACACAAGATGGTCAGCTTGTGGACATATAACTAAGCTCATCTTCCATCACAACTGGAAGTGACATTAATTACACCTGTTGCTGTCTGACTACTAGAGATCGATGATGGAAGGGTGCTCAGACTGATCAATGCCAAAGATCAGAAACAACAGCATATGCACAGGATAAGGAACGAACACTAGTGTACATGTACAGGCCTTTTGCATAGGTTATTAAGAGTCTCTGCTTCTGGGATTCTAGACGTGTGCAGAATGGGGGAAAAAAAATAATTTCAGATAGATTAGTTAAATTACTAAACTTGTTTTGATGATTCATTTTGTACTTTGTTTTGTTTCTTTTCATTTCATTCAATTTTGTTTTGTTTATAAATTTTCTAATGAATTCCACATTTTCGGAACAATTCGATTTTAGATTGGTCAAAAAATGATCAACTCAAATCCTGTGTGAAGAATAGATGGTGGTTAGGGATGAGCTCCGGCGTGTTCGGACACTCCACGTGCAGAGCCCGCCAGGAAGTCAGCGCAGCGCTGTGCTAATCACAGGCAGAGAGACATTGTCCCGATCTCTGCAGCCGCACATCGGGAAATGTCTCACTGCCTGTGCCCGGAGCTCATCCTTACTGGTGGTTAAGGAGTGGGCAGGGAAGGTGGATCCTTAACAACTGATGATTCATCAGCTTTCAGTCGGTTGACCTGCTGAGAGCTGAAATGTAAGCAAAAGAAAATTCTGAAAAAAAAACAGTGTGGGTCCCCTCACAATCCATACTAGGCCCTTCAAGTCTGGTATGGTTTTTTAGGGGAATCCCATGCCAAAATGTAAACAAAAACCTTGTGGAGTCCCCCCAAACTCCAAACCAGACCCTTATCAGAGCATGCAGCCTGGCATGCCAGGAAAGGAGGGGCGAGTGCGTGCCCCCCCTACCTGAACCATACCGGGCCACATGCCTTTAACATGGGAGGGTGCTTTGGAGCGGGGGGCTCTTCCCAACAATCCTGGGTGGTGGTTGTGGGGGTCTGCGGGTCGGGGCTTATCAGAATTTGTAAGCCCCCTTTAAGAAGTGTAGAAGCATAGAAAATTGACAGCAGAAAAAGTTCATGGAGTCTGCCCATTTTTTTTTATTGTTTTTTTTTTTTTCATTAACTTTGTTGTCTGACTATAGATCTATGTTTATCCCAAGCATGTTTGAAGCCATGTACTGTTGATTGTCTCACTACCTCTGCTGGTAGTTTATTTCAAGCATCAACTACCCTTTCAGTAATACTTTCTAAGCCCTTGTACACATGGTCGGAGAATCCGTCGGAATGTGTCCTATCGGACCGTGTCGTCGGATAATCCGACTATGTGTGGTATGCATCGGACTGATTCCGTCCAAATATCCATCGGACCCAATTTTCCAACATGTTGGAAATATTTCCCGACCAACTGGTTCGATCGGACATGGTCATGAGAATTTTGATCGGACCAAGTGCCACGCATGCTCAGATCAAATTCCTACATCAAAGCTATTGGCTACTGGCCTGAATGTAGTCCCATCATAACGAAATTACGTCATCACGTTCTGAAAGATCGGATTTTTCGACAACTTAGTCCGACCGTGTGTATGCAACAGTTTCGGACACAATCCGTCGGACTAAATCCGACGGACAAAATCCGACGGATTTGGTTGGCAGAATCTCCGACCGTGTGTACAGGGGCTAAGATTAGTTTTGAACTTTCCTCCAGTTAATTTGAGGCCATGTCCCCGTGTTTTGCTTGATTTTGGTTTCATGTTGAAAAAACTGCCCTACTCAACCTTATTCACCCCATTGATGTATTTAAACATTTTAAATCATGTCTCCCCTTTCACTTCGTTCCTCCAGACTGTACATATTAAGTTCCTGAAGTAGCTCTTGATATGTTTTATCCCCAAACCTTTCAACATTTTGTTGCCCATCTCTGGACTTGTTTTATCTTATCAATATCTTCTTGTAAGTGAGGTCTCCAGAACTGGACACAGTATGCTAAATGAGGTCTCCCTAAAGAACTATATAGGGGAATCAGGACCTCCTTCCTCCTGCTGGTGATCCCTCTAGTGATACATCCTAGAATTCTATTTGCTTCTCCCCCTGCCTGGTCACACTGTTTGCTCATTTTACAATCATCTGAAATAAGTACCCCTAAAACTGTTTCTTCTGTAGCGCTGGCTAACACTGTACCCCCAATGTTGCACTCTCTCCAGGATTTCTTTTTCCCTAGGTGCACTATTTTACATTTAGAACCATTAAACTGCAGTCTCCACTGCTTTGACTAATCTTGCAGCAATGCCAAATCATGTTACAGACACCTCCAGGGATAGCAATTCTATTACACACCCTTGTATCATCAGCAAAAAGACATGCCTTGTCCAACAAACCTTTATTTATATACTTTACACCAGCTGCACTGTATTATATATGTGTACACCGCCTGAAGTGGATTAGAAACTGTATACACTGTATTATATCTTGTGTACACTGCCTGCACTGTATTATATACTGTACACTGACTGCACTGTATTATATACTGTTTACACTGTCTGAAGTGTATTAGAAACTGTACACACTGTATTATATATTGTGTACACCGTCTGCACTGTATTACATACTGTACACCAGCTGTACTTTATTATATACTTTGTATACTGCCTGAAGTGTATTAGAAACTGTACACACTGTATGATATACTGTGTACACCTCCTGCACTGTATTATGTACTGTACACTATGGGCACTGTAATATATACCATACACTGACTGCACTGCATATACACACACACACACATAGTATATCATAAACGTGAGTATATCCCTCACATTTTTATAGATTTTTTTTATATCTTTTTATGTGACAACACTGAAGAAATGGCACTTTGCTACAATGTAAAGTAGTGTACAGCTTGTATAAAAGTGTAAATTTGCCGTCCCCTCAAAATAACTTAACACACAGCCATTAATGTCTAAATTGCTGGCAAAAAATGTAAGTACACCCCTATGTGAAAATGTCCAAATTGGGCCCAAAGTGTCAATATTTTGTGTGGTCACCATTATTTTCCAGCATAGCCTTAACCCTCTTGGTCATGGATTTCACCAGAGCTTCACAGGTTGCCACTAGAGTTCTCTTCCACTCTTCACGGAGCTAGTGGACCTTCCATTTGAGGATTCCCCACAGATGCTCAATAGGACCACTGACCATCAGTGTAAGGGGGAGCCCTAAGCATATAATGTTGTATACGCACAGGGCCCTCTTTAAAGCAGGGCAAAAGGGGCAGCTGCCCTGGGCCACATCGTTGTTGACAACCAGAAATAAAAACCCAGAAAAACTCTGCTGATGCAGCCTTTTCATGATGACAGCTCTTATATAGCTGAGGGCAGAGACACTCGGTGATGTAACCGGGTGACTCCGTTCCCTTCTGAAGTCATGTGCCTTGAAGGGGTGGGGTCACCTGGTTACGTCGAAAAGGCTACAGTCGGATGGAGGCAGTTTATTTTTTTCTTGGGACTGTTGGCAATGTGATTGAAGATGCATGGACATCGCAGGACACTTTTTTTTTAAATAACGGAATAGTCAAATACTGTCTGCTGTCATTTTAACTTTTTTGACACTTTTTTGGGTGAATGAGTAGGGACCCATTCACATAGGGAGGGCCAGGATCTGGGGACCCCCTTGTTAAAGGGGGCTTCACGGTTCTGATAAGCCCCTGCCTGCAGACCCCCTCAACCACCAGGCAAAAGTTGTGGGGAAGAGGCCCTTGTCCCTATCAACATGGGGTCAAGGTGTTTTTGGGGGGGACCCCAAAGCACCCTCCCCATGTTGAGGGCATGTGGCCTGATACGGTTCAGGAGGGGGGAGCTCTCTCGCCCCCCCTTTTCCTGCAGCCTGCCAGGTTGCATGCTAGGATAAGGGTCTGGTATGGATTTTGGGGGAGACCACCACACCATTTTTTTAAAAATTGACTTAAAATTAGGGCTGTGGAAATTAAAGATTAATTCCTCGATTAATCGTTAATTTTTTTGATTGATCAGAATTTTTTGATGGATCAAAATACTTACCTCTCCGTCGGCTCCCAGGTCTTCAGGGAGTTCCATCGGAAATCCGGTGACACACGTGGGCGGCACAGTGGTGTAGTGGTTAGCACTCTCGCCTAGCAGTAAATAGGGTCACTGCTTCGTATCCCAACCATGACACTACCTGCTTGGAGTTTGCATGTTCTCCCTGTGCCTGCGTGGGTTTCCTCCGGGTACTCCGGTTTCCTCCCACACTCCAAAGACATGCAGGTAGGTTAATTGGCTTCTGTCCAAAATTGGCCCTAGTATATGAATGGGGACCTTGGATTGTGGGCTCCTTGAGGGTAGGGACTGATGTGAGTGTGCAATGTACAGGGATAGGGACAATTGTAGACACTCACTCAGGTTGAACTTGATGGACTGGTGTCTTTATTCAACCTTACTAACTATGTAACATCATGGACATCAACGTCACCGGACTCCTCCCCCCTTCTCCAAGTGCCTCTGTCTGCTAACAAAGGGAAGGGGGAGGAGTCCAGTGACATGAAAGTTCTGATTGAACGTAACGCATACGGGGAGAAGCTATGCATGATGTCACCCGCTGCTGCCCTATGGAACTAACACGATTGTCAGGTTTACATGCTGTGTTTTTAGCATCTTTATGTGAGTAGTTTGTGTTTGAACACAATAATTTAATCTTATACTTAAGCGATGAGCACTTAGATCTTTTCTTTCTACCCATGACCTGACATCCTTGCTGAGATCTAAGGAGATGTGAGAGAAGTGGTCTGTGTTAACCCTTTTGATACCCGCTTGCATGACCACTTGTTTGCACAGAGGTCCATGCCATAAGGTGAGAGTGATTAGTTAGACCGGAGGTAGAGGGATTGTCACGCTACTGTGGAAAAAAAATGACTTACGTCAGTGCTACAGTTTGACCTTTGGCCAATCATGGCTCTCACAGAAGAGCACGCTGTGATTGGCCAAAGCATGCAGGTCAAATGCATGCTTTGGCCAATCAGCAACCATCAATGCACTGTGATCTCACAGTGCATTGACAATCTTACAGTGAATTATGGGGCATTCCGAATTTCCCGCAAAAGCTCCATAATGTCCTAAATTTGGCGAACGGTTGAACACCCGATGTTCGAGTCGAACATTGGGCTCATCCCTAGTGCAGAGATTAGTAGGGGTTTTAGGATGCAAAGGTGTATTGACAGGGTGGATAAAGATGTAGGTAGCGTGTAGGGCAGTCCATTAATTTTAACGGGCTGTTCTATAAGCTAGAAATGCATAAGAAAGTCCCTGACCCTTTTTCAAAATCACACAGTTGCACAGCACATGTTGCAGATACATGAGGGTGTCGTTAATAATTAATGGCACTGCTGTGTATCTGCTAAAGGGCAGCATATTTCTGTGGTGTTAGGAAAGCGATTTTCCATTTGTTCCCGACACACAAAGGTGAACGCAGTCTCAGTTACATTGGTGGTCAGTGCAAATCTTCTCATTACATTGGGGCTTGGTGTAGAATACATTCATTCACACTAGTGGCCAGCGTTAATGTTCCTCTTACATTAGTGACCAGTGTAAATCTCTCCTTACATTGGTGGTTACTGTGAATGCTTCTATTACATTAGTGGTTAGTGTAAACCCCTATTACATTGGTGGCTAGTGTTGAAACTCCTCTTTATATTGGTAGTCGGTAAAAAAAATCAGCATTGCCATTGATCATACCCTCCCCTCCCCCCAGCACTGCCACTGATCCCAGGAGTTATAGGATTCCTGTCTATTGATGGGTCCTCTCACCTCCCCAGTCCATGGTGTGCAGGCAGTGAGGAGATGATGTGCTGTAACCTCTAGCAACTAATCAGTGAGCAGTATTACTGTACAGTAATCTCTAGCAACCAATCAACAAACATAAATCATGTGCGGTAACATCTAGCAACTAATCAATGAGCTGTAATGGGCGCTGTAACCTCTAGCAACCAGTCAGTAAGTGTTAATAATATCCTGTAACCTCTGGCAACCAATCGCAATCGCTGCCTGATTTGATATTGTAAACTGATTTTGAGTCTATTTGCTATTTATTGTATAGTGGTGTGAAAAAGTGTTTGCCCCCTTCCTCATTTCCTGTTCCTTTGCATGTTTGTCACACTTAAGTGTTTCGGAACATCAAACCAATTTAAACAATAGTCAAGGATAACACAAGTAAACACAAAATGCAATTTGTAAATGAAGGTGTTTATTATTAAAGGTGAAAAAAAATCCAAACCATCATGGCCCTGTGTGAAAAAGTGATTGCCCCCTAAACCTAATAACTGGTTGGGCCACCCTTAGCAGCAACAACTGCAACCAAGCTTTGCGATAACGGGCAATGAGGCTTTTACAGCATCCTGGAGGAATTTTGGCCCACTCATCTTTGCAGAATTGTCCTAATTCAGTTACATTAGAGGGTTTTCGAGCATGAACGGCCTTTTTAAGGTCATACCACAACATCTCAATAGGATTCAGGTCAGGACTTTGGCTAGGCCACTCCAAAGTCTTCATTTTGTTTTTCTTCAGCCATTCGGTGGTGGACTTTCTGGTGTGTTTAGGATCATTGTCCTGCTGCAGAACCCAAGTTTGTTTCAGCTTGAGTACACGAACAGATGGTCGGACATTCTCCTTCAGGATCTCTTGGTAGACAGCAGAATTCATAGTTCCTTTTATCACGGCAAGTCTTCCAGGTCCTGAAGCAGCAAAACAGCCCCAGACCATCACACTACCACCACCATATTTTACTGTTGGTATAATGTTCTTTTTATGAAATGCAGTGTTCCTTCTACGCCAGATATACTTGGACACACACCTTCCAAAGAGTTCCACTTTTGTCTCATCGGTCCACAAAATGTTGTCCCAAAAGTCTTGGGGATCATCAAGATGTGTTGTGGAGAAATTGAGACGAACTTTGATGTTCTTTTTGCTCAGCAGTGGTTTTCTCCTTGGAACTCTGCCATGCAGGCCATTTTTGCCCAGTCTTTTCCTGATGGTGGAGGCATGAACGCTGACCTTAACTGAGGCAAGTGAGGCCTGCAGTTCCTTGGACGTTGTTGTGGGGTCTTTTGTGACCTCTTGGATGAGTCGTCGCTGCGCTCTTGGGGTAATTTTGGGCGGCCGGCCACTCCTGGGAAGGTTCACCACTGTTCCATGTCTTCGCCATTTGTGGATAATGGCTCTCACTGTGGTTCGCTGGATTCCCAAAGCTTTGGAAATGGCTTTATAACCCTTTCCAGACTGATAGATCTCAATTACTTTCTTTCTCAATTGTTCCTGAATTTCTTTGGGTCTTGGCATGATGTGTAGCGTTTAAGGATCTTCTGGTGGACCTTACTGTGTCAAGCAGCTCCTATTTAAGTGATGCCTTGATTGTGAACAGGTGTGGCAATAATCAGGCCTGGGTGTGGCTAGAGAAATTGAACTCAGGTGTGGACAACCACAGTTATAGTATGTTTTAACAAGGGGGGCAATCACTTTTTCACACAGGGCCATGATGGTTTGGATTTTTTTTCACCTTTAATAATAAACACCTTCATTTACAAATTGCATTTTGTGTTTACTTGTGTTGTCCTTGACTATTGTTTAAATTGGTTTGATGTTCCGAAACACTTAAGTGTGACAAACATGCAAAGGAACAGGAAATGAGGAAGGGGGCAAACACTTTTTCACACCACTGTATGTCTCTGAGCAGGTGGATAGTGAAATTGTATGGAGGGGCAAGAAAATATTTGCCATGGGTCCAATCAATATTAAAGATGGCCTTGTATACATACTGTAGTTCCAATCTCATTATTATATACACAATGTTGCATGTTACGGAATGAAGGAGGCACACTGACCACACAGTCTTGACTACTGTACTCCATCTGCTTTGTTGTATGTTATGTAGTCCTGACTGCTGTACCACAAGATTGAAAAAAAAAACACAATACATGCTGCATACCCAATAAATGACAGTTATGGCTACTTAGAATTATATAGGAGATACAGTATGTAATGTCACATTTTTAATGTGTTTTACTCATTTTTAGAGTTTTGGACATTTAATTTCTGTATTTCAAGTTATTTATTTATTTTTAGGTTATTGGTATTTTGTTGAATCATGCATGCTGATTAACAAATCATGTAACTGTAATTTATAGTTTATGCAGTTGTTTTGTATTTTTGTATGGATGTTGGATGTTGTTATAGGACATTAAAAGTATAGCAAGCCTCACATATACAGTATATGAATACATTGTTTGTGGAACTGGTAAAAGATCCTTTAGCAACCAAGGTAAAAATACTAAGGTGTTCCCCCTCCACCTTGCACACATACACACATACACACACATACCTCTCAACTGCCCTGAATTCCACACGACTGTCCTAGGCTGTGTCCCACAGCCCATTTAGGAACAAGTTCTGGCACTTGGCTCCACTAATTTATGTTGCAGGGGGGCATCCAGGCCCACACTTCAGCAGCCAACACCTCTCCCCATCAGATGCCTGTCACAACAATACATAAAGGAGCCCAGGTAAGCTTCCCCTAGTCTCCACCTCCATTCTGATGTGTCTCATGACAGAGCATATGGAGGAGCCTGAGAGGAAGGATATCTTTCAGTATTGAGCAGCATTGTGTCTGAAGTCTGAAGTTTTCGGGATGGATAGGGAATTGTAGGGGGAAACAATAATATGGGGAAGAGTAGCAAAGGGTTACAAAGATTTTCACAGGGGGTGGAGGATTTAAGCTGTGATTGAGGAGAATATTAGGAATTGTGCTAAGGGGGGGGGGGGATATGGGGAGAAGAGAATTTTTGATAGAACGGGGGATTGGAGGGGATGATTTTTGTTGGAAGGGAGAAATGGGGGTAGAGGATTGTGCTTGGAGTGGTCATTTGAGGAGGGGGTTTAAATGATATGGGGGAGGGGGTTGTGCTAGAGGGAGGCAATATGATTTGTGCTAGAAAGGGGGGACTGGGGTGAAGAGGTATTGCATCAGAAGAGGGATTTGGGGGGTGAAGATGATTTGGGGGGGATTAGTGATTAGTGATGAGGATTTGTGCTTTGTGCTGGAAGAAGGGATTTGCGGGGGGGGGGGGTATTTTAGAAGTAGGGAGATCATTTGTGCTGGGAGGAGGATTTGGGGAAGGGGGGTGTTGGAAGGTAGGATTGGAAGGAAAATGATTTGTTTTGAGGTAAGGGATTTAGGGGATGGATGAGGATTTGTGATGGGAGGAGGGACAGGGAGGAAGAAGGATTTGTGCTGGGGGGAAATTGGAGGGGAAGAAGGTTTATACTAGAAGGGGGATAGGGGGATTGGGGGGATTTGTACTGAGAGGGGGGGAATTGAGGGTGTGACAGAGGCTTTTGGAGGGGGCTGAATGCTAGCCTACTGACTATGGACCCTGGCATTTGAGGGAGCTACAAGCATTTTGGAAGATATTCTGTTATGTAATGCAAAAGGACATTATTAAGGAGGCCATGATGGTATCTGCCTGTTTGGGACTCAAGGGACAGATGTATGTGAAAAGAATGCTGATTAATGAGATCTGGAAAGCCTTTTTCACCCAATAGTTTATTGTGCTCATTACCACACCTTTGTCTCCTAGCAAACTATTGGGAAATGTGTTTCTACTTATGTGTATTGTAAGTTGAGAGTGAGGAGATGGCAAGTCTACCCTGAAAGGCAATATCTCTGAGTCACCTAGTCTGGGTAAATGATTAGATAACAAGCTTGTGTTAATTAGGTGTCTGGTTACAGTTTGTATTGTCAGCCTGCTGTATATATTTGTGTGTCATCTCAAATAAATGAGTTCAGTTCATGTTCAGCAACCAAATGAGTATTGCCTTGTTTGTTGTTGGGAGCAGTTGGAATATCTGATATCTATATTCAGACTGGGAGGAAGCGGTATATGATGAAAGCACTCAAGCAGAGTGTGAAACTTTTTAGTTACAGAGGGGTAGAGGAGAACTTTGTGCTGGGAGAGGGTAAAGGATTTGTGCTGAAAGGGGAAGAGGATTTATGCTGGGAGGGTGATTTGTGCTAGAAGGGGGCATTTGTGCTAGAGGGAGGAAAGAGGATTTGTGCTAGAAGCAGGGATTGAGAGGGGGGAATCAGTGCTAGAAAGAGTAGAAGATCTGTGCTGGGAGAGGGTTTTTGAGGAGTCGAGGAGGCTTTGTAATGGGAAGGGGAAGAGAATTTGTGCTGGGGGGATTGGGGGCAAATATTCTTTTCGCTTGGAACTGGGAACATGCAGGTTGGTGCTGGATTTTTTTTGAGGGGTGTGGATTTTTGATTAAAAGAGTAAAGTGGGGGAAAGTATTGCCTATGGGGGAGAATGTTGCACTTTCCTGTCACCTACACTGGGTATTACAGACTCTTGACGCTTGAACTCTTTTCTTTTTGTACTCCTGACCCCTACTGTGCATTACACATCCTGCACATACCTCTAACTCCTTCAATCTGTATTATGTAATCCTAAATCCAACAATGACTAGGTACAAGGAGGCTTGAGTGTTTAACCATGCCCTGAAGGCCCTGCCATTGTTAACAGTTCAAAGTTTAAAAGGATAGTTCACCTTTACAAAAAAATTGCATGTGCAAGTAAATTATGTTTGTAGTTTAAAATAAACTGTGCAGGTCTGACTAAAGACGAATAATACCCTTGCTAAAAGTTTAGGCCATTAACATAGCTCCCAAAGCCTGACTGGAATACTCCCAGGTCGTTACTAAGTGAGGCCTAGTCATCACTGCTCACCACAACCATCACAGAAGTGAGCTCTTTCTCTGATTCAAACCCCTTCACATACTCTCTCTCTCTCTCCCCCCTGATGCAGTAGCTCTGAGCTCAGCATTTGAGAGCTCACTTCTGTGATGGTGGAGGTGAGCAGTGATGACTAGGCCTCACTTAGCAACATCCTGGAAGTATTCTAGTCAGGCTTCATAAGGTACGTAAATGGCCTGCACCTATAGACGGGCTTTATTCAACTTTAGACAGAGCTGCACAGTTTGTTTGCCCCTTATGCGCATAGCCAATTTGGTGGTAAAGGTGAACTAATCCTTTAACTGAAATGATAGCAATAAAGATATCCCTCTACATCCGATGTGCATGGGGATGTGTGTGGTATAATTGAGATTTAAACTTTTACGCGTGTCCTGACTACATATATGTCTGCACGTGTGTGGGAAAGAAGGTCTTTTAAGTTTTTTGTTTTATACTTTGTTTTTCACATTTTTCAAAGTTCAGCTTTAAAGTATTGTTTTGCTTTTGCAGTCAAATTTGCAAAATAAATTTGGAGCATACAAAAAATAATGTTTAAAAATATTTCTTATCTTTCTAGTAGTTTCTAAATATGTAAGCAGCAATCATACATTTTTCGATGTTATGCTATGTGAATGGGTGCAAGTAACAAATATAAAGTAGGTGTTATCCAGATTCGGCTGAAAAGCTGTAAATACACTTTAGCATTTTCTTCACTAAGCCAGCAATGGCAGCCCTTGAACTTTCCTTACGACAGTATCACTTTACTAAAACGATAATAATCTAACGTATGTATGATTTTGTCAATCACGTTTTTTTTTTTTAAAGATAAATAAAATTGCTCTATTTCTTGGTACTAAAGCCCCTTTAAATAATGGAACTTAGTAAATATAGGCCTAATGCATCTCTAAGCTGTATGGTAATTTCCCATGGGAAGATTTATGAATATTATTTCATGTAAAATCCAGCATCTTTCGTTTTTACTGCTTGTAACTTGTAAATAGCATAAAACTGAAGCTGGCAGGACTTATTATGTGAATGAGTGCCAAGCACAAGCATTAGAGGAACTACAGTACATGAACATGTGGTCCTAAGCATAAATTGTACCTTTCTGTTTAACTTGTCTAATCAGCTCTCCACATCAAAACTTAATAAGTGGCTGCTTCTCATTTAGAGGTCTAGTAAAACTACAATTACCACTGCAGTAAGAGGCCTTGTTTGGAAAACAGCATAAAATAGTTTTATGGCTATTGTTAGCTCTACCCCAGTAGTTGTTCTCATGAAGGTCAGTTTAGACGACAAGGACTCCATACAATGCAAACAAAAGTGAGAAGATGCAACTGCAGCTGTTTCTCACAAAATATGCTGCTAGCATGGTGTTTTTATGATACCTTTGGGGTATCCTTGTATAAATACTGTACGACATATGATTAATCATGTTGGGTTATGTTAAAAAACACAAAAGAAACTTTGTTTCTGTATGAATATGGTGGTAGAAAAATGGTATAGGTAGGAAAATGCTGGAATGGGGTTTGAGCAAGTAAAATGGTTCTAGTAAAGAGTTAAAAAAAAATTGAAAGATTATCAAAAAATATTCAATCAAAGGGAAATATAACATGAAGCAAAAGGTGCTAAGGTTAAAAATGCTGAGGGTTTAACCCCTTGCTGACCGTATAATGTACATATACGGTGGCAAGGCGGCTCTGCTGCGGAGGATCACCTAGCACGTGATCTTGCACTACCAGGTCTGATGCGCACGTGCGCGCTTCTGGCGGGCCACTCCAGCTGTGATTAGACATAGCGGGAACTAATCGGTGGGTATGGTGGACCCAATGTATGCTGGTACCTGCCGATGCTTTGGTACACAGGCAGAACGACGGTCTGCCTATGCAAACAAGGCAGATTGTTGTTCAGTACAGAAGGCATGGATCCTGTGTCTCTGCTTAGCAGGGGCACAATCCATGCCTTTTTCTAGTACAAGTACCTCCCCCACAGTAGTAAAGCACTGGTCAGGCACACATTTAACCAGGTCTGGGGCGCACATGCGCACTGCTGGCGGGCCACTTCAGCTGTAAATAGACACAGCAGGAGCTGATCTGTGGGTATGGCAGACCCAATGTCCGCCAGCACCCACCGATGCTTTGGTACACAGGCAGAACTATCCTGTGTCTCTGCTAAGCAGGAACACCGATCCATGCCTTCTCTTCTAGTACAAGTATCTCCCCCACAGTAGCAAAGCACTAGTCAGGCACACATTTAACCCTTTGATCGCCCCTTTTGTTAACCCCTTCCCAGCCAGTGTCATAAGCACATATTTTTTTTAGCACTGATCACTGTATTAGTGTCACTGGTTCCCCAAAAGTGTCAATTAGTGTCCCGACTGTCCGCCGCAATATCTCAGTCCCGATATAAGTCACTTATTGTCACCATTACTAGTAATAAAAAAAATATATCCTATAGATTGTAGATGCTACAACTTTTGCGCAAACCAATCAATATGCAATTTTTGGTATTCTTTTTACCAAAAATATGTAGCAGAATACGTATAAGCTTAAATTGTTGAAGACATTTTTTTTATTGGTCGCGTTTTATAGAAGAAATTAAAAACGACTGTTTTTCTTAAAAAATAAAAATATTGTATATATAAAAAATACTACCAAAAAAAAAAGCACAATTTGTGGGAAAAAAAGACTTATTTTATTTGGGTACAGTGTCGCACAATAGCGCAATTGTCAGTTAAAGTAACGCAGTGCCATATTGCAAAAAATGACCTGGTCATGAAGGGGGGGGGGGGGGGGGGGGATCTTTTGCAGGTCAACTGGTTAATACTTTATTAATTTTGCCTTATTCATTTACTTCAAAGCATTTTGCCACAATGGGTAAATTTCACTGAAATTTCAGGAAAATGAAGCCTCAATTTTTCCCTATTTATAATTCATATTACATTTATAAAGGAAAAAAAAGTTGATTAGTAGTCGATGGCAAAGTACCAGAAGTAACAAATTTGCATTAGTTGTAACCATGTGTGAAGAGTAATAATATATAGCTCACATACTTTTAGAAAAATGTTTCCAACCAAACTTTAGGACTTAGCTTTCAAAAGTGACAGATTTTCAGCTCTCCGCAGCGACTCACTAAACGTTTATTTAGATGGTGGGTAAAACACCACATTGCTCAGTTCCCACGTTTTATGTTCCCATTGCTGATATTCCAGATTCTGTTTCAGGAGGCGCATGGGGCTACATGAAACATTCAGCTGACTTTATCGTCATCCCAAAGAAAGTTTTCTGAGTTCCAAACTGTTCTATGCTAATTCTGAAAGCTACAACACAGCACCCTCTTGTGCTTAAACAGGCCACAGTAAAAGTACAACACTCCCCCTAAACATCCTGTGCACTGGATCTACTGTATATTACTATATTTATTCTTTAATATAATTTATTCCTTCTAAAAAAAAAAAAAATTGCAAAACAGAGTATTTTTTTTAAAGATAGATGTAGCAAATGCGTTTTTATTTCATATTATATTTTAATGAAAGAAAGAGAGAAAGAAAGAAAGAAAAGAAAGAAAAGAAAAGAAAGTCCTTATACTATGGTTGCACTGTTCTCCATCTTTAATAGATTATACAGCCTGAACATAATGGCTATAGCCCAGCAAGGGTTTCCGGGGAGCAGGTTAAACAGTCTGCAATCAGACCAAAATAAACATAACTAAGCGGAAGTTATAGCAGGAATACAGTTTATACAGCAAGAAGCTGTCAAATCAAGCAGCTGTAGACAGTGCTGAGGAATGAAAATGTGGGGTTGGAGTCACAATTGGAAGTCAGAGAAAGGTAAAAACAAGTGGAGATCCAGTAAGATCTGGACAAGCAAATTCTGCAAAATACTGACCTGTGAATGGCATATCAGAAATGAATGAACTAAAAAATGCAAAAACAGGGGAGGACCTATTAGGAGACACAATGCCACACTGGCACCCCACCAGCGCTGGTGCTAGCTTGGCCTTCCCACAGCCTATGTGCATAGCTTGCCTGAAGGAATTAATAAGGCAAGTGTGCATGCATCAGGGCATCAGTATGGATATCTTGAAAGCACAAGGATGCAGAACGGGCAGGTAGAGAAGAAGCAGCAGAAGCATCACCTATGGAGAGTAACAACAGACATAGCAGAAGAAGTAACAGAATGCCTAGCAGCAACTCAGGAAACCACAAGAGTCCAGAAGGAATGAACAACCGGTTCAACCAATCAGTGGCTCCAACCGCAATTAGCGACCAACCGAAAATGACCCCTGGATTCCCAACCACACTCTTGGTGACTGATCTTGTTGTGTATTTCTGGACACACTGCTAGATGAAGCCAATGTGCTACATTTCAATGGAATGAGACTGTACAAAGATTTAAAGATACCTGCAAAAAAAAGTTGAAAAACAATTCCCAGCTGCATGCCATGCAATGCTTAGACCTTATAGATTGTATTGCATAAAGTATTATTGAGTTTTATTATTATTGTTAATTAAGTTTGATGTATTGATGATCACGAAACATCATTGTTATGTAAAGTTTTTGAAGGAAATCACATATTGATGGTGGAGAATGTGCAATGTTTGGGCACTTTAATAGGTTTATACTCTATATATTCATACACTGGATATTATCCTTCAAAACTATAGTTTTATGCATTTAATTATTGCTTTCAAATGTTGATATTAAATATATTTACTCTGATATAGTACTGGGATTCATAGGTGACTGTGTAGAGCTCTGTGCATGCTCACAACATTTTAGTGCATTGTTTAAAGTAAAATATATAGACTTTCTGTATTTGCCAATGATTCCTGAATGATATTACTGGTTGCCTTAAAGTTGTCTTTAAAGTTTTGCTGTCACTTACTAAAAAAAAAAACTACAAAGGATGGTTCCTGCAATAGAAGTCTGTGAATACTCACCTTTCTGACAGGCAGTGTGACTAAACTGTATTGTGTTTAAGCTATACAACCTCCAGAAAAGTCTTCAGCTTTCAACACTTCCTTTACACACTGTGGTTCCTCCTGATGGTTCCTATGTCAATACATGATACAGTGGTGATGGTAGAGGTTGGCAAGAGAAGCCTTTGAGCACAGTGGGGGACTGGGGATCTGAAAAGCCCAGTAGGGTGTCAGATATGAAGACTTTTTCAGAGGCTATAAAGGATGAGCATAGAAAGGTTCGTATTAGCCACCTGTTGGCAAATTAAGTCGTCACAATCTTCTACAGCCGGCATCATTATTTTGGGGGTTTTGTTGCAATAAGTGTCACGTATAGGGTGTATTTTGGTTCAGTTAATTAGTAAGCTTAGACATGTAGATAAAATACCATAATTTAAATATACCAATTTAATCCCAAAAGTTGTTTTTAAAGTGATTGTAAAAAGTCAAATAAAAAAAAAAAATAACAAACATGTCATACTTACCTGTTCCATTCAATGATTTTAAACATAGCAGCCCTGTTACTCCTTTTCTCGGGTACCCCACCAGCACTCCTAGCTCCTCCCCCCAGCCCAGTGCCCCATAACAAGCTGCTATAGGCTATAGGGAAACTCATGTCTGCTCGTTCCTGGGCCAGCTCTATGTGACCATAGACACACAGAGCTTGGCTTGGTCCCGCCCTCTACACCCTCCTCACTGGCTGCAATTTACAGCAGTGAGATCTCTTAGCTACCGCTGCTGTGTATGAGTCAATGAGCACGTTGCTTGATATAAGCTGGACATTGCTGGATTTAAGCTGGTTAAATGTGCAGCTTTTATTAAAATAATACCAGGCAATCCCTCCATGAAGATCCTTGTTCAAGCATTTCCTGTTATGGGTTGACAACTGTCTCCCATTTGTGCTCCCATGTTTCACCCTGTCGCATGTGCTCCAGATGGAGAATACAAGCGGCCATTATTACGCACATTGTGTAGGCATGGTCCACTTTTGACTATATCAGAAAGCACATTCTGATCAATAACATGCAGCTGACCCTCAAGTAAGTGCACAAAGATAATACAACTCCAGAGAACAGATCAGCAGTGCTGAAATGCAAAAACAGATAAACAAAAAGGTGAAAACATATTTTAAAACACATATTTTATCTTGTATTTTATTGTATTGTAACTGTATTGTCTCCTTTTATATTGTAAAGCACTGCGTAAACTGTTGGCGCTATATAAATCCTGTATAATAATAATATTTTATGAAAAATAAACTACAGCAGCTGTTTATGATAAGCATCCTAGCAAAATAAAAGTCATCCAGTAATGATTTAGATCTACTATTAGATTGACCCATTCCTCTAGGTCAGCCATTTTCAACCAGGGTTCCGTGGAATCCTGGGGTTCCTCCAGAGGTTTCCAGGGGTTCCTTGAGCTGTGGCTGATGAACCACCTTGTTGATGGTGCCTACAGAGTTCAAGGTTCAACATCACTTAGCAAAGCCAGCAGCATGACACAAAATATCTTTTTAGCTGTCTTTAAGGGTGGTATTCTGAGTGCCACTGTAAGGGAATATTCTTCCTATGGACCACAAGTATAAGAAGCATTGTTCCTATTGGCCCCTAATGAATTGATTTTAGTAAGGGTTCCTTGAGACCTGAAAATTCTTTATGGGGTTCCTCTAGGGTTAAAAGGTTGAGAAAGCCTGCTATAGGTTTTTGAGTTTAATGACAGGCAAGGTAGCACTTGATGGGAACTGAGTTATCCTGTGTGTGAGGGCATAGTTGACAGTCAGATTAGGCTTTCTCTTACCCCTAGTTTTGGAGGTAGGTTATTATTACTTTTTGGACCAGGCCAGAGTTACAGATGTACAGTATGTAAGACACTATTAGTACAAGCCTAGACTTTGAGGCACCCCCTAGTCTTGGGGCTGAACAGTTTATGCCCGCGTTTATTTTCAGGAAGGGTCCAATCACAGTAGTTACAGCAATGCTAGTCTAAACCAGTATATATGTACAATGGATATCCTGGTTTGGTTTAGGGTCAGACTGACTAGCCAGAATTCCTAGCTAATGAGGATGATAGTTTTTCAAGCTATGAATATTCAGTAAAGGAGGGATTCTTTTTCATGTGTTTCTCCCGGTGGCCATATCCACAAAAATCATTGCTTATGCCTTCAGCCAATCAATAAGCATTTATCCTCCCTCATAGTAAATATATACACACTGTCAATAAATTTTATATACTTTGAATAAAGGTTACGTTTTAATACCAGTGGCCTTGGTGTGTGGGGCTACGCACCCTCATTCAGTTTATAACTATTCCTCTATGGGTCAGAAAATCAGGACAGTTGATATTTATGCATTGTAGGGAATACAGCGAAGAATAAATTTAGAGAAACCAGCATGTGGTGATTTGAAAACGTCTTCTTTTCCTCCAACCAAGTGAACAGATTGACTGTTCTGTTTCAAGTAAAGAGCTTGTGTCATTCACAGAGAACTTGTCACCTTACAGTGTGATATTGCAAGGGCCTGGATGACAGGTCAGGCCTAATGAGAAGATTGGCAATGTGGATGCTTCAGGGAGAAAGGAATATAGAAGTAGCTTTTGTTTCCTTTAGGGAAATCCTTTCATGGTAAGAATCTCCACACTTTCAAGGAGTTGTTACACAGAACTGGTATTTGAGAGATTAGAGCTGAGAATGGCAAGGCACTATGATGATGATGTGGATTATACAGAACTGTGAAGAGAGGGATGCTTTAATATACAGTCGTGCCACAGACAGCTAGTGAATGTTATTTAAGTCTTTGTGTTTTTGAAGCAAACAAAATAATGCTTCATCTTCCATCAGCTACAGATAAAGTGCTGTGACAGCCGTGAAACTGTTCATAAAAGCGAAAACAATGTTCCCTTTCATTTCCACCTACAAGGGTTAATAAAACAGATTTTGATGGGCTTGGGAATTAGCAGTAAATAGTTGTTGGGACATATTATCTCAATCTCAGGAAATATTATTTGCTCTCGGCCAGCAGTTTACAGCTTTCTCCCTCATGTGCAGTCAACATTGATAGATACATTCCTATCTCATTTTTTCTATGCTTTCTTCTGTCTCATTTTCACTTTCCATTTGCCCCCAAAGGCACGCTGTGACTTTTCAATCACCTTTCCTCACAAATTCTCCTCAACCATTTGTAATTTCTCTTGTCCACTCTTTATCTCTACCTCACATGTTTTCTGTGCATTGTCTCAAACTTGTCAGCTGTATTTTAGAAGTTTCTAGAGTAGAGAAACAGAAACTTAGGAAAGCAAGCTAGGCATGGGCTGCTTTGTTTATAAACCTGTTCAGGGAATAATATGTAGGCTGCCATTGCCGACTTCTCTTTCTGATGTTAGCTGCCTGTCTGTTACACACATCCAATAGCGTCTCTGCTTTCTCAATAACTCACCAGGAACAAGCATGCAGATCAGGTGTACTGACTTCACAAGCTATGTATTTGTTCCAGATGAGTGATTAACCACATCCTACCCGGCCTATAGCAAAATGACGGTCTGGGTAGTGGTTCTCCCATTCTGACTGGACGTTATACGACGTCCTTCAGAAGAAGCCATTTGTGCGCACTCTCTGGGACACGCAGTGGGGCAATTGGTGGTGAGGTGTGTCGCTCGGAC
Organism: Lithobates pipiens; assembly: GCF_037356315.1. Classification (NCBI taxonomy): domain Eukaryota; kingdom Metazoa; phylum Chordata; class Amphibia; order Anura; family Ranidae; genus Lithobates; species Lithobates pipiens. Next base: position 385,074,823 of record NW_027507764.1, read on the forward strand.
ACACCGCACCTCCTATCAAGGTAAAAAGCCTATAGCTTGAGCTTCTCACCACGTGATCAGCTGCATCTGATCACAGAGTAACTAGGAAGTTTTGGTTATTGGCATTTCTCTATTCACACTTATAGGGTATGAGTAGAGGAGAGCCAATAAGCAGCTCTCCTGACAGGGGTGGGGGGGTCTGCACTGATAATAAGTGCAGTGACTATCAGTGCAGCCCCATCAGCGATGCCCACCTGTGCTCACCAGTGATGCCAATCAGTACAAATCAGTGATGTCTGTCAGTGCCTCCTCATCAGTGCCCATCAGTGCCTATTATTGCCACCTATCAGTGCCCATAAAGGCTGCCCATCAGTGCCACCTATCACTGCCCATCAGTGCTGCATATCAGTGGAACCTATCAGTGCTGCATATTGGTGCCTCCTCGTCATTTTTTATTTTTTATTTATTTTTTGTTTTTTTTCATTTGTTTAGCAAAAAAGAAAAAAACCCAGTGATGATTAAATACCACCAAAAGAAAGCTCTATTTGTGTGAACAAAATGATAAATATTTTGTTTGGATACAGCAATGCATGACCGCACAATTGTCATTCAAAGTGCAACAGCGCTTAAAAGCTGAAAACTGGCCTGGGCAGGAAGGGGGAGAAAGTAAACAGTATTGAAGTGGTTAAATATTGAGACCAGAGACAGCCAGAGGACTAGCATCTCCTGAACATAGCATCACCCTGCTCTACTCCTGCCTGGACTCATAGTTAATTTATGTAGAAGTAACCAATCTGATATAGAGTTGCCATTGCTGATGTGTTTGCCTCTGCTCTTGGGGTTATTCTCAGGTTTGTAAAGCAGCCTGAATACAGTATTGAGCTATGTTGCTCTTGTGTATATATATATATATATATATATTCAAGTAATGCAACTGGAGAGCAACAACTATTATTGTCTGTTACACTTTTCCACAGAAATATTGCATTAAAGACACTTTCTTTGTTTTATCATAACGTGTGTGGTTTCATTGGTTCATGCACTTACAGTATTGCCAGGTGTAGCAGAGGGGCTGAAGCTCTTCTTGGGGTTGTGCTACACAACATGAATAGAATGTTTTTTTTATGCATCCCTGGCCGTAGGTGCTACATGAAGGAGGCCCATTCTTGTCTTTTAGGCTACTTTCACACTGGGGCCGCCAATCGTTAGCTCTAAAGCGACGCTCATTTTAACCATTAACCCCCGCCAGTGGACGAAGAAATGGTTAAAAAACGCCCGTGTTGTGGTGCTGCCCATTAATTTAAATGGGCAGGGCGTTTTGGAAGCGCTGTATACAGCACTCCCAAACTGCCCCAAAGATGCTCCTTGCAGGACTTTTTCTAACGTCCCACAAGCGCACCACCCCAGTGTGAAAGCACAGGCTCTTTCCAGACACTATTTCTAGCGCTAAACCACCTGAAAACTGCCTCAGTGTGAAAGTAGCTTAAGGATGTAGAGGCTGCATGGACACAGCTGCTCATCCTAATGTGACAGGGGTGCTGGTGTAAGTTGGCAACCCCAAATGCAGCCCCTACGTCCTAAAGGATTGGAATGGCTGTCTGTATGCAACAGTGACCTGCCTGCCGAGAACAGAGCAAAAATGGTCTGCTCACAGTGTGCAGGCCTCAGCACCTGTGTAAACAAAACCATGCTCTTTTCAGCACTGGTTTTCCTGAGTAACCTCTCATGATATTATACATTGCAGAAAACGCCTCATTCGTAATATACATTTTTATAGTTCTGTAGATGTCAGCAGTCAGTCAAAATCTCAATTAAAAATCTTTTTATTAATAGAATCTGAAAAAGAAAAAAAAAAGTTTTAAACTTGTTAGGGGGTGTTAGACCTCTTAAGGCTAACTCCAACCCATTGGGTTCCAGGCAGCTGTCCTAAAAGTCATTTGTGCCTAAAGTTTTTTTGTTTTTTTAAGAACAAAAGGGTGGGCTACTCAGGTCAGGGAGTTTGGAGTGTTAACAGTGGAGCAAATGGGTGGGTTTTCCATGTTGCAATGGGCCTTAATTATCCTGCGTCATGACGTGTGAGTGCATCATTAGACGGATTTGCTCTTAAAAGTGGAACTAGACAGAAGGAAGCCATACAGTATATAAAAAACAAAATACTTAATTCGAGTACATTCCACCCTGTACTGTGATGCAGCACACGAATCCACTACATTACAATACAGTTTCAACCATACAATAAATACATTCACACTGCGGTATGAGAAAGTTCTCCGAGCCATCACGTCGTGCACAGCACAATGTCTAACATGCAGTGCCTGGGTTAGACCCCTGTCCTGCATGTCCTACATGGCACTGCAACTGAAACAGGCATGCAACGTTTCAAACACAATTCAATAAGTAACAGGTGTTTTGTGGGGTAGGGAAGAGGGGTAAGGGAGGGGAAAAGAGTTCACAGGCCAGAAGCTTTATTGAATGGACAAAGACACACAAGGGAGGTTATAGTCTCTGAATAGACTGTGGATCAGTCTACGACAGTCCCAAATGGACATCCTTTTCAGCTGGTGGATGAGGTGCTTTCTGATGCACCATAAAGCATCCTTAACCATTTCAACCCCGGAAAGGATTTGTCCCCTTAATGACTAGACCATGTTTTGCAATATAGCACTGTGTCGCTTTAACTGACAATTGCGTGGTCATGCGACGCTGTACAAAAGAAAAATTGGGTTCCCCCCCATAAATAGAGATTTCTTTTAGTTGTATTTGATAACCTCTGCAGTTTTTTTTGTGCTATAAACAAAAAAATGTGACAATTTGGAATAAAAAAACTATTTTTTTTACTTTTTGCCATAATAAATATCCCTCCAAAAAAAGTAAAAAAAAGAAATTTCTTCATCATTTTAGGCCAATATATATTCTTCTACATATTTTTGGCAAAATAAATCACAATAAGAGTATATTGATTGGTTTGAAGTTATAGCATCTACAAAATAGGAAATATATTTATGGTATTTTTATGGCATTTTTATTATTTTTTTTGTTTTTACTAGTAATCTGCGATTTTTAGCGGGACTGCGACATTGCGGCGGACAGATCAGACACTTTTGACACATTTTTGGGACCATTTACATTTATGCAGCCATCAATGCTATAAAAAATCACTGATTACTGTGTAAATGTCACTGGTAGGGAAGGGGTTAACACTAGAGGGTGATCAAGGGGTTAAATGTTTTCCCACGTGAGTGTTTCTAACTGTGGGGGGATGTGACTGACCAGAGGAGGAGACATATCACTGTTCCTAACTAGTAGGAACAGACGACCTGTCTCTCCTCTCCTAAGGCTGCTTTCACACTGCAGCGGGAGCGGCGTCGGCGGTAAAGTGCCGCTATTTTTAGCGGCGCTTTACCGTCGTTTTAGCGGCGGTGTGCGGGCGCTAGCGGGGGGGTTTTAACCCCCGCTAGCGGCCGAAAAGGGGTTAAACCCGCCGCAAAGCGCCGCTGTAGCGGCGCTTTGCCGGCGGTATTGCCGCGGTGTCCCATTGATTTCAATGGGTAGGAGCGGTTTAGGAGCGGTGAATACACCGCTCCTTCACCGCTGCAAAGATGCGGCTAGCAGGACTTTTTTCACCGTCCTGCCAGGGCATCGCTCCAGTGTGAAAGCCCTCCGGCTTTCACACTGGAGTTAAAGGGGCCGGTTTTTTTCAGGCGTTACACAGGTGCTATTTTTAGCGCTGTAACGCCTGAATACCGCCCCAGTGTGAAAGCAGCCTTACAGAATGGGGATATGTGTGTGTTTACACACACACATCCCTGTTCTGGCTCTCATGCCCACGAACGTGCGTGTCTTGCGGACATCGGGCCCCCCTGCTGTGCAGCAGGTGCACGTGAGCCTGCTATGGCTGTTTAAAGGGCCGCCGTATAGCTACGGCGATTTGTGGAAAAGAGCTAACCTGCAGCAGTATAATGCAGCACATCACCCGCCAGCCACCATCAATTTCCCCCTGAGTAAAAGTCCCACAGAATAGCCCATTCAGCACACCAAAGTGTGTTATGGCTGTCTGTAATACAAAGTCCTTGAGCTCTGGTTCCAAGGCCCTCAACAGTTCTTGTTGTAGAAGAAGCCAGAAAATGCCAGCCTACAGAACTGTGGAAGTTGTCCGGGGGGGGCGTAAGTGAGTTTTCGTAGCTGTAACTGTGCCTTGGGCCACATACAACTAGACATTACCTGCAAACACTGACGTGGTATACTCTATCCCAGGCACAAGGGAGAGCAGGCCCGCATGGCCAACTCCTACATAGATCTTCATATGCACATGTCACACTCTTCAGCTACTCATCATGAATTTCAACTCGATACAATAGCATTGTTCCTGGATAGAGTTCATAAGTAATTACTCATATTTTTATTAATTTGACTGCATTGTGGTAGTCCCTACACTCTTCCCAATCTCCTTTCAGGAGACTACAGGGGCAAAAACTTGGAGTCCTTCCACTCTCCATAATCTCCTTGTGGGAGACAGTAGCAGTGATTGTGAAAGTCCAATGCACAGCCACCAATTTCTATTACTGGGTTAGACTCACTTTAGTGTGTCCCTCCTCCAAATAGGTCCTTCACACATTTGCCTTTACACAGTTTTTTAAGAAAAAAAATATCCAGCCACTAATTCAGTGGTTCAAGTGTCATGTGAAATGTGTCATTAAAACATGCTTTAAAGGTTGAATTATCCAAGTAAAATAGTATCATGTTTGATCACACCCTGTTAACGTTACACAAAATTTTGCTGTTACCTCCAGATTTTCTTCCTTGAAGAGGATAAAGATGCCAGAAAAACATCAGGTGAAGTTAACACTATGTGATCCAACATGACACCCCTTGCACTCTAGCTTAGGAGCAGAAATTCCAAATGTAGTGTGCTGCAGAGCCAGAGATGAAACACAAGGGCATTTAAAGGGGTGTAAAAAATACCAGAGGAAAAAATGTGCAAAAGAAAAATGAGGTAGCCACACTCACACCTATTGCGCATATGCGATCGTAATACAAACTCACGTTGAGAAGTTTTTTATTTTCTAGCAATTTCGTTCCTTTTTAAATAGCACCTGTATATTTTTGGGACTTGTTGGAGTCGTCTTATGTGTGCTTGAGCATCAGACTCTAATAAATCCTTTGGTGAAACCATATCACACAATTTGACGCACTTTTATTTTTTCATGGTGATACATCATTTGGAAGCTTGCTGTGAGTATCCGTGTGAATCTGAAGATTGTGAAACATCCGAAAGATTGGGACAATCTCTGGCATCTGGACATCTGGACGTCTATGGTGGGATCTGAGATCCAATTCGCGCAGTTTGACCTCCCCCAGCAGGGGGTCACTGGGGATCTGGTAAGCTTCCATCTTTAAGTGGTGTTTAGAGGTGACGGGTCCATGTGGTCAAACACAATTTGATTAAGCAATCAAGCTTCAGCTATTTCTACACTCACATTGGAAATATACACTTTTGTTTTTGCAATATATACGGACACTTGAATATATCATTTTTCATATATAATTTTTCATATTTTTCTAAACACTTGATTTATTCCTAATAGTATTTGTGCATTGACTTTCACGTGTTTTTTTTGGCACTTTTGCACTTTAATTGTTCAATAGTTTTAGTAATATTTATTGGTCAAGCGCTGCACTTTTTTTCTTTTGTTATTGTCCCCAGTATCTTGGTTATGGTGTTCAGCTGCTGATTTCTTTATTGAGTTTTGCCAAGCGTGGATTTTTTTCGACTTATTTGTAAAAGAAAAATGAGTGTATGGGATTTTCCTACTTACTGTATATAAAAATTTAATAATAATGTAACTAAAAATAACAAATACTTTTGTTGCATTTCTAACTTTTAACCATTTAATTGGCACACTTATGCCATATATATGTCTTGCCACATATTTTATAAGATTAACATAAAAATGCGCAATAAGCATTTTTACTAATTTTAATCATCCAAATCAATCATAAAAGTTCAGGTGTATCTGAAAGTCAGAGTGAAAAAGTTCTTTGTCAGTTACCTAATGCCTGACCTTCATTTTATGTTCACTTTTAGATTTACAAGTGTTAAAGATGTTGCCTTACTGTATATATTTTGGCATATTGAAATATATTCTGTTCTTTTAAATTTAGTTTGATCCAGTCTTTATGTAACTATACAAAATGATATAATTTAGTGTGTGGTACAAATATCACATACGAGCTGACAAAGAAGGTGCCCGAGCATGCTGGTGAGTAAGAGATGATAGAAAGGAAAGCATTAAAAGAGCACTTGAAACAATTGTGCCTACATGTACAATGCTAAAATCAGAGAAATATTCTTTAAATCATGAGTGGAGATAAGAGATGGTGCTCTGGAGAATGCATGGAAACACTCAAGATAAACTGAGAGAATTCAATAAAACAAACCATTGTTTCTGCTTGTCCTTCAGCTAAGGGCAGAAATACCTCCACCAGTACCCTACTGCACTTGTTTTAATTGCTTCCCAATGCTAAAGTAATTAGCAGCTACATTATTCTGTCACTATTATCAGTGATATAATTAAGTATACAGACAGAACTGTGATGATCATAAACATTTAACTATTTTATTTTCACAAAACGAGCATGAAGCTGTATTAAGTGTATGCACTGTATAGCCCAACATTTTCTTTTTAGCTTTGAATAGAGTAAGAAATGAATGAATGAATGAATGAATGAAATACTTGTATAGCGCACAATGCGAACTGAATCGCATCTAGGCGCTGTGGCGAGCTTTGATGATCTGCTAAAAGAGGAAGGTCTTGAGTTTTTTCCTAAAAGCCAGGTGATTTTCTTCCAGGCGGATGTTGATTGGTAGAGCATTCCATAGCCGAGGCCCTTGGACAGCGAATCTTCGATCACCCTTGGATTTATACCGGGCTTTGGGCACGAGGAGGAGGTTTTTGTTGGCTGATCGAAGACTGCGGTTTGGTGTGTAATGATTTATTTTCTCCATTAGGTATTGCGGAGCTTCTCTATGCACGCATTTGTGGGTGAGGCAAAGGGTCTTGAACGTGATCCGATTTTTTACGGTTAGCCAATGTAAGCTCCTCAGTGAAGGAGAAATGGATTCCCAGGGTTTTTTTCCTGTTATCAGCCTTGCCGCCGTGTTTTGGATCAGTGGAAATGGTTAAACCTCCTGGTTATATTTTTTGCTGTCTGTGGTTGGGAGATTTTCCTTCACCTCCTGTCCCAAAGACATAATAGGAAGTAAGAGGAACTCTTTCTAAAGTGAAGGCAAATATCCTCTTAGGCAGTTGTAACTGGAACAGGTATCCCCAATGGAAGCTATACCATCTGTTCCTGTTATAGTGAGAACTGTAAAATTTTAGATTTTTCCATTACTTTCTTACTTGGTGACAGTGGTCACCGGAACATGGTTAAAAAGTCCAAAGGGGCTTTAGTCAGTTCATATTTTGGACTATTTGTGAACTTAATGAAGTAATAAAACCTTTTTAGGACTCTTCAACCATCAGTTTGGCGCTATTATTACATCTTTTATCCTTGGACATCTACTCTGGGTCCCCCATTTAGGGGCACAATGTCTCATGAGAGCAGCATCACCAGAGCTAGTGAGTTTTTTTTCATATTAACACCTTCCCGTCTGGCCTTTAACAGATTTGACTCCAGATACTGTAGATATAATACAATCAGAGCAACCCTAAGGCCCAATAACATGTTAAAAAATGCAAGCTGAACACCAAGGTAAATTTAAAAAATCCACAAAATAAAGTCTGATATATAACAGTGCAGTAAATTGTGTAAATGTAAAGTCTGTATAGAAAATCCATAGCCTGAAAAAGAGAGGATCTAAGTGCTCACTGTATGGTAAAATAATCCCGCTTTATTTGAATAAGACTTACGAGATTCCTTGTCTTGTTTCCAGCAAGTAAAAACACAGCCTACAACGGCTAAAGGAACACACGTTCCACTCGGATAGCAGCTGGTGACATCAAAGGTTGTGGCACCGCCTCCCGTACGAGACCTCGTCATCGGGGTGGAGTCACGGGGTCACTCATCATCTAATATAGATCAATCGTAACCATAAAGGGATGTGGGTGTGGCACTATTCCTCCTTTAAATGGAATTGGATAGAGAATGATTATGATAAAAAATACCAAGTGCTATAAGCTGAATCCCGAATGAGAATCCTTAGAAAAATGAGGGAGTGACATGGTGCTAATAATGAATGCTAGTGTGTTACACCCTCTGCCTCATGTGTGGTTGTGATGCGAGAGGTGTTCTGAAAGAGCAAGGTATCCTTCCTAATGCAATTGGGCCTTATTTACTTATTTATTTTTTTACTTTACAGCGGAGTCCGAATGCTGGGGGTGGCCTCTTGCGTGGTTCCAGTCTCAACACCCCTGGAAGTGGGGACAGGGAGTGCTGAGGCAGCGAAAGGGTGCAGGGCCTGCAGATTGAATATAGAGGCTTGAAGACACTGGATCCTCATGGAGGAAAAGGTGTAGACTGGTCACCGGAGGTGTTCAGCGGAAGCCAAGCAGGTATGCGGAAAAAACTGCATGTCAGGAACAAGCAAGGTTGGCAACTGGCTGGCAACGAGATAAAGGAACAGTAGGCATGTTCGTAGTCAAGGAGGAGCAGAGGTCTGGTAATGTGCTGGCAGTGAGGTACAAAGTCAAAAAGCAAGCCGAAGTAGAGAGTCCAAGCCAAGGTCAGTATATTAAATTCAGGAAGTAGTACGCAGGGGTGATCCAGAATAGTAGTCAAGGAAGCTGGGTAATCAGGAACAAGGTAACAGGTACAAACAGCAATCAGGTATCTCAGGAACGAGCTGAAGACAATCCAGCACTGGTATCAGGCCAGGACCCTGTTTATATATGGGGACATGTGTCAGGATTGGTGGACGTGGTCGTGCGTGCGTGAGTACGTACATACGTTCGTTTTGGCGCGCGAGTGCGTCCACATGTTCGTATTGGCGTGTGCGTGCGTCCGTTCATTCTGGAACTCGTTCGCCTCTGATGGGGACAACACGCATGGCTCTTGAAATGAAAATAAGCTGCTGCTACACGGACGGACATTCACACGGTGAGTTCCCTGACACTTATTATGAAGGTGAGCAGAATACACCTAATTTCTTGCTGAAATGTGTTGCACCCTCTGTAATAAGCTGGGTGTCCAAAAAGAGTGTATACATTTAAATTTAAGTAGCAAGAGGCTACTTGAGGAATGCTGTGATGCAGAGGATTATACATCGGCATGACTTCGCTGTTTTGGACAGCTAAAGGAAGATGTGCCACAAGACCGTCCTGTATTTAGAAACCACCAGTTTCATTCTAAAGCTTTTACTTTGAATTGTTCTCAGCTTTCCCATCTTTGGTGCAATGTCTATGTATATAGTTCTGTGCACCATTGTTACAATAATGACATGCATTAAAGGCTTTTGGATTACTTGGATTATTCTGCTATCAGTGAGTCAAACCTATTGAATGAGCCACATTTGTCCCACAGCTCTGCTTCTTATTAGGAAAAAAAGAAATTCCTATGCTTACTAGATAAGAGTTTCTACCAAAGAGCAGGCACAGGATGGTTCATGACAAATCATCCCCCTGGAGCAACTGGCTACAATTGCATTCTATCCTGTTTCATGTTTTCTATAATTATCTGGACGTGGTGGAGAGCTTTGACTGGACACCCCTCAACTCTTGCATTTCAGGTTTTGACCTCATTGCAGTGAGCGCTTATCCCCTCATTTGGAAATTGTATGAGACTTATTACTTGGAATGTTAAAAGTTTGCCTTCCTCACACAAACACATCTGATTATTATGTAATTTGAAAAAGCTTCAAGTAAATGTGGCGCTCTTGCAGGAATCATATTTTTTTGGCACTGACTGTTACTTTTTACAAAAAGTCTTGGGTTGGAACAGTAATTGAGGTTCTGCCTAGACAACGAAAATTTGGGGTACTCACATTAGTTAATAAGTGATCATCATGCTGTGTCATTCAACATGATGGTGAATTGGTGATATGCAAGATCCCAGATGGTCAATTCTAAAATTTTACGGAAAGGACCTTATTCCTATAAATGCCTATGCTCCAAATTCCTCCAATGTTTTTTTATGATTCTCTTTTGGATATGGTTCTAAAAAAGGAAATCCTTACTCAACTTATTGTAGGGGGGAAACATTAATGTGGTGATCAACTCCCTGGAGGATAGATCTGCACAGCATTCACCAAAAAATAAACTCTTAGCCCTTGTACACACGGTCGGACATTCCGACAATAAAATCCGTCAGACAAAGTTGTCGGAAAATCTGATCGTTCGTAACGTGATGGCATTATTTAGTTATGATGGGACTGTGTTCAGGCTAGTAGCCAATAGCTTTGGTCTAGGAATTTGATCTGAGCATGCGTGGCACTTTGTCCGATCGGAATTCTCTACAAACGATCGGACAAAGTCCGATTGGATCATGTTGTCAGAAAATTTTTATATCCAGCTCTCAAACTTTGTTGGTCGGACATTCCGACAGAAAAAGTCCGGATTATCCGACAACACGGTCCGATCGGACATTTTCCGTTGGAATGTCCGACCGTGTGTACAAGGGCTAAAATATGCAGGGAGTTAACTTGTAAGGGCTATTGATATTGCGGTGTGTGTGGGGAGTCCTCACAAACCAATAGAGGCACCGAGACCCATTGAGCCTTGATTTATATGTATTTCACATAAAACTCTATTTGGTATTGACACATTTCTAGTATCATAATTGTATATTCCAACAGTGGCGTAGCACCAATTAGTGCAAAGTGTGCAGTGCACATGGGCCCCAAGGGGGGGGGCCACAATGCTCTGACCCACTCTACTCCCATGGTTCAGACAAGCCTGAGGTGCTGCAGCTGTGCCTATAACTTTCCACTGTATGGCTCCTGTTACATGATCCATTTGACTCAATTCTCACTCATATACAGATCCTGTTACTGGAGCTAAAAAGAGGGGCATGTACTGCTTCTCTGGAGGGGGATGGGGTGCTGATGTCATCCACTGGAGCCTGGGAGACACAAAATCTCTCATGCCTGTGAAAGAAAGATCTGAGATGCTAATATGAGGTCGGTGAATTTAGGTATAGAGGGGAACTGTGTAGATGAGATGGATGTGGGGTGGGGAAGACTGAGCATGGGGGGGCTGGGGAAACTTAAGATGGAGGGTGGACTGAGGATGGTTGGGGGGGGGGACTGAGGATGGTTGGGGGGACTAAGAAGACTGAGGATGGGGGGACTGAGAAGAGTGAGGATGGGGAAGCTGGGTAGACAGGGGGTGGGAAGACTAAGGATGGTGGGGAGTGGGAAGACTGAGGATGGTGGGGCTGGAAAGACTGAGAATGGGGGGGGTCTGGGAAGACTGAGGATGGAGACGGGACTGAGGACATTTAACTCTTATGCCGCACACACACGATCGGACTATCCGGCGGGCAATTCGATCGTGTGGGCTCCAGCAGACATTTTCTATACAAAGGTCCGGCGGACTTAGAAATAAGACTTGCTTCAAAATTGTCCACCGGACTCGGCTTTTAGCGGACAATCCGTTCGTCTGTGTGCTAGTCTGGCGGACTAAAACCGACGCTAGGGCAGCTATTGGCTACTGGCTATGAACTTCCTTATTCTACATCATAACGTTCAAATCCGCCAGACTTTTGAAGTTATCGTGTGTGGCCAAGTCCGTTCGCTTGAAAGTCCAGCGGACATCAGCTACAAAGGCCGCCGGATTTTACACCGGACTAAGGTCGCTGGATAGTCCGATCGTGTGTACACAGCACTAGGCCCCTTTCACACAGGTGTCCCATTTGTTTCATTAGATCAGTCACTTTTTCAAAGAACAAATTGATTCAGTTTACATCAGTTTTTCATAGGTTTTACATCAGTATTTAAACAGTTTTTATGTCAGTTGTTTTACATCCACTACCAATGCAAAAACTGACCTTTTGTCTGTTTACAACCGTTTTTCCTCTGTTCTGTTTCTTAATGGAACAAAAATAGGGCTTTGATTAGGCCATTTAAAAAAAGGATGTTGGCGGCTGTGGATGCAAACAGATGTAAAAGGATGATCATTCGTTTACATCTGTTTTTCCATAGGGATGCACTGATATCCATCCCGTCAACTGATGGATAAAAAACAGACAAACGGAACACCCATGTTAAAGGGGCCTTAAGTAGTTAATACTAAAATTGTTACATTGGAACATTTGGCTGATTGAGGATAGCCCATAGCTAAATATTTTCCATAAACCATAATCAATATCTACAGATAAAGAAGCTGCTAATGGAAGTTTCAATAGAGTACGATTTAGAGAGGAGGCTTATGTTGAATTCAATGACTCTATGCTTTATTTTTGTTCTTTAAATGCTATGGTACATAGACAGCGAACCACAGCTAGCATACAGCTGGAATTGTGTCACAGATTTCGTAGTTACAGGCCTGTGTGTATGTAATTTACATGGACAGTACCTTTCAATGTAATTGCAGTATCTATAATGTACTTTTGTATCTTTGTAAAATAAAAACAAATGTTCATGAAAAAAAAAAACAAATGCTTTACATTTGTTTTAAAAACGGCTATGGGGTTTATTGGTTGGATTTACTTGTGTGCTCTAGATTTTTCAGTCTGGAATTTTACAATAGTGTAGTGATGGATATGATATGGTGAGTGTAGTTAATAATTACCATATGTACTAAGTACAAGCTTTCACTCCAGGCTACTGTGACTTACCAATTCATATAAGTGTAACAAGAGAGCATAACATGTACTCATACATGGAAGTCTACAAAGCGATCTGAAGTTTTCATTATGCACCATAAAATTGATTTCCAGTTGGGTTTAGAGGCCACTAGTGTTACATCATTAGCGAGTAAATCAATCATAACAATGTTTACCTATGAGAAGGAAAATAGATTTGATTTAATCTTAAACTGCTAGTCAGTTATGCAGTCCCTCATTAGTAACGTGGACTGTATTGTATTTGATCTCTGTATACTTTCGTATGACCATTTTTAATTTCCATAATATTTACTGAGGTTTAAAAAATGCAACACAAACATTGCTTAAAAGGATATGATATAAAGCAGATGTAGTTAAACTAATTCTCAATAATTACAGTAAAATATAGCAATTACTAGAAGCTGAGAGCAAAGAAGAAGACATAAAGGGCCAATTGAGTCAATTTAGGTTCTGTTTGTCATCCCAATCTTAGCCATTATGGGGCTAATTCAGCAGATCTAAAAAAAAAAAAAAAAAAAAAAAAGTGAAAGGAATACTAAACTGGGGCTGCTGCTTATGGCAACCAGTTAGGTTTCACTTTTCATTGTATGGGAAACACAAACAAGTATTCAGGTGCTGTGTGCAGCAATAGTGATTTTTCTTCTCTAATACTCTTGTCCAGTTTTGGAGTATCAACCTTATTACCTGTTTTTCAAATCGATGCCGCCATATAGTGGCTTGGCATACTATATTTATGTAATAATAATTTTCTGAACCCAATAGAGAAAAATATTTTTCATTTAGCAATGCTGGTTCCTCAAGTGAAAGGAAAGGCTCATGCTTTACAAAAAAAAAAAAAAATATATATATATATATATATATATATATATATATATACACAATATCTCCCAAAAGTGAGTACACCCCTCACATTTTTGTAAATACTTTATTATATCTTTTCATGTGACACTGAATAAATTACACTTTGCTACAATGTAAAGTAGTGAATGTACAGCTTGTATAAGTGTAAATTTGCTGTCCCCTCAAAATAACTCAAAACACAGCCATTAATGTCTGGCAACAAAAGTGAGTACACCCCTAAGTGAAAAATGTCCAAATTGGACCCAAAGGGTCAATATTTTTTGTGGCCACCATTATTTTCCAGCAGTGCCTTAACCCACTTGGGCATGGCGTTCACCAGAGCTTCACAGATTGCCACTGGAGTCCTCTTCCACTCCTCCATGACCACATCACGGAGCTGGTGGATGTTAGAGCTTAAGCTCCTCCACCTTCCGTTTGAGGATGCCCCACAGATGCTCAAAAGAGGTTTAGGTCTGGAGACATGCTTGGCCAGTCCATTACCTTTAATATCAGCTTCTTTAGCAAGGCAATGGTTGTCTTGGAGGTGTGTTTGGGGTTGTTATCATGTTGAAATACTGCCCTGCAGCCCAGTCTCCAAAAGGAGATCATGCTCTGCTTCAGTATGTCTCAGTACATGTTGGCATTCATGGTTCCCTCAATGAACTGTAGCTCCCCAGTGTCGGCAGCACTCATGGAGCCCCAGACCATCACACTCCTACCAGCATGCTTGACTGTAGGCAAGACACACCTGGTTGCCGATACACACGCTTGACACCATCTGAACCAAATAAATTTATCTTGGTCTCATCAGACCATAGGACATGGTTCCACTAATCCATGTCTTTGGTCTACTTGTCATGTGCATCATCTTTAGAAGAGGCTTCCTTCTGGGATGACAGCCATGCAAACCAGTTTGATGCAATGTGCAGCGTATGGTCTGAGCACTGACAGGCTGACCCAGCACTCATACGTCTATTTCCCAAAGACAACCTCTTTGCTATGACGCTGAGCATCTGACCTCAATTTCTTTGGTCGACCACAACGAGGCCTGTTCTGAGTGGAACCTGTCCTGTGGCCAAGACCAGTTTATGGTCTTGGCCACCATGCTGCAGCTCAGTTTCTGGGAAAATGGCTAATTATGCCCAACTTGGACATTTTCACTTAGGGGTGTGCTCACTTTTGTTGCCAGTGGTTTAGACATTAATGGCTGTGTTGGGTTATTTTGAGGGGACAGCAAATTTAGTTATACAAGCTGTACACTCACTACTTTACATTGTAGCAAAGTGTCATTTGTTCAGCGTTGTTACATGAAAAGATATACTTTAATAAAATATGTACAAAAATGTGAGGGATGTACTCACTTTTGTGAGATACTGTATATATATATATATATATATATATATATATATATATTTGGTATACTTTGGTATACTTACCTGATCTGGGTAGTGGTTTTGCACAGAACAGCCCCAATCCTCCTCTTCTCTGGTCCCCTGCTGGTGCTCCTGGCCTTTCCCATTTGCAGAGTTCCCCCATACCAAGCCACTTGCTAGTGAGCTAGTGCGTGCTCACTCCTGAGCCATTTGTGTGTGTTCGTAAGAGACACAGAGCGCAGCTCAGCCCGCCCCCCTCCTCACTGGCTGATGACAGCGTGGGAGCCAATGAGGAGGCAAAGACTGAGACCCTGGAAAGCCACTGCTCTCACCAGGAGCATATAATTAAATCAGCATGCCCATGTGCAAGATAAAAATTTGGACCATAGGTAGTTAAAAAAAAAGAAAAATTCAGCAAAAAGTGTGTTTGCTATAAATTGCACTAAATAAGAGTCTGAGATTACTTACAGTGCAGAATAGGGAATGTACAGTGCAGAGTGTATGGTGCTGGGTAGTATGTGCAGGAGAGGAGTATAGAGTGTATGAAGGTGGGCAGTATGTGCAGGGAGAGGAGTGCAGAGTGTATTGGGGTGGGTAGTATGTGCAGGAGAGGAGTGCGGAATGTATGGCGGTGGGTAGTAGAGGTGAGTAGTATGTGCAGGAGAGGAGTGCAGATTGTATGGCAGTGAGTAGTATATGCACATGAGGAGTGCGGAGTGTATGGGGATTGGTAGTATTTGCAGGAGAGGAATGTGAAGTGTATGCTGGTGGGTAGTATGTGCAGGAGATGAGTGCAGTCTCCAGTGCTGGCCCCTTTTACATAAGAGTTCATAGAGCTCCCCTTAAGCGTCTCCCCTTACCTTAGTGTATTCACTCTCCCTTACATCAGTGACCTAGTGCAGACTTTGTGTAGCCACCGGAGGTTGAAACTTCCTGTCACTGACCTCCTCCAATGTTGGCTTATGTGCAGGGCAGTCAGGCACAGTTCTCTGGGCGGGTTCTTTCATACTATCCTCTGTCCTCTTCTCTAAGTTCTCCTCTAGAGTCCATGTCCAGTCTTCCAGTGAGTGACACAGTCCTGGCCAGGGTGGCCGGTGACCCTTACCCCCCCATTCCATCACTCACTTCTACACCCCCCCCATTCCACTACTCTCCTCTGTACCTACCCATCCCCTACGCCAACACTCACTAGTCTGGAGGCATCTTCCCATCAGTGGGGGGTCTCTCTCCCCTCCATGGACTTTAACTGGCCTTTCTTCTCTTTGTCTGTTCCCCATCCATCAAAGAGTACAGAAGGAGACAAAATGATTAAAAAACCTCCCAACATCCAACCTGTCCTCATACAGCACAGCATATTCCATCATCTCCATCCTCCTTTCCATCCTCTACCATCTGTCCCACTCATTAGAGGTCCCTCCATCAGTGTCACTCAACACTGACAGCTGGGAGCAGACACACTTACTGCCCCCCATGTTGGATTCCTTTAGTCCACCTTGTCCGAGGGCTGGATGGGAGTCAGCAATCAATGGGAAAAGCTTAGCAGGTGGGACACGGTGGGCGGGGCTTATAGAACGGGACCCAATGGGCTGTTTTTTTTTTTTAAACAGCACTGTTAGTGCAGTCCATGTTTGAAAGAAGCAGGGAGAGAAGGCGCGGCACAGGCAGTTGCAAGGTCCAGAGGAGAAAGATTTTTTCCTCCAACTCAATGCTGGGGGTGGACAAACCACGTGGTTGGTTGCTAGATGCCAGACGCCCTTAGCAACCAACCACTAATGCTGCCTAGTGTTTATAGAGCTCGGCTGTGGAAATAAAGATTGTTTAGAGCTGTACTCTGGGATTTTGTGTGGGGGGGGGGGGGGGGGTGCAGCACACTAATATGACAGGGGAGCTGCATGGCTTGCCAACTTAATCCAGGGTCACAGGGTGTGTCACACAACCGCTCAGCCTCAGCAAGAGTTTTGTTCCTGCCACCTGACATCCACACTCCAGCAGCTTCAAGTCCTCACAAGCGGCACTTCTCTTGCACTTTGCACAGCCCCGTTCTCCAACCTTAGACAATATAGAATGCGGCACAGCAAGCCTGTCAGGCATATCACTCAGCCAAGCACTAGTTTCAGTGGCTGTGGAAGGCAGCGGCCAGATCTATAGACTAGGCATCGACAAATACGGCTGCTGCCTCCGCTTGTGTTTGTCAAATTAAAGAAAATGCCCCAAAGCTACCAGCCTGTTATGCCACTTAGGACCCAGAAATGTAAATTTTATGTTTGGATGATTTCTTACTCCATGTTGGCAGAATGTGATAGGTCACAGTGGGCCCCCCCACCGCACACCCTGCACACATGGATGATACGCCACTGGCTCTCATGCATATTGCAAGCTAGAGATAGGGCTCCAGTAAGTATTAGGGGGGGTTGCGGGGGGAAGCTGCACACAGAAGGTTTTTTACATCCATACCTAGTAATGGCGGCAATCTGGAATTTTTATCAGGACTGCGATATTACGGCAGACAAAATGCTTTTGACACATTTTTGGGACCATTGACAATTATACAGCGATCAGTGCTATAAAAATGCACTGATTACTGTATAAACGTCACTGGCAGGGAAGGAGTTAACACTAGGGGGCGATCAAGGGGTTAACTGTGTTCTCTATGTGTGTTCTAACTGTAGGGGGATGTGACTGACCAGGGGAAGAGAGAAATCGGTATTCATACTTTGTATGAACACACGATCTGTCTCCTCTCCCCTGAAAGAACCGGGATGTGTGTGTCTACACACACACCTCCCGGTAGTGATGGCCGAACGGTTCGCCCGGCGGTCGTTTCGCGGCGAATTTCCGACTTTCGCCGTCCGCGGGTTCGAACGCCTTTTTCCGTCGTTCGCCCCGGCGGACTTACGTGTTTAATGTATACAAGAACTTTAACCTTTCGTGACACGTTTATCATGTGTTACAGGACAACCAATTGAGACATGACAGCTCATGGACACTTGGACATTCCCCCTAACCTATAAATACACCCGATCCGGTGGCCATTTTACATTCTTTCTTCTGTCACTGTAGGGAAAGGATCCTGTGTGGAGTAGGGACAGAGAAAACGCTAGCTATTTGGTACACAAAAGTTCTTTTCAGGACTGGTATAGGTGTTAGGTCAGCAGCCTGAGTTTCTTTTGTCAGTTTAGATAAAGGGACAGAGCGCTGTATGCTGCTATTTTAGGGACAGCTCAGCCAGATTAGTCTTTCTTCATCATCATCATCATCATCATCATTAGCTGTTACTATCAGGTCCACAAAAGAGCTGTTCCAGCTAATCGTTCCAGCCTACTCTTTTTTGCCAATTTGTATAGGGACAGGCAGGAAGCAGTGTGTCAGGCAGTGAGGATAATTTTAAAGACTTGCTGTTACTATTAGTTCCACAAAGGTTCTTTTCAGGACTGGTATCAGTGGTACGGTAATAGGCTTGTACACGTATAATATTCTTTCTTCCAAATATAGAAAGAATATTATACTTGACTGCTGCCCTTCTGCTGCAGTCTGCTAATCATTCACAACTCACTTGTTCCACAAAGCTCTTTATCAGGACTGGTAACTTGGTCTGTCTAGGGTGCTACGGTACATAGGCTTGGGTGCGGTACAGTCTGCTGTTCTGTAAGGACCGCTATCGGTCCACAATACATAGGGTTGCCGTGCACTACTGCTGACCGCTGCCCTATACTGCAGCAGTCCTTCATTGGTATAGGGACTGACGTACAGTCTGCTAATCACTAACACACAACCTGCTTGGTCCACAAAAGTTCTTATAAGGACTGGTAACTTGGTATAGGGTGCTACGGTACATAGGCCTGAGTGCGTTACAGTCTGCTGTTCTGTAAGGACCGCTATCGGTCCACAATACATAGGGTTGCCGTGCACTACTGCTGACCGCTGCCCTATACTGCAGCAGTCCTTCAGCGGTATAGGGACTGACGTACAGTCTGCTAAACACTAATACACAACCTGCTTGGTCCACAAAAGTTCTTATAAGGACTGGTAACTTGGTATAGGGTGCTACGGTACATAGGCTTGAGTGCGGTACAGTCTGCTGTTCTGTAAGGACCGCTATAGGTCCACAATAGATAGGGTTGACGTGCACCACTGCTGACCGCTCACCTATACTGCAGCAGTCCTTCAGCGGTATAGGGACTGACGCACAGTCTGCTAAACACTAACACACAACCTGCTTGGTCCACAAAAGTTTTTATAAGGACTGGTAACTTGGTATAGGGTGCTACGGTACATAGGCCTGAGTGCGTTACAGTCTGCTGTTCTGTAAGGACCGCTATCGGTCCACAATACATAGGGTTGCCGTGCACTACTGCTGACCGCTGCCCTATACTGCAGCAGTCCTTCATTGGTATAGGGACTGACGTACAGTCTGCTAATCACTAACACACAACCTGCTTGGTCCACAAAAGTTCTTATAAGGACTGGTAACTTGGTATAGGGTGCTACGGTACATAGGCCTGAGTGCGTTACAGTCTGCTGTTCTGTAAGGACCGCTATCGGTCCACAATACATAGGGTTGACGTGCACCACTGCTGACCGCTGCCCTATACTGCAGCAGTCCTTCAGCGGTATAGGGACTGACGTACAGTCTGCTAAACACTAATACACAACCTGCTTGGTCCACAAAAGTTCTTATAAGGACTGGTAACTTGGTATAGGGTGCTACGGTACATAGGCTTGAGTGCGGTACAGTCTGCTGTTCTGTAAGGACCGCTATCGGTCCACAATACATAGGGTTGCCGTGCACTACTGCTGACCGCTGCCCTATACTGCAGCAGTCCTTCATTGGTATAGGGACTGACGTACAGTCTGCTAATCACTAACACACAACCTGCTTGTTCCACAAAAGTTCTTATAAGGACTGGTAACTTGGTATAGGGTGCTACGGTACATAGGCTTGAGTGCGGTACAGTCTGCTGTTCTGTAAGGACCGCTATCGGTCCACAATAGATAGGGTTGACGTGCACCACTGCTGACCGCTGCCCTATACTGCAGCAGTCCTTCAGCGGTATAGGGACTGACGTACAGTCTGCTAAACACTAATACACAACCTGCTTGGTCCACAAAAGTTCTTATAAGGACTGGTAACTTGGTATAGGGTGCTACGGTACATAGGCTTGAGTGCGGTACAGTCTGCTGTTCTGTAAGGACCGCTATCGGTCCACAATAGATAGGGTTGACGTGCACCACTGCTGACCGCTGCCCTATACTGCAGCAGTCCTTCAGCGGTATAGGGACTGACGTACAGTCTGCTAAACACTAATACACAACCTGCTTGGTCCACAAAAGTTCTTATAAGGACTGGTAACTTGGTATAGGGTGCTACGGTACATAGGCTTGAGTGCGGTACAGTCTGCTGTTCTGTAAGGACCGCTATAGGTCCACAATAGATAGGGTTGACGTGCACCACTGCTGACCGCTCACCTATACTGCAGCAGTCCTTCAGCGGTATAGGGACTAAGAGTTTTGTCACAGGGTCATTTAAAAAATGACATGCAGAGGAAGAGGCAGGCCCTTCCGCAGGGGTGGTAGGGGTAGGGCAGGAGCAACAGGCTTGAGCCAAAGTGGGAAGTTGCAGAAGGTGCGTTCAATTACTTTAAAGGATGCACCAGACTTGGTTGAGTGGCTCGCTCAGCCTTACTCTTCTGCACCCTCCTCATCCTCTCGATCTGCACCCTCTTCTTCACTCTCTGCTATGTGCACCCCCAAAGACACTACCACCAACAACACGACCACCACCACCACCACCACATACCTTCCGCTTGAGTCACTGGAATTATTTTCCGATCCATATCAAGAGGACATTTCTGATGCGCAGCCACTCTTGGTATTGGATCAGGAAGAGGAGGTAGCAACAAGCGCTACTCAGCAGTCTGACGCCAGTACCCAGATCAGCCCAAGGAGGAGGTTGGTCCCCGGTGTTGCTGCCTACTCTACTTATAGCGGTGGGGAAGGTGACGTTGATGATGACGTGTCTAGTGATGTCACGTGGGTGCCCACAAGAGAGGAAGAGGAGGGGAGTTCAGAGGGAGATATGGACCAGCAGATAGGGAGGAGAAGCAGCAATGACTTACATTGCACAGCAGGGACAAAGCAGACTGCAAATGTATCAGGAGCGAGTCATCGACCATGTACGGTCACATCTGGCGCTCCCAGGACACCGGCACATGGCTCCGCAGTGTGGGCTTTTTTTAACGTGTCCGCTGCTGACAATAGCGTTGCCATCTGCAATCTTTGCAGTCAACGCGTTAGTCGCGGTAAGCCCAATACTCACCTAGGGACGACCGCCTTAAGAAGGCACATGAGCAGCCATCACCGAGCCCAGTGGGAGCAACGGAACACACAAAGCCACACTGCAGGCTCTCACCGTCCAGCCTCGTCTTCTACTTCTCCTTCTCCTCTCTCCTCACAATTGTCCTCCACTCCACCTTCCATCACGCCAAGCTCACATTTTTCTGCAAAAAGGCAGGCTTCCGTGGGCCTAATGTTTGAGCGTAAAAAAATGATGACGCCGGATAACCCTCTTGCCCAACGGTTGGCGGCTGGCTTGTCAGAACTCATAGCCCGCCAACTACTGCCATATAAACTGGTGGACTCGGAGGCCTTTCGCAAATTTGTGGCCATTGGAACACCACAATGGAAGGTCCCAGGAAGGAAGTATTTCTCAGAGAAGGGCATCCCAGAGCTATATGGCCATGTTCAGCGGCAAGTGAATGTATCTCTGGCACACAGTGTCGGTGCCAAGATACATCTGACCACAGACACGTGGTCTAGCAAACACGGGCAGGGAAGGTATATCAGTTTTACTGCCCACTGGGTGAACCTTCTGACGGCCGTCAAGCATGTAACCCGTGGCACCCGTGTAGATTTGGTTTTACCGCCACGGATTGCATGCAGGCCTGACTCTTCTTCTCCTCCTCCTACTCCATCCTCCTCCCTCTCCTCCTCAGCTGCCTCCTCCTTTTCCGCTGCTAGCGTCTCTTCCACTGCACCGCCCAAGCTCCCCAGAACCTATTCCACATGCCAGGTGAGACGTTGCCATGCCGTGCTGCGTCTGTTGTGCCTGGAAGCAAAGAGCCACACTGGCCCGGCACTCCTTTCAGCTTTGCGTTCACAGGCAGATGAGTGGCTAACACCGCTCAATTTGACAGTTGGTAAAGTGGTGTGTGACAACGGTGCCAATCTGCTTAGCGCATTGAAACAGGGCAAAATCACGCACGTGCCGTGCATGGCACACGTCTTAAACTTGGTCGTGCAGCGATTCCTTGTCAAATACCCTGGGGTCCAGGACATCTTGCGGCAGGCAAGGAAAATCTCGGCCCATTTCAGAAGATCTTACACGGCCATGGCTCGCCTTGCTGACATTCAGCGGCGACACCATCTGCCGGTCAGACGTCTTATTTGCGATTGCCCGACGCGATGGAACTCAACCTTCTATATGCTTGATAGGCTGCTCCAGCAGAAACGTGCAGTTAACGTCTACCTGTATGAACTCTGCGAAAGAAACGGTTCTGGGGAGCTGGGTTTTTTTTCACCGCGCCAGTGGCTGCTCATGCGCGACACATGCAGACTTCTGCGGCCATTTGAGGAGATCACCAAACTGGTCAGTCGCAGCCATGGCGCCATCAGTGACATGGTACCTTATGCCTTCTTTCTGGAGCGTGCATTGCGTCGTGTCATTGATCAGGCTGTGGAGGAGCAGGAGCGGGAAGATGAGGAAGTCGCAATGCTGGATGAATTCCCAGGGGGGGCTACTCTATCTGAGACAAGTCAACAACAGGAGTCTGATGAGGAGTCAGAGGAGGATGGTGCCGGGGCGGATGAGCAGGAGCAAGAAGAGCATGCTTTAAACCTTTCTGGGATCCCTGTTGTGCGAGGATGGGGAGAGGAGAATGAAGAGGACGACATTATCCTGGATGATGAGCAGGAGCCAGGCCACCACACCGCTTCCACTTTAGTGCAAATGGGGGCCTTCATGCTCCAGTGTTTTAATAGGGACCCCCGTATAAAAAGCATGAGGGTCAAGGACCAGTACTGGGTGGCAACGTACTTAGACCCCCGGTACAAACACAAAATGGCGGAAATGTTACCGCCGTCGCAGAGGGCTGTCAGAATGCAGCACTTCCAGGCCTTGCTTCGAGAAATGCTGCATTCTGCTTTTGCGTGCGCTGGCAGAGGAGCAATTCCCACTCCCAGAGAAGGATTTGCGGGTACCAATCCAACAGCGCCTGCAAGAAGAGGCCGGTTTGAAGATGTGTTGGTGACTTCGGATATGAGGTCATTCTTTCAGCCGACCCATCGACAGGTGTCATCCGGATCCAGCATCAGGGAACGCCTAGACCGTCAGGTGTCCGACTACATTGGGTTAACGGCCGATGTGGACGCTCTGAGGAGTGATGAACCCCTAGACTACTGGGTGGGCAGGCTTGACCTCTGGCCAGAGCTTGCCCAATTTGCAATCGAACTGTTGGCTTGCCCCTCATCCAGTGTCCTGTCCGAAAGGACGTTCAGCGCAGCAGGGGGGATTGTGACCGATAAGCGTACTCGCCTAGCTCACCACAGTGTTAACTACCTCACATTTCTAAAAATGAATGAGGCATGGATCTCGGAGGAATTCAACACATGTGATCAGTAGACCATGTATATGTCTATAAACAATTTTTGGAATCAAGCACACAGACCTTCTTAATTCATTTGGCTCACTTCCCTGACCCAAAAAAGCACACCGTACTATATGCCCCTACCCTCCTCTTTGAAGAGGTTGAGCGGTGTCATATTTCTACTGGGGCTGCTTATTATGAGGGGTTCCCACCATCCCTGTGCTGTGCTGACTTCCTCCTGGGTGTTCTTATTATGAGGGGCTCCCACCATCCCTGTGCTGTGCTGACTTCCTCCTGGGGGTTCTTATTATGAGGGGATCACACCATCCCTGTGCTGTGCTGACTTCCTCCTGGGGCTGCTTACGGTGCTGCTGTCAGCGCTGTATGTCACGGAGCTGCTGTCAGCGCTGTATGTCACGGAGCTGCTGTCAGCGCTGTATGTCACGGAGCTGCTGTCAGCGCTGTATGTCACGGAGCTGCTGTCAGCGCTGTATGTCACGGAGCTGCTGTCAGCGCTGTATGTCACGGAGCTGCTGTCAGCGCTGTATGTCACGGAGCTGCTGTCAGCGCTGTATGTCACGGAGCTGCTGTCAGCGCTGTATGTCACGGAGCTGCTGTCAGCGCTGTATGTCACGGAGCTGCTGTCAGCGCTGTATGTCACGGAGCTGCTGTCAGCGCTGTATGTCACGGAGCTGCTGTCAGCGCTGTATGTCACGGAGCTGCTGTCAGCGCTGTATGTCACGGAGCTGCTGTCAGCGCTGTATGTCACGGTGCTGCTGTCAGCGCTGTATGTCACGGAGCTGCTGTCAGCGCTGTATGTCACGGAGCTGCTGTCAGCGCTGTATGTCACGGTGCTGCTGTCAGCGCTGTATGTCACGGAGCTGCTGTCAGCGCTGTATGTCACGGAGCTGCTGTCAGCGCTGTATGTCACGGAGCTGCTGTCAGCGCTGTATGTCACGGAGCTGCTGTCAGCGCTGTATGTCACGGAGCTGCTGTCAGCGCTGTATGTCACGGAGCTGCTGTCAGCGCTGTATGTCACGGAGCTGCTGTCAGCGCTGTATGTCACGGTGCTGCTGTCAGCGCTGTATGTCACGGAGCTGCTGTCAGCGCTGTATGTCACGGAGCTGCTGTCAGTGCTGTATGTCACGGAGCTGCTGTCAGCGCTGTATGTCACGGAGCTGCTGTCAGCGCTGTATGTCACGGTGCTGCTGTCAGCGCTGTATGTCACGGAGCTGCTGTCAGCGCTGTATGTCACGGAGCTGCTGTCAGTGCTGTATGTCACGGAGCTGCTGTCAGCGCTGTATGTCACGGAGCTGCTGTCAGCGCTGTATGTCACGGAGCTGCTGTCAGCGCTGTATGTCACGGTGCTGCTGTCAGCGCTGTATGTCACGGAGCTGCTGTCAGCGCTGTATGTCACGGAGCTGCTGTCAGCGCTGTATGTCACGGAGATGCTGTCAGCGCTGTATGTCACGGAGCTGCTGTCAGCGCTGTATGTCACGGAGCTGCTGTCAGCGCTGTATGTCACGGTGCTGATGTCAGTGCTCTGTATTACGGTGCTGCTGTCAGTGCTCTGTATCTCCTGCACCCTCTTGTTTGCCTACCCTGGTCCCTGACCTTCCCTCTCCTCCATTGCCTTCATTAGCTCCATAGTCCTGAATTGTCAGAACAATTTCCCAAATAAAAAAAAAATGCTTGTAGTTATCGATCCCAAATTCACCTCATACATGTATTATGCTATTGTCCAGGTGGTGGGACTACGTGCTACCCCCTAATAATTACCCCGTGGCCGCAAATTCGACCTAAAGGTTTGCGAAATTCGCCTCCCATTGAAGTCAATGGAGCCCGCGGCGAACGGTCGTTTTCGCGAACGTTTGTGTCCGTTCGCGTTTCGCGTTCGCGAAACGTCCCGTCGGAAGTTCGTCCATCACTACCTCCCGGTTCTCGCTCTGTCACAAGCGATTGCGAGTGCCCGGCGGTCATCGCACCAGAAGAGGCACTCGCATCGGCTCCGGGCACACCTAGTGGTCAAAAGGCGAAGCAACGTAAGCTAACACCGCTTCGCCCAGCCGTGCCATTCTGACGTAAAACTGCGGCGGCTGGTTGGCAAGCAGTTGATGACTATTATTTATATAAATATATTAGTATATATTTTTTATTATATCAGTTTTATTTATATACATTTTATCCATATACTATAAATATTATTCTTAGTACATTATGAAGGCCACATTTTTTTTAGTCCGTAGAAAAAATAAACAGTATTCTTCACCTACACAAGTTTTATTCAACTTATTAGATGTCTGGAAAACAGTAACAGGAAACTGTAACAATAGTAAACAGGGATATAAAGAAACATGATAAAACCTCCAAAATTCTTTTTTGTGAATAAAATTACATTTTACATGAGAAAAAATAAATAAAAAACTTTTGCATTTGTCTTAATATACTGTAACATACTGTACATGTAAATGGTCAGGTGGTTCTGGTTGGAGAGTCACTTCCCTTTTTAATCATAGCGATAAGCTTTTTAATAAATTCACAGAGAGGGGAAATCATCACATGTATCTCAGTTTTTCTGGAATGAGCTTTCTCAAAATTTCCCATCAATATCTCTAGAGACACCATAAATGTATTTACATGTTAGTATGTGCCCTACCTCTGTTTGTGGTACTCAGCTGATACCTGGAGTTGAGAAACAGAGACAATCCTCCTAATCTCTTAAAACATAATTGGGCAATACAAGTCTACACATTTCTGGAATTCTCCTACCTAATTTCCTATACCCTCAATCACTCGCACTTCACCTTTCTTGGTACTTATTAGCGGCACTAGATTAACATGACAGATTTCTCACAAAGAAACTAAAGTTTTAAAATATAGATAAGCAAGTCATGTACAGTCACATAATTACTCTGTGAGCTAACCTTGTCCCCACCCACCTTGTGCTCCCCCCATCAGAGAACACCACTTGTCACTTACATGGGGGGCCTAGTTGTAGAATCCAACCACTGAAGAGGTTAGTACTTCTCCTCCCAGCTACCAGCCCACTGAAAACATACAACATAACCTCAGTTACATGCTACATCAGAGGAATTCAGCAAATAACCTGTGAGCATCTTTTTTCATGTTAGTTTTTTATTTTTTTATTTATTAAGGCGTGTCCCACTGTACTTTTTTGTTAATTTTTGTTACAGCCTATTTCCCTCTTGACGTTATATATTTTATTTTCTTTGCTACACTTGGATATATTTCAGTTAACTATTTATTTCCTAAATATGCAGGTCAAGTGGATGAAAGGTTTTGGTAGTATTTTATAATTAGTAAAGTAAATGGCAAATGTTTATTTAAGCAAACCTGTTTGCTCTGCAATTGAATAGGTTGATGACGACAATTTCCTTAAAAAAAAAAAAAAAAAAAAATTGTGAAATTACCAATGAGCTGTTACATGTACTGTTAGTTATACTAAGCATACATAAATCAAGGTTTCCTTCACCTCACCTTCTGGACCATGACATTCAATATCTTTCAAAAAACAAATGTCTCATAATTTATGCATAGATGGTATAAACAAATCAGAAAAACTGTTGATTTGTCAATGCCAATTGAGATTCAAAAATTTTAAGAAGAATGACCACACCTGTCATAATGGAAGTGCGCAGGCTGCCATTGCTGACTTCATGAAAAAAATGCAAGTTGCTTTTCTATGTCTGACTTACGTTGAAATCAGAGACCCAAAACACTTATGCTTTAATTAGGTGTCTTATCCCTAAATTTGTACTGGGTCAGCAACTTAAACAGTTTAGATCCCAAAGTATTATGCCCCATACACACGATCTGGCTTTCCGACAACAAAACCATGGATTTTTGTTGGAAGGTTGTTGGCTCAAACTTGTCTTGCATACACATGGTCGCACAAATGTTGGCCATCAATTACGAACGTAGTGACGTACAAGACGTACGCCGAGCCTATAAAAAGGAAGTTCAATAGTCATGCACCACCCTTTGGGCTCCTTCTGCTAATGTTTTGTTTGGTGATCATTGATTCCGAGCATGCGTGGACTTTTGTGCGACGGACTTGTGTACACACAATTGGAAAGTCCGACAACAAAATTTGTTGGCGTAAAATTTGAGAACCCGGTAGCCAACATTTGGGTTAGGCCAAGGGTTATCTATCCGGTGATAACCTAAAGTTTCAGTCATGGGGACTTTCAGCCTGAAAACAGTGAGTTTATATGTTATGCCCTTGCAGCAGCTGCTCCCAGCCACCACTAAAATTAGCTGAGAGGAAGATAAGATATAGAGTTTGTACTGGGATAATACAGCAGTCTGTGTCTCCCTTTCCCTTCCTCTCTCTAGCAGTGACCTGGGAAAGCTGCTGCAGAAAGAGATGATGTAAGCAGACTGCTTCCAATAAGGAGGCTCCTGTGTCAGCATCTGGATCTAAAACTACAATCTCTGCAGGGTCTAGCTTTAGATCTTCTCGCTGTGCCACCTGAGAAGTTGGACAGCTCCCTGTCGAATCCCTTGGACAATCTTGCCTTGTACTATGTTTCTGATGACCCTTGAACTCTTTGCTCCTCCCATGAACTTCCTGATTTAAGCCATGTCACTGTTCCTGTTTGCCAGATTGTTGTGCTCTTCTCTAGCCAATATCTTGCTTCTTTTCACTACTGCTGACATCCATATCTTCACTACCCAATGTTAGCGACCTATGGCTTGTCTTTTAAATATGCTTCTGCTTGATCCCAACCTGCAACCACTTGTTATAGACCTTTGGCTTGTTTACTGACTATGCTTCTGCTTGATCCTCACCTCCTATATCTGCTACTGAGCCCTGGCTTGCTTACCTCCTACTGGTCTCTGAGCCTTACTCTTGACCATGGCAAAATAATATGGCCCAAACACGGAGGTCACTATAGCACCTACCAAGAAAAAAATTCTGAGCTGGAAAGTGTGGTGAAAGGAAAACAAGAGGAAATCGATGCTCTGCAGAGACAATTGCTGGACTTACATTCACGGGATGATGCTAATGCACGTATGCCTCGATCACTCAGGTTCAGTGGAGACTGTCATCACTACAGAGGTTTCCTTAACCAATGTCGTATTTATTTCTAAATGCAACACACTGCATTTATTTTTTAGAAAAAGAAGGTATTGTTTGTTATTAACCTCCTGACAGAGGAAGCCCTCCTTCTTAGAACAAGACAGCAAAACTTGCAACTTAATACTTTTGAGTGATGAATCAGGTTTTTGATGACCCCAACTGCTGTGCTACTCTGGAAACAAAGCTGCATAGTTTGCAGCAGGGTAGATGCTCTGTTACTGAATACACAGCTGAATTCTGATGTTGGATTTCAGATACTACTTGAAAACCAGCAGCTCAAAAGAGTCAGTTCCGCCAAGGCCTTTCTGAACACATAAAAGATCTGCTTGCCAAAGTAGAGACTCCTAATGATCTGGAGGCTTTCATCCAATTATGTATCCAAATTTATTAGAAACCTACAGAAAGGAGGAAGGAGAGACTGGGAATGTTTTGAAGTAATGGTGGCATGCGTTTCTCTGCTAGTCAGTCATTCACAAGGATCCAAAAGTTTCTCCAGATTCAATCCTTCTATGCATGTTCATGCCATTTAAAATCCAGTTTTTCTTAGAAGAAAGAAAGAGGATGTTCTGAGGACTTATGTCTATATTTTGGCTACGTATGGCATTACACAGTTAAAATAACAATTGCCTTGACTGATGTTTTAGAGCCTGAACAAATAAACTCTATTACCCAGTCTATCTCCCAATTGATCCATGAAGAAAATAAAGTAATAATTCTCTACTCCTTTTGTCATCCTCAAAAGCCATGAAATTCCTTGCTCTGCTATGATGGACTCTGGGGCCAGGATGAATTTTATAAACATAGAATGTACCCACAGCAATAATATTCACATTAACATTTTATGCCCCCCCCCCCCACCCCCATTGCAAGGAACATTGTAGAAGCCCTTGTGGAATAAGTTCTCCACCGATCAAGAAATCACAAGTTGATGTGGTAACTACTTAAGCAAAATACAACCTGCCTCCATAATATTATGAGCCCCGGGTAGACATTTGTTCAATTTTGTTTCATTTGTTTGTTTGTTTTTTCATTTTTCGGGTCATTTGTTATGATCGCAATTCGTACATTCGTAAATTCGTAAATTTGTACATTAGTATATTCGTGCATTCGTAAATTATAAAATTTGGAAATTCAAAATTCGAAAATCCAAAAATCTGAAATAATAACTAACTATTAAATTCTAGGTATTGGAATTTCCTTTCAAATTTGGCTGTTAGTGAACTTAACGAATACGAATTTATCCGAAGTTACAAATTATCCAAACTAACGAATGCCGCACCTAAACAAATAGAATGGAACAAATTAATAATACATAACAATAACAATAAAACATTTTTATTCTTATTATTGTTATTTATTATTATTAATTCATTACGTTCCATTCATTTAGATACGGCATTCGTTATTTGATAATTCGTAACTTCAAATAAATTTGTATTTGTTACGTTCACTAACATTCAAATTTGAAAGGAAATTCCTATACCTATAATTTAATAGTTAGTAATAGTTAAGTTATTATTAGTTAATTAGTAATTATTTCAGATTCATGCATTTACAAATTTAGGAATGTACGAATGTATGAATGTACGAATTTACAAATGTACGAATTTGAGAATTTTCAAATATTTGAAATTACGAATATTTGGAGAAAATTTGTTAAAGGGGTTTTCGTTAATTAAGATATTCTGAATTAAATAATGTCTCAAAATTAGTTAAAAAACAAATTCCTAATGAAACTAATTGCACATGTCTAGCCCCAGGATCTCTGTGATAAAAAGAATGTCGATCAATTACCCCCTCATCGCCTTTATTATTATCCCATTGAACTGCCCCCAAGGGCAGTTGCCTTTTCAATCTGTCAGAACCTAAATTAAAGGCACTCAGGGAGTGGTTTCATGAAAAATGACACAAGGGTTTTATTAGGTACTCAATTTCTCATGCAGGGGCAGCCCTGGTCATTGTTGAAAAAAAAAAAAGACTCCACTTTGCATCCATGCATGGATTATAAGGATTTGAATAAATTCACTATTTAAATCCATTATCCACTTCACCTTGATCTCTGAAATGTTGGAAATACTCTACTCTGCCAAAAGTCTTTACAAAACTACACTTATATGGGGCATATAACCTAGTTAATCAAGAAGACAAATGGAAAACAGCCTTTTTGTACCAGATATTGGGATTTCGAGTTTGTGGCCTTTTGGCCTAACACACCTGAAACTTTTCAATACTTCATCAATTATGTTTTTCAAGATCTGTTGGACCAGTTTATGACTGCTTATCTGGATGATATTCTCATCTTTTCTAATAAACCTGGAGGAGCATCGCAAGTATGTTTGCACTGTCTTTGAAAGATCAACATCAAACTAGAGAAACGTATGTTTGAATGAACCCAGAGTAAGTTCTTTAGATATATTATTTCTACAGAAGGAGTGAGCATGGATCCCAAGAAGATCAAAGCAGTGGTGGAATGGCCTGCCTCTAGAAATGTTAAGGAAATACAACAATTTGTTTGATTTGTAAAATTTGAAAGAAATTTTTCTAAGGTGAAAGGTCCAATTACACAGTTGACAAAGAAAGGGGTGCCCTTTGTGTGGTCATCTGAGGCACAGGCTGTCTGAAATAAGCTAAAAACTGTTTTCACTTCTGCACTAATATTAGTACATCTAGATCCTGAACTACCTTTTATTGTCCAAAACAAATGCTTCAGACTTCCACTGGGAGCTATCCTTTCTCAGTGTAGAGGAGAAAAGATGCAGATGAATCTTTTTGCTTATTTCTCTTGTTTAATGTCTTCACATGAAAGAAATTATAACATTGGCAATAAAGTGTTGCTAGCAATTAAGGAAGGCTTTTCTGAATGGAAGCATCTGCTTAAAAGGGGCTTACTGTTCTCACTGATCAAAAAAAATCGGAATTAATTTGTTCTGTCAAGAGATTGTCTCCTTGACAAGCACGCTGGTCCCTATTCTTTTTCAAGTTAAATTTTATTATCTTTTATTGACCCGGGTCAAAGACTGGTAAGTGGTCACTGGATTTGGGCCTTTATTCTGCTGGATTTTATAATAATTATCATTTCATTTTCTGTATCTGTTTTTGTTTTATTTTTTGAATACTATGATATACTTATTTCATGTTTTTCTACATATTTGTTAGATCTGCAAGCTCCTGAAGAAGCGTAGTTTATGCACGTAACATGTAGAGAGAATTCTTTATGTGACTTCATATTGTGACTCAACTACTCCACGCAATTTATCTCCATTGGATGCTGCTACTGGTTACTTTTAATATTGCACCAATTTGGAAAAATATATATCTATAGCTCTTGGAGGTGTTATTCGACTCCTTGGGGTCATATAACATTATAATATTTTCTTTTTTCCATGTCAAAATATTTTATTGTGCATTCCAAAGTGTATTAGACAAGTAACTAGAGTAAATATTATACAATCAAGGGAAAGAAGCTCACTTGCACTTATTCAAACACAATATGATATATAATAAGAGGTAATAAAGTGATACCTGGTGAAGTATTTAGGTGCTGTTGACATCTTATTTGAGAGATTCATGGGTACTATAGTTTCTATAGGAAAAAAGCATTGTTTATAATCATGAGAATTAAAGGGGATTATATTCATTAAGGATAGGAGCTTCAAAATCATAATGGGAGTAAAGGATGAATTAAAGGGAAGAAAGGAAAGAGAAAAAGGAAGGGAAGAAGAGTAGAGGAGTCCACGAGGTTAAGTCAAGAGTCACCACCACAACTGGAATAATAATATTTTAAATCTTACTGATTCAGTTACCACAGCAATAATACCTTTTTGTCAAAGGTTGGTGGCATATTATTTTTCAAATTTAGGGAACGTTTGTGTTTCAAGAGCTACCATTTTGGCATGGGTCATAGATTTATTCATTCTATTCACTGCTTCATTTAGAACCAACATAGGGGATCTCCAAGCATTCGCTAACATTTGTTTTACTGCTGTGAAGAGCTGAACAAACAATTTAATTTGGGTGTGTGTCGCCTGCCCATGCCATTCTGCCACAGTACAACTGTGGCGGCTGGTCGGGAAGTGGTTAATCTAACATAAATAAAAAACATAAAAAATTCTGGTTTCAGATTGAGTAGGGCCATTGTAGGATTGAGAGGAATTCTCATTCCAAACAATTTGGATGCACTATTAAATATTCCTTTTCAAAATATTTGAGCTTTTGGACATGACCATCAGATATGAAAATACGTGCCCAAATCGAAGCATCCCCAATAACATTGTACAGAATAATTCTGCATATATTTAGCTACCCTGGCTGGTACAAGGTACCATTTTGTTAGCACTTTATAGTTAGTCTCTACTGCAAGTGCATTAGGGGAGGCTGTTTTAGTTGTTGACCAGATTTGATTCCTGTCTGAAATATAAAGTTCTCGCTCCAAGTCCACCTCCCATTTCCGGGGATAAGATGGTTTGGTGTTAGGTTGGACCAGCGAATGAGAATATAGAGTGGAAATTGTACCCCCTAGTGTGTGGATCCTTCCTACAGATGGCTTCAAAACTGGTCAATTGAGTTAGACAGTGTGACTTTTTTTTAATTTGGAGGTACCTGAACAATTCCGATTGAGGTAAACCGTAGGTTTCACACAGTGTCAGGAAGGGGATAAAGGATGAAGAGTTTACATATGTATTCATATTCAGGACATCCCGGGATGCCCACTCTCTGAAGGATTTAGGAGAGACCCATGCTGGATAGAAGGCTGGATTTTTGTACAATGAAAGTAGAGGGTTGTGTGAGGATTATAGTTGATTTTTGACTTTAAATCTATCCCAAAGGCAAACAAAGTGTTTGGTAATGGGGTTTTGTAATCCTCTACGGTCTTTTGGAGAGATCTAAAGTAGGTTAGAGATTGGAATCGGTTGCTTCAATTGATACCCATAATGGGGTTTCTTATTGTGCGTGATATTTGGTGAGACTTGCTAAGTGTGCTGCCCTGTAATAGTGAGCAAAATTAGGACAACCTAGACCTCCATTTATTTTGGGAAGGTAGAGTGTGTGTAGATGTATACGCGGTTTGGAGGAGCCCCATATAAATTATGTTGATTTCCTCTGTATTATTCTCAAGTAATAGGCTGGAATCGGAATTGGTAAGACTCTGAATAAGTATAATAGTTTCAGTAATATCGTAATTTTAATGGCGTTAATTCTTCCAAACCATGATAATGGGAGGTGGGACCATGATTTCATCAGATTTGAGATGTTTTTCAGAATCGGAGGATAATTAACTGAAAATAGATCCAATAAAGATGCTGTAAGTTGCATCCCTAAGTATGGGATAGGTCTTTCTGTCCAGGGGAAGGGGAGACCTACTTTTGCTGAACATAGTTCCATTTTTGAAAGAGATATGTTTAGCGCTAAACATTTTTTAGGGTTAATGGATAGACCAGAAAATACAGCAAATTCATTAAGGATTGGAATGAGGTTAGGGCCCGAGACTTGTGGAGATGAAAGAAATAAGAGGATATGATCTTCAAACAAAGTTTGTGTTGGTAACCCCCTATTTAAATTGCTGTTATGATGGGGTCTGATCTGATTAATTGTGCAAGTGGTTCTATTAGAGGGGCAAATAATAAAGGAGAGAGTGGACATCCTTGTCATGTGCCTCTTTCTATATTGAAGGAGTCAAATTTGTAACCCGCAAATTTGACGTACACTTGTGGTTTGTTGCATAGTGCCATAATCCAGTTTGTAAAGTTTGGGCCAAAACCCCATTTCTGTAGGGTATAATTCAAGTAGGGCCAGGAAATAGAATCAAAGGCTTTCTTGATACCAAGTGAGAGAAAGCAAACAGGAATGTGATGTGTTTTAGCTATATTTGCTAAAAGGACTGCTCTGTGTACATTGTCGCTGCTTGGCGTGTAGGCATAAAGCCAACCTGGTCACGATGCATGAGTACGCAAATGATCTTATTGAGACATGCTGCTAAAATTTTTGCTAGTATTATTATATCCATATTTAACATGGAAATGGGGCGGTAATTTGTGCTAGAAGTATCATCTGAATGGGGCTTTGGAATCATATAAATGATGGCAATTAATGATTCATGTCTGAAGGATTTACTTTTTGGTAAGTCATTAAATGCTTCTGCAAACATGGGGGAGATAATGTCTATAGAGGTACAGTAGTATAGAGCTGAGTAGCCATCAGGGCCCAGTCTTTTATTTATTTTTAATTCTTTAATGGCTGCTGCTACATCTTAGCCCCTGCACACACGGTCGGACATTCTGCCAACCAAATCCGTTGGATTTTGTCTGACGGATTTTGTCCAATGGATTGTGTCCGAAACTGTTGCATACACACGGTCGGACCAAGTTGTCGGAAAATCCGATCATTCAGAACGTGATGACGTTATTTCGTTACGACGGGACTACGTTCAGGCTAGTAGCCAATAGCTTTGGTGTAGGAATTTAATCTGAGCATGCGTGGCACTTTGTCCGATCGGAATTCTCTACACATGATCGGAATATGTCCGATCGGACCAGTGTGTCGGAAAATATTTCCAACAAGTTGGAAAATTGGGTCTGACGGATATTCAGACGAAATCAGTCCGATGCATACCACACAGAGTCATATTATCCGACAACACGGTCCGATAGGACACATTCCGACGGATTCTCCGACCGTGTGTAAAAGGGCTTACAGTGATAGGTCTATCTAGTTGCATTTTTTGAGAATTAGATATCTGGGGTAGATTGATTCGTGAGAAGAAGGAATCAACTTCATTATTTTTAAATGTGTCTCCGAGTATAGGGCAGTTAAGTGGGAACTGAATTTCGGTACAATTTTTAGTGGATTACTAGTGTATATATATTATTAGCCAATTTGAGTTTGGTTTAAAAGGTTTATTTATGGATTTTTGTGCATGTGCAGGTATGTCCCAAGCTCATTGGATTTCATGTAGAATGCATGTCTGGTACGATGTAATGATTTATCAGCGGAGACTATGAGAAATAGGTCGTATTCCAGATGAGCTTTCCCTAAACAGATTTTTGCAGTTGAAATGGGGTTATTTTGGAAGGCTATAAATGATGCATTAAATTCTGTCTCTAATTGTCATGCAAGATTTCTACGTTCTCGTTTGAGTATACCAGATTGTTGTTGGAAGGTTCCTCTCAATACTGGTTTGTGCGCTTCCCAAAATGTTAGTGGGGGGATGTCAGTACTAATATTGTGCTTTAAATAATCTTTTAGGGCCTGCTCAATTGTTAGGCGGTAAGATGGGCGTTTAAGTAGTATGTCTGGGAGATACCAGGTTGGATCATGTGTCTTAGGTATGGTAGAAGCAATGGTGGTATAGACCGCATTATGGTCAGACCATGAGATGGGAATTATGGTGGATGTGAGTATTTCTGGTACCAGTCCTATAGCTAAGAATATATGATCAATAAGGCTGAATGTTTGGTGTGGGTTTGAGAAATAAGTGTATTTTCTTTTTGTTGGGTTGCATTCTCTCCATTAATCAACCAATTTGTATTCAGAGAGGAGCTTGGTATCGTGGTGGGGTATAAGGAGGCTTTCCAAAAATAGGAGGAGGACCTGATTGGAATCCTCTTATACAAAGATTGATTTCATTCTATGTGTACTTACTACTTGAAGAAGGTGTGATAAAAAGGGTATAGGTTGATGATTGGGTGGATAATAAGAGAAAAACAGTTACCACTGTGTCCATAATATATCCTGTTAAAATAGATAACAACCTTCCGGGTCTTTGATTTCTGAATGTATTGTGAAAGGAGTGGCGTGATGAACTGCTATGAGAGTGCCACGTTGTTTGGTAGCAGCTGAAGCTGTATACACCTGTGGATAGGAGGAGCTAAAAAAATTGGGAGTTGAATTTGTTGTGAAGTGCGTTTCTTGTAAGCACGCAATGGGGGTTATTTACGAAAGGCAAATTCACTTTGCACTACAAGTGCACTTGTAAGAGCACTGAAAGTGCATTTGGAAGTGCAAGCGCTGTAGATCTGAGGGGAAGATGTGAAATGAGGTGAAGCTCTGCTGATTTTATCATCCAATCATGTGCAAGCTAAAATGCTGTTTTTTATTTTCCTCGCATGTCCTCCTTAGATCTACAGCGATTGAACTTCCAAGTGCACTTTAAGTGCACTTGTAGTGCAAAGAGGATTTGCCTTTCGTAAATAACCCCCAATGTGTGCTCTCTTGGCCTGGAACGATTGGAAAGCTTTTGAACGTTTCTGTGGCACGTTAAGACTATGGACATTCAGGGATAAAATGTTTAAAGGTGCCATAGCAACTGAACCAGCAAGTTACACTTACCAATTGTCTCAGTGCGGTGACTTCTCGGCCCAAAACACGAAGACATGAAGAGGAATAAGAGAAAGAAAGGTCCAGAGTAATCTAGTATGGAGAAGAAATAAAAAACATATGAGATTATAGAACATATGAATGAAGTGAAAATATAGGAAGATTCAAAGTTTACCCATGAAGAGGGGTAAAACCCCCCATCACGGGACAAGAGGCTTTTGTCAAATCCCCACATATTATTTGTGGGAACCAGAGGGAAGCGAGGCGAAGCGCATGGAACTTCCATGCGCAGGAGAACCGCCTAAAAAAAAAATAAATAAAATTAAATCACAAAAATGTATGTTTATAAGCCCTAAAGCCCCATACACAATATCAGATTTTCTGCTGACTTTTTCCTTCAGATTTACCATAACCATAAACGAAGTTAAACAATTAGAGGTGGAACAAATCTCATCTCTGGTGGCTGGATATCTGTATCAGTTAGTGATCATTTAAATAAACAGCCAGCAGATAGTGAAGGTTTACTTGGAGAAAAACTGTAGAAATTTAGAATCATAACAGTAACTCAATTCTATTTTAAAAAATAGATAAGAAACAGATTAATAAATTTGTAAACTGTTCCTGTGTATCCTGGGTATCTGCACTCAATCTACTGTTATATAATTTTAGAAAGGGTATTTACACCATCCGATAACGTGATCAAGTTATCGGGAAGCAGGAAGAGGTGTAAACTACTTAGTAAGGGAATCGATTCAATAAGTCAAGTATGTTGCAGTTCTTCCTAAAGTCACTGCCTCAACAGAATCACAGAGGTTTGTGCCATAAAGGTATCCGGTCAGTCCATAGAATCATCTTGGCCCTGAGGTGGGGATGCAAATCGACCTCTTTTGTATGAGTGGGGGTTTCCATTTCTCCTCACTGATTGGGATGAGTTTCGAAGGGAAGAAGCAGATGTCGATCTTCTTCGCGACGTAGTAGCCGTAGATGATCTATCTACTAAATTGAGGTCTTGTAGGGCATGCTGAAGCTCCTCCGGTGATCTGCAGGAAAATCTGGTCCCTTGGAGAGTGACACGTAGGGAGAATGGGAAGCCCCACTGGTAAGTGAAATTGTGACGTTGGAGTTCCATTAATTGGGGATTCATTACACGCCTCTTGGATATTGTTAATTGGGAGAGGTCCGCAAAGAGCTGGTAATTATGACCCTGGAAGACTAAGTTGTTCTTCTCTCTGGCCACAGCTAGGAGTTCCTCGTTTGTTCGATAAATTTATTTTGCTATAATGTCACATTGAGAACCAGCCACTTTTTTGGGCATAAGAGCCTGATGCACGCTATCCATTTCCAGCCGTTCCAGCGGAATACCCGTTTGTAGCTCTTGACATAACACTGTTATAGTGGTGTGTAGGTCTATGATCGATTCAGGTATGCCTCTGATATGCAGATTAGATCTTCTGGCATGGTTTTCATAATCTTCCAATCTTTTCTGCAATGCAAATTTTCATCTGTAAGGATGTCTATTTCAGACATGTAATCTTGAGCAGAGTTTTCAATTTCCTCCACTTTAAGTTCCAGTGCTGCAGTGCGGTGCCCCAGCTCCCTGATTTCTTTTGTTAGGTTATTAGTAATTTGCTCTGAAGTTTGCTTTAATGCTCTGTGTAGCATTTTCTCAAACTGCTTTAAGAGGCTAGGAGCAGCGGATTCCTGTGAGGATGTCTGTGCCAGGATTAATTCTGTGTCAGAGTCCCCTAGGAAGATAGGTTGTGATAGCTTTGGCTTATTCCTGCGTGCTGAGGTGATTATAGCTGAGGAGATCTTCGCCATTTTAGTTTCCTGTGTGCCTCCATTGGGGTCCGATTTAGCCTTGTTACCGGCACCTCCCAGCACCATTGTGCTGTTTAAATGTCTCTCTCACCTCTCGGGTGTGTGGAACCAAAGTCGCACTGTTTAGAAGTCAGGGGGCAGTCTCTATGCGGCAGGTTCTCCCCCTCACGGAGCCAAGCTCTAGCCGGACATGTCTGCAGCGCTAGGCTCCACGCATGCACCCTTTAATGTTTTCTTTTTTAATATGTGTTTGTAAACCATGATTTTAACTTTATCCAATTAAAAACTTTAATACATTTTTACTAATTCTATGCGTGTGCCTATAAAGTCAATTTTACTATTTTTCTTCCAAAGACTGGCAAGTAGGTTTGAGCAATTCGTTTCGTAACGAATCAAAATTCGGCCGAATTTTGCATCTTTCGGACATTCGGATGCATCCGAATGTCCGAATAAAAAAATAAGAATAACAACGAATACGAAAGAAATATAACGAATGAATTCGAATGAA
Organism: Lithobates pipiens; assembly: GCF_037356315.1. Classification (NCBI taxonomy): domain Eukaryota; kingdom Metazoa; phylum Chordata; class Amphibia; order Anura; family Ranidae; genus Lithobates; species Lithobates pipiens. Next base: position 385,114,186 of record NW_027507764.1, read on the forward strand.
TTTGGTAATTCTTTAAAGATCTAATGAAACAAAAGGTCAGCTCAAAGAAAATCTTATAGTCCAATCAGCTAATTAATTTTGTGCCGGAGGATGGATTACTGGCAAAGTGCATTCCTGAGAACTGAGTAAGGCCGCATACACACGCGGGGACTGTTCGCCCAACTTTGTCCGTCAAACAGTTTCGGCAAACAGTCCGCTCAAAATTAGCATGGACGGACATGGCCACACACGACGAACGAACAGTTTGCTGAAACCGTGCGCGATGACGTGAACGGCACGTACGACGGGACGAAGAATACGACGTCCTATACACTGCATTATAACTTTCGGCGTGTAAATCCTTTCTGAGCATGCGCGGAACTTAGTTTGACGAACAAGCCTACACACGGGCGGACTGTTCGCCCAAACACTGTTCAGCGGACAAAGTTGGGCGAACAGTCCGCGCGTGTGTACGCGGCCTTAGAAGGGTTTTGTATTGTATTTGAGCCGAGGAGAAGAGAAGTTGTCATTGTGTGTGTTAAAAGATTCAATAAATAAACGACTTTCCAAACTACGCATAATTATCACGAATGTCTATACATACATAAATAGCGAATTTCAATGAATATGAACGATGGAATTCGACACTCTACGAATAATAACGAATTATCCGAAAACGTATTAACGTAACATAACGAATATAACAGAACGAAATTATGTATTTTACGAATGACAACAAACCAAAACTAAACGAAATTTTCCATTGTGCACAAGTCTACTGGTAAGGTCAATGTGTTAACAAGGGTGTTGTCTGAGCCTCCCCAGGAAGACAGCTCTGAGTGTACAATCCTTTCTCACAAGAACTTCCTAGGGGCCACAAGTTCCAAGACAGTCTTGAGTCTCTTCAAAGCAGGGTATAAGAATGACTCATCTCTCAATCATCTTCCTAAGGACATTAAACTTGAGTACAAGAATGGGTTTTGGACTCAGGCACATTAACTGTATGTACTTGAACTAGTTCAGGTAGAAGCCCTCAGGCAGGTGCAGCTCTTTAAACTTTATGGGCATTTTGGGGTTTCTAAGAATAATTTTTTTTTCATGTTCCTTTTGGTGGCCTGCTTACAAGATAGATATCAAGAACTTTGTGACCTTGTGTCTGACCTGTGCACGCAGTAAGAGACCATGATCTTCTCCTTAGAGGTTAGTCCAACCATTCCCTGTTCCATCAAGAACAATCAAGGGTCAATTTCTTTGGACTTCATGGTCGATCTTCCTCTCTCAAAAGAGATTACCACTATCTTGGTTGTCGTTGACTGTCTCACTAAGATGGCTCATTTTAAACCTGTTAAGGTATAAAAAAATTGCGGAGTTGATGGTTAGAGAAGTTTTTAAAAGACATAGAATTCCTGATGGTGTAATATCTGATGGAGAAAATCATTTGCTAAGCTTTAGGTGTAAGGCTACTTTCACACTGGGGCGTTGCGGGCACTGTTGGTAAAGCGCAGCTAAAGCCCCATACACACTATCAGATTGTCTGCTGAGTTTTTCCTTCAGATTTACCAAAACCATGTAGTAGAAGGGCCTGCCTGATTGCATACACATTGAAACTCCTAAGGTTTGACCTCATATTATATGGTTTTGGTAAAATCTGAAGGAAAAACTCAGCAGACAATCTGATAGTGTGTACGGGGCTTTAAACTACTGGAAAGCGGTGATATGCAGTCGCTAGCTGGGCAGTTTTAACCCCCGCTAGTGGCCAAAAAAGGGTTAAAACCACCTGCAAAGCACTGCTGCAGTGGCGCTTTGCAGGCCGGTTTGCAGCGCTGCCTCGTTGTTTTCAATGGGAAGGGGCACTTTAGGAGCGGTAAATACACCGCTTCTACAGCGCTCCAAGGATGCAGCTTGCAGGACTTTTGTTGACTGCCCTGCAAGCGCACTGCTCCAGTGTGAAAGCCCAGAGGGACACAGCAGCAGCTGTTTCAGGGCGCTTTGCAGGTGCTAGTTTTAGCACTTTAGAGCCTGAAAAGCACCTCAGTGTGAAAGCAGCCTAACAGTTATTCTGTTCTCTGCTTTTCATCCTCATTCTAATGGTCAGAAAAAGAAGACCAATTATTGGAGCAGTACTTTTGATGTTTTGGCAGTTATCTTCCTACAGCAGAGTTTGCGAATAACAATTCTAAACGTAAAGTAGCTCAAATTCTCAAAGCTCTTTTCTCTTAAATACTGAGTATCATCCAGTTTTTATTCCTGATCTCCCTATCTCCACTCCAATTCCTGCTGTTACCAACAGATTAACTAGATTACAAGAGAATCAAGAGAAACTGATTGATACTTTGAAGGAGGCTCAAGAATATTACAAGAAAGCCACTGATAGACATCACAGATGTGGGTGACACAAATTGGTTATATACCAAAAATGTTAATGTTCATGTTCCATCAGCTAAGTTGGTTCAAAAGTTTGTGGGGACTTTCCAGATCTCTGCTCAATAGGGATGAGCTTCATGTTCGAGTCGAACATACCTTTGACTCGAACATCGGCTGTTCGCCCGTTCGGCGAATTCCGAACGTTATGGGCCGTTCGCGCCAAATTCGTGTGGCGCTCACGGCCCACAATGCACTGCGCCATCGCAGTGCATTGCTGGCTCATGATTGGCCAAGCATGCACTGTGACCCCGCATGCTTGGCCAATAACAGCGTCAGCAGCGAGGAGAGCCATGATTGGCCACAGGCAGGATGCCTGTGGCCAATCATAGCTCAGGCTGTGTAGTACACACCCCACACTATATAAGGCTGCCAGCACGGCGACCTTGTGTAGTGTGTTGGCGTCTGTAGGAGTTAGTGGGTGTTCTGTGTACCTTCAACACAGTATACACCGATCGTTATCGGCCGATTTTGCGTTCTTGCTCTTCTGTAGTGGTTGTTGTCTGCGTGCCCTGACCGCAGTATACACCGCTATATACACCTATATAGCTAGCTATATTTCTCTTTTTTAATAGAGCTTGCAGTCAGTTGTAGAAGATTGTGCGTGCTGTCTGCGTGCCCTGAACCCAGTATACACCACTATATCCACCTATATAGCTAACTATCATGCTCTTTTTTAATAGAGCTTGCAGTCAGTTGTAGGAGATTGTGCGTGCTGTCTGCGTGCCCTGAACCCAGTATACACTGCTATATCCACCTATATAGCTAACTATCTTGCTCTTTTTAAATAGAGCTTGCGGTCAGTTGTAGGAGATTGTGCGTGTTGTCTGCGTGTTCTGAACCCAGTATACACCGCTATATCCACCTATATAGCTAGCTATCTTGCTCGTTTTAAATAGAGCTTGCAGTCAGTTGTAGGAGATTGTGCGTGCTGTCTGCGTGCCCTGAACCCAGTATACACCGCTATATCCACCTATATAGCTAACTATCTTGCTCTTTTTAAATAGAGCTTGCAGTCAGTTGTAGGAGATTGTGCATGCTGTCTGCGTGCCCTGAACCCAGTATACACCGCTATATCCACCTATATAGCTAACTATCTTGCTCTTTTTAAATAGAGCTTGCAGTCAGTTGTAGGAGATTGTGCGTGCTGTCTGCGTGACCTGAACCCAGTATACACCGCTATATCCACCTATATAGCTAACTATCTTGCTCTTTTTAAATAGAGCTTGCAGTCAGTTGTAGGAGATTGTGCGTGCTGTCTGCGTGCTCTGAACCCAGTATACACCGCTATATCCACCTATATAGCTAACTATCTTGCTCTTTTTAAATAGAGCTTGCAGTCAGTTTTAGGAGATTGTGGGTGCTATCTGCGTGCTCTGAATCCAGCTATCTTGCTTGTTTTAAATAGAACTTGCAGTCAGTTGTAGGAGATTGTGCGTGCTGTCTGTGTGCTCTGAACCCAGCACACAGGAGAGGCTTCCCAGGAGAGCAGACGTGCGTGGAGGAGCTCTGTGGAGAACCGCAGCTGTCTTGGACATCCGGCCTTATGGCGTCGGCCAGCCCAGGCTCGGGGCCTCTTTCCCGGCCTGGGTCTCAGACAACCCCCCCTGGGGTGAGAGACCTCTCCAGGCAGGAGAAATTGTTCTTGGTCACACAGTCTGAGTTAATGGACTGGACCTGGGCCTAGCCGGGAGAGGGCCCAAGCAAGCTCCAGAAATGGAGAGAGAGGGTAAAAACCCTTATACAGGAGGCCTTATGCACAGCGCTCAGAGCGACTGGCCGACCTACGAAATCGCAGGGACCGCTCAGCCAGCAGCAAGCATGGTGAATATAGGGAGACCATAGACGGCCTGAAGCTTGAATGCAGGGACCTCTGGCGGCTGCTGGGCGGTCTCTGCGAGTGTGGAAAGGGTGAGCGAAGTTTTTTGGCAGAGGTGAAGAAAGAACTTCTAAAGACCAGCCAGGAAGGAACCCAGGCGGTGAGACGAGGAAATGCCCCCCTGAAGTCCCCCCTCAAACTCTCACCTGATGTAGCAGTACAACAGACCCCAGTGGAAGCAACGTTTTTCGGAGACGACCAATCCATGGCCGGTCAGGAATGTATGACCCCCGGAGCTGTCAGTGCGGAGGGTGCCCGGATTCCTGTGTTAACACCTGCCATGCCTATGGCCGCAGTCCAGGAGGATCCGGGTAGGGTACCCGATGAAGCACGTAAAAGCTCCGGTGGAATCGCAAGTCGCAAGAAACTGATGGTGGTCCTCACCAGAGAGCCGTCGGAGGGGCCAGTGAAGGCCAATGGTCAGAAGTCCCCAGTGGACAGTGCAGTCCGACCCCCCCGGGGCCCTATCGGTGACCCCGACGACTCCCGCCAGACCCATAGCGGTGCGAGGAAAACCGGCCATAATGGCGGCCCCCGCCGCGGCCGCATGGAGAGAGGGGGAGGTGCTGATGGGAACGGACACATGTGCGGTCTCGGATAGACAATGTGGACAAGCATCTTCTGCTGACACTGGGAGGAGTGGTGGGATGGGGGCGGGTGCATCACTTCCTGTTCCGGGTGACGAGACAGGAAGTGACCTCATCGACTTCTGGGAACCGGAAGTGATGTCAGCAGTGACCCCGGAAGTCCTAAAAGGGCCAAAAACGGAAGTGGGGACACCGGAATTTCAGCTAGGGGGGCTGTTGGTGTCGCTCGTTGGGGGAGAGGAGGCGGTGGTGTCGGAGACCTCCCTGGAGATAACAGCTTTAGCGTCCTCTGGGGATTTTCTTCCAGCAGGACAAGTATGCTGGGGTGAGTCCCCGATGGGGGATTTGAGGAGCGAGTGCTCGGCCCTGGATTTCATACGGGGTTTGGAGGGGTCACAGGAGCGGGGTCCTGAAGAAATGGAGGTGGCTCCCCCCAGGATCATATAGCTGTAGGGGGTACTGCTCCTTCCCCCGCGGTAAGGAGTGAGATGCCGGTTGGTGGGGATGCAGTGGGTAGAGGTACTGAGCCAGGGAGTCCGGTCCGTCAGGGGTCTGGCCCTTCCCCCACAGACCCAGTTTTCATCTTGGGCACACAGGAGGAGGCAAACCTCTTAGGTGCCCTGAAGGCTGGGCGCTCGTTTGCACAGGTGGCAGGTTCCTCTGTCCCCCTGGGTCCCCTGTACGGCCAGTTTGGCGCCCAGAATTTCCGGGCTCCCCCTGAGGATCAGCCCCAGGGTGCGCAGGCCTGGACGAGGGGTACGGGGGCCCTGAGAGGCGCAGGCGGAATGTGGTGCAGCTCAGGTGGGAAGGGACGTCTGCATGTCCCAGCAGGGGTCAGGTCATCGACTATCTGCTGGGGCTGCGCTTTAAAGTTTCGGACTTATTTGCAGTCATACATCCCACAAACTCGAAGGAGTTTGATGTAAGTTTCGTCTCCTTGGTCTCCATGGAGCTTTTCCTGACACTGTACGAGCTCATCAGGAAGTCAGATCCATGGAAAAGTTTCCGGGTGATACCTCTTTCGAGGCAGGAGGAGGTAAAGAATGTGACTGTACTGGTCAGGAATGAGTCCCTCCCACCTGAGGACATCGCGACCTGGCTGGAGCGGTACGGGCAGCTCCAGACAGGGCTGAGGAAAAATTTGGATGAGCGCGGGGTCTGGACAGGTGCGTGGTTGGTCAGGATCCGGCTCAAGCGCCACAACAATACCGTGGCGCATGTACCTGGCAGCGCCTTCATAGGTAGAGACCGGATCCTGGTCTTCTACCCTGGACAGCCCCGTCGCTGTTTCAAATGCGGCAGTCCCGCGCTCCTCAGCGCGGACTGCACAATGCCCCGCTGTGTGAGGTGTAATGGCTTCGGCCACTCACCTGAGGGTTGCAGGCTTATTGTCTGCAACCTCTGTGGGGAAATGGAACACCCCTTTAGTCGGTGCCCCAAGGCATTCAGGGGGTGCCAGGATGAGGGCGGTGCCCCAGGCCCGGAGGGTGAGGGGGTCCCTAGACGAAGTGGGGATCCCAACCCCTCAGGGTCACAGAGGGAGGGGTCCCCCCTCCCTCAAAGGGTCAGACCCCCCGGCGCGGATCAAGGACAGGAACTGGCGTAGTGAGGGAGCCGGCGAGTTCTTCAGCCCCGTCTGACCCTGTGTCAGATGGGGCAACGGCAACAAAAACACCTGGGAAGCCGGCCAAGGCGAAAAAGCCCTCGCCCAAAAATCCCCCTCCCCCCCTGTTTCCCCCCCCATCCTCCTCCCTTTCCCCTGCCCCCCCCCTTCCCCTCTCCCCCCCTGGTCTCCCCCCTCCCAGCTTCCCCTTCTTCTCCTTTGCCCCCTTCCCCCCCCTCCCTTCAGTAATTAAATCTGTGGGTAAACCGCACCCACCCCTGGATCAGGCGGCTATACTAATGCCCCCTCCGGCCTCTTCGGTGGTCGTGAGTAGTCGGCAGGCTGGTGCAGGAGGGGTGACCCCGATGGACATCTCAGGGGCCGGTAAGGGGGTTAATAAGAGAATTAAGGAGATCTCCAGTGGGAGGTCCGATGAAGAGAGTGGGAGGGAACCTCCCAAAGTGGAATGGGAGAAGAAAACCAAAAAGAAGAGGAAGAGGAAGGTTTCAGGGAAGGGGGGTGGTGAGGACCCCCAGCCCAGTACGAGTTCAGGGGCAGGGGGGGACTCCTCACTGGCCCTATGGAACAGATACGGGATCCTTTCCTCCTCGGACTCCGAGGAAGATTGATTCTTTTAGAAATGTAAAATAGAGAGGAACGTAAAATTCAATCACTAAGGATGGTGGTACCCGCTCCAATACGCCTTGCGACCATTAATGTCGCAAGTGTGCGTTCTGCGGCGGCTAGATTTTCAGCCTTTGATTTTCTCGGCCGGGTTGAAGCCGACATTTTGTTTTTGCAAGAGACCTGGCTGGCATCTGTGGCAGAGATGCACCTAGCAAAGAGGGAGTGGAGACATGGGCCCTCCCTCTGGTCTCTTGCGGCTGAGCCCTGCAGTGGTGTTGCGGTCCTTTTTAAGACTGGTTCGGTGGCTTGTCGACGAGTGATTGAATTAGAAATCGGTAGGTGTTTGATTGTGGACGCAGTCGTGAGGGGGGAATCCCTCCGCCTCATCAATTTTTATGGACCTCAGTCCCAGAGGGGGAGGAAGGACCTTCTCACGCTGCTGAAACCATACCTGTTTACATCCCAGCAGGTGGTCTTTGGTGGTGACTTTAACATGGTCACCAGGTCAAAGGACCAGGCAGGCACCTCAGGCCCTCTGGGATATGATAGTATCTTTTTGAATAGAATAGTGAGGGAAGCTGGGTTGGTGGATGTGCACGTTCGCCACTTCCCCAACCCTACTGGTTTCACATATTCCAGAGGTAGTTGTAGGAGTAGGTTTTTTGAAGGGGGACTCGTCCTTTGCAGCTCCTGCGCTGCATGCGGTTGAGTTCTCTGATCACCGCATGGTGTCGGTTACTCTGAATGTGGCGGACACCCCTCAGAAAGGAAGGGGCCTGTGGCAACTAAACGGGTCGCTACTTGAGGACCCTGAAATCAGATCGGCCTATGAGGACTTCTTTTTAGAACAAGCCTCGCTCCTTGAGAGCGGCTGCTCCCACCAGGAATGGTGGGAAGTGGTGAAAAAGAGGTCGGAGGGCTTCTTCCGGGAAGTCTCGGGCCGTCGGGCAGCATCCCGGTATCAGGCCTACCAGAAGTTACGCAGGCAGCTAGATCGCTTGGTTTCTGATGGTGGCCCTCAGGACCAGATCTCAGATCTGAAGCTCCAGATGAGGGAGTGTCAGTATGACCGTCTTGCCTCCGTGGTGCTGGAGAGGGATTACGGGAAGTTCACCAACCCGGATCCCTACAAAAGCTGTGGGGACACGGTGAGTGGGAAGGTCATACATGGACTGAGAGATCCCTCGGGTTCCCTGGTAAGGTCCAAGCCAGGCATCCTGGGGATCATCAGAGCCCATTTTTCAGACATCCTTCGGAAGAAGCCGTTGGATCTGAGGAGAGCCAAGGAATTTCTTGACGGGACTCCACTTGAGGTGGGGTCTGACCCCCTAGACTCCTTGGTGGAAGAGATCTCAGTGGCCGAAATTGAGCAGGCTATTGACTCGTTGTCTCTAAAGAAGTCGCCGGGGCCTGATGGGTTCACGGCAGAATTTTATAAAGCCTTTAAGAGCCTTTTGGCTCCTCGTCTGAGGGAGGTGTTCAGTGAGTGTTTGGCATCTGGCCTGCTCCCTCCCTCGATGAGAAGGTCGGCCTTGATCCTTCTGTCCAAGGGGAAGGATCCGTCCGTGGTTGAGAATTGGCGTCCTATCGCCCTTCTCTCCACGGATAGAAAGATTCTGGCAAAGATTTTGTTTACGCGTATGTCTGCTGTTGCGGGCAAGCTGCTGTCTGCCTCCCAGCACTGCAAAGTTCCCGGCTGTAGCACCTTTAGTGCAGTCCTTAACGTCCGGGAGGCTGTGGAGAGGTGCAGGGCAACGGGTGATGGGCGGTATCTGCTGGCATTAGATCAGGCGAAAGCTTTTGATCGGGTAGACCACGAGTACCTCTGGCTTCTCCTGGGTAGATACGGCCTGCCTGATCGATTTATTGATTGGCTCAGGACTTTATACAGAGGGGCCGAGAGCTTCCCTCTGGTCAATGGTTGGGTGGGTCCTACCTTTCCGGTGGACTCTGGTGTTAGGCAGGGCTGTCCGCTGAGTCCCCTGCTCTATGTCCTTGCAGTCGACCCCTTCGTAAGAAGGCTAGACTGTGGGCAGCTGAGGGGGGTCCTGATGGAGCCCGGCAGTGGCCCGGATAAAGCGGTGAAAGTAGTGGCCTACGCGGACGACGTCTCGGTGGTAGTGGCTAGCCGAGAGGAGGCCCAGTTTGTGGAAACACAGATTGGAGGCTACTCCGAGGCGTCTGGTTCGTTGGTCAACTGGGACAAGAGTGAAGCTCTCTGGTTGGGAAGGGAGGGTGAGCAGTTCGACCTCCCGGACGTTTTTCCCCTGCCCCGACCAGAGGTTAAAATCTTAGGCATTTATTTCGGCCAGGGTGATTATCCCAAGCTAAATTGGGAGCGCAGGCTGGTAAGTGCCACCCAAAAAGTTAACGCCTGGAAAGGCTGGAAGCTGTCTTTGAGGGAAAGGGTAAGCCTGGTTAAAACCTATTTGCTTCCCGAGTTCCTCTATGTCAGCTACGCATGTCTGTTGCCAGAATCACTCTATGCGCGGGTCTGTGGTCTGTTTTTTCTGCTTTTGTGGGGAAACAGACTGAACCTGATAAAAAGGGAGGTCATGTATCGGCGGAGAGGGGAGGGCGGTTTGGACATGATCAACCCCACGTTTTTTTTCACTGTGGTGTTCCTGAAGTTCAATCTGCAATCCATTTTTGTGGATGAACCCTCTCTGTGGGAACGTTCGTGCGAGAATTGGTTCCTAGTGTTCCTGAGCAGGTGGGAGGGGGGCGGTCGCCCGGGTGACCTTCGGAGGTCCCACGGGTACCTCCCCGCCTATGTCCCAACCGCCCTGAAGGTACTAAGGCGGTGGAGGATAACGGCCTTAGAGGTAGGCTCCCTGGGCAGGCGTGAGCTGTACCAGAGGGTCATGGCCTCAGACGTTCTGAGACCACTGGCCTTAAGGCGGTGGAGGATAACGGCCTTAGAGGTAGGCTCCCTGGGCAGGCGTGAGCTGTACCAGAGGGTCATGGCCTCAGACGTTCTGAGACCACTGGCCTTAAGGGACTGTCCAGACAGGGACTAGCCCTCCTGAATTCCAAGAGAATTCCTGCCAAGTTCTGGGATCTCGCATGGAGGGCGTTCCACGGACGACTCTATGTGAGATCGAACTTGAAGTACCGGAGCCCAGAGGACAGAGGCTGTCCTCGCCCTGAGTGTGGTGGGGTGCTAGAGACCATGGACCACTTTTTGGTCGAGTGCCCTTTCAACTTGGAGGTTCTGGGGGAGGTTGGAGATGCCATTGGCTATCCCCGTCTCCGGGCCCTTGCCTATCCTGAGAGGGTGTACGGTGACTTCAGAGCCCGGAGGGGTTTTGTGTTATCATCACTGTATTTAGTTAGTGTCATATGCCTTTACTACACTTGGCACGCTCGGTGTTTAGTGTCCACTAGGGGCAAGTTCCTGCCCATGCATGAGGTGGCGGGTGATATCGTTCGGGAATTGGGTAAGGTGAGGTTTCTTGAGGGGGAAAGAATGGGTAGGGAAAGGTGTGCTAGGTTGTGGAGAGGGTTCTCTTTCCGGCCACCTTGATGATCTCCCCTTCTTTTCCTTGGTGGTCTGTCTGTCCTTTCCCCCCCTTTTTTTAGCTTTTGGGCAACTTAATTTTAAAAACATGGTATGCACCGTCAGTTTCTTTACGTTCCTTACGTTTTTTTTTTTTTTTTTTTAGTAGTCCAGATGATCATGGGACTAGGGGTCGTCCGATATGGGCGTTATGGGCAGTTTGAATAGATCCTGTCTATCTAAAAGCATTTGTACAAGTTGTTCTTTTGTTCTTTTTTTGCTCAAGTATGAGTCTTTCTTAAGTTCTTGATTATGTAAATCAGTAGCAGTTTTATTTTAATAAAAATTTCCACCTATATAGCTAGCTATCTTGCTCGTTTTAAATAGAGCTTGCAGTCAGTTGTAGGAGATTGTGCGTGCTGTCTGCGTGCCCTGAACCTAGTATACACTGCTATATCCACCTATATAGCTAACTATCTTGCTCTTTTTAAATAGAGCTTGCAGTCAGTTGTAGGAGATTGTGCGTGCTGTCTGCGTGCTCTGAACCCAGTATACACCGCTATATCCACCTATATAGCTAGCTATCTTGCTCTTTTTAAATAGAGCTTGCAGTCAGTTGTAGGAGATTGTGCGTGCTGTCTGCGTGCCCTGAACCCAGTATACACTGCTATATCCACCTATATAGATAGCTATCTTGCTCGTTTTAAATAGAGCTTGCAGTCAGTTGTAGGAGATTGTGCGTGCTGGCTGCGTGCTCTGATCTCTGAGGACTTCCAGAGTGGTGGAGGAGGAGAGGGAGCTGATGGCTTCAGTCAGCCCAGGCCAGGTGGCTGTTTCTCAGCCTGAGGAAAGGCGTGGTGCCCTAAAACTCCAGGAGTTCGTTAAGGAGGAGAGGCTGTACTTAGAAAACCAGCTTGACTTGGTTGACTGGTCTCTGAGACAGCCAGAAGACGTGGAGAAATCTGCGGAGAGGAAAAGGAAAGCCAAGAGCTTAATGGTAAAGGCTTCTCGCTGTTACTGCGAAAAAATGAAAATTTTGGCCGAGCTGAGGAATAGACGCGACAGATCGGGTGTCGGAAAGAGACCAGATTTTAAAGTTGCCATTGACGGGCTGAAAAAGCAGTGTAACATGCTTAGTGGGCTTTTGTCAAATCTAATTGAAAGTGCTTCAAGCGAGAAAGACTTTTTATTGGGCATAGATAAGGTCATGAGAGTGGCGTGTGAGGAAGGCTCTCAAGCAGGAAGACGCCGCAAGCAGCGTTTAACCATAGCCGCAACGCCTGAAGGAGAGATGGGAGATCCCTCTATGGAGGACACCCGTGGAGAGGCAGATGTAGATGGAGGGTCCAAGGCGGTAAGGCGCCATAAACAACGTCTATCGTAGACAGTAGAGCCCATGATAGAGGCGGCGAACCTTTCAGAAGATGAGATGTCAGCAGAAGAGGAAAAGGAACCGAATGTTTTGACTTCAAAAGAGACAGCTGTGGAGAGAAATGGTATGAACTCTAAATCCACGACCACTGGTTCAGGTAACACCGCGGAGGGTCCCAGCAAACCTGGGGGTGCTCAGCCTGCAAGCAAGGCTGTGATCCCAGTGGTAGCGGTGAACTCCGCTGATGCGGTTGTGAGCCAGGGTCAGAGGGTGAAACAAATCCCGGATGGCGTGATGGACTCTAAACCTATGACCATGATCTCAGGTAATACTGTGGAGGGTCTTGGTAAACCTGGGGGTTCTCAGCCTGCAAGCAGGGCTGTGATCCCGGTGGTAATGGTAGACTCCGGTGAAGCAGTACCGAGCCAGGGTCTGAGGGTGAAGCAAAACTTGGTAGTACAGCTTAAGAGACTAGAGGAAGATAAAAAGACAATGAACTTACCTTGTCAACCCCTGGTGAACCCAGCCGGTGTTTGCGGGCAGGGCACGCCGTCAGTGGCTTTGTCGGCTGCCGCTGCTGCAAGCCGGTCCCAGGGCAAGGGGAAAGGACTCAAGGGTGAGGGTGGGAAAAAAGTTCAAGCCAGCATGGCCGTTGCTGTAGGGAATACAGTAACGGCCAGCAGTAAAGTAATGGCGGCACAGCCTAGTGAGACGCCGTCTTCCCGCGTTGGGAGAGGAGGTGGTGACAAACAGGAAGTAAAAGAATGTTTGGCGGGAAAGACTGGCGCGGTTTCTATGGGTGGGAAAGCTGTGGTCGCGCCGGAAGTGACGCGCTGCCCAGAAACGGAAGTTGACCGCATGGAGCATTTCCGGTCGGTGACTTCCGCCGAAACGGCCCAGCGGGAGGAAGTGGGTGGAGTCAGTGATGCCTGTATGGAAGAGCCTGATAGTTTTCAACCTGGCCAGGTGTCAGCATGGGGTGATTGTCCCATGGGTGATCTAGGGGACAACAGTCCGGCAATGGCTTATATCAAACATCTGTAGGAGTCCCAGCAGAACAATAAGGGACAGGTTGAGGTGGATTCCTGTGGGGCACATACAGAGGTGGGTGAGTCGGACAGCCTGGATGCTCTCATATGTGACCAGCCATTGAATGACTTGGAGGTGAGCTCTCCAGTAGTCCGGCAAGAGAATATGGAGGTAGAAGGTGATAGGCAAACTGAGGAGTTTGGTGCCGCTCATTCAGGTCCTGTGGAGGGGGTGTCCTCCCCCAGGCCTGTTTTAAGGGGTTCAGGGATTGTGGGTGCTGTCTGCGTGCTCTGAACACAGCATACACCGCTATATCCACCTATATAGATAGCTATCTTGCTCGTTTTAAATAGAGCTTGCAGTCAGTTGTAGGAGATTGTGCGTGCTGTCTGCGTGCCCTGAACCTAGTATACACCGCTATATCCACCTATATAGCTAACTATTTTGCTCTTCTTAAATAGAGCTTGCAGTCAGTTGTAGGAGATTGTGCGTGCTGTCTGCGTGCCCTGAACCCAGTATACACTGCTATATCCACCTATATAGCTAACTATCTTGCTCTTTTTAAATAGAGCTTGCAGTCAGTTGTAGGAGATTGTGCGTGCTGTCTGCGTGCCCTGAACCCAGTATACACCGCTATATCCACCTATATAGCTAACTATCTTGCTCGTTTTAAATAGAGCTTGCAGTCAGTTGTAGGAGATTGTGCGTGCTGTCTGCGTGCTCTGAACCCAGTATACACCGCTATATCCACCTATATAGCTCTTCTCTAATTGAGCCATCTGCAGGAGTTAGTGGATGTTGTGTGTGCCTCCAGCACAATATACACTACCCAATTGCTGGTTTTCCCAACTCCCTTCAGGCCATTACCATGTCTGGAAGGCCAGCAAGGAGAGGCAGACAGGCACGAGCCGATAAAAGAGGGCAAGCAGGCTCTGTGTCTAGAGACAACAGTGCTGGTCGTGGACGCAGTGCATCGTCATTATCAGCACGTGGCCATGGGACACGCTTGTCCTTCTTTTCGGCAGCTGGACATGTTGAGCCGCAACATGCCAACGACTTGGTAGAGTGGATGACCAAGCCCTCTTCATCCTCCTCATCCTCTCTCACCCAGGCTCTGGGTACTAGCAAAGCAGCTGCCAACGCATCGTGTCTTCCCTCCTCTCAATGTCATCATCAGTGACTCCTTCCCTAGACCCACCACGTCCTCCTGAGGAGTCTCCTGAACTCTTTGAGCACAGTGTTGGGTACATGCTCCAGGAGGATGCCCAGTGTTTTGTAGGCTCTGATGATGATACTCAGCTAGAGGAAGGCAGTAGCGTGAATGCAGAGAGAGGGGATGCTCAAGAAGGACAGCAATCTGGCAGTCATGTTCCACAAGCTGCAGCATACTGCCAGGTTTGCTCCAGCGATGAAGAGCGAGGGGATGATGATGGCACTGACTCCACGTGGGTGCCTGGTAGGAGAGAGGAGGAGGAGGAGGAGGAGGCACATGTCCAACGAGGCAGGATGCCCTCCGGGGGCCAGCTTAGGGGCAGCACACTGACTGAATCACACCGCAGAGCTCCGCCTGTGCAGGGCGCTGCCTCTGCGCGTTATTCTAAAAGTTCTTTGGTGTGGGCCTTTTTTAAGACGAGTGCATCAGATCGCACCGCTGCTATATGTCTCAAACGTATCTCGTGTGGCCAAAACATCAGCCGCTTGGGTACCACATGCTTGACCAGACATATGTTGACCTGCCATGCAGCTCGTTGGCAAGCGTACCTCAAAGACCCACACCAAAGAACAAAGCGGACCTCTCCTTGCTCCTCATCAGCTGGGATCTCCAACCCCACTAGACCTTCAGTCCTCTCTGAAACCTGCTCTGAGAGGAATGAAGGTGTAGAATTAGGTGTGTCACAGCTAAGTGCTTCCGGGCACTCTGCTAGCCGTACACCCACGTCCGATTATAGCAGGCAAATGTCCCTGCCCCAGCTGCTGGACCGGCAAAAGAAGTTCACTCCCAGCCATCCACATGCCCAGCGGTTGAATGCTAGCTTGGCTAAATTGCTAGCACTTCAACTGCTGCCTTTTCAGTTGGTAGACTCGGCCCCCTTCCGTGAGTTTGTACAATGTGCGGTTCCTCAGTGGCAGGTCCCCAAACGCCACTTTTTCTCACGGAAGGCGATTCCGGCTCTCTACCGGCATGTGGAAGGCAATGTCCTTGCCTCGCTGGACAGGGCGGTCAGCGGTAAGGTGCATATTACTGCTGACTCATGGTCCAGCAGGCATGGACAGGGACGTTACCTGTCTTTCACGGCCCATTGGGTCACTCTTCTGGCAGCTGGGAAGGAGGATGCAGGACAAGGTGCAGTAGTGTTGGAGGTTGTTCCGCCACCACGCCTCCAAAATGCTACTATTGGTTGTGACACACCTCTCTCCTCCACCCCCTCCTCTTCTTCTTCCTCCATGGCCTCTTCCAGTGCTCTGTCCTCAGAACCAGCGGTGCTCCATAGGCGTTCCAGGTGCTACACAAGTACGCAGGCAAAACGATGCCATGCCGTGCTTGCACTGGTTTGTTTGGGGGACAGGAGCCACACTGGGGAGGATGTTTTGTCAGCTCTGCAGGGAGTTGGTTGACGCCACGCCAGCTTAAGCCAGGAATGGTGGTTTGCGACAATGGCACCAACCTCCTCTCCGCCCTCCGACAGGGACAACTGACCCATGTGCCCTGTGTAGCTCACGTCCTTAACCTGGTGGTGCAGCGGTTCTTGGGCAGGTACCCGGGCTTACAGGATGTCCTGAAGCAGGGCAGGAAAGTCTGTGTGCATTTCCGCCGATCATTTAATGCCTGTGCTCGGCTGGCTGAGCTCCAAAAGGAGTTGAACCTGCCCAAGAACCGCCTTATATGCGGCATGCCCACCAGGTGGAACTCAACGTTGGCCATGCTGCAGCGGCTGCACACGCAGCAGAGGGCCATCAATGAGTACCTGTGCAACTACGGCACCAGGACAGGGTCAGGGGAGCTTGGTTTTTTCTCACCACGCCAGTGGGGCATGATCAGGGATGCATGCACTGTCCTGTCACCGTTTGAGGAGGCCACAAGGATGGTGAGCAGTGACAGTGTATGCATTAGTGACACTGTACCTCTTGTCCACCTCTTGGAGCATACGCTTCGTGGAATAATGGACAGGGCACTTGAGGCAGAACAGAGGCAGGAAGAGGAGGACTTCCTTGCCTCTCAAGGCCCCCTTTATCCAGACAGTGTTCCTGCTGTGCCACCCATCACACAGGAAGAGGATGAGGAGGAGGAGGAGGATGATTGTGTCAGCATGGAGGTGGAGGCTGGCACTCAGCATTAGCAGCAGCAGCAGTCTTGTAGGGATGATTTACAGTCCCAAGAAACCTGTGGACTTGTACGTGGCTGGGAGGAGGTAGCTGCGGATCATGTTGTCCTTAGTGACCCAGAGGACTCCGGACCGAATGCCTCAGCTAACCTACGCTGCATGTCCTCCCTGATCCTGCAAAGCCTGCGGAAGGATCCTCGTATTCTTCAGATCAAGGAGAGGGACCATTACTGGCTGGCCACTCTCCTTGATCCAAGGTACAAGGGTAAGGTTGCCGACCTTATCTTGCCGTCGCAGAGGGAGCAGAGGATGAGACATCTCTGGGAGGCCTTGCAGAAAGGTCTGTGCAACGTGTTCCCAGAGACTGGGAGGTTACAAACTCCTGGTCCTGGACAACGTGTTGCTGAGGCATCGGTCAGAAGGAGCGGTGGAGAAGGTGGCCGATGCTTTCAGACAATTTTTTAGTCCGCAGCCCCAAGGTATGATCGGTTCCAGCAACCATCGCCAGCGCCTGATTTACATGGTGCAGGAATTCCTAGGGGCAAGGTCAGACTTGCACACCTTTCCCACCGAAAATCCTCTGGCTTACTGGGTCTTGAGGATGGATCACTGGCCAGAGCTTGCACAGTATGCAATTGAGCTACTGGCCTGTCCTGCATCCAGCGTTCTTTCGGAACGCACCTTCAGTGCTGCTGGTGTTTTTTTTACCGATCACAGGGTGCGCCTGTCCACCGACTCAGTTGATCGACTGACCTTCATCAAGATGAATCAGTCTTGGATCACCCACAGCTACCAAGCACCTGAAGCTGATGTAACCGAATAATTTTTTTTGAAATATCACATCCCTTCAAGACTGCCTATGCTGATGCTGAGTGACTGTCCTGTTATGTTGATTGTCTATCCTCTTCCTCCTCCGCTGATATGTTGGAAGAACATTTTTGGTTCTGGGTGATGCCACCAGCCCAATTTTTCTGCCCTTGTTTAACAGGGGCGTTTAATTAAAATTTGTGATGCAATGCTTTGCAGCAGGGCTCATTCCTGCACAACTAGAGTATATGGGAGAGGTTGCAGTGTCGTGGCACCAGCACCAGTGCCAGCCGACCAATTTTTCAGCCCCTGTTTAACAGGGGCATGTAATTACAATTCTTGATATAGTATTTCACAGGAGGGCCCGTTCCTGTGCCCACCCAGAGTAACTGTGAGGACTTATAGTGTTGTGGCACCAGCACCACAACCACCAAAGGTCAATTTTTCTACCACTGTTCAACAATGGCATGTAATTACAATTCTTGATATAATCATTTACAGCAGGGCGCTCCAGCGCCCACCAAGAGTCACTTTGAGGGCTTACAATGTTGTGGCAAAACCAACACCTTGTTCCGCCATTTCTGAAGAGCATATAGGGCAGGCCCCTACTTTCAAGCATCCAACTTACAAACATCTCCTAATTGCAAACGGAAGGAGACAACAGCAAGTGAGATGAAAAAAGACGGACAGCAAAACAAATTATACAGGGGTGATAACCCTTCCCTATGTTTTCCAAAAAGCTTAAAAATAGATTTTTTGACTGGAGCTGCACTTTAAAAATGTACCAGTTGAAAATTACAAACATATTCAACTTAACACAACAAATCTACACAGTCCCTGTCTTGTTTGCACTGCCTGTATACTGCTGTTCTGAGTATATAGGGCCTGGGGGCCACACGTATTTCCTTTTTTTAATATGGGTACGGGGTTCCCCTTAATATCCGTACAAGACCCAAAGGGGCTGGTAATGGGCAGGGAGGGCTACCCATGCCATTTTTCTCAATGATTTTCAACCATATTGCAGGAACCAGATATAACATTAAAAACGCAAGCAGTTTTAAATGACGTTATTTCCGTTAAATGTCATTTTGTGCAGGGACTGTTCTAAACACGGGAAACACGTGGCACTTCACAGGCATACTATAGACACCCCCCAGGCATGATATTTAAAGGAATATTTCACTTTTTTTTTCACTTTAATCGTCATTAAAATCAGTGCTCCCGCCAAAACGGCCATTTTTAAAAACATTTTAGGCATTGACCCATGTCCCCTGGTGCAGGAGCCAGGTCCCCAAACCCTTTTTAGGACATTATCTTGCATATTAGCAGTTAAAATTAGCACTTTTAATTTTGAACGTTCGAGTCCCATAGACTTCAATGGGGTTCTAACGTTCGTACGAATTTGGGGTCCGTTCGAAAGTTCTGGTGAGAACCGAACCAGGGGGTGTTTGGCTCATCCCTACTGCTCAAATGAACCCAGTCACTTTTCGCTTAAAACTTCCTGACAGTATGTAGATTCACCCTGTTTTTCATGTATCACTATGCATTTCATGAAAATCCTTTCTCGGGAAGCATTCTTCCACCTACTCCACTTATTAAGGTACAGAGAGAAAAATGTGTAGTAAAGAATTCTTGATTCCAGGATCTTTAGGAACACATTACAATATCTGATTCAATGGGAAGGATATGAGCCAGAGGAAAATTCTTGGGAACCTGAGGAGAACCTCACTAGAGGTTTTCTTGGGACCATCTTGGAAGGAGGGGAATACTGTCAGGGTCCAGATCTGAACCTGCTACCTATGCGGTGTCTAGCTGTAGTTTTTATCGCTGTGCCACATAAGATACTGGACACCAATCTGTCTTTGGACAATGTTGCCTTGTATCTGGTTTCTGATAAACCTTGAACTCTTCCTTCCTGTTTGCCAGATTATTGTGCTCTTCTCCAGCCAATATCTTGCTCTTTTTACTCCTGCTGCTGTCCATATCTTCAGTAACACACATTACAAGAGAAGCTAGAAGCAGGGTGCTAGGTTTTTTGTTTTGATTTTTAAATCAGAAAAGTTTTTATTGAGCTTGTCAAGTTACAACATCTTCCAATGTGCATGTACATATTAACGATCCTTAATCATCTCCTTATACAGTATCATGTCATTGCCACACATCACAAAATCTCTAACATATCCCCTCCTTCCCTCCATTCCTCCGTCAGTATATTCCATAGCATACATGATTCATCCATATTACATCCCAAATACATCCTCCCCACTAGGGACATATCAGCAGCCAGGACATCACTAGCTCATTGGGACTTGTGCCCATATATAAATGTATTGTAATAATGTGTAATAAGGGTGTTTCCCATATGTGTTATCCAAGAGGTGCTAGTAGGTGGCAATGCTGACTTCCATCCCATCAGGAGCAGCTTCCTGGCTTGGAACAATGCCCTCGAGAATGCAACCCTGACCAGTTCTTCAGGAACTACCTCCTCCAGAATCCCAAGTATGCAACATGTTGGGTCTTTGGGTACTTTCGTTTGGAACGCCATATTAAGCGTGTCCATCACCTCGGTCCAGAACCGGTGGAGCTTCGGGCAGCGCCACAGGAGGTGGATAAGGTCCCCTCCATGTCGGCGGCAGCAGACAGGGTCCACCAGCCTGCCCAATCTTATGTAGTTTCTCAGGGGTGTAGTGTACCCTTAATATTATGTACAATTGGGAGACTTTTTGGGCTACATTTAGAGAGCAGGTGGTTATTGACTGTAACGCTTCCTCCCATTGATCTCCCGTAATTTGGCCTAGGTCCTTTTCCCATGCTTTCAAGGACCTGCATGGATATGCCCTTAGATGTCTGGTGAGTAACATTTGATAGCATTGGCATATAATTCCTTTAGTTTAACTATTTGAAAGCAGCACATGGAACACCAGGGTGCGCGAAAGCACCCATTTCCCAGCATCCCCCTGAGCCGCAATCGCGTGCCGTAGCAGGTGGTATGAATACCACATATTAGCCGGCACGTTTAGCTTGGTCTGCATTTCCGAGAAAGGGAGTAATTTACCATTTTCAAATATATGAGACAGCATAGTCACACCATGTGCCTTCCACCTGGGCCCCTGCTGTAGCTTGGTTAGCTTCACGTATGTGCGATTGCCTCAAATGGGACTGAATTCCGTGAAGCCCCGCACCTCCTGAAGTTGCCTGCTCTTATTCCATATCTTTTGAATTAGTGACAGTGTCAGTTTATTGGATTTCGCAAACATTTGTGCCTCTAGTCCCATTGGAATGGTCTCCGCTCCAGAAGCAAACAGCAGCAATTTTGCGGTTGAACTCTCCGAGGCTTGGGACATAGATCCTACCAGATGTTGCAGCTGAGCCGCTATATATTGTACCACCAAAGGTTGGGGACCGCCAACCCTCCGCTGTCCTTAGGCTGCTGTAGCTGTTCAAGCCTGATCCTAGGGGGTTTAGTGTTCCACAGCAATCGCTGAAAAAGGGTGTTTACTACTCTGAAAATTTTTATGTGGCCCACTACCGGTGAATTGTGGAGGAAGTATAGTAACTGGGGCATTAGAATAATTTCGATTAAATTGGCCTTGCCTGCCAGTGACATTTTTAGGTTATTCCATGTATTTATCTTATCTCGAAACCAAGATAGTAAAGGGTTTATGTTTAGGGAGCAGTAGTCCCTGAGTTTTGGCGAGATCTGTACCCCCAGGTATTTAAAGGGGAAGCAAACCCTTCCTCTTTGTCTCCCTGCAGAGGTAAAGCATAATGGGCTACCATGCATCACATAGTAGCCCATTATGTGTCACTTACCTGACACAGGAGCCAGTGATGTCACAGCTGTCCCCTGTAGCACAGAGCGTCCATCTTCTTCCGGGTATCACTGCTCCGGCCACTCACAGCGCTGAAGCAGCGATGACGTCACTCCCGCACATGAGCACGGGAGCTGCCACTAACGGCATATCGCCGTTAGCAGCGGAATGCCCAGTGCGCCTGCACGCCACTGTCTACGGCGCATGCACCATAGACAGCGGTGCCCATCTTTTTGTAAATATCTCCTAAACCGTGTAGGTTTAGGAGATATTTCATGGACCTACAGGTAAGCCTTAATCTAGGCTTACCTGTAGGTCAAAGTGGTTTGTGAGGGTTTACAACCACTTTAAAACTAGGGTACTAGGTTAATACCAACCGACAACACCTTTAATAAAAAAAAAAACGCAAACTTATATGTAAAGTATACATCAATCTGCCAGATTGTTGGGACAGAGATGAGTAGGACAAATGCATTTGCAAAAATGGGCAGAGAATCTTGTCATTCCCACAGCATGGCTTGAGATGGTGCCTGTTCTATCCACCCTACCGGCTAATACTGGAGTCCTGGTATCCGGTGCTGCTGTATGCTTACCAATTGCCATGCTTACAGCTGCCTTGTGCCTTGATGTCATGCTCATCTGTGTGCCCACATTCTGGTGGATTGATGTATACTTTACACGTAAGTGTGCTGCTTTTTCAATAAAGGTGTTTCGTCTTGGAATTAACCTCAGCTCCTTGCTCTTTGCTTCTCTTTTACTTCATGAGGTGATCCTATCCAGATTCAGTATAGGAGCTGCAGGGTGAGCCGCATTTCCATCATCATCTCTCACCTATCAATCCCTTCATCCTTCCTCCCATTCCATGGCCTCCACCATGGACTTTACATGTATTGGACTAGCTTACTTCTCATACCCCAGAGGAGTGCTGTATACACTGTGTACTTAGTACACATTTTTGTTGTTACCACTTATTACCACCTTTGGCTTGTTCCTCGACTATGCTTCCACTTGATCCCAACCTGCAACCATTTGTTATGGTGTTATGGATCTTTGTCTTGTTCCTCAACTAAAGTGCGCTTCCGTTTGACCCCAACCTGGAACCACCTGTTACCGACCTAGGGTTTATTTACTAATTACAATTCTGCTTGATCCTTACCTGCTATACAGTGGTGTGAAAAAGTGTTTGCCCCTTCCTCATTTCCTGTTCCTTTGCATGTTTGTCACACTTAAGTGTTTCGGAACATCAAACCAATTTAAACAATAGTCAAGGACAACACAAGTAAACACAAAATGCAATTTGTAAATGAAGGTGTTTATTATTAAAGGTGAAAAAAAATCCAAACCATCATGGCCATGTGTGAAAAAGTGATTGCCCCCCCTTGTTAAAACATACTATAACTGTGGTTGTCCACACCTGAGTTCAATTTCTCTAGCCACACCCAGGCCTGATTATTGCCACACCTGTTCACAATCAAGGCATCACTTAAATAGGAGCTGCTTGACACAGTAAGGTCCACCAGAAGATCCTTAAAAGCTACACATCATGCCGAGACCCAAAGAAATTCAGGAACAATTGAGAAAGAAAGTAATTGAGATCTATCAGTCTGGAAAGGGTTATAAAGCCATTTCCAAAGCTTTGGGAATCCAGCAAACCACAGTGAGAGCCATTATCCACAAATGGCGAAGACATGGAACAGTGGTGAACCTTCCCAGGAGTGGCCGGCCGCCCAAAATTACCCCAAGAGCGCAGCGACGACTCATCCAAGAGGTCACAAAAGACCCCACAACAACGTCCAAGGAACTGCAGGCCTAACTTGCCTCAGTGAAGGTCAGCGTTCATGCCTCCACCATCAGGAAAAGACTGGGCAAAAATGGCCTGCATGGCAGAGTTCCAAGGAGAAAACCACTGCTGAGCAAAAAGAACATCAAAGCTCGTCTCAATTTCTCCACAACACATCTTGATGATCCCCCAAGACTTTTGGGACAACATTCTGTGGACCGATGAGACAAAAGTGGAACTCTTTGGAAGGTGTGTGTCCAAGTATATCTGGCGTAGAAGGAACACTGCATTTCATAAAAAGAACATTATACCAACAGTAAAATATGGTGGTGGTAGTGTGATGGTCTGGGGCTGTTTTGCTGCTTCAGGACCTGGAAGACTTGCCGTGATAAAAGGAACTATGAATTCTGCTGTCTACCAAGAGATCCTGAAGGAGAATGTCCGACCATCTGTTCGTGTACTCAAGCTGAAACGAACTTGGGTTCTGCCGCAGGACAATGATCCTAAACACACCAGCAAGTCCACCACCGAATGGCTGAAGAAAAACAAAATGAAGACTTTGGAGTGGCCTAGCCAAAGTCCTGACCTGAATCCTATTGAGATGTTGTGGTATGACCTTAAAAAGGCCGTTCATGCTCGAAAACCCTCTAATGTAACTGAATTAGGACAATTCTGCAAAGATGAGTGGGCCAAAATTCCTCCAGGACGCTGTAAAAGCCTCATTGCACGTTATCGCAAACGCTTGGTTGCAGTTGTTGCTGCTAAGGGTGGCCCAACCAGTTATTAGGTTTAGGGGGCAATCACTTTTTTACACAGGGCCATGATGGTTTGGATTTTTTTTCACCTTTAATAATAAACACCTTCATTTACAAATTGCATTTTGTGTTTACTTGTGTTGTCCTTGACTATTGTTTAAATTGGTTTGATGTTCCGAAACACTTAAGTGTGACAAACATGCAAAGGAACAGGAAATTAGGAAGGGGGCAAACACTTTTTCACACCACTGTATTTGCAACCAAACCCTGGCTTGCTTACCTCCTGGTGGGGGGAATTCCAAGGACTGCGACCTGATACTAACTTGCAGCAAAACCATCTCCACCATCAGGAGTTCTGGTGAATACCACTTAGTGCTTAGACCCCATGCCAGGGTGACCTGCTTGTGTACTTATCCTGATGGTTGATGGGAGCCTCTCTACAGCTATAACTACTAATCTTCGAACCTGTGACATACTGCATCTGAAATTTGTGTTTATCAGAAAATCGGGTACACTTTGCCTTTGACCGTTTTAATCACATTACAGGGACAAGACTAAAAAAACATACTGAAAGTGCACTAATCCTTTGACAATGATACAGATGGCGTTTGATACTCCTTTTATGTATTTTCTGGATTTAGATTAACATGTGGTTCAGAGTCTTTGTACAGCTGCTTTTCTCTGCTGACAAAAACATAACAACATTAGATATGTAGCAACCTATGCAACTCGTGCACTTACCTCAAATAGAGAAACATCCGCCTATCAGGAAATTCATCTAAACTGAATTAATTAAGGTCCAGTGCTGAAACATCAAGGTGCTTTGACCTTAGCTAGGCAGCTAGAGACAGAATGAAATCCTTTTGGATTGTTTATGGTAAATATAAAATTGAGATCGATCTTCTGAACATAGCAATAACTCAGGCTGTGACACATACCAAAAAAAAAAAAAAATAGATTAGTAAACTTACATCCTGAACAAAGACATTCAGATCTTCTGCTAGAACCAATAGTAAGTCATCCTCGAAAACTCTTTTCTGCTTGTCAGTTTCTTTGAAATGTTACTAACAGGAAAGAAATACATTTTTTACATATCTTTCTTGGAATTTACAAAAAAAAATATGTCCCAGCTGAAAGAACAAACTAAATGGCCAGTTTTGGCCTTTACACCTATTCAAACCTCTGACTGCTACTGCAGCCAGAAGTAATTTATTTAATGGCAGTACCACAACTAAAGGAATTGCACATTTTTAACTACTTGCCTACTGCCCACTTTTACCCACTATCTGCCCAGGCCAATCCTCAGCTTTCAGCGTTGGTGCACTTTGAATGACAATTGTGTGGTCATGCGACACAAAATGTTTATACATTTTTGAGACAGATATAGCTTTCTTTTGGTGGTATTTAAGCACCACTGTTTTTTTTTTCCAAAAAAGAAAAGTGTTTCTTAATTTCTGTTATAAAATGTTGTAAATACGACATTGATTAAAGAACCCTCTATAATGGCGGAGGTCTGCATTAAACTTGAGTGGTAGGAGCATTCGTGCATTAGTATCTACGGCAGCAGTATCTTGGGCACAAAAATCCCGCAATTGTTTATGCAGATCAAGGACTTCCTCTTGTAGACCTTTCACTTCAATTTGTAACTAAGAAAATTTTTCCTGGTAGTTAACACCAAACATCTGCAACTCAGCGACTTGCACCCTGAGAGGGGCCACAGCAGCTGCTACAATGGCCTCCGTGTTTGGGGCCAGAATATTCTGTCACAGTCTGGAGTCAGGCTCAGAGGCCAGTAGCTATAGCAGCAGAGCAGGTATTCATACAGGTCATCCTGGCTGATGACACGTTCATCTGAGGTGCGAAGTCTAAGCACCAACCGGTATTCACCAGAGCTCCTGATGGTGGAGATGGGCTTTGCTGTGTGTTAGTGCCAGGTCGTGATCCTCAGGATAGCCCCACAAGGAGATGAGCAAGCCAGGGTCTGGTAGCAGATATAGTAGGCAGGGATCAATCAGAAGCGTAGTTAAGAAACAAGCCAAAAGTCGGTAACAAATAGTTGCATTTTGGGATTCAGCAGAAGCATAGTCGAGGAACGATCGGCAGCAGGAGAGACAGGAGCAAGATATTGGCTGGTGAAGTCACAATATTCTGGCAACCAGGAAGTGCAGCGACATAGCTTAAATCAGGAAGTTCATGGGAGGAGCAAAAGGGTTCAAGGCAAACAAGATTCAAGATAAGATCATTCAATGAATTGTCTAAGGAACTAGCCACAGAACAGTCTAAGGAGCTGTCCAGCATTCCAGGTGGCTCAGCAAGCAGAGTCACCGCCAGAGGTCCCAGGTTCAAGCCCAGGTCCTAACACTCAGGGACAGAGTGCAGCACTGATTACTTTTCTGTCAACACCATAACACAAAGTGTGGCTTGGAAACATCTGTAGAAGCTGTGGTAGCCGTTTCTATAAATAGATAGCAATCCTCCATTAAAACAACAGAACAAAAAGGAGAAAACACTGTGCTATTTCAAAAGTAAAAAAAAGTGACGAGAAGTAGTGAAACTACAAAATTTCTGTGAGGAGCACAGCCCAGCTGCTAGCACACAAACAAACCAAGTTCACATTAACATATATAAATTAATGCAGCGCTTAAAGGCACCTATTTCAATAGGTGAAAAAGAATGTGCATATCTGACAAACAAGTGAATGGAAAAGTCCATAAATATTTAAGAACAGTCCCAAAATTAATCACTCTGGTGCATCTAGAGCTTTGTTAAAGTCCTCAGATGGCATTCAAGGCTAAATATCTTGTCAGGTTCTCAGATTTCAAAGCCTCTTGAAAATGGATTATAGGCAAGTAGAGAAGGTAGATACTCTTACCAGATAGGTTGGACACATTCACCGTATAGTAGTGTGTCTTACGAGCTTATGGGGGGGCTCCAGCCACTCACCCCAATGTACCGACCAGATGTTATTTTCCTCTTAGGGTTCCTTACGGTATCCAGATGGGGAAGAGGAATAGCACTTGTTTGCTCCCCACATTGCAATTGTTTTTATTTTTATGTATCACGTGATTTTATATTTTTTAAGTTCTGTCTATCAGAATTTTTTCAATAAACCATCATTGGTTGTATTTCACCATGCGAGGCATTTTTTATGTTTTGTCCCTTTTATGGTGAATCCTCACGAGACTTCTGGCACCAAATTCTACAGTAATTCATGGTATGGAAACCCTATTCCTCTTCCCCAACTGGATGCCGTAAGGAACCCTAAGAGGAAAATAACATCTGGTCGGTACATTGGGGTGAGTGGCTGGAGCCCCCCATAAGCTCGTAAGACACACTACTATACGGTGGATGTGTCCAACCTATCTGGTAAGAGTATCTACCTTCTCTACTTGCCTATAATCCATTTTCAAGAGGTTTTGAAGTCTGAGAACGTGACAAGATATTTAGCCTTGAATGCCATCTGAGGACTTTAACAAAGCTCTAGATGCACCAGAGTGATTAATTTTGGGACTGTTCTTAAATATTTATGGACTTTTCCATTCACTTGTTTGTTTGTCAGATATGCACATTCTTTTTCACCTATTGAAATAGGCGCCTAAGCTCTGCACTAATTTATATATCTCCATTAAAACAAGGTAAGTATTGTTCTTAAAATACAGAAATCAAACCAAATTACATGTTAGATTATTTTCTTTCATTAATTATGAACTACAGGCTAGATATCCTGTTGAAATACATATATGAGAATTATTTTCCCCTCCAAAGGGTTTGCATTTATGTCTAGCCAGTCCTCTGACCCTTGTGCTGCTTTCCCTTTCTCCCTCTGAGGTTCTGGTATTTGTCAATCTAAAGAGAGAAAACCCCTAAATAAACTGAAAAAAGTTTTCATACTAAAATGAATATGGAAAAGCCAGGTCCACAACTATATACAATGAAAGAATGTATTTTCGGGTATTTTTTCTATAGGACTGTATAAAGAAAAAACATGCAACAAAGTGCATTTGGGGGACGCCTCCTTGGACTTTAACCACCTCAATACAGTGTACTTACACCCCCTTCCTGCCCAGACCAATTTTCAGCTTTCAGCGCTCTCACACTTTGAATGACAATTACTCAGTCATGCAACACTGTACCCATATGAAATTTGCGTAGTTTTTTTCACACAAATAGAGCTTTCTTTTGGTGGTATTTAATCACTAGTGGGTTTTTTATTTTTTGTGCTATAAATAAAAAAAAGACCATACAGTTTGTGAAAAAAAGCCTTTTTCTTTGTTTCTGTCATACAATTTTGCTAATTAGTAATTTTTCTTTGGCCAAAATTTATACTGCTACATATCTTTGGTAAAACTAACCAAAATTTGTGAATATTATTTGGTCTTTGTTAAAGTTATGAAGTCTACAAACTATGGTGCCAATCACTGAAAATTGATCACATCTCATCAGGCTTGAAGTACATCAGGTGAATCTCATTTCTTGAGACACTACTAACAAGTCAGGAAAGTACAAATACCCACCAAATGACCCATTTTTAGAAAGTAGACATTCAAATGTATTATGTAAGTAGCATGGTGAGTTTTTGTAAGTTGTAATTTTTTACCACAATTCTTTGAAAAATTAATATATATTTTTTTTTTTACAAAATTGTCATATTATGTTTGGGACTTTTACACAGCCTGGCCACATACAAAGGACCAACATTGAAGTAGCACCTTCAGGCTTTCTACAAGCATAAATGACACATCTCATTTCTCAACCACCTATTTGACGTGTTTGAATTGCCCACAAAATGACCCAATTTTGAAAAGCAAACCCCCCCCCAACGTATAATCTATGAGGTATAATGAGTCTTTTGAATGGTTCATTTTTTTCCAAAAGTTTCTGGAAAATGTGGAAAAAAATGAAAATGCAATTTGTAAGATATTTATAAGACATAGCATGTATATAGCAAAAATTACACCCCAAAATATAATGCAAATAGGTACTCAGGTACTCTGATGGGCTGGAGACAGGTACTCTGGTAACTTGATGAGCTGCAGACAAATACTCGGGTAATTTGATGGGCTGGTGACAGGTACTCGGTTACACTGATGGGCTGACTCGGGTACTCATATGGACTGTGACAGGTACTCAGGTACTCGGGTACTCATATGGACTGGGACAGGTACTCAGATGAACTGCCGTATGAGCCCCATGTCGAGCTGTATCTGCTCTATCTTGGTGGTTAGGGTAGTCTGGCAGCCCGTGATTGCCTGCATGAGCGCCTGAAATTGTTCAGCTCCCAGCGGTTGCTGCCTATCCTTTGCTGTGCCCAGATTGCTGTCGTGTGGACTTGCCCTTTTCATAAACTCTTTTTATCATATCGCCAGCTAACCTTCACAGAGCAATTAACTTGAATAGGCTCCAGTTGTCACGTGATTTTAATAGGTTAAATAAGTAAATAAAACTAACATGAGTATGAAAAAACATCAGTGTATTATATATTACCATTCAATCAATTTCAAAAAATTATATTTGCATTGTCCAATTTTGCATAGTCGTCATAAGACCTGCTATTGCAGGACCTTGCAGTTTGTTTGTATCTCCATGTTTGGCAGTGCCTTCTGAATACACACATTTTGCTATATTCATCTAATCTTGACTACATATTTTAGCCAGTAGTTTACCATCAAACCATGTACCTGACTTTCTCCATAGCCGCCTTTGTACAATATTCTTCTATGCTGCCATTCACTCACCAGGATTTACAAGGTTTGGCATGTGTATCCCAATAAATGGACTGAGCTGGAATATTCCCCAGTATCAACATTTTCTGCCAATGGTGTTGTTACTCACAGAATGAGACTTTCATATGACAGGGCTATAAGCAGTGTTTTGTTCCACTAATGCATTAACTGTTTATACGTGTCGTACACAGAGCTGCCTTGTTGGACTTTGGCTTCAACTCTTCAACTATACACTGTTCAGTGTGCTTGGGAGCAGTATAAGTATTTCTTCTGTAGCTGGTTCAATGGACAAGAGACATAGAATTATTTTAACAATATTTTTTTTTTTTAGGTATTTTTTAGTTAATCATTTAAAAAAATTTATGGAAATGTAATACTGGTGGTAAATATCCACTCTCTGTGGGAAAAGCTGCCCCAGAATTGAAGGGTAGAGTTAGGCAGAGCCTGAAGTACAAAACATGTTCTTTCCCCACTTTAAACTATCATGCTATTTCTACTGCCTATAAAGCCAATAAATTCTTCCAAGCACTAGAGAAAAAACATTACCCTGATCAAATGCTTCTTCTTTCTGTGCAAGGTACATGTACCCAAGAAGGAACCAAGAAGGAGATACAACTGTGAATTATGATTGCCACGATGTAGGTAGGAAGAACCTGCATCCAGTAAAAACTTCATCCCAAACTTCCAACAAGTGGTATTTGTATATGACAAAGGTCATGACAGTGCTATGCAACAGATACATACTAAGGATGCTATTTCAATGTTTATTAACAGCACCTCCATAAAGGGTTAAAAGAGAAGATAAGGACATATGGGGGAAAAGGTAGTAATTACAGTATATATTTAAAAAAACAACAACATAGAAATGCCTACTGTAGAAGTAACCTAAATTTTAATCATCTATAGCTTTAAAATGTAATTAATTGTTCTCAATTTTATTATATATGTAGCATTTATTAAAATAATACATAGTGATCCTGCTATGAAGGTCCTTGTTATGGGGTGACATCCGTCTCCAAGTTGTGGTCTAACATTGTCACCTTGTCACATTAGCTCTTGTTGAAGACTACATGTGGCTATACATATGCAAAGGCATGGTCCATTATGGTCATTTCCAAGCTTATTCTGAGCAAAGATTTGCAGCCAATACTGGACTGAGTGCATATAGATAGCAAGTGGCTGAGAAAGGCTCAATGATCTATTTTAAAAATAAAACTGACCTAGCCTTGACCGTTTGTAAAATAATAATACTATAGAAGTGCATGTATGTTGGAATTCCTGCATGTGCCTATGCTAGAATTGCAGCCAATTGCCCTTTTACTCACCGTGCTCAGATGCAGGCCCATTTAATTCTTTTTCCACAACTCCCTGGGACATACTCATGGAAGAAAAGTCTACGTCCCTCTCTCAGGGACTTACAGAGACCACATCTGATGAGGTTGAAGTGGCTGGGCAAGTGATCTGTAGCAAAATGATAGACCCCCCCACTGTCATAGCCAGCATGTGGGCAGCCAGGCCAGAATCTAATTGCATTTATCAAAAGACCCACCTACTGTGAGAAGCAACTCCCCAATTGTTACCAGAGAACTGCAGTTTCATTCTGATGGTGCCCAGAGCTACCCTGGGCTTCACTGTGAGTGGCACTGTCTACTATGATAATTAGAAGTAATTACAGTATGCTCTGTATGGTTTTACCATACCTTATAACTGTTCCTAACTTGGAGGAACTGTCCCTCTTTTTCCTTGTCAGTCCTCCCCTAATTTGGACAGATATGTAGGCCTCAAAAAAGTGCAACTGCTAAATACCAAAAGTGTTACAATACAGTAAATCTCTCATTCAAGCTTTTTTTTTGTTATCACATTGTTGTTTTGAAGAGCAAGCATAAAGGAAACAGAGTGATGAAAAAAGCACATGTGGGTTTAGTCCTTAATTTTTCTGCTTATAATTTTTTATGGGCCATGTAACTGGGGGTATGGCAGGGAGTGTGCTCTTTGCCAGAACACTTTGTTCCAAAGGGTGTCCCTCTTTCCCATTTCAGAAAGTTAGGAGGTATAGTTTTGCAGTAGTGATTCTCGGCTTGACTCTCTGTTGTTAAAGAGCCTCATAGAGGCTATACTATGCAGCCACATGTTACACTAATTTAGTCACAGAGGCATTGCTGTGAAGAGTTCAATTTTCATTGTTCTACAGTTTTTCCAATGTGGTCACGTACCTGGTGATGGAGCCCAGAATGCAGGGAGTGGCCTCTCGTATGCCTCTGGCTCAAGAACCCCTGGTAGTGGAGAAAGGGACTCAAGAGTTCAGAGGTGCACAAGTGCCTGACAGGTGGCAGGTGTGGGGCTAGTCCAGACCTCTGAAGTAGCTGAAGAGAGGCTGGCAGGGACAGGGAGCTGGAACTGATGACTGGAACACCGCAGACAGCTGGGAGGAGTTCTGTAGTACAGCCAGAGCAACAGGAAGCACAAAGGTGTTCTGTAGTACGGCAGGAACACTGGATCTGCAGGCTGCAAGGAGGTGCACTGGAAACTGGCAGGGACACTGGAACAGCCAGTAGCACGGAGGTGCTCTGTAGCTTGGCAGGAACCCTGGAACAGCAGACAGTGAGGAGGTGTTCTGTAGTTTGGCAGGAATGCTGGATCAGCAGGCTGCAAGAAGGTGATCTGTGGTCAGGTAGGAACACTGGCAAGGTCAGACAGGCCAGGTCAATACTAGCGGGCAGAGCAGGTACCAAACGGAAGCAGGAGGGTAGTCGAGGTGTCGGTAACAAGCAGACAGTGATCAAACCAAAGGAAGAGGCAGAAGCGTAGTCAGGCAAGCCGGGGTCAGAGACAGGCAGCAAACAGACATAGTCAGGAACAGGCTGAGTAGACAGGAATCAGGTCAGCAAGTAGCAAGTAGCAAGGGTCTCAGGAAACGCTGTAGACTGGACAGCATGAAGGCACAGTGACAGACTCCTTTAAATAAACCTCTTGGTACCAAATGCTGTCACATGGCAGGTCTGCACATACCCGCACGCACCTGTTCGAACCATCGCGCACCCGCGTGCGCCCGTTCGCGCTATCACGCACCCGCGTCCGCCCGTTAGCTCTTCTGATAGCAATTCTGCGGACAGGTCTTCCACAAACAGCCGGATTACCGGGACGTCTTTCTTGACAGCTGTCCAAAACCTGTTCTGCATTATTGCTGCTAACCTTGCTACTTTTACAGCTACTCTCGGTCTGGTCATTGGGTCAATTACCTACTTTGTTAAAGTACTCACACTGAGCCCTCTGGGTCCCCATGGCATCCTATACCCAGGCTGCAAATAGGTCCTCAACTTTTGTCTTATATGATATGAGCCGTGCCTCATATCATTCAGCTCTCAAATGCCAGAGCTTCAATAACTTACAAAGGGTCGGGCATTTGAGAGTTAAAAGACAACTATCACGTAGATTTACAGGGTGGACCAAAACTGGGCTATGTAGGGTACACCAGTAATTTTACTATGCAGAGAGTTCAGAATTTCACCTCTATACAATCCACCTCCAACGGAACTGTTCAGTTAACTTCAAATCTGTAATTACATGCAATCCTTGCAAAAGCACACTCATTCACTGTTGACTCTCATTTCCTTTGAACACACATGTCTCTGTGACCCTTTGTCCAAAGTTATCATATCTATAGCTCTCTTCAGGAGGGAGACTCCCAACATCCCCCTCGTTATGTTTCCTTCTGGGAGAGGGATCTTGATAGAGTCACAGCAATGGTCCAAAATATGGGATGTGATTGCTCATAGATGGCCTAATGCTGCCTTCCCTGAAGCTAATTATAAAATATTTTTCCATTTGAACATA
The DNA here is from genome assembly GCF_037356315.1 of Lithobates pipiens. Lineage (NCBI taxonomy): Eukaryota > Metazoa > Chordata > Amphibia > Anura > Ranidae > Lithobates > Lithobates pipiens. Next base: position 385,147,216 of record NW_027507764.1, read on the forward strand.
GTACCTCAAAAACCTCACAGAGTGGGTCTCTGTTTTAAGGGTTGCAGAGCAGTGAATACACTTTTTCATATTTGGTTGGATTGTCTCAAAATCAAACGCTTCTAGACCAGAGTCTTTGAATTATTAAATACTGTATTGATCAATAGCATCCTACAAATCCATATGAAGCCTTACTCAAGCTTAAACCAATAGGATATACTGCTAATCCATTAAGCTTTACAATTTTTATTTACCCGACAGACAGCCTAGCAGTTTAATACTCCAATAGGCTCACAAGTTAAAGAAAAAATGACATGGTACCTAGCAAATGAAAAATTGTCAGGTGTTTTTCATGATAAAGTTAAGAAATTAAGGGAAAATGGTTTCAAGCTTGGTGGTGCTCAGTCCAAACTTGCACCTTCCCCTTTTGCCCTTATGTTAACCAATGCCAACCCCTTCTTCCTTCCCCTTTTCATCTTTCCTTTCTTGCTTCATTTCATAGTTGGTCTTTCCTTCTTCCTCTATTCCCTATAATAGGGTTTAGAGTGTTATCATATATATATTTTTTAAATGTTGTGTATAGTATATGGCTAGAATAAGGGTTATGTATAAGACAAAGCAATAAGTTTAAAGTCCTGTACCTTATAGTATGGATTCCTCTAAAGCAATAAAAGGTGAAATCTAATTGTTTTATGAATTAGTGCAATTTACAGATAATTATTTTGTGCTTAAATAAGCCTGTTATAGTGTAAAGTGCTATGAAGCAAATTTGAAAAAAATAAAAGATTGTTCATATTATTGACCATTTACAAAGTATGTGGCATTGCAAACCATATTTAATCACATTACTGTAGATAAAAAGGGATGAACTGACATTTTTAGATGATAATGCTCAGTTCAAGTCATTACCTTAAATCACCAACATTGGTAATTTCTTATGGTGAACATGATTTTAGTACATTAATTAATTGCATATATTAATACATTTTTTATGAAGATACTGATTTATAATGGCTATGTTGTCTTGTATTATAAACAGTATGAGAGCAGTAAATAATGCTTTGTCTCAGCAAATTTTTAGAGCAGTGAGATAGAGAGGAGAAAATACTTCCATCTCCTCTATATGCTGACATTTTAATAAAAAGTGCATTGAAGTTTTTATATATTTGGCAAAACGAATGTAGAGTGGAAAATATGTGGTCAATGCCACCATATAACATCTACATGCTATGATGCTTACTAATCATGCACCCTGATTGCCCTTTCTGTAGTATTCACACATAACACTATAGTTTTGAAGACAGAAGCAAATAAGCACACAAAGCAACTGCACTGTACAATTTCACAGTACCTTCTAGCTGTGGAAACTTGCAGTGCATTTCACACAGAACTTTGCAAAAATTGCCATATGACTTTTGTGAGTTTACCCCCATAAGCTATGATTACTTTATTTTTACAATTACAGAAATCCATGTGGTAAACATCATTAGGTAAAATTGTTTTGCATAATATTTTTTCCAAATTCTTTTTTTTTGTGTGAATTCTATAGTCAGCATTGTGCTGTAGTTCCACCTTACTGTACCTCAACAGTAGTGTTTTTCTAATCACAGAGTATGTTTTCTCTGTATCATGTTGTTCATGCTTGCTCCAGCAGCTGTGCTAGTGAGATATGATTCTGTGTTATGGTTATCTTAGCCTATCCAATCAGTAAGCCTTGGGAACCTGCTAATGCATGCTAGGAAGACATATTAAATATCTGAGCCCCTTTATGTAATGTCGGCTTAGAGGTCAGACCCTATGGTCAGACCCTATGCCTGAGATCTAGGCACAAGGAATGATGCAGGGATCTCCCCTCCTGTGAGGAAACCCTTAAGTTGTTGGCTTGCTTGGAAAAAAAGCATAAAGCCTAGTGGAAGCAAGCTGTGACTGTTCCCTACATAAGGAGATATAGAGAAGTATGGCTAAGTGGACATTATACACAGGAACAGTTCCATGCTGTCTTTTGCTGGAAGGGAAGGTTTAAATACCACCTAAACCTCAACCGCCAGGGAGCCTGAGCTCTGCATGGAGTCCAGCTAGCACAGCCTACTGTTTTGAAGGTAACTACCAGAGACGTTAAGAAGTATCTAAAGAAGATTAAGGTCAATATGATATTGAGCTTCAGTGTACTTGAAGATATCTTAATATGTTTGACATCCTCATTACCATATTGCATATACAATAAACTATTTTCTATTTTAAAGGCTAATTATTCCACATTTTGCAAAAAAATAATAATATTAATAATAAATGCACCCAAAGTGACAAAAAAATGGCATCTATTTATTTTTTTGATGGAGCCTGCTAAGCTTTGGTGGATCACAGTACAATGCTCAGGTTCCTGCAGACTAGTCCTCCAGCCCAGGGCCATATCAAGGTATGGACTTGCTGTTATAGGACTGGAGGAAATATCACAGGACTACAAGTGCCACCACACTTATGATCCATTGAGAACTATGTGTCCCTCTGCTGCAGTTGCATATGGGACTCATAGTAATTTTATTGCCCAGATCCTGCAAATTAATTATGTGACTGTGCATGGCTCCACACTAAATTCAAAAATACACAGGGCTTTCAAGGGAGAAGAATTTACCCTGAATTCAGTTAGAGATGGGTGGGCTGGGGGTGGTGGGCTGCAGACTGTGACCATGTTTCTTGTTTCCAATCTACTAATGCCCATTATTTATGAAGATCCAGAGAAAAGAACCACACTTGAGATTCAGTTTTCTAGGCCTTTACTATATATAAGATAATTCCAAATGCACCTGCTTGATGGCTGAAGATCAATATTTTTGTATAACTATTAAAGATCTGTACAAATAGTGCTGCACTACAGAAAGTAGTGTTACCTCTTGAATGGCGTTATCATTGTCATCAGTGTGGAGTCCCTATTGAGGAAAGAAAAAGAGATAGCATAACTTCTCATGGAATACAACTAGGTTTTCAACTCTTGTAAGTAAAACAGCAAGGTATTCTGCAAATACAGGACTCTTTATTTGTAATAAAACAAAAATGTAATAGAAGGAGCACACAATATGTATAAAATCTAATGCTGCCTCCTTACCCACCATGTCTTATATTTTGTATAAAAAATATCATTAGTAGCCAAACCTAAATTAACCTGCTAATGATCAGACACAAATATGTTAGTTATATATAAAGGAATCTAATTCAAATGGAAAACTTGCATATAAACATATGTTGAATGCAGTCCTTCCGAAGAATGTAATCCAAGTATCTGCACCACAATATACAATCAATCTGTATCAATAAAGAACACGTATAGTCTCTATTTTTGTAGCAATTTGTAGCAAACGCAATGTAACTGTACAAACTTGCTTGGTTTATCTAAAAAGTGATGTTACCAGATTTCCCAAATGTCGTTTATATCTGAAACTGCACCAGAGGGCCCTATGTTTATGAAGTCCCTTTAGGCCTAAAAACCTTACATCTGACATCACTTACCCCTAACGCAGGTGGTCAGACTCTATAGCTGGCTACAGTGTGTGAACTGAGTAGTTTAATGACAGTCCAGATAAAAGGCAGACGTAGCTCAGAGAATAATCCTTTATCCAATCCGAGGTCATACACAGAGAAATATAATCTAGCAGAGCAGGGCAAACAAACAGGCAGCTTGATCAGGTATTACACACTCTATCACAAGCATGAGACTGCAAGCTTGGCTGGCTTAAATCAGGTTTGGTCTCCACCCAGAGACTGACCACTTTAATCACCTTGCAGGTGGTCAGACAGACAAGGAAAATGGCAAGCCAAAAAAAAAACAGGAACCAAAACCTAGAATGAGGAGCAGGAGCACTAGACACTCTTGACAATCATGCTTTAAACAACACAGGTTTGCACTCCCCACAGCCTTGCACTCCCTTTTTACATATTGAAGGTTATTTTTATGCACCAAACTGTTCATTGTAAATAATGTTTATAGGTTGATAAGTTGTATAAAATTAGGATAGTCACAGAATGACATGCAAATATTGTAATAATTGCAATAATATACAGTACATGATGGCCCACTTACTGTATATGTATATATATATATATATATATATATATATATATATATATATATATATATATATATATATATATATATTTATTTATTTATTTATTTATTTTTTTGAGGGGGGGGGGGGTGGTTAAATGCTAAAATGTAACTAAAAATAGGAATCAGTGCTAAATACAATTTTTTACAAGTGTTAGAGGTTTTAAGCAGTAGTTGCTAAAGTGATTGCTCTGTAGATTTAGAACACAGAATTTAAAATTAAATTGCCAGCTTCTGGTTCCAAATCGAAAAGTATTTCGATAGAAAAAGTTTAATGAAAACAAACCACTATTTTATCTGAACTATTGCTACTTTCAGTAAACTAAGTTATTTATTGATTTCAGGTACTTATATAGTGCCATCAATTTATGCAGCACTTTACATATATTGTACATTCACATCAGTCCCTATCCCTCAAGGAGTTTATAATCCAAAGTCCCGAACTCACATTCATATATTACACATGTTAGGGCCAAATTAGACAGGAGCCAAATACTCTACCAACATGTCTTGGAGTAAGGTTACTTTCACATTGGGATGCCCTGCCGTTAGCACTAAAGCGCTGTTTTATTGGCGCTTTTCGGTCACTAGCGGGATGCTTTTTGCCCCCCAAAATTTTTTAAAAAGTCAAGTTTTGTGGCGCTTTCAAATCACTTTTAAGGCTCTTTGGAAGCACTGCCCATTCATTGCAATGGGTAGGGTGTTTTGGGAGCGCTAAATACAGTGCCCCCAACCCACCCAAAGATGCTGCTTGCAGGACTTTTCGTAACATCTCGCACCACCCCAGTGTGAAAAGACACACTGCAATGAATGGGAGGCGCTTTTCTGGTGCTTTTCAGAGGCTATTTCTAGTGCTAAAGTGTCTGAAAACCACCTGAGTGTGAAAGTAGCCTAAATTTCGAAGAAACTTCAAAACAAACCTCTATGTTTTCATAAACTGTGCAGCTTTAATTACCCTTACTGTAAATGTAGATAGTTAGCTCTCAGGGCTAAATATTCAGCAAAATCTATACAAATCTATACAAAGCAAACCTCTATGTTTTCACAACATTGCAATGTATAAAACAATGACTATTTCTAAGAACATTACCTGGAAATAAAGCTAGGCTGACATTCATAAAAATTCATTTAAAAATGTTCATCTTTGGAATCATTTATTTCCACAGGTTGCAGGAAAGAAATTTCCACAATTCCCCCATCAAAACAGACAGTGCTGACAGCATAATCAGCAATTGTCTTCTCCAGGCTGAGAGGGGCGGGGAAAGACAATGATTATTGCTAGCAGCTATAGCAGCCTCTAGCGATAAATCGATCTATCAAATTGGTACAGTGAGCTTGCCCATTATTGGTTCTAATATAGGCCAGTTCCTAGTGAATTGGTCGAGATTCCAACCGTGCATGGTCAGCCTTAAACGGCAATGTATTTGATGAAAACAATGGGGGAGATTTACTAAAACTGGTGCACACAGAATCAGGTGCAACTGTGTATTGTAACCAATAAGCTTCTAGGTTTTATTGTCAAATCTTTACTGAACAAGTTGTTCAAGTGTTCACTATTTTAGTAAATTTCCTCTAATGTGTTTGTAATTGTAAGTTGCATTCTGCCACATGCCTTTCCACCTGCCAAAACAGACAGTACTCTACACTACCCTCGACCTTCCCCTTCACAGCTAAGCTTCTTTGGCGAAGGGATGCTAGACGCAGGGTTACAGCCTGTACAATTTTAATATCTTGTATAAGCATTAGCAGTTACTGGATTAGCCATTGTTTTGTAGCCAATGCCCCTGTATCAGAGAGATGGGCCTTTACTGGCTTTGAGTTGGCTCTGTGACATCCCTGATGTGTGTTATGTGATGCAAACATGGGAACCAGCATTGAAGAGAAAAAAAAACTGACAGATACCTGTATATACACAAGCAATGTGAATGCAGGGATCTCCCTGCTGGGCTATTGTATTCAGACAGTGGGGACTCCCCCACACCCCACTATCAAAATATACAGATCAGCACTGCGGCCATTGGCTGCATGAACTGATCGAATGCTGGTTTTCCAGGAAGAGCATTCGACTGAAGCTGGTTGTTACACCAGCTCCTATTGAATAAAGAGGAGTACACATGTACTGAAAGTTGTCCAATTCCTGCTGAACCAGACACATTTTAGCCACTTGCCAACCGCCATCCACATATGTACTGTATATATTATTGTGAATTTTTTTACCAAAAATATGTAGCAGAATACATATTGGGCTAAACTTTTGAATACATTTGTTTTTTTATATATATATATATATTATTTTTTATATATATATATGTATTATAGCAGAAAGTAAAAAATATTGTTTTTTTTTTTTTTTTTTTCAAAATTGTCAGTCCCTTTTTGTTTATATCGCAAAAAAATAAAAACCACAGAGGTGATCAAATACCACGAAAATAAATCTCTATTTGCTGTTGAAAAAAAGGAGATACATTTTGTTTGGCTAACACGTAGCACGACCGCGCAATTGTCAGTTAAAGCAACAACAGTGCCGTAACGCAAAAAATGGCCTGGTCATTAAGGGGGCAAATCCTTCTGGGGCTGAATTGGTTAATATACAGAATCTCACAAAAGTGAGTACACCCCTCACATTTTTGTAAATACTTTATTATATCTTTTCATTTGACAACACTGAAGAAATTACACTTTGCTACAATATAAAGTAGTGAGTGTACAGCTTGTATAGCAGTGTCAATTTGCTGTCCCCTCAAAATAACTCAACACACAGCCATTAATGTCTAAACCACTGGCAACAAAAGTGAGTACATCCCTAAGTGAAAATGTCCAAATTGGGCCCGATTAGCAATTTTCCCTCCCGGTGTCATGTGACTCATTAGTGTTACAAGCTCTCAGATGTGAATGGGGAGCAGATGTGTTAAAAGTGGTGTTATCGCTCTCACTCTCTCATACTGGTCACTGGAAGTTCAACATGGCACCTCATGGCAAACAACTCTCTGAGGATCTGAAAAAAATAACTGTTGCTCTGCATAAAGATGGCCTAGTCTATAAGAAGATTGCCACAACCCTGAAACTGAGCTGCAGCATGGTGGCCAGGAACATACAGCGGTTTAACAGAACATGTTCCACTCAGAACAGGCCTTGCCATGGTCAACCAAAGAAGTTGAGTGCACATACTCCAGCATCATATCCAGAGGTTGTCTTTGGGAAATAGACAAATGAGTGCTGCCAGCATTGCTGCAGAGGTTGAAGGGGTGGGGTCAGCCTGTCAATGCTCAGACCATACACTGCACACTGCATCAAATTGGTCTGCATAGATTTCATCCCAGAAGGAAGCCTCTTCTAAAGATGATGCACAAGAAAGCCTGCAAACAGTTTGCTGAAGACAAGCAGACTAAGGACATGGATTACTGGAACCATGTCCTGTGGTCTTATGAGACCAAGATAAACTTATTTGGTTCAGATGGCATCAAGCGTGTGTGGCAGTAACCAGGTGAGGAGTACAAAGACAAGTGTGTCTTGTCTACAGTCAAGAATGCTGGTGGCAGTGTCATGGTCTGGGGCTGCATGAGTGCTGCCAGGACTGTGGGGCTACAGTTCATTGAGGGAACTATGAATGCCAACATGTACTGTGACATACTGAAGCAGAACATGATCCCCTCCCTTCAGAGACTGGGTGGCATGACTGTATTCCAACATGATAATGACCCCACACACACCCCCAAGACAACCACTGCCTTGCTAAAGAAGCTAAGGGTAAAGGGGATAGACTGGCCAAGCATGTCTCCAGACCTAAACCCTATTGAGCATCTGTGGGGCATCTTCAAACGAAAGGTGGAGGAGTGCAAAGTTTCTAACATCCACCAGCTCCTTGATGTCATCATGGAGTAGTGGAAGAGTACTCCGGTGGCAACCTGTGAAGCTCTGGTGAACTCCATGCCCAAGAGGGTTTAGGCAATGCTGGAAAATAATGGCGGCCACACAAAATATTGACACTTTGGGACCAAGTTAGACATTTTCACTTAGGGGTGTACTCGCTTTTGTTGCCAGTGGTTTTACTTTGCATTGTAGCAAAGTTTAATTTCTTTGGTGTTGTCACATGAAAAGATATAATAAAATATTTACAAAAATGTGAGGGGGTGTACTCACTTTTGTGAGATACCCATCCTAAAATGTTGTCTCATTTACTTCATTGTGACAGCAGTTTCATCAGATATTTGAAGAAAAATCTGCAACAGACAGGATAGATATAAAAAAAGCAGATAAAGGGTCTAGCGTTCCTTAAACGTCAAATTAAACTTTCGTCTGTAACAATATATTCAGTCTGTTTGCATATATATTAAAGATGTTCATGCATTGCTCTAGATTTTCACCAACAATAAATTGTTCTAGAAAAAATATTTTCATTTGTAAGTTTTGAGTCTTTGATTTCATGATAGAGGAATGAAAACAAAACTTCAACATCTACATTGTCAGAGACAACTAAATTACATACATAATTACATGAATCAAAAGACATCCAAATAAGGCGACAGATAAAAGTCCCACTCGTGGTGAGACTGTGATAAGCTTTCAGACTGGTGATGAACACAACCAAGTCATCAGAAAAAGCCAACCAATGAATGATAGTTTGTACGTTGACTGGAAATGATCAGTAATAGCATGCCATCTTTCTTTTTTCACAGATTAAATTATTTATATCATAATACTTTTTGTAATTTGATTCTGTCACTTTCAAACATGCATATTTTTTTTCTACTTTCTAATTAGCATAGTGCCAGAAACAACAGTGCTTCTATAATCCTGCATACTAAATACACCAATGTTTTATTGGGCTCTCTAAACCAGACAGCAGCCAAGCTGTGCAAATCTCACACACACAACCAGCTACAAGATCTATATACTACAAACATACCAGTAAACAAAGGCTAAGAATTTCCTTTACGTATTTTACAGTCCTAAAAAGATAAACAAAATCATATTAACAGAAGAATCACAAGTTAGAGTATAATATAGATCAAAGAATTTCAAAAAGTCCATAAAGTCTAACTCTAGTTTTGAAAAAAGTATAGTTTCTAGGTCAATAATTTACACTGAAACATTTTAATTGCTACTGACTTATGAAAACTGACATATGGGGGTCTATTTATCAATGATTACCCCAACTTTTCCCAAGCTTCGCCTAGAATTCGTACATTTTCCAACTGAATTCAGTTAAAAAAAGAAGGGAATATTGGGAAAAAGCTTTAAGAATTTTGTGTGAAAGTATTCTTAAATAGACACCTTGGAGTTACCATTGGTGCAAGAAAGCAACATTTATGATTTTCATCTCACGGGGTCTAATATATGACATATTTAAACAGGGCACAGGTCAAGAAAAACATTTTTGTTTACTGCTATAATAGAGGCGAAGATGTACAGTAAGTAATGGGGCCCCTGGCAACCTCCCTACTATCTTTGATTTAAACATAAATTATGTCTAATGCCGCGTACACACGATCAGAATTTCGGCCAGCAAAAGGACGATGAGAGCTTTTCATCGGAATATGCGACCCTGTGTAGGCTCCATCAGAATATAGCTGTCTGAATTTCCGCCAGCAAAAAATTGATAGCATGTTCTCAATTTTCCCGATGGAAAAACTTTCTGATCGTGTGTATGCAATTCCGACACACAAAAACTCACACATGCTCAGATTCAACTACGAGATGAAAGCTATTGGCTACTGGCTATTGAACTTCCTTTTTCTAGTCCCCTCGTACGCGTTGTACGTCACCATGTTCTTGATGGTCAAAATTTGATGTGACCGTGTGTATACAAGACAGCTTGAGTGAAATCCCGTTGGAATTCCGTCAGGAAAACCATCAGAGTATTTTCCAACAAGAATTCAGATCGTGCATATGTGGCACAAGACAAGGACAGGTAGTAAGAGAGCTGTCAGCATAGTTAATCCACTATTAGGGATCAGTGCTGTGGGCAGAAAATGTCAGGGAAGATTGGGCATCAGTGTAGGAAATTACCTTTTAACATTAATTTTCCAGTTAACCGCTTTGTCCACAGTAGCTCAACAATCTTTTACTGCATCTCAGATTTTAGGGATACAGGGTAAATTCTAGGCTTTCTAACCCCTTCTATAGCCACAAGAAAGTGCTGAAAAGGTGGTGTAGTAGTCAAAACAAACAAAAGAAAAAACAAGAAATTCTAGCCTGTCCTATATAGTAGCAGCCCTAGCCTACCTTTAGTGCTGCTAGGCTGCAGTTAGCATGAGCATGGATTGATAGTTCTGTTTTTCTTCTTAAGTCTAGTTTTATTGCTTTGTTCTGCTTGGTGTTGGCCCTGGCAAACATACAAGAAGATCAAGTTATGAAGATTTCTTCCTCCCTGACCAATCACTAGGAGGTTTACTGCCAGTGGTGCATGCTCCAGAAGGGTATAAATATTTGCAGTGGCCTTAGGAAAGCTCTCTTGCCTTTCAGGCTTTGCATGAGGAGGGAGGTGTGTTGCTGTAGTTGTTTCTATTGCCTTCCAGGCCTGCTGCATGGGGAGGGGGGTGAAGCTTCCTGTTAGAGAGTATATACAACGGAAGTGGAATAGGAAGGTGTCTACCTGGATTGGAGCACCGGGGGCAAGGCAGAGCCTACATTTTGATCTTTTGAGGTATTCTGTGCCCTAAGCCCCCTCTCCCTGAGTTTAATGGTCTTATAATAAGCTGCGTTAAATGCCTTAAAGTTACTGTCCCCCAATTTTTCCACCCCACAAACCCAAGAAGGGATTCCTAACCAACTTCAGGGGGTAAGGGGGTTCTACATATAGTACCAATAATAGTGACCATCACAATATTTTATATTTTGAGATAATTGTTAGAGCTTTTGCTTACAACTACTTTAAAACCCTAATACAAAATTGTTTAAAAAAAAATTTGGGGAGAATTACATACGTTTTAAGATTTAGCTGAGAAGACAATCTTGTTACAGCCTGAGGAAGACTGTGTTAGGCATTCACATGGTTACAAAGTTGGTGAGGTTGACTAAAGTCACCAATCCATCCAGTTTAACCTGAGCGTGTGTGTGTTTGTTTTTATGTCACTACCATTTTCCATATCCCTGCAGGGAGAATAAATGTAATGTTTGTAGTGATTCCTCATATCTGAGGTCCTCCAGCCACCTTATTAGTTGCGTTGTCCTCCTCTGGGCTTTTCTTAGCTCAAACACATACTTTCCGAGGATTGGTGACTAAAACTGGACCACATACCAGAAAAGATGTGGCCTAACCAGAGTTAAACTGGTAGAATTCTAGTTTCATTACTTGAGTAAAAACCCTTTTTAATGTATGGTTATAATCTGCTAGCCTTGCTTGCTGCAGCTTGGCATTGTTTGCTATTGCCAAGTCTGTGATCTACTATGACCTCCAGATCCTTTTTCATCTTCCATTCCCCACGAGATTCTCTCCCTAGTGAGTAACTTGCATGCATATTTTTATCTGCCCAGTGAATTACTTTACATTTTTCAATTCCTTTTCATTGAACCCTCATCTGCCATCGAGCTTCCCACCCCTCTTTTTTAACTAGGTCTTCTTGTAAAGTTGCTTAGCTTTGTATCATCAGCAAGCACTGAGATTGAACTATTTATTTCAACCTCTATATAGTTTATGATCAAGCTAAACACCAGGATAGGGCCCAGGGGCAACTCTAGACCATTCTCAAAATATGCCATTAATCATTATTCTCTGGACTAGCACCTGCAACCAGTTTTCTATCCAAGTACATACGATCTCACTAATGCCAAAAGACCTACATTTGTAAATTAAGCGTTTGTAGATACACTGTGTCCACAGGCCTTCCTCTATCCAAATTACAGCTTGCCACCTCATAGAACGTTAAAAGGTTTATCTGGCAAGAATGCCCTTATATAAATCCATGTTGGTTACTACTAATGAGACTATTTTCATCATCAAACTCTTGGGTATGGTCCCTTAATATTCCTTCCCAAAGGTTACATACTATTAATGTTAGACAGATTGATCTGTAGGTCCCAGGAATATATCTCAGCTCTTTTTTTGAAAATTGGTACCACTTATGCTTTTTGCCAATCAGTTGGTACAATTCCACTCAGCAAGCTGTCCTTAAAAATTAGGAACAATGGACTGGCTATGACACCCAAGAAGTCTCGAGTGTAAGCCCTCTAGTCCTGGTAAATTATTCACGTTAAGATTTTCTAGTCTTTTTTGGATACCTATTTCTGTCAGCTACAAGGGTACATTCAATAATTTGTTATTACCGTTACTGTTTTGTTTATTCTAACCTTCCTTTTCATTAGTTTAAATTCAGAAGAAGAATGTATTTAATACAGTTGTCTTCTCCCTGTCACTTGTGACCAAACAAGAAGGCCTGGTTCGCAGTCTCTGCTCTAATTCATCCCAAAGGTGTTTTATCAGGTTGAGGTCAGGACTCTGTGCAAGCCAGTCCAGTTCTTCCTCCCCAAACTCGCTCATCCATGTCTTTATGGACCTTACTTTGTGCATTGGTGCACAGTCATGTTGGAATTATGTTCCCACAAAGTTTGGAGCATGAAATTGTCCAATATATCTTGTTATGCTGACACCTTAAAAGTTCCCTTCACTGGAATTAAGAGTTTAAGCCCAATCCCTGAAAAACAACCACACCATAATCCCCCCTACACACACACACACACCCACACACCACATGATTTGAACCAGTGCACAAAGCACGGTCCATAAAGACATGGATGAGCGAGTTTAGGGTGGAGAAACCTGACTGGCCTGCACAGAGTCCTGACTTCAACCTGACAGAACACCTTTGGGATGAATTAGAGTGGAGACTGCAAGCCAGGCCTTCTCGTCCACAAATGTGCTTCTGGAAAAATGGTCAAACATTCCCATAGACACACTCCTAAACCTTGTGGACAGCCTTCTCAGAAGAGCTGAAGCTGTTGTAGCTGCAAACGGTAGGCCAACTGAATATTAAACCCTACGGACTAAGACTGGGATGCCATTAAAGTGCATGTGCTTGTAAAGGCAGACGTCCCAATACTTTTGGTAACAGTGAATGTTATCTTCACGTTTTCTATTTTAAATTGGTTCAGCAGATTCCCTATTGTGGCCTCTTCTACCCCCAGGCCTCATGGCAGCTGCCTGGTCTACTATGGATATTGTTACACGACTCAATAGAGGTAACTGTGAAAGGCAAAACATTTTATAGATATAAAATATATATATATATATATATATATATACATACACACCTTTTTCCCTTCCTATAATAATTGATCACATTCCCTCTGTTCTCAGCTGCATAAGAGCTGGAGGGAGGAGAAGAAACAGTACACTGAGCTTTCCAGTGAAAGTCTGTGCAGGAGGAGGGGGGAAGAGGGTGTCAGGAGAAGTCTGGTCACTGGAGGAGAGTTCCCAGCATAGCTAGAGAACTGAATATGGTGTGTTCCCCTGCTTTATGTTGTCAGTTTTTAATAAGAAAGCAGAGGGACTGGCAGGAACTCCAGGGGTTTCACTGCGTAGTGTGGTCAATTTTTAATAAGAAAGCAAAGGGACTGGCGGGAACACCAGGGATTTCACACAAAGAAAGCAATAAAAAGAGAACGGGATACTTTTTCATACAAGTGCATGGTACAGCAGCCACAAATCAGGGATATGAAATGTCGGGTTTACAAACTCTTTAAATCTGTTATTGTATGCTGAAGTTTAACCTCCTCGCGCCCGCCCTGTAGCCGAATGATGGCCGTAGAGCAGGCGCTTTCGTCCGGGAGGCCGTCCCTGGACGTCCTGTTATTTACTTCCACAATGCGCGCCGCCGCGGGCACGCATCGGGGAATTTCTGTGTTTGCCGTGTCCCCCGGAGACAGGCAAACACAGATCGCTGTAAACGGCCAATCACAGCAGCCGCTTACAGTGCGATCGGCGTGTCCAATGGGAGATGATCTCATATGTAAACATATGAGATCATCTTTCAGCGCTGCTCTCCCTCCTCACACAGACAGTGTGTGAGAGGGGAGAGATGAACGGCTGCAGCGGCCGTGAGTGTAAAAAAAAAAGTTAAAAAAAGTGCCATCCTCCCCCAGTGCCATCCTGCCCCAGTGCCATCCACCCCAGTGCCATCCTGCCCCAGTGCCATCCACCCCAGTGCCATCCGCCCCAGTACCATCCACCCGAGTGCCATCCGCCCCAGTGAGTGCCATCCACCCCAGTGCCACCTGCCCCCAGTGCCACCTGTTAGTGCTATCTGTCCCCAGTGCCACCTGTTGTCAGTGCCATTTGTCCCCAGTGCCATCTGTCATCAGTGCCACATATTAGTGCCATCTGTCAGTGCCACGTATCAGTGCCATTTGTCATCAGTGCCACCTGTCAGTGTCACGTGCCATCTGTTGTCAGTGTCACGTGTCATCAATGCCACTTATCAGTGCCATCTGTCATCAGTGTCACGCGTCATCGGTGCCACGTATTAGTGCCATCTGTCATCGGTGGCACGTATTAGTGCCACGTATTAGTGCCATCTGTCATCAGTGCCACGTATTAGTGCCACGTGTCTTCAGTGCCACGTATTACTGCCACGTGTCATCAGTGCCACACATAAGTGCCACGTGTCATCAGTGCCACGTATAAGTGCCATCTGTCATCAGTGCCACATATTAGTGCCATCTATCATCAGTGCCACGTATAAGTGTCATCATTGCCCCGTATCAGTGCCATCTGTCATCAGTGTCACGTGTCATTGTCCTGGTGCTCCAGGGCCTTCAAAAGTGTAATAGGTAATCAACAAGTTAGATGTGTAATTTATGTTTCTAGAAAACGTGATGGCGCTCCCTGCATGTTGGGCCTCTCTATGTGGCCAGGCTGTGAAAAAGTCCCACACATGTGGTATTGTAATACTCAGGAGGAGTAGCAGAATTTTTTTGGGGGTGTCATTTGTGGTATACACATGCCATGTGAGAGAAATAACCTATTACAATGACAATTTTGTGGAAAAAAATAAAAAAAATTTAAAATCTTAATTTTGCAAAGAATTGTGGGAAAAAAATGACAACATCAAAAATCTCACTATGCCTCTTACTAAATACCTTGGAATGTCTACTTTCCAAAAAGGGGTCATTTGGGGGGTATTTGTACTTTCCTGACTTGTTCGGGTCACAAGAAATGAGATCGGCCACCAGTACATAAGATGTGATTCATTTTGTGCGATTCGCACCAGAGCTTGTAGACTCTCTATCTTTCACAAAGACCAAATAATATCCACTAATTTGGGTAATTTTTACCAAAGATATGTATCAGTATAAATTGTGGCCAAAATGTATGAAGAAAAATTAATAATTTGCATAATTCTGTCACAGAAACAAAGAAATATGCATTTTTTTTCAAAATTTTCGGTCTTTTTTCATTTATAGTGCAAAAAATAAAAACCCCAGAGGGGATCAAATACCACCAAAAGAAAGCTCTATTTGTGGGAAAAAAGGACAAAAAATTCATTTGGGTACAGTGTTGCATGGCTGAGTAATTGTCATTCAAAGTGTGAGAGCACCAAAAGCTGAAAATTGGTCTGGGCAGGAAGGGTGTTTAAGTGCCCAGTAAGCAAGTGGTTAATATTACACATTTTGTATTGGTTTATCTTGCTATTGTTATTGTTTTGTAATTTACATTATTGTTTCTCTTTCTCACTCAGAAAAGACAAAACCCAAATAAATAAGACCATTATGTTTGTATAAAATCTTTTAATTGTATATATTCTAGCTATAAAGTTCAGAAGAGGCCATGTTCTGACAATACTTTACATAAGATAAATATATCAGTGAGTTATGTAAAAAATGGGTAAGGAAGTTATATCAGGTTAAATTACATATGATAATGTTTAGACTCAAATAATTTGGCGTATCTTACCATGAAACAGCCTTTATAAGCTTCCGGTTTCTTTTCTTTTCCACTCATAGGCAAAACACCATCTCAATTCTAAATTCTGCAACCCCATAACATTCCAAACATAGTGCAAAACTTGATTTTAATGTTTGGAACAGTAGTTGAATAATCTTAGCCAGGGCTTTTTTCCTAGTGTAACCCACTGGAATGCTGTTCCGCCACCTTTGCCAGAGCATTCTCTCCTTTCCTCCTAATTGTATAGCCTGCGCCCCGCCGCCCGCGGAGGGATCGAACATGGGGACACCTCTGCCAGAGCACTCCCCCGTATCCTGTGTATAGTCCCGGCTCCTCCTCCACCTCCTATGTCGTCTGCTGCGCACTGCCCTGAGGGATTGAATGGAGCTTGTGAGAGTGGAAGGTGGAGTGATCTGTACTCTGCGGCTCTACCCCTCCTCTCAGTGCTGTGCAGGAGATCAGTTTGGCGCAGTGTGTTGGACGGTATAAGACCGTGGATAGTGGTAGGTAGCCAGGGGGTACTCCTCCTCACTAGCCCCATGTTTAGTAATCTGGTCTGTGTGCTGTGAGCAAAAATGCTGCTGAATGGGGTTGTGCTGTGGTGGACTTGGCTGGGCAGTCTCTTTACTTGTGGTCTTTTTGCTGGGCAGTCTCTTTACTGGGCAGTCTCTTTACTGGTGGTCTTTTTGCTGGGCATTCTCTTTACTGATGGTCTCTTTACTGGGCAGTCTCTTTGCTGGTGGTCTTTTTGCTGGTGGTCTTTTTGCTGGGCAGTCTCTTTACTGGGCAGTCTCTTTGCTGGTGGTCTTTTTGCTGGTCTAATCTGGGTGATCTCTTTGCTGGGCTGGACAGTCTCTTTGTTGGGCTGGGTGGTCTCTTTGTTGGGCTGGGCGGTCTCTTTGCTGGGCTGGGTGGTCTCTTTGTTGGGCTGGGCGGTCTCTTTGCTGGGCTGGGTGGTCTCTTTGTTGGGCTGGGCAGTCTCTTTGCTGGACAAAGCTGGGCGGTCTTTTTGCTGGCAGTCTCTTTGCTGGACTAAGCTGGGTGGTCTTTTTGCTGGCGGTCTCTTTGCTGGACTAAGCTAGGTGGTCTCTTTGCTGGACTAAGCTGGGTGGTCTTTTTGCTAGTGGTTTCTTTGCTGGGCTGGGTGGTTTCTTTGCTGGACTGGGCTGAGTGGTCTATTTGCTGGACTGTGGCTGTCTCTAATGCACTAGGAATGTCTCTCTGATACACATTTGGGAATGTCTCTTTGCTGCACATTTGGGAATGTCTCTTTGCTGCACATTTGGGAATGTCTCTTTGCTGCACATTTCAGAATGTCTCTTTGCTGCACATTTGGGAATGTCTCTTTGCTGCACATTTCAGAATGTCTCTTTGCTGCACATTTGGGAATGTCTCTTTGCTGTACATTTCAGAATGTCTCTTTGCTGCACTTTGGGAATGTCTCTTTGCTGCACATTTCAGAATGTCTCTTTGCTGCACATTTGGGAATGTCTCTTTGCTGCACATTTGGGAATGTCTCTTTGCTGCACATTTCAGAATGTCTCTTTGCTGCACATTTGGGAATGTTAAACAAACTGTTTTACAGTCTGCATCATGTGTTTCTTCACCAATTGAATTGGATTCTGTGTCTTCTGATGGAGTTCTGCCTTCTACTTCAGACACACTCGATGGTCCTTCTTGCACTGATTATTATTGACTGCCTGCATCCTTATGGGATAAAGGATGACTACTTAAGACAACATTTGATCAGTGTTACATGTGATGGCTCAGCCATGATGTTAGGCAATAAGAGTGGTGTTAGGAAATTGTTGAAGGAGAAATTTCCTTCAATTATTCTGTGGCACTGTGCTAATCACAGATTAGAATTGTCAGTTGGAGTGACGGTCAAACAAACATCAAGAATTAATAGATTTAAGGCCTTTATGGATAAGTTCTATGTACTATATAATACATCTCCCAAAAACTGCAAAGAACTGCAAGCCTGTTCTAGCTCCCTAGAGGCGCAGCTTTTGAAAATAGGATGAGTTCTCAGTATAAGATGGGTGGCATCTACTTTTCGATCTGTGTCAGCAGTGTGGGAAAGCTACAGACTGTTGGTTCATCATTTTGAAGGAGCAAAGCAAGATACTGCCTGGCACAAGATTGAACGGTGTATGTATGAAGGCCTATTGAGAAAAATTACCAGCACAAACTTCTTATTGGATTTTGGACTCGTGTGTGATGCTCTTCAAGAGTTGTCTGAATTAAAGTGGTTCTAAACAAAAAAAAACCTTGCAAGACAAAGGCATAATGAGCATACTACATAGCATACTAGCTCATTATGTATTACTTACCTGAGATTGATGCCCCCGCAGTGGTCCTCGTTCACCTCTCCGGACGGCGACATCGCACCCGGAGTTAGTTCCGGGTATCGCGGGCTCCGGCGCTGTGATTGGCCGAAGCCATGATGACGTCACTCCTGCGCATGCACGTGGAAGCTGCCAGCAATGGCACAGTCTATCTGAAGCAACAGCACGTACATGCCATTGCTTCCGTTTTCTTCAGTGCGAATGTGCCGATGACATTGGCACATGCAAATAAAGGGGATATCTCCTAAACCGTTTAGGTTTAGGAGATATCCAGGGTAGCTACAGGTAAGCCTTATTATAGGCTTACCTGTAGCAAAAAGTGTGTTGCAAGGGTTTACAACCACTTTAAGCTTGGTGTTGCAAGAGCAAAGAATAAATCTCTACAGGGAAAATAAAGAAATACAAACTGTTGTACAACTCTTTGAAAGCAGAAGAACAGAGCCAGGTTCTTATTATAAAGAAACAGTTGTCTCTGAAAAGGCCTGTTTCCAGGGAATCTCCCTTTACAGAAAAAAAGCTAAGAATGACCCTCCCATAGACAATGATTCTGGCTCTTGCCAACTGCACCAGGGTGCTTGAGTCCAAACATTGGCCGGACAATGTTGAGCAAAAGCTTACTTTTGGAGAGGAGGAAATTAGAAATTTGGCCATTAGAGTCCAGTTGAATTAAAGGAAATTGATACATGCTTTTAGAGAATATTTGATTGAGAAAACTTTGCCTAATGACCTGTGTCCTCTTATAAATGCCATTGAAAGTGTCCCAATTTCATCCAGTGAGTGTGAAAGAGGATTCTCACAATTGAATTTAATAGTTACTCCCAACAGAGCTTCCCTTCTGACAAAAACCATTTCAGGACTACTGTTTATTAGAGTTAATGGTCCTCCTCTACGTTGCTTTGACCCCTCTAAATATGTTGATTCATGGCTACTTTGTGGTCGTCACGCTGCTACTAATGTGAGAAACAGAGAAGATGCATATGACAAGAATGCTGAAATCATCTGGAAGTGTCTCTGAGTTTACTTTGGTAAGTATTTCATTTTTTTTTGCACATTTTACTGCATTGCTTTTCATTTAATCCCATACAAATTACTTGTATAGCCCCCCCAAATTATACTTTGATCCCTGTTCTCTAAAGGGGTGGTCTTAGGGGGTGGGTCGGGGTATGACCAGGGGAGGAGGGTGAGTTCCAGCACCTTTTCACTGAGAAAAAAAAGCCCTGATCTTAGCACTAGCCCACCCCCTGCATGTTTGCAATGATAATAATTTGTTAACTTTGGTTAGAAATGTGCATCTCCAATACAAAAAAGAACAGAGCCATATGTTCACACATTACCGTCATAAGTGTCCAAATAAAAACAATTAACATAATTAATGCTTTCTTATAAAAAATGTTTTATCTAACCTTCCTGCTAAATTTCTAATGTAAGACAAAGAAATTTATATTTTCGTTAAGCTATTGCTATGACAATGTGTGAAAGTCAGCAAATGACATATTATGCTGTGATAGGGATGTCAAAGGTATGTACCATAGGTTGTAAAGTGTGACTATGCTTCATGGCAGAAATATTTATATATTTAAAAAAATAATCAGGCTGTTTACTACTTCAAATTAAATGCTTGTAAAGAATCAAAATAATATGTTATTTACATATTCTACCATTTAAAGAAAACACTTGAGAAACTACAAAGATTTTTCATAAAAGTCCATTTCTGTCACTCTAAAAATTGTATAAGCCACCACAATAAATGCACTTTACAGATTCAGAATTTTTACCTGCAGGCTTTTCTGTATAGGATATGGATCTCATGATACATTGGCTGGTGTCACATCTCAGTGCTTATAAATGAGCCATCTGGCCAAGTTGGAAATCCTCTTGGAGTTGGAGAAATGACACTTGCAGGGGTCCACCAACAAGATGGATATAGAAATGAGGGATGCTGTGAAAGGGAAACACACATATTTCTGTTGCTTTTGGTGCTTACTTTAAAGAATACAACAAAAATTTGTGATTGTGGTGCTATTGTAAAACATCTCTGGTTCCATCATAATATCCAGGGGTCAGATAGTGTGATTTCTAAACATATAATCACAGTAATACCAAAAAGGTCACCAATGATAATGTAAGGATGGTTTACACTTTCCTATGTAACTAAAAATGGGAACCTAAGTTATAATATGAGGTAAGCCTGTCCTTGAAAAAAATTTTTTTTGGTTAGGCAAAAAAGAACACAAAAGATCAAATTCTGTAAAAAAAATTCACTCTAGCAGTCTCACTACAAACCAAGGTTCATCAAGTAACTTTAGACCAGCACCCATGGATTATACCAGTCTAGGTGGTTTTCCTATCTTCCACTGAGCCAGTGGACCATGCTGTACTGTGTAATTGTGGATTTGCCTCATAGGTCCTAATGGAGAAGCATTTACTTGCAAGCCTGCAGGGTGCCATATTCTCTATTAGGGCCTTGGAAAAAACTGGGCATTTGCAGTACACAACACAAAGGCCTAAGCCCTTGTACACACGGTCGGAGATTCCGACAACCAAATCCGTCGGATTTTGTCCGACGGATTTTGTCCGAAACTGTTGCATATACACGGTCGGACAAAGTTGTCAGAAAATCCGACGTGATGACGTTATTTGGTTACGACGGGACTACATTCAGGCTAGTAGCCAATAGCTTTGATGTAGGAATTTGATCTGAGCATGCGTGGCACTTTGTCCAATCGGAAATTTTCTACACATGATCGGAGTATGTCCGATCGGAGCATTTTGTCTGTAAGTTTTACCAACAAGTTGGAAAACTTGGTCGTTCGGATACTCCGACGGACACAGTCCAATGTAGACCACACACAGTCGGAATATCTGACAAAACGGTCAGATCGGACACATTCCGTCGGAATCTCCGACCGTATGTACAAGGGCTTATAGAAAGCAGGAACCTCCAGCCCATTGGCTGCAACCCGTCAAGGTCACCTGCTGATCTGTGGTTTATAAAGGGGGATATTAATTGCATGGATGGGGGACAGTAAAGACTCATGCACATTGGACATTATAAAAAAGGCAGTAGCTTTAGCTGTAGAAATTTGTAGCTGTAGAATAGAATAGAAGAATAGAAAAGTTTTTCAGCCCCCACTCCCACTATACTCCCACTAAAGTGTATGGCTCAAAAACACAGATAAATGGCAAATAGCCATGTTTTCAGCTTTTTCTGTCATTTTTAAGCTTTTTTCAGAGTTAGAGCGTTTTTACAGCTGAAAAACTCCTCTCAAAACCCACTAGTTCTGAGCTTTTTTCCCAGCCAGAAAACACCCCTGCCAAAAACTGCTGATAACAGCCTATGTGTGCATGGACACGTAGTATAACATGCTGGGGAGTTTATTGGCTGCAGGAAAAAAAAAGCCAAAAACAGCAGCTTTAAAAACGTCCCGTGTGAATGAGGCCTTAACCCTGCTATCTTTTAAAGATTAGTCTTGGGAGTCTGGATCTGTGCAGAAACCCTGCTTTGGCTGTGTGATCACTAAAACACCAGATTATATAGATGAAGGGTAATATCTGTGTGCCCTGGGAAATTGAGAGTTTATTTAAACATTTAGCAGTAATAGAAGTGATCCTTCAGTTTTTATCCACATGGATAGATATGATTATCATACAGTAAATACTTGTACAAGGTATATCATATAGAAGTTTGATTGGACATTGATTTGTAATGGGTTTTCTTTTTTTTGCAAGTACTATCATGTATTTTGTTATTTATAAGTAGATCATCCTACAGCTAACACTTTTTTTAGTGTGGTAATTATCATAATAAAAAACAATTGCAGAACAGAAGAATACTCCCAAGGGTCTTTTGGTGTTACAAAAAAAATGGAAAAAAGCATGTCCTCAAGTATCTTTGACTTCTGACCTACTGCTAAAGTTATCCATTAAAAAGGTATTTTTGCATAAAATGCAGTTTAAATTAAAGGTATTTGGCAGGGTTGTTGTTGTCTTAAACTAATTGATCTGGCTCTAATCACGTGCTTCAAAAAAAATAAAACAGATTGGAATCCAAGCATCCAGTGCCCTTCATGTAAATCAGGGGGCCAGATGCATCGATGGGTGGGGAGTAGAGCTGCACGATTAATCATTAAAAAACTGCAATCTCGATTCACCCCCCCTTAGGATCTCTTCCGCTGAGAGTAGGCGATTCTTTCATATAAACAAGTGGAGAGATTATCTGCTCACTCAGCTGTCAAAAAAAAGCATCCAGGGCAATCTGCCAAGTGTAGAACTTGAAACATTGTAACTAACACTTACTTCTTAGATCAAAGGGAAAGAACTTCTTGTGTAAACAAATAATCTGGGCAGTCTGCCAAACGTAAATGCAGGAAGTTTAACCACTTAAAGAGGTGTTTCATCTGTAAAAAAAATTTTTTAAAAGTCAGCAGCTAAAAAAAAAGTAGCTGCTGACTTTTAATAAGGAGACTTACCTCTCCTGGGCGCCCCCCGATGTCGGCCGCCGAGGCCAACATGTCCCTCGGCTCTCGGGTCCCAGCGCCGCCATTCGTACTAAGGGAAACAGGCAGTGGAGCCTTGCGGCTTCACTGCCCATTTCCTACTGCGCATGCGCGAGTCGCGTGGCGCTTTGTGAATGGGACGCGCTGTGTTCTGGGAACAAACAGTTCCCAGAACACAGCGCGCCCCATTACCCAGAAGACCGAAGATCACAGAGGAGCAGGAAGAAGGCAGATTAGGAAGACTGCCTAGCAACAGCGATTTACGACCAGGTAAAAATGTTTAATTTTTTTTAATAATATTAATGCTCTTTTTTTTTCAGGGTGGACCTCCACTTTAAAATCTAAATAGTTTTCTGACACTTCTTTCTTAAGTTAAAATCAGTATTTTTTGCTAGAAAATTACTTGGAACCCCCAAACATTTTATATATATATATATATATATATATATATATATATATATATAATCAGAGACTCTAGGGAATTAAATGACAATTGCTGCAATATTTTATGTCACACTGTATTTGCCCAGCAGTCTTTCAAATGCAATTTTTTGGGAAAAAATACACTTCAATAAATAAAATAAAAAACAGTAAAGTTAGCACAATTTTTTTGTTTTAATATGAAAGATGATACGCCACAAGAATCATGAGAGAATTGTGATCTATCTTCTAACCAAAAAAATCATGATTCTCATTTTAGCCAGAATCGTGCAGCTCTAGTGGGGAGGTGCCTGTGTGCCACTAATGGACGGGCCCTCACTGACCCCAAGTGCATGTAAATCTTACGATTAACTTCTTTTAATTTGCTCCTTTGCAGTCTGTTAAATTTACCATTTGAAACATCTGTTTAACCACTTTTGACCAGTGCACATACTGTTCTGAGTGGATATACTTATATGTTTTCTCAGAGATACTTGTGAACAGCCCTATAATCACAATGTTGTTCAGATCACAGGAAAAAGTTTCAGAGCCAATGAGAGTGGCTCTGTACCTTGGGATCACTGTGACCAATTACAGCAATCGCAAGTGTAAACACTGTCTGCAATGAGTGATCACAAGTGTAAAAACTGCCAGTGATGAGTAGCCAGCAGTGTTCTAGTGTACAAATTACATTCATGATTGTAGTGTTCCTGCCTGATCACAGTGCCCCTTTCCTACATGCAATGACCCCTGGTAACAGACAGTGCCAGATTACAGCCAGTGTCTGAGAACAGGGTGCTCTAGCCAGTGCAGAATTACAGTCAGTGCAGGATTAGGCAACCTAAACATTAGTCAGATTTTTTTCATTCGACCAGCTGGTTGAACAAAAACAATTGACCCCATTCGTCCTGCTGTGTTACTGTTTTCTGACAGCAGAAGACTTCCCACTGTGAGAATACACAGATAAAGGTCGCAGTCTATAATCTGCGGTGCTGATCGAGCTTTGAAAATCTGATAGGGTGGTTGTACAGTAGTCAATCAGTAGATCGACTACTGTACAACCACAGTGCCCATACATGGATTGAAATTTGGCCAGTTACTGCTGAACCGGCCAGCTTTACAGCCAGCGCGTGATTACTGCCAGATCCAGTGATCTGATCGAGCTGGCTTAGCAGATGATCAAAGCTCGCCACAGCGCCTAGAGGCGATTCAGTTCGCATTGTGCGCTATACAATTATTTCATTCATTCATTCATTCCAGTGTCACTGACTGCAGCCAGTGCCAGCATTCATCTTTGCATGTTAGGGTGTCTATTTTTTTTAAATGTGGTCATTTTACAGGTGTTTCTACTGTTCTGGCATTTTAGGGCTTTTGAAAATATGATATGTAGTCAGGAAATCAAATGAAAATGTTATCCCCATGAAAGATTTAAGGTTCTCCGTAGATCTGTTTAATTCTCCATATGCCCATGCTGTGTGTGAGAAATACCTGCATCTTTAACTGCTTCCCGCCCACCGGCCAGCAATTGATGGCTGGGCGGCGCGGGTCTCATTCTTGGTGGACATCATATGATGGCCTCCTAGAAGGATCGCTCTCGCACACACTTTTGACACTATTTTGGGACCTTTGTCATTTATACAGCGATCGGTGCTATAAAAATGAATTGATTAATGTGTAAATGATACTGTCAGGGAAGGGGTTAACCACTAGTGGGCGATGAAGGGGTTAAGTGTGTCCTAGGGAGTGATTCTAACTGTGGGGGGAGGGGCTACCTAGGACATGACAGCGATCACTGATTCCGATCACAGGGAGCAGTGGATCTCTGTCATGACACAAGGCAGAATGGGGAAATGCCTTGTTTACATAGGCATCTCCCTGTTCTACCTCTCCACACCACAATCGTGGGCTGCTGGAGAACATTGAGTTACCGGGACCCGCGGGCACACTCCAGTAGTGTGCGGCGGGTGCGCGCACCTTAAAGGCAGCAAATTTAAAGGGACATACCTGTAAGCCAATTTGCCTGCCTGTGCCATCGTACATCTGTGTGCGGCAGTCGGCAAGGGGTTAAAAACTCACTATGCCTCTTAGAAAATATCTTGGCCTGTCTGCTTTCCAAAATAAGGTAATTTTGTGGGTGTTGTACACTCAGAGCAGAGCCTCCAAAAATGTATTAAGCAGTTTGGAAATCAGATATACAATTTATGTCCCTTAACACCTTCCCACCCGCCCTATTGTAATAAGATGGCTGGGCAGGAGCACTGTTGTTCTGGGAGGACATGATATGACTTTCTCCTAGGATCGGGCCACCCTCTGTCACGATCTGTCATCCACCATCTCCACCAGACATGGCCGATGACAGATCACTGGTCCACTGCCGGTACCATGTAACCCTTGTGGCCAGTCGCAGTAGATCACATGGCAGTTGTACACAATGAAAGTTACCTGCCTTTTTATTGTGTACTATTGTGTTGAGCTCTGTGATTGGTCACAGTCATCACACAGTGCAAACAGGGCCAATAACAGCCCATCTGTACCAAGTGATTAACTGTGGCCAATCACAGCTAATTACAATAGAAAACACTGCATGAGTAGTTTTCATTCATAAAAAATGGTTGCTTATAACTGTACAATTCAATTATAAGCAACCATAGTGTGTAAAAAAAAAATCCTAATCACCTCCCCAGAGTGATACAGTGTTACTATGGTAATACTGTATTGCTCTGGTCACTGTATTTAAAAAAAAAAAAGACAAAACATTTAATATATACAGTATTGCACAAAAGTGAGTACACCCCTCACATGTTTGTAAATATTTTATTATATCTTTTTATGTGACAACACTGAAAAAATTATACTTTGCTACAATGTAAAGTAGTGAGTGTGTAGCTTGTATAACAGTGTAAATTTTCTTTTCACTCAAAATAACTCAACACACAGACATTAATGTCTAAACCACTGGCAACAAAACTGAGTACACCCCTGAGTAAACATGTGCAAATTGGTCCCAAAGCGTCAATATTTTCTGTGGCCACCATTATTTTCCAGTACTGCCTTAACCCTCTTGGGCACAGAGTTCACCAGAGCTTCACAAGGTTTCCACTGGAGTCCTCTTCCCCTCCTCTATGATGACATCACTGAGCTGGTGGATGTTAGAGACCTTGCACTCCTCCACCTTCCGTTTGAGGATGCCCCACAGATGCTCAAAAGGTTTTAGGTCTGGAGACATGCTTGGCCAGTCCATCACCTTTACCCTCAGCTTCTTTAGCAAGGCAGTGGTCTTGGAGGTGTGTTTGGGGTCCTTATCAGGTTGGAATACTGACCTGTGGCCCAGTCTCAGAAGGAAGGGGATCATGCTCTGATTCCGTATGTCACAGTACATGTTGGCATTTATGGTTCCTTCCATGAATTGTAGCTCCCCAATGCGGCAGCACTCATCCAACCCCAGACCATGACACTCCCACCACCATGCTTGACTGTAGGCAAGACACACTTGTCTTTGTACTCCTCACCTGGTTGCCGCCACACACTCTTGACACCATCTGAACCAAATATGTTTATCTTGGTCTCATCAGACCACAGGACATGGTTCCAGTAAACCATGTCCTTAGTCTGTTTGTCTTCAGCAAACTATTTACAGGCTTTCTTGTGCATCATCTGTAGAAGAGGCTTCCTTCTGGGACAACAGTCATGCAGACCAATTTGATGCAGTGTGTGACGCACTGCTGGCAGCACTCATACATCTTTTTCCCAAAGACATCCTCTGGATATGATGCTGAGCACGGGCACTCAACTTCTTTGGTCGACCATGGCTAGGCCTGTTCTGAGTGGAACCTGTCCTGTTAAACTGCTGTATGGACTTGACCACCATGCTGCAGCTCAGTTTCAAGGTCTGGGCAATCTTCTTATAGCCTATGCCATCTTTATGTAGAGCAACAATTCTTTTTTTTCAGATCCTCAGAGAGTTCTTTGCTATGAGGTGCCATGTTGATAACATCAAATTAAACACACCTGCTCCCCATTCACACCTGAGACCTTCTAACAGTAATGGGTCACATGACCCTGGGGAGGAAAATGGCTAATTGGGCCCAATTTGGACAATTTCACTTTGGGCTGTACTCACTGTTGCTGCCAGCAGGTTAGACATTAATAGTTGTGTTATTTTGAGGGGGCACCAAAATGACACTGTTATACAAGCTGAACACTCACTACTTTACATTGTAGCAAAGTTTCATTTCTTCAGGGTTGTCACATGAAAAGATATAATAAAATATTGACAAAAATGTGAGGGGTGTACTCACTTTTGTCAGATATTGTATATACCGTATAAATCGGCGTATAACACACGTCGCTGTATAACACACACCCCAAGGGAAGTTTCAGGAAAAAAATACTTTTTTTTTTAAATAAACCACTTTGAATCAAAATAATGGTCAGGGAGAATCAATGCAGCCTGATTAGTGCCCATCTGCACCTCAATGCAGCCTAATCTGTGTCCATCTGCAGCTTCAGTGCAGCCTGTTCTGTGCCCATCTGCAGCCTGTTCTGTGCCCTACTCCCCCATCAATGCAGCGCACCAACTCTCATATGAAATCACCGAGCCGTCATCTGTTTCCTCGGCTCTCAGTCGGCAGTCACACACACACAGTCCCGTCTCTGCCATCAGCATTGGACCAGCTCCTGTGATAGACAGAACACTGGTCCAATGCTGGTGACAGAGGCAGGACTGTGTGTGTGACGTGTAAGCCAAGTTAGAGCCGAGTGGAGAGGAGATGGCGGCTCAGTGAATTCCGGAGGCACTCATCCCCCTCCTTCCCCTCTGAGGTACACTGTTGCCGTATAACACGCATATATATATGTAGCGCCCTGCTCCTATTGGGCAGACACTATTATTTTTCAAATTTAGTTGTCTGAAGCTGCAGTTGGCTCAGGCTAATTTTTTCCTTTTCAATTCTGGTTTCTGTGTCAGTCCAGCTGGGTTGCATTGGTTCCCACTTGACCATAGGTGTCACTGTCACCGCCGGTAAGTGTGGAAATACAACAGGCTGGATGCATTGAATACCAACTCTTGCTCAGAAATAGCTCAGTGGGAGTGGTTTTCCTGCTGTGCATTCTGGGAGAGGGTATTTAAGGTACCAACGCCATTTTTGGTGGTTAGTTTTCCGGGGTCCACTATCCCGACCTCATGGCCCTCCTGGCCTGGGGTCTGTGTCGCATGGTCCTGTACCTCAGGGCTGGCTGGCCCGAGGCTCTGCAACTGAGAGGGTAGGCCCAGAAAAGTCTTGGGGCCTACTGATCCAGGGGTGGTCCTGTGCTGTCTCGCTTGCGGGGAGAGGCCAAGAAAACAGGAGGATCCAGGGGAGGACTTTTCTAGTAGAGGACCAAGCGAAAGGCTAGTGTCTCTAAAGGAGCCTGGAAACTCAGTTGGAGGATGCAACCCGGATCAACACCCATACAGTATCGCCAGGTTGGCTGAAATAAACTGGTACTGTATGGTAGTTATTTAAAACTCTCAAGATTTCTTAGCTCAGTTGACAAATCTGTGGCGGAGACTTTGTTGAGCATCTCATCGGCTGCTAGGTCAAGTGAGAGGGGCCTATCCCATGGTTGCTGGTCTAGTCTGTGGAGCTGTTTATCCTCTGGATTTGACCAATACCTCTAACCCGCAATTACTTGGTGCCTGAACTCCCCCTTTATCCTTTTGACCCTCTATTGAAGGACTTTTGTGCTTAACCTGAATAATTGTTAAAAAAATGACTAAGTGTCAGATTCATCATCATTTGGGCTACTTTTCAACGGGACCCCTGAGACGGAGAAGCGAGCAGGTGAGGTAACGGTAAGCCCAAATAAAACCAGCAACTCCTTTGGGGGTTAGTGCTACATATATATAGTAATGAAGTGGTCACAGAGAAGAGCATCAGTCCAGGCAGCAGGCAGATGTGTGTTCAGTTACAGCCAAAGCAATTGTCCAGGAAGCAGTCAGGAATACTGTCCATAGTTAGTACAGGCAGCGATACTGTCAGCACCGCCAAAACATTGGTCCAGGTAGCAGCCAGAGATGTCCAGGCAGAAATACCATCCATAGTCAGTAGAGGCAGCAGGCAGAAATATGGTCAATGCAACAAAATTATTGGTCCAGGCAGCAGGAAGAAACATGGTCCATAATGTCCTGGGTCATTACAGGCAGTGATATGGTCAGCAGAGCCAAAGTATTGGTCCAAGCAGCAGGAAGGACCATCAAGCTTAGGGCCAGGGGGACAGGGGTAGAGGCTTCTGCCACCCAAATCTCTTTGAATCCTCCGCATAACCCGACCCTGTTCTGGGAACACAGAAAACCAAAAACTGTTTTTCTCTACTCAGAACTAGGGATTGACCGAACAACCCCCCAGTTCGCTTCACACCAGAACATGCCAACAGGCAAAAAATGTGTGCGAACATGTGAACCCTATTAAAGTGCATGTGGCACGAACATGAAAAATTTAAGGGCTTATATGCAAGTTATTGCGATAAAAAGTATATGGGGACCCGGGTACTACCCCAGGACATGTATCAATGCAAAAACAAGTTTTTAAAACAACCATTTCTTCAGGAGAAGTGGTTTAAACTGCTTCCGAACCAGCCACCACAGTTATACTGTGGCAGGTTAGCTCCCCTGCACGAGCTGTCGTAGCTCTACATCAGCTCTTTAAGATGCCATCGCCAAATCATGTCCCCAGAGCTGATGCGAGTGCCCGGTGGCCGCGATGACCGTCGGGCACCTGCGATCACTCGCGACAGAGCGAGAACCGGGATCTATGTGTGTAAGCACACAAATCCCAGTCCTATCAGGGGAGAGGAGACAGATTGTGTGTTTCTACTAAGTAGGAACAACGATCTCTCTTCTCCTCTAGTCAGCCACATTCCCACTCACAGTTAGGGAACACAATAAACCCTTTTATCGCCCCATAATGTTAACCCCTTCACTGCCAGTGACATTTATACCGTAATCAGTGTATTTTTACAGCACTGATCGATTTATAAATGTCACTGGTCCCAAAAAAGTGTCAAAAGAGTCTGATGTGTCCATCGCAACATTGCAGTCCCAATAAAAAAAAGATTACTAGTAAAAAAAAATAATAATAATAAAAATGCCATAAACCTATCCTCTATTTTGTAGACACTATAACTTTTGCGCAAACCAATCAATATACGCTTATTGCGTTTTTTTTTACCAAAAATATTTAGAAGAATATATATCGGCCTAAACTGAGAAAGAAACTATTTTTATATTTTATAAAAATTAAAGTGAGGCAGTGCCGTATCACAAAAAAATGTCACGTTCATTAGGCAGGAAAATCTTCTGCAGCTGAAGTGGTTAATAATGCTTAAAACAAAACAATAAACATGAAATATTCCTTTAAATATCATGCTTGGGGGGTCCCCTTAGTCTGATTGTAAAGTGGCGCATCTGTATGATGTGTTTTACAGTGCCGCGGCAAAATTAAATTTCTAAAGGAAAAAATGTAATTTAAAATTGCTCGTGGCTGTAATGTATCATGCCGTGTACACACAACCGGACTTTTCGGCAGACTAGGTCCAATGGTCTGCCCGACGGACTTTCTGAATGAACGGACATGGCCACACACAATCACACCAAAGTCAGACGGACTGGACTGTGATGACGTACGACCGGACTAGAATAAGGACGTTCATGGCCAGTAGCCAATAACTGCCCTAGCATCAGTTTTCGTCCATCGGACTAGCATACAGACGAACGGATTTTTCGACTGGACTCGAGTCAGTCGGAAAGATTGGAAACATGTTCTAAATCTAAAGTCCATCTGATTTTTCGACAGCAAAGGTCTGATGAAACCCACACATGGTCGAATTGTCCGATTCGTATCATACCAGGCCACTTGCCCTCAATATGGGGAAGGTGCTTTGGGGAAAGCGTCCCGCGATGTATATCCATCATCCATCACGCCACCCGATGGACCCGAAAAATAGAAAAAAAAAACGAAAATACTCTGCCTTCATGGGATGGCTCCCACCGACTGCTGTCTTTTCAGCACATGATGTCAGAAGGGGCGGGGTCACTCAGTTACATCACCGAGTGTCTCCACCTTTGCCTATATAACAGCTGTCACAGCCAAGAGACAGCAGTCGATGGGACACCTCCCATCGAGGCGATCGTCAGACGGCGTGATTGAACTTGGATAGACACTTTTTTTCTTTTTTAATAAAGGAATTTTAATAAAAACTGTCTTTTGTGGTTTTTATTTATTGACACTTTTTTGTTGATTGGGTAGGGGTGCAATCGGTAGGGGTAGGGCTACCCATTCACCTATGGGGAAGGTGGGATCTGGGAGTCCCCCACCCGCAGACCCCCCCCAACCATTTGGCCAGAGTTGTGGGGATGAGGCCCAGACCCAAAGGGCTTGGTATGGACTGGGGGGACCCATGCCGTATTTTTTCTTAATTCTGTCATAGGGTTCCCCTTAACCACTTCAGTATATTGTATTATTTACTGTACACTGGCTGCACTGTATATATATATATTACCTTATTTATCGGCGTATAACACGCACATTTTTCCCCTTAAAATCAGGGGAAAATCGTGGGTGCGTGTTATACGCTGATCCCCCGCCGATTGTGAGCTATTCTGCCTTTTCTGCCGGTCTCAGCAGCTTTCGGCTATTTTTGGCCACTCTCGGCTATTTTTGGCTGTTCTCCACGGCTTTTGGAAGCCGCCGAGAATAGCCGAAAGCCACGAGAACAGCCGAAAAATAGCCGAGAATGGCCGAGTGTGGCCGAAAATAGCCAAGAATGGCCGAGTGTGGCCGAAAATAGCCGAAAACGGCCGAGAGCTAACATCTGCTCTGTATCTCGGCAGCACCATTTTTACATGGAAAGCCTGCAAAAGAAACTGACAAGGCTGCAAATGACTGAGAAGGCTGCAATGGAAGTCTGCAAATGACTGGGAACGCTGCTAATGACATGCAAGGCTGAAATGGAAGGCTGCAGATGACATTCAAGGCTGCAATGGAAGGCTGCAAATGACTGACAAGGCTGCAATGCAAGGCTGCAAATGACACTGACAAGGCTGCATTGATGGGCATTTAAATGTAAGTTTTTTTTCCTTAAACTTCCCTCCTAAAAGTTTTTTTCTTGAAAATTCCCTCCTAAACTTGGGGTGTGTGTTATATGTCGGCGCGTGTTATCCTCCAATAAATACGGTGTATATATATATATATATATATATAGTTAGTGGCGTGCAGGCAGTTTAGTGTGTGCATATATATATATATATATATATATATATATATATATATATATATATATATATATATATATATATATATATATATATATATACAGTGGTGTGAAAAAGTGTTTGCCCCCCTCCTCATTTCCTGTTCCTTTGCATGTTTGTCATACTTAAGTGTTTCGGAACATCAAACCGATTTAAACAATAGTCAAGGACAACACAAGTAAACACAAAATGCAATTTGTAAATGAAGGTGTTTATTATTAAAGGTGAAAAAAAATCCATCATGGCCCTGTATGAAAAAGTGATTGCCCCCTAAACCTAATAACTGGTTGGGCCACCCTTAGCAGCAACAACTGCAACCAAGCGTTTGCGATAACATGCAATGAGGCTTTTACAGCGTCCTGGAGGAATTTTGGCCCACTCATCTTTGCAGAATTGTCCTAATTCAGTTACATTAGAGGGTTTTCGAGCATGAACGGCCTTTTTAAGGTCATACCACAACATCTCAATAGGATTCAGGTCAGGACTTTGGCTAGGCCACTCCAAAGTCTTCATTTTGTTTTTCTTCAGCCATTCGGTGGTGGACTTGCTGGTGTGTTTAGGATCATTGTCCTGCTGCAGAACCCAAGTTCGTTTCAGCTTGAGTACACGAACAGATGGTCGGACATTCTCCTTCAGGATCTCTTGGTAGGCCTCGTACACACGGGCGGATTGTCTGCCCAACTAAGTTCGTCAGACAATCCGACAGACAGTCCGTCCAAATTTTGAATGAACGGACTTGACCACACACGATGAACAGACAGTCCGCTGAAAACTTGCACGATGACGTGTACAGCACGTACGACGGGACTAGAAAAACGACGTCCAATACACTGCAATGCAACCTTCGACCATGTAAATCCTTTCTGAGCATGCGCCATACTTAGTCCGTCCAACTTGCCTACACACGAGCGGACTGTCCGCTGAAACCAAGTTTGGACGGAAAAAAACAAGTTTCAGCGGACAAAATTACGGAAATTCCGAAAGACAAAGTCCGTCAGACTGTCCGCTGAAAAAGTCCGCTGAAGCCCACACACGAACGGATTGTCCGCTGAAACACGGTTCAGCGGACTAAGTTGGGCAGACAATCCGCCCGTGTGTACGCGGCCGTAGACAGCAGAATTCATAGTTCCTTTTATCACGGCAAGTCTTCCAGGTCCTGAAGCAGCAAAACAGCCCCAGACCATCACACTACCACCACCATATTTTACTGTTGGTATAATGTTCTTTTTATGAAATGCAGTGTTCCTTCTACGCCAGATATACTTGGACACACACCTTCCAAAGAGTTCCACTTTTGTCTCATCGGTCCACAGAATGTTGTGCCAAAAGTCTTGGGGATCATCAAGATGTGTTGTGGAGAAATTGAGACGAGCTTTGATGTTCTTTTTGCTCAGCAGTGGTTTTCTCCTTGGAACTCTGCCATGCAGGCCATTTTTGCCCAGTCTTTTCCTGATGGTGGAGGCATGAACGCTGACCTTAACTGAGGCAAGTGAGGCCTGCAGTTCCTTGGACGTTGTTGTGGGTTCTTTTGTGACCTCTTGGATGAGTCGTCGCTGCGCTCTTGGGGTAATTTTGGGCGGCCGGCCACTCCTGGGAAGGTTCACCACTGTTCCATGTCTTCGCCATTTGTGGATAATGGCTCTCACTGTGGTTCGCTGGATTCCCAAAGCTTTGGAAATGGCTTTATAACCCTTTCCAGACTGATAGATCTCAATTACTTTCTTTCTCAATTGTTCCTAAATTTCTTTGGGTCTCGGCATGATGTGTAGCTTTTAAGGATCTTCTGGTGGATCTTACTGTGTCAAGCAGCTCCTATTTAAGTGATGCCTTGATTGTGAACAGGTGTGGCAATAATCAGGCCTGGGTGTGGCTATAGAAATTGAACTCAGGTGTGGACAACCACAGTTATAGTATGTTTTAACAAGGGGGGCAATCACTTTTTCACACAGGGCCATGATGGTTTGGATTTTTTTTCACCTTTAATAATAAACACCTTCATTTACAAATTGCATTTTGTGTTTACTTGTGTTATCCTTGACTATTGTTTAAATTGGTCTGATGTTCCGAAACACTTAAGTGTGACAAACATGCAAAGGAACAGGAAATGAGGAGGGGGGCAAACACTTTTTCACACCACTGTATATATATATATATATATATATATATATATATATATGCACACACTAAACTGCCTGCACGCCACTAACTAATCTGCCTCTAGCTAACATTCACTCAATCTCCTCCATGTTATTATAACACTATATACGGCTGCCATATAATCAGCCTTATATAGTGTGGGGCGTGGCTTAGCCCCCTAAGCCATAATTGGCCAAAGGCATCCTACCTTTGGCCAATTATGGCTCTTGCAGCAGAGAGCGCTCTGACATCACCAGACATCAATGCACTGCGATCTTGCATTGAATTATGGGCTTTCCATGGCATTCAAATTTGCCGCCAACACCCCATAATTTTTGCTATTCAGTTTGACTCGGACATCGGGCTCATCCCTAGTCAGAACGTTATTCTGAAGCCCCTCACATATATGAGACCCCTATGTACTAAAGTAGAAGGGCAAAAGATCAGTCCAAATGGCAGGCAAAAACATGGTCGATTAACAGGCTGAGGTCGGTGCATGTGGAAGTCAGAAACTTGGTTTGAAACTGCAGGCAAAGACATCATCAGTAAACAGGCCAGGGTCAGTTAACATGGAAAGTAGAAATGATACACACAGGTATTTGAAACGGGGAATCTAATAGATGTGTGATCATTTCTGAAGCAATCGCCGATGCACAGGCCAGGTTGGGTGGGACATTGGGGGCAATAATAACTGGTATTATTCTTAATCCTCCTCTGCTGCATACACGACATTTCTTTTGGCGTCTTCTTCCAGATTCTGTGGGGGGATGTTATAGGTAAAATGTTGATCGTGAAGTCGACTCACACTATCAGAGCGAATGCTTCCTGGGGCAGGTCCTTCCTGGTAAATTAGGGCAGTGACAATGTCTTTAATATATTTGAGGTAGGTGATGGGTTGGTTGACTCTTGGTAGCAGACAAACAATTTGAACATGGCCATATGAAAGCGATACAATGCAATTTTCTTATACCAGTAAGGGGACTTTCAGGTTGACAAATATGGTTGCAGCATCTGATCATTTATATCTGCTCCCCCCCATGAACAGATTATAGTCTTGGACAGATTCAGGCTTTACAATGGGGACACGCCTTCTCTGAATCTCCACCAAGGTGTCATTGTGGATGGTAGAGAGAATGTCAACGTCTTTCTTGTTCCTGCACTTCATGGCCAACACCTACTCATTTCTCATAAATGCAGATTCCCCATTTTGTAGCTTTCTTGGCAATATATTTTCTGAGAAGCCCTTCCTGTTTTTTTTTTAAGGCACCACAGGTCAGGGTTTTTTTACGGTAAAGTTGACAAGCTAGTATAATAATTGTCCACATATAAATGGTATCCTTTTTTGAGCAGGGGGTATGCCAGCTCCCAGACAATTTTCCCACTGGTTCCGATATATGTAGGGCACTCAGGGGGCTGGAGCTGGGAGTCTTTTCCTTCATAAATACAGAAGGTGTACACATATCCAGTGGCTCTATCATACAGTTTATTCAATTTTAACCCATACCTGGCTCTCTTACTTGGAACATGTTGCTTGAACTGCAGTCGGCCAGTAAAGTGTATAAGGGATTTGTCCACACAAATGTTTTGGTCTGGGATAAACACTTCAGCAAATCGCTGGGAAAAATAATTTAATAGGGGGCGTATTTTGTACAATTTGTCTGTCAGGTCACCTTGAGGCGAGGTGACAGATGCACACCATAGGGATCAGGAGTGCACCGCAAGGTTGTGGACCCTACGGCTGACTGCTGTGGACGGGAGACAGGTCCCACCGGGGTTAGAGCGTAAGATTCCCTGGGGCGCGGAGTCTAAGAGCCAGCAGGTGTTCACCAGAGCCTCGAGTGGTGAGGATGGACTTGGCTGCAACTGGCTCCAGGTCGCGACCCCCAGGGTCCCCCAGCTCACACCCACAGTAGGCAACTGGAGGATAGGGATGGTGAGGGACAAAGCCAAGGTCGGGTCCACAAGCAGACAGGAATAGTCAGGGACACGCCAAAAGGTCAGGATCACAGGCAAACAGGGATAGTCAAAGACACGCCAAAGTCGGTAACGGAACAACAGAAGCGCATACAGCAGGTAACAGGAAGCTAAACACACAAAGGAATACACAATGGTTGATCAGCACTGTTGGCTTGCAGAGCACAGGTTAATATAAGGTTCCCTGATAGGGCCTGGGGTGGAGCCATGCTTAGAGGAGAGGTTATAAAAACCACCAGGTGGAATTGGCTGGCCTCTTAGCCTGAACACATGAGGGGAGGTAAGCAAACAGGAAGATCACTGCATAACCACGACAGTACCCTCCCTCTTACGAGGCCTCCCCCTCCCCCGCCTGGGTCCAGGCTTAAAGGGAAACTCCAGATGGAACCTCCTCACAGACAAGGAGCAAAGACCTCAGATGCAGTGATCCAAGACCTCTCCTCAGGGCCCAACCCTTTCCAAAGTATGAGGTACTGAAGAATGCCTTTACGGAGCCGGGAATCCAAAACTTGACTAACCTCGTATTTTATATTATCCTCAGAGACCGAAACCGAGGTAGGGAGAGGACGAGAGGACTTGAGGACTAAAGGCTTTTTAGGAATGGATAAGGGCATGAGAAGATCAGGAGTCTGAGCAGGATCCCCCGCACCCTTAAAGATGAGCTGGGCATCCATAACAGGACCACCATACTGGGCAGAGGTCAGTGGATCCCTGAGTTCAGGTTGGTTAGAAGGTGACATGTCACAAGAGTCAAGCTGGATAGCTGCAACACAAACAGAATGCATAGAACCCTGAGAAAAAGATTGAAAACCCCTCCTGGCCGAATGAGGTATTCTATCCATAGGATGGAATGAACTTCTTAAATGGGTTTGAACGCACATAGTAGCAGTAGGTTGAGGCCAGGTCACCGAAGGTGCTGAACAAGAAGCAGGAAGCTCATTGGGCATGGGCTGGACTGGCATAACTGGTGCAGAAGTCGACTGAATAGTATTGTCAGGTGTAGCGACCATCTCGATCGCATCACAGGGCATAGCAACTGTGGAACTTGCAGACAAGTTAGCCTGGCTGTGCGTCCAATGGAGATTAGGGACAGGCAAAGGTAAATGGTTATGCGAACTGGAGTGAATGATCGACTCAGGTTCATAGGTGGGCCCCTCATCCAGAGTACCACATGACCTAGAGAGTGCATCAGTCCGACTATTGCAGGACGCATCCCAGAGATCGCTATATACAGCGGGAAGAGCAGAAGATACTGGGATGGTGGTAACAGGAAGTTTCTCCTTTGGGGTACCCTTGAGTAGGCAGGAAGAGGAACAGGAGGAACCCCAAGTCAGGATCTGTCCAGCAGACCAGTCAACATGTGGAGAATGGAGCCGTAACCAAGGAAGACCTAATATGATAGGAGATGAAGCCTTAGGTAAGACAAGGAAGGATATCCACTCCTGGTGGAGTTTCCCTACTGACATCTTAACAGGAAGAGTCTGAAAGCGGATAGGGCCCCCTGGGAGAACCGTGCCATCAATCACCAAGACCACCTATGGTGTTGTAAGGGGCAAAAGGGTAAGTCTCATGGAGGATGCAGTTTCCCAATCCATGAAATTGGCAGCGGCTCCAGAATCCAGATGTGCTGAGACTGAACGAGAGGAAGCACCGACATGAAGCAACACAGAAAGGAGAAGACGAGAAGGTGAAGGTGATATTTCAGGGTCTAATACTCCACCTTCCAGATGTATTAGCCCTGAGCGTTTTTCCGGATGAAGAGAACAAGTGTCACGGAAATGACCTTTGGCCCCACAATAGAGACATAGGCCCAGAGTTCTGCGCCTAGCACGTTCTTCGGGAGATAACTTAGTCCAGCCCAACTGCATAGGTTCCTCGGTAGGCAGGGGGTGCTCCTCGGATCGAAGAGAAGGGACTGGGGGCACAGGCTGCCTTAAGACCGGGGAGTGCTGGCGTCTTTTTTCCAGAGCCCTCTCCTGAAAGTGAATATCGATCTGGTTACACAAGGTGATGACACTGTCCAGATCAGCAGGAAGGGATCTTCCTGCTAATTCATCCTTTACTCTATCAGAGAGACCATGTAAAATGGTTGCAACTAGGGCCTCATTATTCCAGCTCAATTCAGCTGTGAGGATACGGAACTGAAGAGCATACTGTCCCACAGACGCGGACTCTTGACGGAGACGTAAAAGAGCACTAGCCGCTGAGGAGACACGACCCGGTTCCTCGAAGATATTCCGAAAAAGTTTCAAGAAATCAGACAGGCTAGAAACCACTGGATCATTCAGTTCCCACAGAGGGGCAGCCCAAGCTAATGACTCGTCAGACAGGAGGGATATGATATATGCAACTTTTGCCCGATCGAACAGGAAGTTTTGGGGCTGAAGTTCAAAATCAATTGTGCACTGGCTAAGGAACCCCCTGCAAGCCTTGGAGTCCCCAGAGAAATGGGCCGGAGCTGGTAGTTGTAATGAATGTGTGGCTGCGACTGATGCAATAGGTGCAATGGCAGATAGCGGTTGAGGTTGTTGAACCGGGGGTCCTAATGAGGCCTGAACCTGTTCAACACGGGATGCCAAATCCTGAAGGAATCGCATGACCTGGGTCTGATGTGATTCTTGGGTCTCAAATCTGCGAACTAAGCTCTGCAATGGATCACCTGCAGGAAGCGGCACGTCAGCCGGGTCCAAGGCTGATCAAACTGTCAGGTCACCTTGAGGCGAGGTGACAGATGCACACCGTAGGGATCAGGAGTGCACCGCAAGGTTGTGGACCCTACGGCTGACTGCTGCGGACGAGAGACAGATCCCACCGGGGTTAGAGCATAAGATTCCCTTGGGCGCGGAGTCTAAGAGCCAGCAGGTGTTCACCAGAGCCTCGAGTGGTGAGGATGGACTTGGCTGCAACTGGCTCCAGGTCGCGACCCCCAGGGTCCCCCAGCTCACACCCACAGTAGGCAACTGGAGGATAGGGATGGTGAGGGACAAAGCCAAGGTCGGGGCCACAAGCAGACAGGAATAGTCAGGGACACGCCAAAAGGTCAGGATCACAGGCAAACAGGGATAGTCAAAGACACGCCAAAGTCGGTAACGGAACAACAGAAGCGCACACGGCAGGTAACAGGAAGCTAAACACACAAAGGAATGCACAATGGTTGATCAGCACTGTTGGCTTGCAGAGCACAGGTTAATATAAGGTTCCCTGATAGGGCCTGGGGTGGAGCCATGCTTAGAGGAGAGGTTATAAAAACCACCAGGTGGACTGTTCCCGGACACTCTAAAATTTGGCAGCCATGGATCGACCACTTCTTGCCACCAAATTTTGACGGGTCTTGGTTGGTGCCATAGCTCTACATACCCCCTTGAACGAATATTGAGAGATGACTCCTGTAGGTTTACCATGGGCCGGCCTGCCCTACCCCTTTTTTCTCCTTTCCCTCTCCTTACTGGATTCTATTCCTCTCTTCTAACCTTTCCCCCCTCTCTCCCCTCTCTTTTCCTTCTTTTCTTCTCTTCCCACCTTTCATCTAGTTGCTTTTCTACTTCTTAATACTTTCTTTCCGCTTGTGCTACTAAATGTGGTGACATACGCGTGTGTTTGGTGTGGCTTTACTGGCACAGCGCCTTCTATACACTGAGGTACCACCCAGTATGAATGTTGACAGAATAAAGGTACTCACCCTGTTATGGTCTATGTGTCTTATGATGCATATTGTAGTATGAGAGTTTTCTGTCAGACTGTTCATGGTGCATTCCATCTGATACAACTGTACTGGTGTTACCTTCTCATGAAACGTTACACATTTGAATTCTTTTTTTTCCTTTTTTTATCTGTTTTCTAGCCTCCTCCGTTATACTATATGCATATGGAAATGTTGTTGTCTTTGTACTTTTTGCATATGTTACCAATAAAATCTTTGAAAGAAAAACCACCAGGTGGAATTGGCTGGCCTCTTAGCCTGAACACATGAGGGGAGGTAAGCAAACAGGAAGATCACTGCATAACCATGACATTGTCGTGGTTGGGGTGATCTTGGGGAAACACATAATCATGTCATAGCCTGCCACCAACCCCATCCATGTGGTGGATGGGGTTGGTGGCAGTAGGCATGCAGTTCGTTCTTCTTTGTAAGGTCCATATTAAAAGTAAAGCCCAAAAACAATTTAAATTAGTCTAGTGTGAGACGTTGCCAATGAAACATATGGCATAGGACGAATTGAGGTTGGTGGCAATAAATTGCTCTGCATAGAGATTTGTTTAGTTCACCATGTACTGCACCGTTTCTTAGTGGAAAAATAAATAAAAACTTGGTAAAAATTTGTAGCGTTGGGCTGCACACCTGGCTGCAAGAGGAATCATCCAACAGTCACCTCTGAGCGGTACTCCTCCGTCCCGAAGCAAGATGTCCAGTGAGAGGTGTCAATATAAAGATAAATGCCAATAGTGTAAAATCCTTAAAAATCTGCTTTATTTAAGTAACACAAAGCATGCCATTACATGGGTACAATCTTCCTCGGTCCAAAGACAAGGGCGTTGGTTCAATCCAAATGCGATGACAGGAGATAAACCTTTTACTCGACTGGTTTCATTACAATAGAACTTCTTCCAGGGCATAGGTGTCTCTTCCTGTCATCGCTATAAATACTATGGCTCTCTAATACAACCACACTTCACTCTGAGTCTTTGTGACATCAACACAAAAACAAACTACCTCCCATCTCAAATGGAGCACGCTCCACAGTAAAAGCCAGCACACGGCACTACTTCCTGCCGTGTGCTAGCTTTCACTGTGGAGCATGCTCCGTTTGACCATATGACGCCCAGTAAGAATAACGCAAACCACCACCCGGCCGCCATTCTGCTATAGGCTGGATGGGAAGTGGTTAATAAAAGCTCTATTTGTATGACAAAAATGCTAAGAATTTTATATGGGTACAGTGTTGCATGACCACCCAATTATCATTCAGAGTGTGACAGCACTGAAAGCTGAAAATTGGACTGGACAGGAATGGGGTAAAAGTGATCCTTAAATGTTGTGCCCCTTTATGCAGCTAGGCAGTAAAAAAAGTATTACATATGTGGTATCCCCATACTAATGAGGTGTAGATGTGTTTTGGGGTGTATTCTAAGTATGCCCTTGCTGATAAATACATTTTTTAAATGACAAACTTTGTGAAAAAAAATCTAATACCGTTTATTTAATAATTTTCCAAAAAAATATGGCAAAAAGTTGATCTTCAGAATGCTCACTATGCCTTATTCCTTGTGGTAGCTGCTATGAACAAAATATTCAATGGTGGGTGTCTGTTCTGTACCTGGCATTTTAGGGCCTCGAGAATAGTGATGGGTATTTAAAAAATCAAGGTTGATTTTTGTATATGTTACAGGGCCTCTTTTAACCTTCAACCAATGTCAACCGCCTGAGGAAGACTGCATACAGTTAAAACTCCATTGGGTGAAACACAATGGAGTCTGTTGCCGTGACAGCACGTTCCGTGCGCATGCGAGTGAAACGCAGTATCACGGCAACAGACTCCATTGCGTTCCACGCTGTTTTGAGTGGCATCCATCTCCAGTCCTGAGTTTCTGTTTCCTGGCTGCAGATACATCATCCGAGTGCACCGGCAGCTCCCGGTTTGACCTTTCGTGCTGCACGTTTTCATTCCCTAGGGTGTCCATGTAGGCATCTTTTCCTGGATCATCATACACCGAATCTTGTGGAGATTAGCCCACCAATGCCCACAGCTTCCAGCATTGTATTGTTATTGACATGTTGATTTCAACCCTTTTAAATTTAATACCTGTCTTATATTGCATAAAATTGAGGATACATTCTCATGTACCACATATAACCAATTGGAGAGTGTCACGGTACTACTT
The DNA here is from genome assembly GCF_037356315.1 of Lithobates pipiens. Classification (NCBI taxonomy): domain Eukaryota; kingdom Metazoa; phylum Chordata; class Amphibia; order Anura; family Ranidae; genus Lithobates; species Lithobates pipiens. The sequence continues at coordinate 385,189,718 of NW_027507764.1, forward strand.
ACAGTGAACCCACAGGTGAGCAGGTGACACGGGATCCCCCAGGGTGTGGAATCTAAGAGCCAGCCGGTGTTCCGCCAGGGACCCTCTCACGAAGGTTTGGACTTAGCTGCGTGCTGACCCCCGGGTTCATCCTGCTCGCTAGGGAAGTACCAGAAGACACTGTAGACAAGGATGGATGGATGAAGCAAGGAGAGCCAGATAGTAAGCCAAGGTCAGGGCGGGCTGTAGACAACGTAATCAGGACAAGCCGGGTCGGTACACAAAAGATCAGTTCACGAGAAGTCAGGTAAAACAGGTTACACAGGGGGCTTCAGAAACAAACGTTGCTCAAGCAATGGTAGCTAGTTAGGAAGGGATTTAAAGGGGTTGTAAAGGTAAATTTTTTATTTTCTACATAGCTTCCTTTAAGCTAGTGCATTGTTGGTTCACTTATCTTTTCCTTCGATTTCCCTTCTAAATGTTTCCTGTTCCTCCTCAGTAAGCTGTTCAGTAAGCTGTTCTGGCTGACTAACCACCAGCTCGAATGATGGTGAGAAGTTTACTGAGGAGAAACAGGAAGTGAGATATTCAGACAAAGCAAAAAAACATTTAGAAGGGAAATCAAAGGAAAAGGTAAGTGAACCAACAATGCACTAGCTCAAAGGAACCTATGTAGAAAATAAAAAAATTACCTTTACAACCCCTTTAAATAGAGAAGCACATGAGGGGCTGGACAGGAAGTAGCAGGAAGGAAACATGTATTAGGCAACAGGTGAAGGGCAGCGACACCCATAGCTGCAGAGTGCACAGAGCTGAACACCTGAAAGTGGACAACAGATGCCACTCGACCCACTGCAGTAAAGGTGAGACACAGATCAGCTCCGAAGCTGATCTGTGATAGAGAGTGCTTTCCACCTTGTTGTTTTTGTTGTTCTTCTGGGGGTGGAAGACCTGTTGGAGTTTTTTTTGCATTTAGAAGTGTAGTGTCTCCACTTCTCATGGTGTCTTTCGCCTCCTCTCCTGTATTTCAATATATAACAAACATATATAAAAGGTATATCTTCTAGAACCCCATCATAACAACCATATGATGTGGTTCTAGAAGATATACCTTTTATATATGTTTGTTATTGTATGTATGTCATGTTGTGTTTGAGATTTAAATGTTTTTCATATTTTATGGTGATCTAATGTGTTTTGTAACTCTTTGCTAAAATGAATTAAAAAAATTAGACACAGAATAAGCCATTTTGTGCTCCATTTTCTCTACTAATATAAACATATTTCCTAACAATAATCTACTGGGACCTATTGCCAATACACACAGAGATGATTCCTGCTGGAGGATTCTTTTGGAGTGCATTAAAATAGTCGGCTAGACTTTAATAGGACTAAATATCTTTCTAAAAGACTAAATCAAGACTATGCAGATGTTTTGTTCCTTTATAGAACTGTATTACCCCTGATAGACTGTGGTCATATCCTCATAAATAGGACCCATAATATCAGTGTACTGAACACTTCACTCCAAATCCTAACTTATTATTGCAATGCTAATTAAGCAGCTATTATGCTTTAAAAAACAACCTGATATACATGTGTAAAATGTTAATAATTGCTCTTTAATGTACATTAAGGTTTCCATACTTATTATACTGACAATAATTAAATAAAACTTTGATCCTGCAGAGAGGTATTTTCTCCTTCACAGCTAACTTCCTGACAATGAGCAATCCTAGCTAAGTGCATTGCAGGCAGCCTCTGGGAAGTGCCCTTTGGGGCAGCCATACACAATCTGATCCCACACCAATTTGGTGATCAGATATGAATTGGAGCACAAAGGGCTTTTCTAGAAGGCAATGTTGAGAGCTTCCAACTGTTTAGCCAATGCTGTTTGCAGAGAACAATATGCTTTGTTATGCATGTACACGCAGTTGCAAATCTAAAGATAGAAAATGAATACATGTATACTTCAACATTATTTTGAAGCAAAACTCCAGGTCAATAGATAAGTATACCATTGAATTATACATGCTTATTCATGTATCTAGCAAATAAATCCTGTACATCCTGTCTTCTATTATACACACATCTTCCAACCAAAACAACAAGGTGTTTGACCATCTAATTTATGTTTTTTAATTGTAGCTTCCTATGTCTCCTTTTGAAAAAGAAGTTCATGTGTCTGGAGGTGTAGTTGCCATCATCCCTTAATGCATAACAAAAATTCCTCTTATGCCCCATACACACGATCGGACATTGATCGCACATTCCAACAACAAAATCCATGGATTTTTTCCAACGGATGTTGGCTCAAACTTGTCTTGCATACACACGGTCACACAAAGTTGGTCGGAAATTGCGAACGTCAAGAACGTGTTGTTGTACAACATGTACGACAAGCCGAGAAAAACTATGTTCAATAGCCAGTGCGGCTCTTCTGCTTGATTCCGAGCATGCGTGGAACTTTGTGCGACAAAATTTTGTACACACGATCGGAATTTCCAACAACAGATTTTGTTGTCGGAAAACGTGAGAACCAGATCTCAAATTTTGTGCAACGGAAATTCCAATGGAAAATATCCGGTGGAGCCTACGACAAAAAGCTCCCATCGAACATTTTCCATTGGAAAATCCGACCGTGTGTACGGGGCATTATAGTGGGATTTTATAGGCAACTCAAGTATAGACAAAATATCATGTTAAAAAATAATTAATTTTATTGAAGTTCCTTATAAAATATTATTTAAAAATTCATATACAGTATGTCTCATTTCTGCTTCCAATGTGCTCCATGGACCATAAATCACCACAATTTTTTCTGTCCATTGAAAAGGGAGCTAACCGAGAAAAATAAAAGTAGATCTAATCAAAATCATTAAAATTAATATAAGTTTCAACATGTCAATGTGACTTCAACAATTCTTTTAAATCTTCTTAAAACTGTGCCTTTCGCTTATATAATGCTTAATAAATCTGACATGAAGAACAGAAATTTTCTTTTGTGGGTTCGGCCCACTGCCTGGCTGAACAAAAATAAAAAAAGCTAACAGTGTATGGCCAACATAACTAGTAGAGATGTGTGTGGGGCAGGGCTTAACCAGTGTCCCCAAAAAGTAGGAGAAGTCAACAAATAATGACACTTAAACGTTACTTTATATTGCAGATATTGGATGATCACAGAAATTAGGAAATTTACAGAAATGGCGCCATATATGTTGCAGGTCATGTACTTCTTAAAGCATAACGTTAATGTCTACTGAACCCCCTTTTTTGTTCAATAAAAATATAATATCTTACAGACCACAGGATGCCTTAGGAGCACTTGTATTATGGGAAGAAGCCAGATTACTAGGTTGCAATAAGATCCCCATACTCCTTGCAGTTTATCCAGCTGATGGTGGGATACAGTTTGGAGAAGTTGGCAGAAAATATACCATGTAAGGGGAACCTATTTTTTCCCTTCTAGATGGGTACCTTTTTCTAAGACTGCTCCTATTCCTTCCCTAAAAAGTGGGTCTCTATCCAAGACCCACTCCCACACTACAGGTGCACTGAATGATGCAGAATTCCCTATTTAAGCACTTCTTCGTCAAGATGGTAGCCAAAATCTCTAAGATTTCTGCATCCAGTAGCAGATACCAGCTTTCAAATTATGGCTGCCCGGAGCTTATAACAGGGGGCAAATTAGTCCTGAGTTGTTTTCTGGCAGCCAGAAGAAGTGATACAGTGTCAAGGCAAGCTGACAGACTGCAGTCCAACGCCTGCCTTAATATTTATCACATACATACAGTTATGTCCATATATTTATATTTTATATATATATATATATATATATATATATATATATATATATATATATATATATATATATATATTTGGACCCAGGCAACATTTTCTTACTTTTGGTTCTGTATGCCACCAGAATAAAATTAAGACAAAACAATCCACATGAATTTAAGTGCAGACTTTCAGCTTTAATTCAAGGGGTATCAGGTACAAATTTTAAGAACTGCAACCGTTTTTATACACAGTCACCCATTTTCAGAGGCTCAAATGTAATTGGACAAATTAATAAAAACATAAATAAAATGTTAATTTTTTATATTTTGTTGAGAATCCTTTACTGGCAATAACTGCCTGAAGTCTGGAACCCATAGACATTACCAAAGACGGGGTTTCCTCCTTTCTGATGTTTTTTCCAGGCTCTAACTGCAGCTGTCTTCAGTTGTTCCTTGTTTGTGGGTCTTTCTGCCTTTAGTTTTGCCTTCAGCAAGTGAAATGCCCGCTCAATTGGGTTTAGATCAGATGATTGACTTGGCCATTGTAGACTATTCCACTTATTTTTCTTCAAAAGCGCCAGGGTTGCTTTTGCAGTGTGTTTTGGATCATTGTCCATCTGTACTGTGAAACGCCGTCCAATCAACTTTGCTGCATTTTGCTGAATCTGGGCTGACAGTACATCTCTAAACACTGCAGAATTCATCCGGCTGCTTTTGTCTTCTGTCACATCATCAATAAACACCAATGACCCAGTGTCACTGGAAGCCATGGATGCCAATGCCACCACACCTCCATGTTTTACAGACATTGTGTGCTTTGGATCATTAGCTTTTCCAAGCCTTCTCCACACTTTTTTCTTCCCTTCATTCTGGTACAGATTAATCTTAGTTTCATCTGTCCAAAGAATGCTTTTCTAGAACTGGTCTGGCCTTTTTAGATGTTTTTTGGCAAAGTCTAAACTGGCTTTTCTATTTTTCAGGTTTATGAATGGTTTGCATCTTGTGGTGAACCCTCTTGTATTTTCTCTTGTGAAGTCTTCTCTTGATTGTAGACTTTGACAGTGATAAGCCCACCTCCTGGAGAGTGTCCTTCACTTTTCTAGATGTTGTGAATGGGTTTTTCTTTAACATAGAGAGGATCCTGCGATCATACACCACTGTTGTTTTCCATGGACATCTAGGCTTTTTTATGCTGAGCTCACCAATACGTTCTTTTTTTCTCCGAATGTACCAAACTGTTGATTTGGCCACTCCTATAGTTGCTGCTATCTCTCTGATGGATTGGTTTTGTTTGTGAAGCCTTGCAATGGCCTGTTTTAGTTGCACCGAGAGCTCCTTTGAACGCATGATGTAGGTTCACAGCAATAGATTCCAAATGCCAATACCACACTTAGAATCAACTTCAGACCTTTTACCTGCTTAATTGATGAAGAAATAATGGCTTTGGATTCAATTGTCCAATAACCTTTGGGCCCTTGAAAAAGGGGGATGGCTAATCTTAAGATCTTTAATTCTTAAACCTTTCCTCTGGTTTGGATGTACATACCCTCAAATTAAACCTGAGAGTGTGCACTTTCAGACCGTATCCATTATATAACTATAGCTTGAATATGTTTTTGTAAATACCTGCAAAAACTAAAATTGAGCCTGTGTCCAAATATAAATGGACCTAACTGTAGCTGTCCAAAATTAAGTAAAAAATACGTTCTTTAGCAGGTAAAACAGTAAATGTATACACATGTGTAAGAATCCCCTAATTAGGACACTGCCAGCAGCCAGGCAAATACAGCTGAATGATTGACTTGTAGCTTTGGTCTCACCTGTGCATGTAATTTTCACTGAGAACACTGTGGTTACCATGAGATCCACAGTATCTGTAGTTTTGTACATTTATGAATGCAAGCACACCGTAAAACATACTCTCCAATCAACAGTATCTAAAGTGGTAGTAAAGGCTGAAGGTTTTTTACCTAAATGCATTTTAAGCATGAAGGTAAAAAACCTTCTGTGTGCTGCTCCCTTCCCCAAATTTCCTGTTCCTCCTTTTGATCCAGCAATGTGCACAAGAGTCTTCGCTGTCCCAGAACTCTCTCTCTCCTCATTGGCTGAGACTGTCAATCACAGCCAGTGAACCAAGAGAGGAGAGAGCAAGTGCAGGGCTGAGACGCAGCTCTATGTGTCTTATGGATGCATAGAGCAGGGCTCAAGAGTGAGCAGGCACCAGTTCCCGCATAGCAGAGCTTGCTTTTAGGGGCATTGGTCAAGGGGGAATAGCCAGAAGCACTGGTGGGGGAACCAAGAAGAAGAGGATCAGGGCTGCTCTGAGCAAAACCATTGCACAGAACAGGTAAGTATAATGTTTGTCATTTAAAAAAAAAACCTTTAATACCACTTTCAATAAGGACAGCTTTCTATATGTTATGGTCATTTAAAACATAGTCAAAACAAAAGTTACGGCTGGTGCAGAAAATTGAAATATAAAGTAATTTTGTGTTTTGTACCAGTCTTGTATTTTCAAAATCAAACCAGACTTGTATTTCTGTGCAAAGGTAACAAAAATCAGGATATATTTTTCTGGACAGGTTTCAAGCAGCAGCAACATGTTGGCGTCCTTGAGCTTCACTTAACACAAATCTTGAGTTCTAAAAATAAATACACCATAACATCTGTCATTCATAAATGATATTTTCTACTGCATTTTTTGGAAATAAAACAATTATTTACTTTAGCACTTGCATATTAAATTTCGGCAACCTCTCAGAATAAATCTCTCAGCTGGCACCACAGGGCAGTTCCAGACACAAACAGTAGTGTGATCTATGCGACGAGAGGAGAGATCAGTATAAATAAAATGTGCTTTCCTTAACTCTCTTCTTTAGTTTTCTTATTAGTTGTACAATGCAACAAGAGAGACAAGGAAAGAGCATCTTAAGAAATACTTAGTGCTGAACTACAGTTTTCTTTTTCATTTCTGTCTTGTTCCTGGAAGCCTTGCAACCATCTTGCAAAACAAATGTCACTACTTAGCTTAGACATGATAGTAGTTTAAAACATATTGTGAATTCTGTCTGCAAAATGTATATGTCAGTGATATGTCATGCATGTAACAGTATGTCTGCTTACATACGAAACTGGTAAAGAAAATTGTTCTCATTGTGGTACCTCTGTATGTTTTTATTTGCAGCACAGTTACATACTGACACTATTATAAGCTACAATGCCCTTATTTAGTATCTAAACAGAGGTTCCTTAATATTTCAAAGACTTTCTAAGCCCACACCTAGGTTTACCTGGCTGCTATATGTAACACTATCCTTGACTAGGGCCACTGTTCTAAAGTCCTAGGTTCTATTCCCACTAGTACAGCACCTAGGCAAACAGCATCTTCACACTCTGACTCAGGAAGCACAGTCCATAAGGGTTGCCTTTTTAAGAGTTTTATGGCAACATTAACTTGGATGGGTTCAGGGAGCTTTGGGGTAATCCATATTACTAACTGGAACACCCTTTCTTGTAGTAGCTCTGCTGAACAGTCCTTTAGGTAGTGGGACATCAAGTGGACAGTCATGGGACACCAATAGCAATGGCCCAGGCCAGGCAAGCCTTGTACTTTGTGCAGCCGGGGTGATAAAAGCAGTCAATACATTTCTTTCTCCCTTTGGGCCAGTACTCACAGTGTCCTTCCAGCATAGAATGCAACTCTGTTTTCAGCAGACAGGCTCTCCCTGTGAAATCCCAGGGCGGGTCTTCTGTGGCACCCCTATTTGGTCCCTGAGAGGGTTTGTGGTTGAGCAGGCTCTCTCAGCACGGGCTGAGATTCTTATGAGCAGGCTTGACCTTCAGCAATACAGTCAGGAAAGCTGGCAGCCCTTCATGCCTGGGAAATTCTCCTTCCAGACAAGAATACTGTGCCCTGGGCTCCAGTCCATTTATACTCATCCCAACCACCATCTGGACACACCTCTCCAGGGATTGGCTGGGGCTGCATATATATTCTATCTGGCTTTTCCACCTAATATATTCTGGAAAGATCCAGAAACAGATGAAAGCAGACAGACCAGTAGCCTGCAGAACCCAGAGCAGCACAAAGCAATCAGTTCTGCTCTGCTGATCACAGAAGAGCTAAATAATCTAAATTTGCCTTCCCCAAAAAAAACTAGCAGCCTAGCAGGAGGATGCCACATAAATATGCAGATAAAATACAGAGAAGGGAGCAATTTTACCAGCCAATTGATTTGTATTTCTGTCCACTCAGTCCTGAGATTTACACAGCTCTGCCACACAGCACAGCTCAATCTGGTAGGGTAGGAGACCCTCTCCTATGCTGAGTTTTTATGTACAGGGATTGCAAGAGGTTCATACCTGCGCTGCTTTCATTTAAATAAATATACAGTGTCATGACAAATATATTTTAGTGAATGCAGCACTGCAATAATGTATGCCTTTTGTATCTGCAAAAGACTAGTATGCACACCTAAATGAATTCCAGGGGTGCTTTCCTTCCTGTGTCTGAAAACTGTAGATTTTTTTTTAGCCAGATTTAGCCAGTAAGCTAAATGGATATACAAAAAAAAAAAATGAATTATACAAATAATATCTATTATGTTATTTACATAAAGACATTTTTTTTTAATAAGTCTAATAAAGCATGTTGTATTCTGTGCACAAAGAAATATGAGCATACAGCTAGTAAATTAGAGGCGGTACAAATGCTTGGGGCCCTGACCTCAAATAATTTAATCCTAATAACAGGCACATATTTTAGGAATGCATATCTATTATTTGAATGGTAGGCCAACGGGGTAAGCTCCTTCTGGTATTTTTGTTTTCCGTTCATTTTGTTTTTTATAAGTAATATAAATAAATATATTTTATATATTTTCTTTATATTTTATATACTTTTTCTTTTACATTATTTAATATTAGCAGTTCTTTTAAAATCAAAATAGCACATGCAATTTTTTTTCACTTATAAAAAATAAAACATTAAATATGGAAGTTGTCATGAGTAAATATTACTTTTTTTTGTGATTATGTATTTTTATATGTGATGCATTCATGGAACAAAGATAATAATCAACTATCCCTCACCAGAAAATGGCAATAAGCATATAGTACTCCAGTCCTCACCCTACCTTTTTGGGGAGCCATAAATGCATCAATGCTTATACATACCAGTACCTAGCTGGGGTTCTAAGGAGGACAGCCCCACTTTTTTGGGGTCACCACTTTGAACTGACCATCTGTTACTAAAAATGATATGGGCTGAAATTAGTATAACATTGTTACTTGAAAGTTTTTCAGACCTTGAATCCAAAAAGGCATGCATGCTCCTACCGTTAAGAACCTACTAGCTTTTATTCCATATGTGACATAACAGACTATCCAAGGAATGAAAGGCACAAAACTATAAAAAATAAAATTAATGGATTACCTGTAACAACCGATAGCCAGTCGATTAGCTTACAATTGTCAAAAATAACAATCCAAGAACTGACACAGTTCAAGCTGTATCTCAAATTGGACTAATTAGTTTGCTCATTTCTGGTACAGAAGTGTGGGATTGTATGCAACAAGATGTACATGGCTGTCAACATAAAAACAAAATAATTTTTAATACAGTTACTTTAGACATCTCTTTTTAACAAAAAAACATTTTATTAAAGATTGCCAAAAACAAACAGGAAATGGTAGGAAAGGTCAATTAAAAGTTCCACCAGTATACAGCATAGAAAGTACAACTATATGAATATTCCACTACAAGATACTGATAAGGAGTTGCATTAGAACCACATAGATGCCTGATCAGGTAGGTGAAAAACATAATACTGAGTATTATCCAGACAAGGAGACTGGTGTAAATAGGGGGTGGTATTTAGTTACCCATAAATCCCAAATAGTATGATGCAGCTTTGGTTGACCTTTAAATTTATGTATGTAATGTTCTGTGGGAATCAAAGAATCAATTACACCAATCCAAACCTACTTAGTAGGAGGGTCAGAGAAAAAAAACTGTATTTTCTTGCATCTACTTAGATTTCAAAATGTAATCCTGATTCTTGAATTGTTATACAGGGTTTAAGCAGGTTAAAACTGAAGTTTACAAGTCAAGTCTAAAAAACATTCTTATGCCGCGTACACACGACCGGACTTTCCGGCAGAAAAGGTCAGACGGAATCATTTCATCAAATATTCCGATCGTGTGTGTGGGCTTCATCTGACTTTTTTCTTCAAAACTTCTGACAGACCTAGAAATAGAACACGTTTTAAATCTTTCCGACGGAATCAATTCCTATGGGGAAAACCGTTCGTCTGTATGCTAGTCCGACCAAATACGACGCAAGGACAGCTATTGGCTACTGTCTATTGAACTTCCTTTTCTAGTCCTGTCGTATGTCATTGCTTTCAAAACAAACGGACTTTGGTGTGATCGTGTGTAGGCAAGTCCGTTCGGTCGGAACTCCATCAGAAAGACCATCAGAGTTTATTCTGATGGAAAGACCGGTCGTATGTAGGCGGCATTAGCGTTAGACCCAGGAGAAATATTTTATCCAACTTCTTTATACTATGCCCATCAAGGGTGCAGCCTTCCTCTGACTGGGAAGTCCTCTGAACACACTGCAAAAAAACACACAGGAGGGAGCGACCACCTCGTGCATTTCCATTATTAATTTTTTATTGAATCCACATAAGCAAATGGATACTAACATACCAACAAAAGTTAGTAAAACAAACAGATTTACAGCCAGAAACGCAATGGCATTAAGTCCTGGAGACAATTGGTTTGACTGCTGATGCGTTTCAGGGGGTCATGCTCCTTTCCTCAGAGCTAAAATCCTGATAATCCTGTGATCTTGATTCTTAGCTTGTTATACAGGGTTTATACAAGTTAAAGCTGAAGTTTAGCTAAAAAAGGATTTTAAGCCCTAAAACTTTAGTAACCTGACCTAGCTATACTGAAGTAGGTCCCACATCATGCAAGCAGCTGGATCCTTTAGAAATCTTCAGTGCAGGGATCCTAGTCCTCTTCCTGGCTCTGAACTTCTAGTAATGCAGTGGTTAATAGCTTCTGGTGTCAAGGCTGAAGTCAATAGAAAAAGCCACCTACGGGAACCCACGCCCTTCTCCCAAATCTTCTATTACAAATGAGTTGATTTTCTAAAGGCAAATCCACTTTGCACTACAAGCACGTGCTTTAGATCTGACGGGAAGATCTGAAATGAGGGGAAGCTCTGCTGATTTTATCATCCAATCATGTACAAGCAAAAATGCTGTTTTCTATTTTCCTTGCATGTCTCCCTCAGATCTACAGTGACTGCCCTTCCAAGTGCACTTGTAGTGCAAGGTGGATTTGCCTTTAGTAAATAAACCCCAACATCTGAATGGAGGGAAATAATTATTTCATTCATTGGACTCTCTCCCCATAGATATTGAAAGGCACAAACAAGATATTTATTAAAATATCAGAATAAGTTGTGCTGCGCCTAGGGTGAACTTCATGCATATATTTGTGTACTGTATGGCCCTTCATCAGATTTGGTCAGAGGTGTTAGGCTGTATACGGTCGGTCACCACCATCAGTATTATTCCTTCAGTGGAGGTTTGTTTTGGGCCTGATTGATCCACTAGCACCTACAAAGGTGATTCGTACGCTACTTACTCTGCTCTTTTATTATGCACGGAAAATAATTACTCTGTCACGTTAAAACTGTGTCTCCAACTGTATTGGCGTGGAAGGTGGTGGTTAATAAAGCATTACCCTTGTATAAGGCCACATATATCAACCATCTAAGTTTGAAAAAGTGTGGGGAGGTTGGATAAATTATAAATCTACTGTATCTGACTGATTGTTTATATGCTGATTTGATTTCATGGGGGTAGGTCACTCGTTTTTGAGGCTCCCTGTGGACATATGCTATATTTTCTTGCTGTTCCTTGGATAATTAAATATTAAGATTTGCAAATGTCTATAATGTAATGTGTTGAAGTATATTTTCAATGGATATGTTAATATCCTGTAAGAGTCACATTGCTTACTGGTGTTGATGTGTTGTAGTGCTGACTGTTGTTGAACGTTTTTTGTTTTTGTACTTGCCTCTGAAAACTTTAATAAAAAGAAGTTTACAAAAAAAATTCAGAATAAAGCCCCATACACACTATCATATTTTCTGCTGATTTTTTTCCTTCAGATTTACCAAAACCATATAATATAAGGTCAAACCTTAGGAGTTTCAATTTGTATGCAATCAGGTAGGCCCTTCCACTACATGGTTTTGGTAAACCTGAAGGAAAAAATCAGCAGAAAATCTGATAGTGTGTATGGGGCTTAAGTTACAATGTAGATTGTAGCTGCATCATTATCAAAGGCAAAACAATATTTCCAGCTCTAGTGGAAGAGTATTGCCTGGGACAGAGTTCTCCATAGTAAATGAAGGAAAAAAAAAAAGAAAAATAACCAGGGAAAACTATTTTTTGATGTAATTTAATGCTAAGCATACCGTACATATGCCACTTGGTGGCTGGCACTTACAACACTCCATGACATCTGCTGGCTGACACTTAAAAATGAATTAACAGGTCTGGGTTGAAAAGAGCACATTAGCCCAAAGCAATGTTTTATTGTGATTCCCTGAACAGCTGATTGCTTACTTCTTCGATTGTGGCCTCTCTTTCTAAAATAACCAATGTCTGAAAAACAGAATCATGCTCAATGTAAAACTTTCCTCTGAGCTTCTGATAACCACATTACATTTTATTAGCAAAGTGGTGATCATAAAAGGGAAATTTAAAAGGAATAAATACAATAAAAGCAACCCCCAGCTTGTTCTAGACAGCCCAGCATGTCTATTTTTTTTTTTTTTAACTTGAAGTTTCATTATTCAAGATAACTTCCTTTTCCAGTGGAATATTGCTCAAGACAGTTGTACATAGGTGATAAATGAGACAAGGGTTTAGTTATTGATAGTAAAAACGTCCTGTTTTTATTACCTAATCAGTTGGTTAGTGCTCTGTTATCTTACAGAAGTGGCGAGGTGAAAGGATTAGATGCAGACAAAGAGTTTAATAGGGTTACGGTGGGTGTTTGGGTGCTTCCAGTGGTATCTCTACCAGAATGGATCATGCTGCCACTTTCCACATGAAATGGAATAAATGTAAATGCTTTGCTATCGTTGCATCTTAAAGACAAGCACCAGATATTATTTATCAGCTTTTCTCCGCAGTAAAACGCTATGAAACAAATCTGCAGAACAACAGCGTGCGCTATTACCGTAAACAATATAAAAGCGGCTTTATTTTTATTTATTTTTTATCCCGCACTTACATATTCTTTTATGACCACTGTATTTTTACGTTTACCTTTGGAACAAATGTGGTTGCTACTTTTGCTCCCAGCGTTAAACCGTTTCTCTAAAAAAAGATAAGACTATAAAAAAAAAATATTTAACTGTAATTTAGAGGTTTTCTGTGTGAGGTGTTGGGCACCCCAAAAAAAAAAAACAACAACGTAGAAATGACCGCCCAAAATGGTTAACGCCATGCAAACGCAGAGAAACTTCTATCTCCCTGCAGCCTTTCTATTAACATCTTTATTTTTTACTTTTCCTAGTAAAACAACAACAACAAAGATGAAAGAAATATTTATCGCACTGGCAACATAGCTTTCATGAAGAGATTGCTGCTTGCCTTTCTTCACAGACTGGAAAATTCACATATGAAGGCTGCGGCTTGGCACCTGCTTTAAAACCTTCTTGATGAAGCAAAGGTTGTCTTCATTAAGAGCATTAATATTCATGCCGCATGGTAATTTTGACACAGAAAAGGTCTCTGTAACCTTTTCTTGTGTGAGAATTTTTTACTTCTCAAGGAAATTACAGTCCAGCAATGACTTAATTAATGCTGGATTTCCTCGGCAGGTTTTGAAGAGCTGTCAGTTTGGGCTTCTAGTAGCTGTCAAGCAGAGAGACTAGACTGAAGGGAAGAGAGACTGAACCTAGAGCGACTCCAATCCATGCACACAGAAAACAATACTCTTTAGCACTTACGTCTAAATTAAATACAAGGCTCTTTGCAGTTGCAGTGAAAAAAAATGCCTCTAATGTTTATTACGTGTTACGATAATGAAATTTCCTATTTTTGAACAAAACTTTATCGGCGACAATGTTTGTGAACTATAAGATATCTGTACTATCTGAAATCTGGTCAATCCTACATTTAAGATAAAACTGAGTTTTGTTTTTTTAGTAGCGATCCAGTGTAAAATATAAATAATATTGGCAATATTTTAACAAAAACAAAAAATAGTGTCTATTTTTTTACACTGTATAAAAAACTGGTATTTGCAAAGATACATTTTCTAAGTAAACCCAGGATCGGAAGATGACTAGGAGTCTCCTATTAATGAAATTGTATTAAATCTGTATGTTAGTGGTGTAAAAAAACAAAACCTACCAATGGTCAAAAGAACAAAAACGAAATTGGCAGCAGAACAGAATACCAATTAAATTTGTTTAGCAGTGTTGACCGCATAATCAGCCATACAATTATATGGACCCAGCACAAGTCAGTAGGGGGGCGAGGTGGTAGATGATTTAGAGCAGTGGTCTCTAAACTGTGGCCCAGGGGCCGGATGTGGCCCCTTGCTTGCCCTAACCTTCCCCCTTGATGCACTATTCTTGTCTCAGATACATGGCACTCGTCCCCTACTGACAGCAACAATGAGGCACTATTCCTCCCACTGACACTGAGGATGGTGCACTATTTCCCACTGAAACCAAAGAGGCACTATTCTTTCCACTGACAACAATGGGGCATCATTCCTCCCACTGACACCAGCGATCTGGCGCCATGCCTCTCATAGATGCCAATTATGAAGCACTTTCTTTACCCTGATACCAACAATGGGGCACTATCCTTCCCACTGATACCAACGATGGGGCATTGTTTACTCCCAGGGCACTTACTCACACTTATCACAGTCCGGTCCCCTCAAAGTTTGAAGGGCATTAAACTGGCCCTGTGTTTGGAATGTTTGCAGACCCCTGATTTAGAGCAACACGTGGGTCTCTTTTTTCTTTTTTTGTATTAACTTTATTTGTAGTGTATAAATTGTGACACTTCAATCAGGTCACTGTAGCCCAATTTGCTGCACTGCTGTACATATGCAATCCTGTTCAGTGAGCTGTGATAAAATGCAACATGTCTACATCTTATAGCAGATCACTGCAGCGTAACTCCCAGCTGCATTTTAGTGTGAGTAGGACACATAGAAAACTTTTCTATGTGTCCTAGTAGGGGCTGGCGTTTTACAGTGTGGTAAAATGCCAATCACCACACTACTGTGAATTGGTCCTCAAAACTGAAACAAAGACTATTAAAACCCCTGCAATATACATAGATTACCCAGAGGGGATAATGGTTGAACAAAAGTGCAGTTACCGTTTATGTTATGAAAGTAGATAAATAGTAGAAAATAACAGATGTGTAGGACAGGTTATGGGAAAAGCATTGAAATCAATTGTCTCAAATAAATGAAAGGTCTGCTATGAAATGAGTTTTGATGATATCTACATAGTGAATGTTCCCTAAGGAACCCCTAGGAATAATTGGGTTCTCCTGTCCCATGGCAGTGCTCAAAACTAGAGAGAAAATGTAGGCGTGCAGGATTCCCCAAACCCCAAAATAGGAGGACAAATATTTTGAACCAGTAGTATGTCCTATGAGAGTGACCTCTAAAATTAGATGCTGGTAAACAGAGAACAGCTAGATAGATAGACTTCCATCCCTTTGTGATCAGACAAAAATATGTGAGTCTCTGGCAAAGATCCCTCTTCCAAGGTCCAGATGGAAGTTTCTACCCAGCTCCTCTGCCACCCTCTTTAGGCAAGAGGATCTCTTTTTCAGCCCAACTCTCTTTCAGATATGCACTTCAGCAAGTGGCTTGGTATCCAGGGCCTTCAGTTTATGGCTTATGCTGAGGCCAGGCCCTGATACCAGTTCTTTACACAGACCACCTGTCGGGGAATAGCCCCGGCAAGAAAGAGTTCTGGAAGGATTCTTCTGAACATTTATCACCATTTATCACCTCACCAGACTATACCTCTGAACAACACCATCCATGGTTTGGCTGAGTCAGATAAATATTTATGACCTAGTGGTTATTCCTTTCCACAATGATTGCTGGAGCCTCCAGTCGAAACATTCAACCAAAAGGCTTAGAAGCTTACAGAAACCAGAAAAGGTAAATAACAGTCACAACACTTACTAAATTTAGATAGTTACACTGCATAGGGCAGGGTCACTAGAGTTGTAATAACCACCACCACCCAGCCCGCTACAGTGTTAGCATAAATAGAAAGGCAAGGAGATGGTTTATCTAGCATGTTGGGAGCCCTTACACAGGTGTGGAATTAAGCGGGCATCAGACACTGACTAGAGGGTGGCACTGTTTCTTTGAAAAAAAGCACAATATTTTGTACTTTTAGCTACAATAAATATCCCAAAATTGTAAAAATAAAATATAATGTTTTCCTTAGTTTAAAGCGGAGCTCCACCCTAAAGTGGAGCTTCCGTTCATTGGAACCCTCCCCCCCTCTGGCGCCACAATTGGCACCTTTCAGGGGGGAGGGGGGTGCAGGTACCTGTATCTGCACCCACTACCGGCATAGATATGTGCAGAAGTTACACCCCTTTCCGCAGAATCTACGCCCCTTTCCAAAGGTCCCCCGCTGTCTGCTGGGAAACACACGGATCCCAGAGACAGCGGGGACCATCCTTATTGCGCAGCGTGACTCACGCATGCGCAGTAGGGAACCGGGAAATGAAGCCGCAAGGCTCCACTTCCTGATTCCCATACCCAAGATGGCGGCGGCAGCACCCGAGAGACGATCGAGAGATCAGCTTCGGGTGCCGACATCGCGGGCGCGCTGGGCGGGTAAGTGTCATTATTTTTAAAGTCAGAAGCTGCAGTATTTGTAGCTGCTGGCTTTAAAAAAAAAAAAAAAAAAAACGGCGGACTCCCGCTTTAAGCAGATACGTATTCTTCTACATATTTTTGGTAAAAAAATAAATAAAAAAAACACAACAAGCGTATATTGATTGGTTTACACAAAAGTTATAGAGTCTACAAAATAGGGGATAGATTTATGTCATTTTTTTTTACTAGTTGTGGCGGTGATCTGCAATTTTTATAAGGACTGTGATATTGCGGCGGACAGATCGGACACTGTTGACACTATTTTGGGACCATTGACATTTATACAGCGATCAGAACTAAAAATAGCCATTGATTACTGTATAAATGTCACTGGCAGGGAAGGGGTTAACACCAAGGACGATCAAGGGGTTAACTGTGTTCCCTAGGTGTGTTCTAACTGTAGGGGGGAAGGGACTGAATAGGGGAGGATACCGATCAGTGTTCATACTTAGTATGAACACACGATCTGTCTTCTTTCCCCTGAGAGAACCGGGATTTGTGTGATTACACATACAGATCCCGGTTCTCACTCTGTCACAAGCGATCGTGGGTGCCCAGTGGTCATTGTACCCACCGGGCACCTGCTGTGACATCTTAAAGGAGCAGCGTACAGCTACTGCGATTTGCACAGATGTGCCAACCTGCCGCAGTATGACTGTGGCAGCTGGTCATTTGGTGGTTAAAGTGGAACTTTACTCTCCCAATTAACATTGATTGTTTTTAATCCTTGTGTTGTTATCATTAATAAATAGATAGGAAAGTATATCATAGCTACTTTTTGTTTTACATTTCTTCAATTACTTCCTGGTTTCTTGCCTAAGCAAATTATGTCATACATTTCAAGAGTCTTCAGGAGGAGAGGTTTTCTCAGCTAAACACCACTCCCCCCTCCCCTCCCAAGCATGTATGCTTGAACTAAGGGCAGATGGATTCCAGGATGTAAATGCTACATAAATAATTTGCCCTTACTCAAGATGGCCATGGCCAGAAATGCTAGAGGGTTGTTTTTAAAAGTGAGTTCTCAACAAAATAAAGCATACAGACATGGATGGATGGATTGGGGGGGGTGCTTCAAATACTAAAAATTAATGAAGTATAGTTTTTGGTTTATGTTGCTCAGATGCAGTGAAGATCCACTTTAAATTGAACCTCTGCTGGTTTTGGAGTGATGTAGTACACTACAAGCAGCTAATATAGGTGAATTGGGTAGGAAATTATCCCTTTGGCACATTATGAATCTCTCACTGTTGTAGGAATGAAAATCAAAGTTCTAATCAAGTAGTTATATGTAAATTGCTGCCAATTTTGTAGTGATTTGCATACTGTACATTCATATTTCTGTCTCAGTGACACATTACCAGGACAAATAGAGAGGATGAACCTCCCCAGCACAGACAGCAATAAAAACCTGACAGAGGTTCTAGCCCTTTCCTACTCTATACAATAGAAAAAGGTTTTGGCTATACATACACTTATGTAGTTCACACAATTTGTCCATATTGTCCTACAACTAGAACTCCATTGGTAGAGCAAGCTGCTAAGCAAAGGAATCCCTTTTCATGGAGCTTCAGGGTGGTGGATATCTGCTAGCGGCTAGATAAGTAAGCATTACTTATATATTACTAATTGCCTGCTAGGAGAAAATACAGATTCAATAGATTAACATATTTAACTTAATATTTAACCCATTTTCCTTTTATTAAAATTGTTGATTGTTGTACTTTGCCCAGAAGCCTGAAAAAAAAAGATAAGAAAAAATAAAAACCTGAGCAAGATGTTTTATTTGCTTACATCTTCCAGACAACAAAGACACCACTAATTGACTTTTGTCTAGTATTGACCTTTGTCAGAATACAGAACATACCTAATAAACTATTTCCAGCATCTGCGTTTCTTAAGAAGGCTGCTATAAAATACATTCAGATGTGCACTGACAAAGTTTTTCAAAGAGAATCATTCAGGAATAGACATTTGTAAATCTCTGAATTTCTCCTGTAGAGATGTTATAATAGTGCAACCTTACCTCTCAGAGATAGCTGTGTATTCTGTTCATTTATTTGTATTTTCTTCCTGTAACCTCTTTTTTCTCAAATAATTTTCTGGCATACTTCACACTTGGTGGACCACAGTGGTAACTTGAAGCATGAAATGTTAGACAGTGCCCCAACTTGAGCAGAGATGTCTTAGCCCTTGCACACACGGTCGGAGAATCCGTCGGAATGTGTCCTATCGGACCGTGTCGTCGGATAATCCGACTGTGTGTGGTATGCATCGGACTGATTCCGTCCGAATCTCCGTCCGACCCAATTTTCCAACATGTTGGAAATATTTCCCGACCAACTGGGCCGGTCAGACCTAATCCGATCATGTGTAGCCTACTTCGACGGACAAGGGGTCACGCATGCTCACATTCAAATTCCGACACGGAAGCGCTCGTTCAGGTAAAACTACTGCTCATAAGCGATATAGCACATTCGTCACGCTGCAATGTTAAAAATTCTTTCATCAAGCGCATTCTCTTGTTCTTTACAATGCTGCAAGAACGAACTTCTTTTGATGCTCATAGTCACACACACTTCTCCCGAACGGATTTCATTACTCTTTTTTAACCATTTCAGCAATACAATTTTATTTTGCGCCACATCTACACAATTTTAGATTAGGTTTTTTCTTTTTTGGATGTTTTTTTGGGGGGGGGGGGGATTCCCTAAAAATCTCCTTTAAAGACAGTTTGCTCATTTCTCCTTATTTATTTATTTTTTTTGTGTGTAAACTTACAACAACAACATTATTGTATTTTTTATATTTTCTTTTTTAATCTACAGGAGGTTGTTTAGTGTTGTTACCCCGTATTATTTAGTTCACTTTGTATTTTTGAAATGTACCTGCCTGCTCACAAATAAACTGTACTTTTGGAAGGAAAACACATTACACAAGTATTTCATCAAACAAAAATAAAATGTATTTTGTTCGCTAGAAACTAAAAATAGAAACACAGCACTGGAGAAACTTCTTAACTTTGGTGCAGCCTTTGGCCCCCAGGGCAGACATGAACAAATTATAATTGAAAAAATTGGTGGCCTGAGGAGTAGATATCTCAGGGAGAGAAGTCTGGTCCCGAAGTCCTAGAGAGCAGGAAATTCAGATACCATTTCTGTCCCCAGGATGTGGATCTTCAAGAGGCTGCATCTTCTGGCACACCAGACTCAACCCAGGCCATCACTCTCTGGTCTTCCTTTGTGACTTCCCACCAGGCATCCTTCCAGGCTGTGGCTGGGCTCCTGTAGCTGGGGCAGGAGGAGAAGGAGGGCGTTGGTGGACCTCCTGGCTGCCACTTGCCACAGCCTCCCCCCCACTGAGGTCATCCTGTGTATGATTAGGGGACATAGTTTTAGTTTTTTGATCATCAATCACACCATTTTGTGCTCTTGGCTTTTGCTAATTGAATGTTACCAAATAGAACAGACTATCATTCTGACACCAGCATTTTTCTTTCCCGTCCCAAAAATTTTTGGTCACTACTGTCTATTGAGATGTAAACCACTTTGAGAAATCACAACTTACTGATCAATAAGAGCATCTAGTTAACATCATTAAATGTAACACAAGAAATATGTTCAACAATGCAATACCTGTCTCAAGCTGGGCCCCACCACATGGTGCTGCCTGGAAGGCCCAGGTTGTACATTAGAAGCCTCAGCTGGGGGTGAAGGATGCCTTGAAGGAAGCCTGGAGAGTGGTGGCCTGAGTGGTGGCCTGGGTACCCCTTGGTCTACCAGAAAATGCAGCCTGTCAAAGTGAACCATCCTGGGGTAATAAACAGCATCTGGATCTACTGCTTTCAAGGATCCAAGGTGCTTCTTTCTCTCCCTGAGATATGAGAGATGTTAGCCTAAGATGTTAGCTTCATGTCCCCAATTTTACCATTCAGATAGGCCATGTCTGCCGTGGGGACCATGATCCGTAACAAAGCAAGCAGTTTCTCTAGTGCTGCGTTCCTCTTTGTTCTGTCAGTATAAAACTTGTTGTGGAACTGCCACAGGCAGGGCATCTCCATGTACAGTTCTATGAATAGCCCCATAAAGTTTGCATTTGTGAATGGATCCATATTGTCTGCAAGACACAACACAAGACAAACCCTCAAATACTAATAATGCAATTAAAATCCCTCCTAATCTTGTCCCAACATGGGCCTAGATAAAAGCAGTCTAGTCTAGTGAAACACCAAGGTAAAAATGTTACCTTCGTTTCCACGTTCGTCACGCCCGCGCCTCACACTCTCCTCCCAGATCGTACGGACGATACACATGTGTTGCGTTTTATATACAGTGCGCATGCGTGAAACTCCGCCCGCCCCTGACGTTCTTTCCAGACTATTCCCCGCCCCTTCGCTTCCCGCGCAGTGGGGAGAGCACATGGCGGAGAGAACGCAGGTGCGCACTAATAATAGTTCCACTAACGAGGAGGAGGGTGAGGAAAGCCCGGAGCCTGAAACATCCCGATCCAGGAAGACAAGATTTAAGGCCTCAAATATGTCTTTTGGAGAGATGTTGGAGATGGTCGACATATTGAACAGGACCGACTATGATGGGAAGTATGGACGTTACCCAAACCCAAATATCAGAAAGGCCAAGATCATGAATAAAGTTGTGAAGAGTCTTCTGAAGAATTTTGGGGTACACCGATCCAAGGATCAACTGAGAAAACGCTGGTCAGACCTGAAACTGAGGGAGCACGAGCAGTACATAAGGATCAAGCGTGTTCTTAAAAAATTAAGCAGTTGTCATGTGTTCATATGATTATTCTTGCTTGCATACATGCTCCATGTGCTTTGATTTCATGTTGTGCATTTTAAAATGGCCACTTTCAAGGTCATGGTTTAGTTCGTTCATATGAAACATCGTTCTCCAGGGAAGTATTCTAGCTTAACAAAGTGTCTCCAATAATGTTCTCACCTTGTAACTCGGCCCAAAAACACAATTGAACAACACATCCAAGCAATGTTTCATATTCCTATTTCTGCCCTCTGTGTGCTAATTAATCTTTGTTTAGATTCGCATAGGGGAGAGAAGACTCGGCAAGTATGAGGACACCAGGGACCACACCCCTCCCAAAGAAGGGCAACTTCCAAAAGCAGAAACAGAGGAGCAGGAGCAGGAGGAGGAGGAGAAAGGAGAGATTGTGGAGGTTGGACAGATTGTTACCACAACAGGTGAGTGTCGGAGAACACAGCTTCTGGTAAGCTCATCAATGTATATCACCATATTTGGATTACATGGTGTGTTTGTTTGCTTTGTTTTGTAGGTGATGTGGAAGAAGATTCCCGTTTTACCAGTGAAAGTGCCCAGATCTTGATCGGGGAGATAATGGGGTGCAATCGGGATTTGGAAATTGTCCAACAAAACATAAATGATTTTAAAAATAAAATGAAGAACATCATTGATGTTTTGGGGAGAGTGTGAAACCCAAAAAACTAGATAGGGTTTTATTTTTGCTTTTTCAAAAAAAAAAATTGTATTTTGCAAAATTAAAAATTTGGAAGATGCACAGAGTGTGTAAACATGTGCTATCTCCCATCATGGGGGATCAATGTACATGTTTTGTGTAAAGTGTCTGAGATTAAGGGGTTGCAGCCCCAAAGCATGTACATTGATCCCCCATGATGGGAGATAGCACATGTTGACACACTGTGTGCATCTTCCAAATGTGTTTTTTTCAGGGGTCACACCCCATGTGATGAAGGCAATATCAGCCCAGTTTGTACATACTCATGTCTGATATTGTCTTCACTTTTCAAAGTTGAACTTTGTAAGTTCCTGTGTTCTGCATTTTACGGTTTGATACATGCCTGTTTACACAAAAACAACAAGGAAAAAAAAATCTGATTAAACTCTGTTTTGGATACACAAAATCTCTTGGTTTGTTGTAAAAACCTTTACTAAACGCACATGTGAATAGACTTGTATTAAAAAGTTGAATTCTCAACAATGTGTGGCTTCCTTTTTCATTGGGCATAAAATGTATTTGTAGTCAAATTTGAGTTTGTGCTGAGAAGGAGTGTGATTTACTAAAGGCAACTCCACTTTTCACTCCAAGTGCAGTTTCAGGTGTACTTTTGCAGTGCACTTGTAGTGCATAGTGGATGTGCCTTTAGTAAAAAAAACACCCAGAGTGAGGTGTAAATTTGGACAATCATGCCATTTTTCTGCCATGGTGCTGAAAATGAGCAAGATTTTGGGCAGTAATTCACTACATACATTAGTTAACGAAAACAAGGTGTGTGTGTAGCAGACCCACAACATAATAAGATTATCTGAAGAAGAGACTGTCCCCTCATCTCACTCTGAACTTGGGTTTGCACTGTTGGTGAAAAAGGCACAACTTTGAAAAAAAATGGCAAAGTGGGAGGCCACAGTCTGCCATTCCTGTGGCGTTGAAGGACACTGTGTAGTGAAACAAGAACAAAAACTAGTAATTTGACAAATCAACATTGCAAGCAGATTAGACACCCACATTTTTGGGATAAATTCTTCTAACATTTTGGGAACTGAGTATTTAAAGCCTAAAGTATAAGGTCCCCTTATGAGAGTCATCACCCCCCCTCCACCCCCATATGATGGGCCCTTGCTAAAAAATGAGGGGGGATGTTTTGGACAGGTAACCCTCTCCACTTGATTGAGAGCTGAATGCCTAAATAATGTGTGATACTTTGGGAAGCCCCTCCTTACTTACACTATTGGCAGCCCACCGGACAGGTAAGAAGTGTCATAATAACTAAATGGAAGCACATTTTGACATTCTGCTAGTACATAGCAAAAAAATTAATGTGTTAAAAAAAATAACAAAAACATTTGAAAGTATTGAGGCAGGCCCTTACACTACATGCTTTGGTGAATTCGTACATAAATGTGATCATGAAAAAGGTAGGTATAGTGTGTATTGGGTTGGGTCAAGTCATGAGATAGAGGATTGCTATCAGCTGAGCTAGCAGTTGGTTGAGAGGGGGGTTACTAATGAGTTTGGCACAACCCCATAAAAAAAAGGTCACTTCGCATGAATTGAAGCACACACATCACATTTGTCGAGACTTTAGGGGGTGTTTAGGGGAAAGCAATACTATGGAGCTGCCAAAAGACATTGTTAAGTGACTAGACTATAGTTTTATGGTCCAAGAAGAGCATGGTGGGGAAGTTAGTGAGGCAAATCTGCCTGAGGACAAAGGGGCAGAGTATATGAATTAGAGCATATTGCAATGATGGTAATTAGGTAATGAGGAAAGAAATGCAAGAAGTTAGCAATCATAAAATACATAGAATGTGATGTTTAAGGATAAAACTTAGCACAATATAGTCCTTCTGCAGGACCTGAATGATGGCAGAACAGGTCTCTGGAATAATGATCCCCAGAGCCTGGGGGGAGATGCCTGTAGAGAACTTGAGGTCCTGAAGACTTATCCCTGTCACCAAGTAGCTCAACGTGGCGATGAGCCTCTGCTCTGGAGTGATGGCTTGCCACATGCAGGTATCCTGCCTGGTGATATAAGGGGTCAGCAAAGCCAGCAGACGGTGAAAAACGGGGTCCGTCATCCGGAGATAATTCCTGAAATGATCAGGATTATTCTTGCGGATCTCACTGAGCAAAGGCATGTGCGAGAACTGGTGACGCTGGCGCAACCAATTCTTGGTCCACAAACGCCTCCCCTCCCTGTTCATGGACCGGGCTTGTGTCAAAGTAAGAACCCCAACACGAATCCCCTGCACAGCACAAACTGTATGATGAGTACATAGACGAAACATGTTTGGAAAACGGTCGGCTCGTCACAACGGACACCAGAAAGCACCGATAAACAACAAGGCCTGAAAGAACGACCTGAATAGCAGATGCAAGCAGACAATAAAAAATGCCTTTCAAAGCGTACTATACCAAGATATAGTCCACAATGAGAAACAAATACTTAATGACTGCACGCACTGATTATCAGATACGCAAAGACAAGCAGAAACTGAAGAGCAGTAGCGATCTGAATCACTAATCTGAAAAGCGTGAATCGTCTCTCACCAAACTTCTACTAACACGCGATAGACACGAGATCAGCAGAAGGAGCCCAAAGGGTGCCGGACGTGGTGCTGAACTTCCTTTTTCTAGTCCCGCCGTACACGGCTTACGTCACCGCGTTCTTGGCAACCGCTAAATCAGACAACTTGGTCCGACCGTGTGTATGCAACAGTTTCGGACACAATATGTCGGACTAAATCCGACGGACAAAATCCAACGGATTTGGTTGGCAGAATGTCCGACCGTGTGTAAAGGGGCTTAGACTAGGCTCAGTCCTTGCAGACATTAAATGGCCTTTATCCCTTGGACCCATTAGTTTCGGAGGTCTCTTACCTCACCTTCTTTCTGGAGCTCTACTCTGAATGGGCACCACAATTTAGAGGTACCTCCCGGCCTTATAGTGATCTCATTGTGTAATGATCCATGGGCCCTGCACCAACACAAGCAATGTTGATGCAAGGAACGCTCTCGCTGCATCTTCTGACAGCGGGAGCTCCCCCCACCAGCCAGAATACACAGATCAGCACTGCAGCCATTGGCTGCAGGTGCTGATCAACTGCTGGATTTCCAGCATGACTGTTCAACAGCAACCAGTCATTAGACCGACTTCTGTTGAACAAGCACAACCCAAAATTCAGCCTGGTCCTGTTTTACCGGCCGATGTTTGGTTCATGTATACCCTGCTTTACACTGTAACTTTCAGTCCAAAGTCTGTCCCCTATAACCATCATTTACTTCACTTCCATTTAGTTACATAGTTAGTAAGGTTGAATAAAGACAACAGTAGATCCAGTTCAACCTGAGTGAGTGTCTACATTGCACACTCACATCGGTCCCTACCCTCAAGGAGCCCACAATCCAAGGTCCCCATTCATATACTAGGGTCAATTTTGGACAGAAGGCAATTAACCTACCTGCATGTCTTTGGAGTGTGGGAGGAAACCGGAGTACCCAGAGGAAACCCACTCAGGCACAGGGAGAACATGCAAACTCCAGGCAGGTAGTGTCATGGTTGGGATATGAACCAGCGACCCTTTTTACTGCTAGGCGAGAGTGCTAACCACTTCACCACTGTGCTGCCCATGCATTTACTTTCACATTCACTTCCATATCCACTTATAGAACATTTTAAAGCACTGCTACTACATGGACTACACCACCAGTATATACTTTCGAGCTTTAATGGAAAAAATTTCAAACTACCAGCAAAAGCCAAAATCTAGGCTTACCCATGGAACATTCAGCCAGATACCTGCAGCCTTTTGAATAGGGAAGGAGAGGATATGTTCCTGACTCTCAAGCCAAGGAGGACCTTATGCCCTATACAGGGGAGAGGATATGTTCCTGACGCTTAAGCCAAGGAGGACCCTATGTCTCGTACTGTGGAGAGGATATGTTCCTGACTCTCAAGCCAAGGAGGACCTTATGTCCTGTACTGTGGAGAGGATATGTTCCTGACTCTCAAGCCAAGGAGGACCTTATGCCCCGTACACACAATCGGATTTTCCGACAACAAATGTTGGATGTGAGCTTGTTGGCTGTAAGTCCGACTGTGTGTATGCTCCATCGAATATTTGTTGTCGGACTTTCTGCCAAGAAATGTTGGCTAACAGGTTCTCAGATTTTCCGCCAACAAAACTTTGTTGTCAGACTTTCCGATCGTGTGTACACAAGTCAGTTGCACAAAAGTTCACGCATGCTCGGAAACAAGTACGGAAGTGCTCGGTCTTGTAAAACTAGTGTTCGTAATGGAGATATCATGTACATCTTGTACGTCACTAGCTTCGTAATTGTTGTCCAATTGTATGACCGTGTGTATGCAAGACAAGTTGGAGCCAACATTCTTCGAACAAAATTCCACGGTTTTGTTGTCGGAAAGTCCGTTCGTGTGTACGGGGCATTACTATGACAGAAAAACAAATCAAAGTTGTTGATGCCATCTTTAGAAAATAAAACCAGCTTCAGATACTTTTAAGAATAAAACCAGTGATAATGTTTATTCCTATAGGCAATGGAAATCTGTTGAATTGTTAGCTAAATTGATACATCCAGGCATTAACTACATTCAGGTAATTATTAGCAATTCATGGTGTTGGGTAATATATACCATCTTCTAGGAGCTGTCACTATTTCAGGTCTGTGACTGTTGGCAGTGTTTAGTCTCAAGTACTCTTCTAGCTGTCCTGATTATGTCCACCACCTTTCAAAATGACTAAAATAAATTTACTTTGCTTTATTGAACAGTTAATTGTAAACCAAC
The DNA here is from genome assembly GCF_037356315.1 of Lithobates pipiens. Lineage (NCBI taxonomy): Eukaryota > Metazoa > Chordata > Amphibia > Anura > Ranidae > Lithobates > Lithobates pipiens. Next base: position 385,216,767 of record NW_027507764.1, read on the forward strand.
AGAACAGAGTTTATTTTGTAGATCATTACATGGTCATGAGAAGTCTAATCCAAGTCTCTTTAACTCCTTCACTGCCAAAAACGTTCTACATTTTTTTTCAAATGCATATTATGGATTCTTAAATTTGTCAAAACAATATATTTTTTCTTAAAGCAAAAAAACAAAACAAATAAAATGATAGTTGTCTTGATTATTATTTTGTTTTACATCCCACTGTATTTGAGCATTTGCTTATCAACCTTGTATCTTCAATAAAAATCTAATGGCCAGAATTTCTATTAAATATAATTAATTAAATTTTGTCAACTTATAAAACATGTAGGCTTAAAAATGTGTACACCTGCAGTGTAAAATGCACAAAGGGTTTTGTTTTTTATTTTTTTTACAACATTTTATTTTTCACATTTGCAAAGAAGGAAAATAATACAAACATTCCCTATAGAAATTATCAGAGTGATCTACCATGAGACATCAACATGGTTCTACAAACAAGATTGGAAAATTACACCATCAGTCAAGTACGCAAAGGGATTTTTAAATGTGATTTTATTAGTATTTTCTTCTACTTTATATTTTCTATTTCTTTTCTATTAAAAAAGCACAAACTGCTGCCAAAATTAATAGCTCCTTAACCAGTTGCCATCCTCCAGGTTGTACCCCCTTCATGACTGGGCCATTTTTTGCTATTTGGCACTGTGATACTTTAACTGCAAACTGCGCAGTCATGCAACACTGCACACAGATGAAATTTATATAATTTTTTCCATACAAATAGAGCTTTCTTTTAGTGGTACAGTTTATATAAACAAAAAAAAGACCAAAAAAAAAAAATACAATATTTTTTACATTCTGCTAAAAATATATCCAATAAAAAAAAGAAATCTAATTTCTTCATGGACTTATGCCAAAATGTATTCTGCTACATGTCTTTAGTAAAAAAAATAATAATAATAATAATCCCAATAAATGTGTATATTATTTGGTTTGTGTAAAAAAATTATAGAGTCTACAAATGATGAGAGTTACAGTATACTGGATTTTTTAAAGATATATATATATATACACTAGGGATGAGCTTTGAGTTCGAGTCAAACTCATGTTCGACTCGAACATTGCCTGTTCGCCTGTTCAGCGAACAGTGAACAATTTGGGCTGTTTGCGGCAAATTCGAAAAGCCGGAACACCCCACCCTATACAAGTCTATGGGAGAAATCTAAAGTGCTAATTTTAAAGGGTAATATGCAGGTTACTGTCCTAAAAAGTGTTTGGGGACCTGGGTCCTGCCCCAGGGGACATGGATCAATGCAAAAAAAAGTTTTAAAAACGGCCGTTTTTTCAGGAGCAGTGATTTTAATAATGATTAAAGTGAAACAATAAAAGTGTAATATTCCTTTAAATGTGGTCTGGTATGGATATTAAGGGGAACCCCGCATCAAATTAAAAAATTTTTTACGTGGGGGTCCCCCTAAAAATCCATACCAGACCCTTTATCCGAGCACGCAACCTGCCAGGCCGCAGGAAAAGAGGGGGGATGAGAGAGCGGCCCCCCCTCCCTCCTGAACCGTACCAGGCCACATGCCCTCAACATTGGGAGGATGCTTTGGGGGTCTGCGACCCCTCAAAGCACCATGTCCCCATGTTGATGGGGACAAGGGCCTCATCCCCACAACCCTGAGCGGTGGTTGTGGGGGTCTGCGGGCGGGGGGCTTATCAGAATCTGGAAGCCCATTTTAACAAGGGGACCCCCAGATCCCGCCCCCCCTGTTTGAAATGGTAAGGGGGTACAAAAGTACCCCTACCATTTCACAAAGAAAGTGTAAAAATGGTTAAATAAGACAAACACACTTTTGAAAAATTCCTTTATTAAAAATAAAAAAAATAAAAAAAAGATTCCAGCGGTGCTAATCCACTCTTGCTATCCAGCGACGGATCTCCGGGGTACAGCGATGGATGATCATATCCAGCGCGGGGGATCTCTCAGTCCAGCGCTGTCCATACATCCGTCTTCTGTCTCCACCGCGGAGACACTGCGGGGATCCCAGTGCTGACGTTTCTTATATTAGGAGGGCGGGGCCACCCGTCACATGACCCCGCCCCCTCTGACGCTGGTGAGGGAAGCAAGGGGTTCCCCAGTGACGTATGGGTGACCCCGCCCCCTCTGATGTAACGGAAACCTGCGTTACATCAGAGGGGGCGGGGTCACCCATACGTCACTGGGGAACCCCTGGCTTCCCTCACCAGCGTCAGAGGGGGTGGGGTCAGGTGACGGGTGGCCCCGCCCTCCTAATATAAGAAACGTCAGCGCTGGGATCCCCACAGTGTCTCCGCAGTGGAGACAGAAGACAGATGTATGTATGGACAGCGCTGGACTGAGAGATCCCCCGTCGCTGGATATGATCATCCATCGCTGGACCCCGAAGATCCGTCGCTGGATAGCAAGAGTGGATTAGCACCGCTGGAATCTTTTTATTTTTTATTTTTAATAAAGGAATTTTTTAAAAGTGTGTTTGTCTTATTTAACCATTTTTGCACTTTCTTTGTGAAATGGTAGGGGTACTTTTGTACCCCCTTACCATTTCAAACAGGGGGGGGCTGGGATGTGGGGGTCCCCTTGTTAAAGGGGGCTTCCAGATTCTGATAAGCCCCCCGCCCGCAGACCCCCACAACCACCGCTCAGGGTTGTGGGGATGAGGCCCCTGTCCCCATCAACATAGGGACATGGTGCTTTGAGGGGTCACAGACCCCCAAAGCATCCGCCCAATGTTGAGGGAATGCGGCCTGGTACGGTTCAGGAGGGAGGGGGGGCGCTCTCTCGTCCCCCCCTCTTTTCCTGCGGCCTGCCAGGTTGCGTGCTCGGAAAAAGGGTCTGGTATGGATATTTAGGGGGACCCCCACGTAATTTTTTTTTTATTTGACACGGGGTTCCCCTTAATATCCATAGCAGACCTGAAGGGCCTGGTAATTGAATTTAGGGGAACCTCCACGCTTTTTTTTTTTATCAATGAATGAATGAATTGTCGGCTAATACAGAGAACACTCATTGAGTGTTCTCTGTATTATGGGAGCCGACAACATAGCCGCAAGTGATTTTAAAAGCCTTTTTTTCCTGCACAAATGACACTTTGTGCAGGGACAGTTCTAAGCAGGGGAAACATGCGCCCCTTCACAGGCATACTATAGACACCCCCAGGTACCACATTTAAAGGAATATTACACTTGTATTGTTTCACTTTAATCATTATTAAAATCACTGCTCCTGAAAAAACGGCAGTTTTTTAAAACGTTTTTTTGCATTGATCCATGTCCCCTGGGGCAGGACCCAGGTCCCCAAACACTTTTTAGGACAGTAACTTGCATATTAGCCTTTAAAATTAGCACTTTAGATTGTAAACGTTCGAGTCCCATAGACTTTAATAGGGTTCTAAAGTTCACACGAAGTTTAGGTCTGTTCGCAGGTTCTGGTGCGAACCGAACAGGGGGGTGTTCGGCTCATCCCTAACACACACTAGTAATGTCAGCAACTCACAGTTGGACTGTGATAGTGTGGCAGACAATCTGACACTGGCTGGGGGGTATGCTGACACTGACATCAATTGTGACATAATACAGTGATCAGTTCTTATAATATACGGTGTCACTGTAATAATAACACTGGCTGGGAAGGGGTTAATATCTAGGGGCGAACAAGGGGTTAACTGTGTGCCTAACCATGAGTAATGTGTGTAATATGTGCTGCTTTTACTAAGCAATCTTGTCGTTTTTTTCCCCCCTGCTTTGCAGGGAATAAAAAAGCAGCAAGGTTGCCTGTCAGTGTACATAGCTCTGTGTTGTTTACGAACACAGAGCTCTCTTCCGTGAATGACGGAGCCGATCAGCGGGCCCGGCAATCAGTCATTGGCTGGGACCCAATGGTTGGCTTGTGCTGTAACAAATTATAGCAAAGCAGGGTTGGCGGGCGAACACGCGTCTTACCCAGATACATGATCCAGCGCATAGCGGCCGCCCTGCCGCAGTAGATGTACATGGGGCGGTTGCTAAGCAGCTAAAAGATAAACTAACCAAACTAGCTTTTGTTTGAATATTCACCTTCAATCTAGAGATGTTCTCCACAGTCTGATGGTGAGCATTTAATTAATTATTTAAATAACTGCAGAGCTACAATAAGTTCACAATCAGGCTAATATGTCTGTAAATCACAGTAAATACTAGAGGAAATGGGTTCTATTTATGAAGGAACTAGGGATCTAAGTAGAAGTCTGCTGCCTACTTTGTACCCAAGATTACAGATCAGAGAAGGAAATCTTGTAAAATGATAGAGTGGCTTCGTAGCTACCTGAATCACTTCTACACTAAGTATAGAAAATACATATTAACATAAAAAAAGTATTTTTAAAGCAAACAGCTTCATGAATGAAAGCTGCTTCACGTCCCAAAGAGTTTGTATTTCTGTCCATCCAGCGCTGAGATTTACATAGCTCTGCAAAATAATACAGCCAACCTGGAGATCTGACTTTTCTCTATTACATACTGTACATTCCATTCATCTATTACATAACACAACTAAGTATTGTTTCTGCCCCCAGCCTGTGATTGGACAGTGAAAGGAGAATTCACAGACTGATGAGCTAATCCCTCTTCCACTTTTCACTTATCTTTCCTTGTTCACATATGAGTACAGCAACAATACTGATTGGCTCTTTGTGCTTCTTCCCTTCTTCTCCTAGTCTGAGCTCTGTTATACAGAAGATTTCAAGAGGCTAATACCAAGTTAAATCCAAGTACTTGCAGCACACTAGCTGCATTTAAAATACAATTTTTATTCAACACCTACTTGCAGCGATATACTGTATATATAAATACCATATTATGTAAGACTGGATTGATTAAACTCAAGTGGTAGGTGCATTTACAATGTTGTGCCAGTCCAAAACTGTATTTTAAGGGCATGGCAGCCTACTTTTATTTAAAAGTAAATCAAAGTTCATACAGATAGCTCTTCCCAGGCAGAGGGTTCTCACCATCACTTCAAAGACATAACATTCAGCCTCCTGGCTCCCTTGTGGCAGATTTACTGCGCCAAGTACCTCTTCAGGGTCTTCCTGACCATCAAACACCTTTTGGTCTTCCTGACCATCAAACACCTCCCAGGGTTATGTGCAGATGCTGTACTTTAGCTATGCGTCTGTCCCTTCTAGACTGTCTCTACAGCCTCTTGGCTGTTCCCGTCCCACCTGGACTTCCTTTCAGACTTGGGCCTTCCTCTGTCCCAACCTGACCTGGGGCCTTCTTCTGTCCCAACCTGACCTGGGGCCTTCCTCTGTCCTAACCTGACCTGGGGCCTTCCTCTGTCCCAACCTGCTGCCCCTCAGACACACTGACCTCCCTCAGGAGGGTGGGGCCCTGATCTCTAACTCTAGCTCTATTACTCTGGTCGTAGGTTGGACTTGATGGACTCGTGTCTTTTTTCAACCGCGCCTACTATGTATCTATATGAAGCCGGCACACTGAGTAATCAGTGTGCTTGCTTCCCTAAAAATCTCGCGTAAACCACCATTTTACCGAGTAGCACGGGATACTCCTGCTATAAACGATATATATATATATATATATATATATATACATACAAACACACAGACACACACACAGCAGGTAAATAAAATTTCCTGACGCCTTCATGGCAGCACACACTGGGTTGTGACTCCGCCCCCACAACCTGACAGGATTGGTTAACTATAAATTTGAAGGGGAGACCTCCTGCTGCATTCTCTTTTTTATCCTCACCTGACAGGTTGGATTGTTCGAGTTTCAAAATACCTACAGATGAATAAGCCTCTTACCACATCACCCCAGCAGGTTCAAGCCTCTCCTGTTTGGAAGTCCCTCCTGTACAGTCTCTAAAAGAGCTTTATGGAGGGAATCCCCGTTCTGGTGGTCTCAGGGGACATCTAACAAAATTTCTATAAGCTTTAAATAAGCTTTTATTTTGCAGTGGACTCTCTTTTCTATTCTATATCTCATTTTATGGCTGTACCTTTTCTTTCCTAGTGAGGAGTTGCTGAGCCTTGCTGTCCTCCAGTACAGCTGGCATGGCCGCCGCTAGTGTCCCTGTCGTTCTGCACATGTCCGTTTGCAGCTGGATCGTTTTTTTCTTCCCTGAGAGAGGTTTTTCCCTCTTCCAAGATGGTGCCGGTCTCCTCGAGACGTTCTGCGCATGCGCGGAGCGTCATTTGCCCGCCGCTATGGCGCCCTTTTTAAAATTACAGTTGTGTGCTTCTGCATGCTGCTGTTTAACAGATACTGCCCTGTATCTCTGTTTTTCTGCTGGATAAGGTAAGAACGTTTTCATTCTACTACATTTGCATTGTCTTTCTGTTTTTAACTTCTGCAGGTTTTTTTTGCTAAAGTTCTAGGTCTTAAATGGGCAGGTAAAAAAAAAATAAAAAATGTTTTATTGATTATTTTTTTGTTTATCGCTATTGCAAGAAAATCTCTCTGTCTGCTTTTTTCAATGGAGTCCACTGCCCACGCAGACCATCGACAGCTAGAAAGGTAAGAGGCTCTACCGTCGTAGATGAGTATTGAAGAAGGGGAGACAAAAGAGTGCCGACTGCTAAGATGCTGCTTTTTTTGGCAGCCCTACCAGAACAAGAGGAGCAAGTTCCAGGCATGGAAGAGGCTCAAGTCGCACTTCCAGTAGAAGATCGCACAGAAGTCGCTCCAGGTCCTCATCTCGTCAGAGACATGGTCGCTCCCACCACAGTCACCCTTGGCATAGCCGGTTGGACCACAGGAGGTCTCCTTCCTCTCATCACAGCCATCACGCCAGGCCCGCAGCTAACGCCTGCTGGATATGTGGCGCACCAGCCCTTTCGGAAAAGCTTGCCTGCCGTTCTTGCTTCAATGAAGCAACTAAAGAGAAGGAAGCGGACGCTAGAATTGCTACTGACCTTATAAGGGAATCAGTACGGGAATCTATTTTGGCAACAGCACCCGCTATGGATGTGGCAGTCCCTAGTACATCCGCTGCGCACCCGTATCACTCCCAGGCTTCAGAATCATCTTCAGATAATGACGGCCAGGAGATGTCTGCAGGATTTGATTTTTCTTTGGTGGAGCCATTTGCAAGATCAGTCAAAGAGGCTATCGGCTAGGAAAACATTATTTCTGAGCCTCAGAAAACCCGCAAATATTTCCCCAATTTAAAGAGACGACCAGAGTCCTTTCCATTCATTGAGGAGCTCGGAGATCTTATTAAGGACGAGTGGGAATCAGACAAACGACCAAGCATTGCTAACAGATTAGCGAAAATGTATCCTCTGGACGAATCAAAGGTTAAACCTTTAGTTAATGTTCCCATAGTGGATTCCTCCCTGATGCGTCTGGCCCGTCATGTCACCTTACCCATTGAGGATGCGGTCTCTTTTAAAGACGTACTAGACCATAAAATGGACTTGGAATTAAAGAAGGCGTATTCCATGGCAGGGGGTTCCTGCAGGCCGGCTATTACCACGGCAGCGGTGGCCAGAGCCATTTCGGGATGGGCAACTAAGTTAGAAAAGGATCTTCTAGAAGGTACAAAAATGGAGAAATTAGTTTCTTCTTTACAAGAGATTAGATTGGCGGGTGACTTTGTAGCGGAGGCCTCAGTGGACATCATAAGGTCCTCGGCCAGAACAATGTTGGCATCGGTGACAGCAAGAAGGGCCTTATGGCTGAAACCATGGATGGCCGATACAGCTTCCAAAATTAATTGGTGCAAAATCCCTTATGATGGTTCTAATCTCTTTGGTGCCAAACTAGACTCGGCCATTTCCAAAGTCACGGGAGGGAAATCTGGGCTGATTCCCTCTGATAGAAGACCCAAGGCTCAGAAAGGGCCTTCTTTTAGACGCAATCTCCCAGATAAGTATAGGGAGTCCAGACCCTACCGTCCCAGCAGAGAGTTCAGGAGGGATTGGAAGAATACTAAGCCTTCCTTCCTAAGAATGCAGAAGACCAAGGCTACACCCGCAGGGGAGCACCCAAAGTCTTTTTGAAGGTTTGCCCGCTCACCCAACCCAGGTGGGCGCCAGGCTAAGAGGTTTTCTTCAGATCTGGACAAGACATATACAGGACATTTGGGCACTGTCCACAATCAAGTATGGGCACAAATGGGAGTTCGTGAACAGGTTTCCAGGAAACCACTTTCAGGCTACCAGGCTACCATCCACACTATTCAGGAGAAATCTCCTGATAGAATATGTAGCAGATTTAAAACAAAAGGGGGCTATTGTGGAGGTTCCATCAACTCAAAGAGGGAGAGGTTTCTACTCTCCTTTATTTTTGGTGAAAAAAAGGACAGGAGATTTTCGTCCGGTACTGGATCTCAAGAGGCTCAACAGGAGCATCAGAGTAGAAGCCTTCAAGATGGAGAGTCTCCAATCCATACTCTTAGCAATAAGTCTGGGCGATTGGATGCTGTCAGTAGATTTATGGGAAGCCTATCTTCACATCCCAATACATCCGGCCTTTCAGAAATTTCTTCGATTCGTCATCAATCATTGCCATTTTCAGTTTCGGTGCCTTCCATTCGGCATTTCGTCAGCTCCCAGGACATTCACCAAAGTTCTCTTACCGTTAGTGGCATTCCTCAGGGGAAAAGGTCTTCGAATTCACCACTACTTAGACGACATCCTACTGTTAGCAAAAAGTTAAGAGTTATTGCTTCAGCATCGGGAAATTCTTCTTTCGACCCTCCACAACTTCGGATGGATCGTCAATTTGAAAAAAAGCAGTTTACAACCCACTCAGAAGATGGTGTTTCTAGGAGCACATCTGGACACCGAACTGAACAGAGTTCAACTCCCACAGGCAAAGATTCAGCCCCTAATTCAAAAAATGCGGAGACTGCTGTCAGCAAATCATCTGTCAGCCAGGGTCTGTCTAAGCATGCTGGGATCCATGTCGGCTACCATACCCATGGTGCAATGGTCCCAATGGCACATGAGGACCCTGCAAAACTCCTTTCTCAAGCAGTGGGATGGAGTGTCCATGCATCAGATCATTGTCATCTCCAGGTCGGTGAAGCGATCAGTATGGTGGTGGACACACCAAAACAATTTAGAAAAATACAAGCCAATAGTCCCTCCAGATCCAGAAGTAGTGACTTAGGATGCTTGCCAGAGCGGCTGGGGAGGACACTACCAGGATCTAGCAGTCCAAGGCCAGTGGCAGTTCCAAGCCCTAGGAGTGGTTTCCAATATATTGGAACTCAGGACGGCCTTTCGTGCCCTGGCGGCATTCACGTCTCTACTTTCGGGAAAGAGTGTGCTTATCAGGATGGACAACAAGGTGGCAGTATCTTATGTACAGAGACAGGGAGGTACAAGAAGTGTTACCCTGATGAAGGAAGTTCGTCCCATTTTAGAATGGGCCCAGGTTCACCTAACGGACTTGAGAGCAGTATATGTCCCAGCAACGCAGAATGTATTGGCCGACTATCTGAGTCGGAGGTCGTTGTCCAACAACGAGTGGTCTTTGAGTCCTCAAATATTTTCTCTCCTGACAGAATCCTGGGGGACGCCAGAAATAGACCTAGCAGCCACACCTATAAACACCAAATGTCACAGGTTCCTGTCAAGGAATCCGTTTCCATCAGCCGAGGGAATAGACTGCCTAGTCCATCCATGGAATTTCAAGTTGGGGTACATATTCCCTCCTACTCCTCTGATTGCGAGGTTCCTGTCCAGACTTCGGAGGTCCTCAGTAACGATAATCGCAGTGATTCCATTCTGGCCGAGGAGGCCGTGGTTTACAACCCTTCTGCAGCTCAGTCTCCAACCACCAATTCTTCTTCCACTAGAACCAGACCTTCTCTCACAGGGACAGTTCCTTCATCCTGCTCCCGAGAGGTTACATCTGATGGCCTGGAAGTTGAAAGGTTTAGGCTGAAGGCGTAAGGCTGTTCTCAGGAGGTCATTTCTACCTTAATGCAGGCTAGGAAGGTTTCTACTAATTCCATCTACGCAAGGATTTGGGAAAAGTTCTGCCTTATGGCCCGAGAAAGAGATTGGAATCCTCTTTCTCCGGAACCGCCTCAAATTCTGGAGTTCCTTCCGTCAGGAATTAACAGAGGCCTCAGTTCAAGCACCCTCAAGGTGCAGGTTTCAGTTCTTTCTGCTAAAACAGGCACAAAATGGGCTTTTCATCCCCTGGTCATCCAATTTCTTAAGGCTAGTCTGAAGATAAAACCTCCTAGGAAGCCTATGTTCCCATCTTGGGATCTGTCGGTTGTTCTCCATGCCTTTTCTAGTCCACCGTTTATTCCTGTGGAATCTATTTCACTATGGGACTTGACTTTGAAACTTACTTTTCTAATTGCCATAACATCAGCCAAGAGAGTGTCGGAAATTCAAGCTCTAGTTATTTCAGAACCTTATTTGGTTTTCTTTCCAGATAGGGTAGTTCTTAGACCCTCAGATCGTTTCATACCCAAAGTGGCTTCTTACTTTCACTATAACCAAGATATTGTCCTTCCATCCTTCACTGATGATCAGGGAGAGCCTCATCCGCTGGACATTAAAACCACCATCACCAACTACTTGTCAGCCACTATCTCCTTTAGGAAAACGGATTCTCTCTTGATTATTCCTCATGGAACCAGACGCGGACAGCCAGCTTCCTCACGCACTATTGCATCCTGGTTGGTGAGAGCCATTAGAAAGGCATATTCCACTCAGCATTTGGCGATTCCAGAAGACATCAGGGCTCATTCTACTAGGGCAGTGGCTACCTCCTGGGCAGCATATTGCAGAGTTTCTCCAGAGACGATTTGTAGAGCAGCAACCTGGTCTTCTGAACATACTTTCATTTCTCACTATAGAGTGAACTCTGCCCATTTGTCCTTGGCAGATTTTGGTAGATCTGTTATAAGAGCCAATTCTTCGGCATTGTAGGAATTAAATATTTTTTGCATTTACCCACCCGTCTGGCGAGTTATTTCCCAGTGTGTGCTGCCATGAAGGCGTCAGGAAAACGGAAAATTGTATACTCACCTTTCCGTAATTTTCCTTTCCTGACGCATCTTCATGGCACCACACGATGCCCTCCCCTTTTATTTGGTTTATGATGATATTTACAGAGAATGCAGCAGGAGGTCTCCCCTTCAAATTTATAGTTAACCAATCCTGTCAGGTTGTGGGGGCGGAGTCACAACCCAGTGTGTGGTGCCATGAAGATGCGTCAGGAAAGGAAAATTACAGAAAGGTGAGTATACAATTTTCCGTTATTTAACACATCACCATTTTTCTAGGTAAATATATTTCTAAAGGCGCTATTGACATGAAATGTTCAACAACTGTTGGCAACAATCCATGCAATCCATACAAAGAAAGCAAAATAAATGTGACCAGAAATTAAGTTATGTGTAATAAAAAAAAAGTATTGAACACGCTAACTGAAAATTATTTAATACTTCATACAAAATCCTTTGTTGGTAATGACAGCTTCAAGACGCCTCCTGTATAGAGAAACTAGTCGCATGGATTGCTCAGATGTTATTTTGGCCCATTCTTCCACACAGTTTTCAAATCTTGCAGGTTCCATGGGCCTCTTCTATGAACTCTGATCTTTAGTTCTTTCTATAGATTTTCTATTGGATTCGAGTCAGGTGATTGGCTGGGTCATTCCATCAGCTTTATTTTCTTTCTTTAAAACCAACTGAGAGTTTACTTGGCTTTGTGTTTTTTTACCGGTCATTGTCTACCAAAATGTCCACCCTTGTTTCATCTTCATCATCCTAGTAGATGGCAGCAGATTTTTATCAAAAATGTCTTAGTACATTTTTCCATTCATTCCGTCAACGATATGAAGTTTGCCAGTACTGTATGCTGAAAAACAGCCCCACGCCATGATGTTCCCACCTTGCAACTTCACTGTTAGTATGGTGTTTTTGGGGTAAAGTGCAGTGCCATTTGATCTCCAAACATGATGTGGATTATAGCATCAATTTCAGTTCGATTTTAGATTCATCTGACCAGACTATATTCTCCAAGTATTTCATAGGCTTGTTTAAATGTTGTGCAGCAAACTTTAAACAAGCTTTAACATGCTTTTTCCTCAGCAATGGAGTCTTGCATGGTGAGCGTGCATACAGGCCATGGGGGTTGAGTGAATTACGTATTGGTTTTTTTTTTAAAACAATTGTACCTGCTAATTCCAGGTCTTTCTGAAGCTCTCTACAAATGGTCCTTGGCTCTTGGACAACTCTTCTGATAATTCCTTTTACTTATCTGTCAGCAATCTTGCAAGAAGCACTTGGTCATGGACGGGTTATGGTGAAATTATATTATTTTCACTTCCGGATTATGCCCCCAATAGTGCTCACTAGAACATTCAAGTTTTGAAATCCTTCTGTAACCAATGCCATTTTTATGTTTTGCTGCAATAAGGTTGCATAGTTCTTGAGAGAGCTCTTTGCTTTTACACATCATGAGATGTTTCTTGTATGACACCTTGGTAATGAGACACCTTTTTTATAGGCCATCAGTTGAGACTGAACCAGCTGATATTCATTTGCACTGACAAGGGGCAGGATTACTTTGTAATTACTGATATACTGATTTCAGCTGGTGTCTTGGCTTTTCATGCCTTTTTGCACCTCCGTTTCTTCATGTGTTCAATAGTTTTTCCCAGTGTCATTCCATTTTATTACACATACAGTAACTTAATTTCTGAACGTATTTGTTTTGGTTTCTTTGTATGTATGGATTGCATGGGTTGTTACCGACATGTGGTGAAAATGTCATGTCAAGAGCACCTTTAGAAATATATTTCCCTAGAAAAATGGTGACGTGTTCAATACTTATTTTACCCACTGTATATATATATATATCTTTATGAAATCTTTTCACACAGCATAAACAAAACAGTACAGAAGAATAATGAAGGCAAAAAAAGAAAAGAAAATAGAAAAGGGGACAAACTAAATCGTGAGAAACGGAAATGAACAAATACATACAATATACTTGGCCTTAATTTTTATTCTTGAGCTCTGAGGGCAGTTGGTTAACTTTCTCTTCCCTAGGGCTTTCATGAATGGATACAGTCTAATATCCATGAAACCTCTCATTTAGGAATTTAAGCAGTTTCTTTGGGGGTCTTCCTAACTGCATGTAGTTGAGCTCTAAAGGATAAGTTCACCTTTTGTAACATGTTACACCCATATTCAGGGTGTAACATGTTACGAAAGGAGAGTCCCCCGTATCTCCCTGATCCCCACTGTGACAGCTTGCAGGGTTCTTTTCCCACTCCGCTCGCCCAGCCTTGTCACTGATTCACAGTGCTCTGTGCATGGAAAACGAGAGGGTCTGGCAGCCTTTGCGGCTGTCGGCTTGTAGTTTTCAATTAACTACTATGGCGCTGCTTCCTGTCAGATTGTACATGCTTCCTGACATATTGTATTTGCTTACTCATATGGGATTGGCATACTGCATGGCACCAGTGATCTGCTTATCCCTGGTGCAATCCTTTCCAAGCTCCAAAAAAAAAAAAATATATATATATATATATATATATATATATATATATATATATATATATAAATGCACATTTGTTATCTGCAAAAAACACGCATTTAACATTTTTTTTCCACAAAATGAACTTATGATTGATACCTTTGCCTGCTATGTACGGATCTTCTTCATAATGGCATCAAAGTATACAGTAATTCATATTTGGTTATTATTATTAATACAACGATAATATATACAAGAAATGTTAGCTAATTCAATCTATTATGTAAAGTGACATTTGTGATAACTAATTATCAGCCTGCACTTCATGTCATATAACAGATACTCAAAGCTCAGTCAGGGCAGAACTGCAAATATTATACCAGCAATAAGATGACATCCAAGTGGCAGAGGCTAGGGACTATAAATAACAATGCAGATACTGATAGACATCTTAATAGCATCCTTAGTATAGTTCTGCATATAGCTGACAACTACAACTAATTGCTTTCTTAATGAACATTACTACAACCAATGAGCATTTTATTGTGCATCACTACTGTTGTAACTTTTATGACAAATTATAAAGATCTTTTCTTATACCAATAGACATCCTCACTACTACTGAGTCTATTCTGGCCATTTCTCCTGCTACTTGTTATCTTAACTGACACTGTGACATGATTCACAATTGAATACCCAAATTATTCAGAAAATGTGCCAAGTGTAAGCTGGAGAATAAAACTTTAACTGACAGAATTATTGGTTAATAATGTTAATCACGCAGTTGATCATAATGCATCGAAAGCAGAACTAAACCCACCAATTTAAATGTTTCCATAAAAAGTTACATTTAAGGCATGTCTCTGATGAGAATAAATGTTACAACTACCAAAGTTATTATGTCAGTTTTCAATCAATCTTCAAAATTCCCAAATGGCTCAAGGAACGCTTGATCACATATGGAGCAGTGGATGAGCTGAACCCCCTGCCCGGTTCAGTTCCCACCAGAAAATGCAAACTGGCAAAAAATTTGGACTAAGCCCGTTAAAGTCTATGGGACATGAAAAAACTGCTCATTTTAAAGGCTTATATGCAAGTTATTGTCATAAAAAGTGTTTGGGGACCCGGGTCCTGCCCCAGGGCACATGTATCAATGCAAAAAAAAGTTTTAAAAATGCAGTTTTTTCGGGAGCAGTGATTTTAATAATGCTTAAAGCGAAACAATAAAAATATTCCTTTAACCACTTCAACCACGGAGGATTTTACCCCCTTCCTGACCAAAGCACTTTTTGCGATTCGGCACTGCATCGCTTTAACTGACAATTGCACGTTGTACCCACACAAAATTGACATCCTTTTTTTCCCACAAATAGAGCTTTCCTTTGGTAGTATTTGACTGCCTCTGCGGTTTTTATTTTTTGCGCTATAAACAAAAAAAGAGCAACAATTTTGAAAAAAAGGCAATATTCTTTACGTTTTGCTATATTAAATATCCCCCAAAAATATATATATAAAAAAAAAATTTCCTCAGTTTTGGCAGATATGTATTCTTCTACATATTTTTGGTAAAAAAAATCCCAATAAGCATATATTGATTTATAGTGTCTACAAAATAGGGGATAGTTTTATGGCATTTTTATTTTTATTTATTTTTTATTAGTAATGGCGGCGATCTGTGATTTTTATCGGGACTGTGACATTATGGTGGACACATCAGACATTTTTGACACTATTTTGGAACCATTGTCATTTATACATCGATTGATGCTATAAAAATGCATTGATTACTGTGTAAATGACACTGGCAGTGAAGGGGTTAACCACTAGGGTGCACATTTTATGGCAATACATTGCATATAACCCTTTAGAATGAGCACTTTTGGTTGTACATGTTAATGTCCCATAGACTTTAAAGGTGTTCTGCAGCTTTCAAATTTTCCGCGAATACCACACTCATCCCTATGGAGCACAATGTCAACTGCAGTTCAAACAGGGGCTTAGATGGCACTTTACTTATTTGAAAAGGATAGGGAGATTTAGTTCTGCTTTATGACTAGTTTGTCATTACTATGAAAATAAATACCTGCACATACCTGTATATTCTTTTGGAGCAGTCTAGGGGTCCTAAAAAATTGCAGACAGTTATTGTTATGACCATCCTCCCTTATTATCCGTAAAGCACTCAACTTTCAAATGAAGTATTTGTAATCCACAAGGGCAAGGATGTACAGTATTTGCAAAGTGTCCCAATAACACACCATGAAGGATGATGTGTTCTCCTTTGAATTAAGCACATCTGGCAGCAAAAGTGTCCCAGCAATTGTAGACCAAGTTCAACACATAAAAAGGGTGGCCAAAAGGCACACACCTTTCCAACATCTGCCCCATGTCCTCCCGATGCAATCCTCTGATGGCTATTCCTGCAGGCCAAATGTTTTCATGCACATTTTATCACGCAACAATCTTGGCAACATTACACCACATTTAAGGTGCAATTCAGGATGAATGGCATCCAAATGCATGTGGAATTGCAGGCAGAATTGTCCCGATTCTGCTTGTGATTCCTAATTGCCCAAATGCTGATGAGACCTTAAAGGGCACTAGGGGTTGCCCACACAGTAAACTGGTTAAAGCCAACCAATCAGTGGAAATGCAGGAGTAGTCTGTAGATCAGGATTGCACGGCCAGAAACACCTTAAAGAAAAACTAGAATGTATTGTATATGAGTTAACTTTGGTTTTTATTCATAAAAGCATGCAAGTTTTTAATAAGATAGTTTATCTGTTTTTTGTTTTTTTCGATTTACATGCAACTTTTCCCTACAAACATTTATACGTTACAAGGGTGGCTTTTTTATGTTATATTTTTTTCTGAATAAAGCTGGCCATACAGGGGTAGAGAATTCAAATTTCAGAACATTCATTCAATTCTGTAATGGGGTTAAATCGACAATTGTTTTTGACTCTTTTGGCAAAGGGAATAGGATGGAAATATTTTTTTGAACAAGCAAAAATGTAATGGTGAATTTGGTTTTTGTTCATGTAATTTCCAAAATCAAATGTTAAACGCAATACAATTTTGTAGTACTTTTGAATGGCGGAGAGAGCTGATCGGAATGTTCTGGCGGGGGGACCACCCCCCTGTCAGAACACAACAGCTCAGCGGGGGGGAGAACGCTGCATTAACTTTGCATGGTTAGTACAGTGGCTCAGAGCTGACAGTTTTTTTTTCGTTCAACCTGCTGAGTTGAATGGAAAAACTCTCCCAGTGTGTACTAGGCTTAAGGTAAGAGTCTGGAACATGAGCCTGTGATTCCCTCTGTTGACTCAGAAAATGGAATGCAAAACTTAAAATTGTAAAAATATTTAAATTATGTAAATATATTTTTTTTTTGTCTTGATCACAAAAATGTAAGAAAGATACTATGTACAAAACCACTATTCAGTTGTTTTCAAGTTAATGATCTATGCTGCAATTCCACTTCCTTCCATTATACTGCCTGAGATATATGCTTCCAAAGTGCAACCACTAAAAGGCTATACTGCAATCATGTCTAATTGGGCTATAAGTTTTCTCAAAATGATAGCTGAAGTCCATGGGCATTATTTCTGTCTATGCTGCAGACCAATGGCGGTTGGTGCTCAAAATTTTGGGGGTGGCAAACTAACACCTCCACCCCCCGCATGAGATGGACAGTAGTGATCACCCCCATCCCCCCTCCCTTGCCCTGCGAGGGAGACGGGTTGTGGTAATCACCCACCCCCCTGTGGGAGTTGGATGGTGGGGATTCTCTGAATGTGCCAATCAGATGCCTTACCATTATGGAGGCAGGAGGAAGGAAGAGGTGGAGCCGCTCTGCCGGATTCTCCTGGCATCATCTGCAGCACACAGAGAGACATTTTTCTCCCAGCCGAACAGGAAAAGGAAGTGTGTCCTGAGACACGATTGGCCAGGGAGTCCCAAGATTCCCTGGCAAATCAGGGCTTCCTGATTGGCCGGGAGGAGAATGAGGAAAAAAATAGCAAATATTAATTTGCTATTGTCATACAATTGGTTGGGCTCTGCACCCTGAGCCCACCCTTTTTTTTGAAGTAAATTAGGGCCTCAGGCTCTAAATATGTGCTTAAAAAAATTGGAATCCATGCATCCGGCACCTTGCATGTAGATTAGGGGTCAGATGCATGGATAGGGGGGCGGCACCCCTGCAGCCTGCATTAGAGGCCGCCACTGCTGCAGACACAACCCCCATGCTCCTCCATGGCATGATAATGTTGTAATGCAAATAGATAACAACTGGATTCCGCCAGGCCAGCTGCATCAACTGAGGCAAAAAGTTATTTTTGCGATGCTGACTTACAAAGATGCACATTAAAAAAAGCAACAAACACAAAAAAAAAGAAATATCAGGAGGATGCACAAAGGGAAGAATGGCAACAGTAAGAAAGGGACTCAACACATGGGCTACAGGATCATACAATACATTTAAAAAAAGGGAGACACAGTAGCAGCATAATGAACTCTTTTTATATATATATATATATATATATATATATATATATATATATATATATATATATATATATATATATATATATATATTTATAACAGAAAAATGGTAAAATAAACAAATGACTAAACACTGTGGCAATAAATGTATCTAAAATTTCACAATAAGTTACTAAAGTTGTGCAACTTATGTGTATGTACTGGGGAAAAAAAATGTCAGACTTAAGAATACGAAGCAATGAATAGAAGTATGTTTATTACTTCAGACTACTCCGTTCTGGAGGAGGAACTTGTAGCACACACAAAACATTTACTGTAAAAAATGAAGGTAGCTTTAAAATTTACAAGGTATCACACTTCCTCCTTCTCTTTTTAAAATGGAAGGAATAAATTTAACATGCTTCCATATAGCTAATGCAGTGTTTAGCGTTCCATTAAAACGATAACATTGAAAACAGCCACAAAAAGAGCAGAGTGAGAAAACGTCTAAGCCACAAATCTCAGTGAACTCCTGAGGGAAAGGGGCTCTACCAGTTTTAAAATGGCAAGCTCATATATCAGCAATGAATAATAACCTGCAAAAATGTGTGCAGATGAATAACACTGAAAGCACAGGAAGAGGTTCAGGAGTCAAAGGTACTTAATGCTAAAGTTGTTCTTAAAACTTGCATATACACATATAAAAATGATATTCATATAATGGGGCTCATTATTGACTATAAATATCAGGGGCTTTTTTTAGGTACTTCCAGAGTGTGCTTGCATTTTTGTAATATCACAACTTCCTTTCTTTTAAGTTTTAGATAACAATTTTTCCTAAAAATGTTTCTATTAAAAAACAAGAAAAAAAAAAAGATTTTTGGTTGTGGATAGAATGAGTAACTATTTGAAGTTTGACAAGTTTTAACTTCTGACTGGGGCACCCACCTATTTCCTGTTTAGGACACCATTGGGAGGAAGTGAGAAGAAATCTCCCCAATGAGGCCACGGCCTGTAGTAACTCTTCAAAAGTGTACTTAAAAAAAAAGAATGCTGCCATTTTTGCCTCCCATTTCCAGAGATTTTCCTTTAAAAAACCCAAACACATAAAGGAGTTTACTATGTATAGTCCGATCTGGGCCAATAAAACATACGAGGAACTGGCTAAACTCCAACAGGGGCTTAGGTGGAGATCCCAAGGGGTAACACACCTCTTGCATATTTTCCACAATGGCAAACTACTCTCATTTTCTGCACTGCAGAGTAGGTTTATATTACCCTCCGACATGACATTTTATTATCTGTAACTACAGCATGCTGTCAGAGCGCAGGGAAGGGCTGTAGAATGAGCACAATCTCCTACCCCGATTTTCTATTTGCTCCAAATGGCCACGGAAACCAAAGGCTTCATTACACAATGTTATCATATGCATTTAACTGAATTCCTGGGTGAGCATCCCATAAAAGCATTAGCACAGTGGGAGGGAGACCTGGGTCTCATATCAGAAGACCAGTGGGAAAAAGCCCTCCAGTCTGTCACTACGTGCTCCCTAAATGTCTTGCAAAAAGTATCCCAACTATATTTTACTCAGGGCTAATCATACTCCTCTCCAACTTCACAAAATGGGTATACTATCGGACCCACTATGTGGTAAATGTAAGATAGTACAGTGACCTCATCCACCTCCGATGCCCTAAGCTCCATAGATATTGGAAAGGGGTCCTTGCCACACTCAATCATGTTTTTCAGACGGATGTTCCTCTGGATCTGATGTGTTGCATACTAGGTGCCCTGGAGAGGGCGATGATGGTTGCTTTCTCTCTTGCCTTATTTCAAGATAGAAAAACCATCCTTATGGGGTGGAAATCAGACATCCCACCGTCTGTCAAATTCTGCATACAACACATGGGAAATACCCTCCTCCTGGAATGGTATATTTACCAGCACAGAGGGAGTTCTGACAAATTTGAAGAACTGTAGGCCCTGTGGCTTGATACACTGGGACTGAGCCCTAATGATCTGATTAAGATGAGACTTTTGCAATCTATTTGAGCTGGAAGGCTCACAGGGCCATTGATTGCATGGAGGGTATTCAGATATTTTTTACAATGGGAAGGCGTGCTGTATTTACTGTACATTCACTTCAAATGTAGATGCATTGGACTGAAGGTGTATATTGATGGCTCAGCGCTTCCGTGACCTCCTTTTGCATGTTTCTTGCTTAGAACTGTATGACATTGTAATGTATATGACTAGAGCATGGCAAATTGGACTGTACTGTGCTGTTACATGTTTGCTATTTTGCTTTTGGCAATAAAACTTTTTTGATAAAAAAAAAAAAAAAGAAGGAAACTCAATCAACTACTGTAAGCAAACTGCTATGAAGTATAAAAAAGAATACACTAATAAATCAAACTAGGAAATTAAAGTGATTAATATACAGATATACTTATAGCTATAGGTTTTTACTTGTTCGTTTTTGTACAATAAATGACCAATATTTATTTTTGGTAAAACAACAGAAAATAAGTAGAAATCTCTCTAAGGGTTGATTTAGACATGCATCTAGATCTCCCCCTTGCCTCTGTAGCGCAATCCGTGTTCGGATCACACTCCAGAGGCTACTGTCAGGCTGTGAGGAAGCGATGCAATACCTGTTTTAACCCCATTTTTGCCAACAAAAGAGTGTTTTTTGTGCACTTCCCCATTGACTTGAATATGTAGTGTTCATTGGGGGTTTTTTTTACCTTGCAAAAAAAGTGAATTTTTTTTTTTTTTTTAAGGTGAACTTATCCTTTAACACCACTTTATCTCTAATAAAGTGATGCAAGTCAAAGTAGTTGTAAAGCAGAACTAAATCCTTCTCTCTTTTTCAGCAAAGGAAGGTGCCATCTTAGCCTCTGTTTCATCTGCATTTGTCATGGTGCTGTACATATAATAAATGTTTTCTTTTGGGTTTAATGCCACTTTAACTTATAGTCCCTATTTGTTTCCTAATTACACAATCAGACTTTAGAATCTGATCACACAAGAGCAGCATATACTGTGGATGTTAATAGGATCTTGCAAACCTCAAATTGAAACAATCAGGTATGTAAGGATCAGGATCTGTTAATGACTCCGCCAGTCATTATTGACTATTAACATCGCGTCCAGCCTCCGAACGATCATAGAGACTCCGGCGACCATCTGGTCTGCTGGAAAGTGGTGAGTCGGTAGAAGCACTGAAGATCGGCGGGGGGGCGACCAATCTCTCCACCCGTAGGAGCGATCAAGTGGCTGACCAGCCACTATGATCATTCTTATGGTGTAGGGAATCGCTGGCTGAAAAACACAATATCTGAAGGATGACTGTAGCTGCAGGCATCATTCAGATATACTCACACAAAGTCAAGGATGCCATATGACGACCGGCGGGCGGAAAGTGGTTAAGCTGCAATAGGCAGTGGACAGGGATGTTTACATGCGGCAGTCACAATGCTTTGCTTATGTGTCCGCGGCACAGTTGGCTTTCCATGTATCGACTTGCAATGTTATCATATGCGGTTAACTGAATTTATGGGTGACCATCCCATAAAAGCATTAGCATAGTGGGAGGGAGACCTGGGTCCCATATCAGAAGACCAGTGGGAGGAAGCCCTCCAGTCTGTCACTACGTGCTCCCTCTATCTATCCTTCTATCACATCATGCCTGGCCTCTGCATTCAAACAAACAGTGCTGCCTTGGCTGGGAAGCTGAGATCGTTTTAGTTTTTTTTTATTTCAGCTATCCCAGCCTAGAGGTGAGATCTGGGGTCTTATTGACCCCATATCTCACTGTAAAGAGGACCGATCATGCCATATTCCTATTACAAGGGATGTTTACATTCCTTGTAATAGGAATAAAAGTGATCACATTTTTTTTCTTTATTGAAAAAGTATCAAACTAAAGCGAATGCATACGCAAGTCCCGCCCACATATGAAAACGGAGTTCAAACCACCCATGTGAGGTGTCGCCGCAAACATTCGAGCGAGAGCAATAATTCTAGTCCTAGACCTCCTCTGTAACTCAAAACATGTAACCAGTAAAAAAAATGTAAAGCGTCACCTCTGGGGATTTTTAAGTACCGAAATTTCATGCCATTCCACGAGCGTGTGCAATTTTGAAGTGTGACATGTTAGGTATCTATTTACCTTGCATATCTTCATCTTTCACATTATGCAAAACAATTGGGCTAACTTTACTGTTTTTTTTTGTTTTTTTTCAAAAAAGCGTTTGAAAAATTGCTGTGCAAATACCATGCAAGATAAAAAGTTGCAAAGTCTCTAGGGACTCTGCTAAAAAAAAACATATATCATATTTGGGGGTTCTATGTAATTTTCTAGCAAAAAATTATTTTTTTCAATGTGGGAGAGAAATGACAGAATTGGCCTGGGTGGCAAGTGGTTAAGTGAACATTGCTCAACCATGCATTTTTGCCACCCCCCCAACTGCAAGTCTAAATGATGCCTAATGGGGACAAGAACAACACCAGACTTTTGTTCTAATTCTTTCCCACGCTATACAACATTTTAAAATAAGGGATTTGAATTCCATTTTGACTGTAAACATTTTACTTTGTTCATAAGGTCAATAGGGACATGTGTATGTCTAACTGGTAAACTGATAACATTTACGCATGAGTTTATTCAAGAAGCTTTGGGTATTTTCTTTAAGAAACCATTTTACGTTTTCTCACTACCTCCACCTCTTAGATTTATTAATGTTTCACTTTATAACAGTGAAAGGTGCCAGCCTTTTTATTTCAGCCAACAACAAATTAATCTGTCAATTAGCACCTAGCAAATATGCCTGCTTTTAACTGACATACTTGCTAAGTTGATTCAGGAGTCAATAATGACTGACAGAGTCATTAACAGATCCTGATCCTTACATACCTTATTCTTTCAATTTGAGGTTTGCAAGATCCCATCAAACTCCACGGTATATACTGCTCTTGTGTGATCATATTCTAAAGTCTGATTGTGTGATTAGGATAAAAATAGGGAATATAAGTTAAAGTGGCATTAAACCCAAAAGAAAACATTTATTATATGTGCAGCACCATGACAAATGCAGATGAAACAGAGGCTAAAATGGCACCTTCCTTTTATGAAAAAGAGAGGAGGATTTAGTTCTGTTTTACAACTTCTTTGACTTGCATCACTTTACTAGAGATAAGGTGGTGTTAAAGGATAAGTTCACCTTAAAATCCTGGAAAGCATTGCACCAGTGATTAGCAAATCCCTGATGCCATGCAGGTCTCCTGCAAACTGTCAGTGTGAGCTGTCTGTTTGTACCTCATAGGGGTAGGCAGTTTCATACTGACAGGAAGAATCAAAGAACTATCAGAGCGCTCAACAGCCTCTCAGAAATTCATTGAGAATTAGAAGCCAACAGCGGCAAAGGATGACGGTACTTGTAGTTCATTCATTTACAGAACTCTGTGAATGAATGACATGGACGTGTGGGCAGAGCCCTGCACGGCTGTGCTGTTTTCAAAAAGTGACAGGTGGTACTGAGAACTTCTCAACTGTCTTGGGCTTCAATTTTCTAGTGTATGTAAATGTGCTAGCATATCCAACGCATGCTGAAAATGTTCTTGTTTGCTGTGGCCCCTGTCCTCCTTTCTTCAAAGAAAACGAATTCAGCCACCACATCTAAGGATTGGTAAGCAGCAATATATTACATTTTTTGATTTTGGGTTTAATACTGCTTTAATGCAAACCACAACACACTAGATGATTTTTGTATGTGAAAAATGTACGGTGAATTGCTAGGGGGTACTATTTTATTAGCAAGCAGAAAGTTATTTGAAAAATGTCCAAATTATACCAAACAGGCCTTTTTATAAATCAGTTTATCATTTAAAACACATGAACTAGGAAGATTCACAAGCAGTGGATGATTGCTGAATGCCAGAGTCTCTGTTTTATAAATGTACCACTTAAAATGTATTATCAATTTTTTTTTGTAAACATTTCTGGATAGAGAAGGAAAGTCTCTAATTGTTTATTATTGCTGCCTGTGTCCCCTCTAAGGAAAATCATTCTCTCTTTGTCCTTAAGACCATTGTCACTGGGACCAAAATTGGTGGGAAATCCTATTTTTTTTTTTTTACTGTCGTTATCAATACACTGAGAAGACAGGTAATCTTCTAAAGGGTACCAAATGAGTAACAATTGTATAAGAGATTAAGACTGCTGTTCACTTGCCATAAGGACACGCTAGTTATGATCCAGGTTTAAATTTAGGCTCTCAATATCTATTCATTCTGATTATATCACCAATCATTTCCCAAGCCCAAAAAGGAGGGAGTGTCTTACCCCCTGAAATTCATTGGCTGCATCTGTTGTTCTTAACAAATACAGATTTAAACGAATTTCAAGTGAGATGAAAGTTTGTATTACGCACTCCTAACCACATCTCCAGAAGTTGTTATTGAACGATTGAACTATCATGATCGGAGAGCCAGTGTCCTTATGTCCGTTCTATAACTCTACTATAAACTGAGTTCTGGCTTAGAAAATGTGTGTCATCTTTTATTAATTTTATTTAACCTCAAGAAACAAAGAGAAATTGGTTCGAAATACACTTTAACCATCAGCAGAGAAGATGCCATTTGCAGGGTCACCAGTAGGTTGTCTCAGCACTTACAATGGTTTCTTTAGTAAGGAAAGTTCCTAGACCACTGCTCATCTACAGTTAAGAAGCAGCAGCTGCCCTGACAGAGTCATTGCTTCTTGTAGTGATATACACTATATTGCCAAAGGTAGTGGAAGTTCTCTTCACTGGATTTAAGGGACCTCACAAATGTGCTTCTGGAAGAAAAGTCAAACATTCCTATAGACACACTCCTAATTCTTGTGCACAGCCTTCCCAGAAGAGTTGAAGCTGCTATAGCTGCAAAAGGTGAGTCAACTCAATATTGAACCCTATGGACTAAGACAATGCCATTAAAGATCATGTGCGTGTAAAGGTAGGTGCCTCAATACAATATTGACAATATAGTGTATCTGAATCAGGATTCCCTTGGGTATGAGTAGAAAAGGTTCACATTTGGAGAAAAAACATGTCCTCATGTTATAACATATTATATCACATACTGAGCATCAGTCGGGTTTTAATGTCGAGCATTTTGTTCTTCACTGCCAAATACAGAAATCAAGATATTACAGAAGTGGGAGCACTGCAGAGAAAATATAGGTGTGCTATAAAAGCTTAGCTATCGCCCTATCTGAGAGATCATCTGTAGTTCTTTACTCTTTAAAACACTTGAGAGGCTGGCATTAGTGGGGGTTTTTTCAGATTGTGTTATTCTTGCTATATTTCCTCAAACTGCTGCATTTTCAAACACATAAAAAAATCCTCTCTCTTTGACCGAAGAAAAGTAATCAAATACATAATATGAATACATGTTTTAATGACAATTGCATGGAAAACATTGCACATCAGTACATTTTGTGCAATGAGCTGCCACTGTAGACTCACCTTCAACATCACAGCTAGATACTTATTCCCTGACCTCAAAGCTGTACCGTGACTGCCCAGATCTTCATCTGCCTTAACATCTATGTATGGGGCAGCACAGTGGCAACGTCGTTAGCATTTCCACCTAGCAGCACTAGGGTCATTGGTTAGAATCCTAACCATGGCACTACCTGCCTGGAGTTTGCATGTTCTCCCTGTGCCTACATGGTTTTTAGATTGAAGCTACTTGAGGGCAGGGACTGATGTGATTGTACAATATAAATGTAAAGTGCTGCATAAATTGATGATGCTATATAAGTACCTGTAATAAATGAAAAATAAATACAATGACCTATAGCCTGTGCCTCAACACTGTCAGCTACTGGACATGAGCATGCATCAAAGCCTAACTCACCGCAAGGGTCCCTAATGAAGGTCAAGCACTCATTTTACTTATTCTCAGTGCCTTGATGCCAGCTCACAGTTACCACTGAGGGTATACAGCAGGGGTAAGCAACCCTTCAAAGGTTAAGATCTACCTGGTCAACATTGAGAAGATCAAAGATACATAGGGGGCCGCACCCTGAAAAAAAAAACTATCAGGCTCACAATAAAACAGCAGAATGAAGAAAATATAGTGTGACACAGTCAAGTCCTCTGCCCCCTTCACATCACCCCCCACATCAGTGACAGTAGTGTCCTCTGCCCCTTTTCCCCCCAAACACACTGTCCTCTGTCCCTTCACATCACCCCCCCACTGTAGTGTCCTCTGCCCCCCCATTGCAATGTCCTCTGCGCCTCCCCACACTAGTGTTTTCTACCCCCCTCTGTGCCCTCTGCCCCACTTCACATCACCCCCTACTAACTGTAGTGTCCTCTGCCCCCATAGCAGTGTCCGGAGCCCCCTACAAAGTGCCCTCTGCCCCCTGAAAGCAGTGTCTTCTTCCTCCCCATCCTCCAAAGCAGTGTCCTCTACTGGAAGGGAGCATAGTGCTGGATGGTAGATGGGAGTGGGAGGTGCCAAAGTTAACTTTTCATAATAACCAGCTGGTGATTGGTTGCTAGGACCACCCAAGTTAACTGTGACATCTCCCGCCTTCTATCCAGTGTTATGCTGACTCCCACTCTCCACACTGCTGTGAATATGAGAGCAGCAGAGACTGGGGGGAAACAGAGCCATGTTCACAGTCTACTTGTCAGCTGACTGCGGTCGACTGATAGATCAGAATCGATGGCTTGCCGATCCCCCTCTTCTGTGATTTGGACACAAAGCAAAAAACTGTAGTATACAAAACAGGATCACAACATATAAGAAAATACAACAAATAAATTGCAGAATGTAAAACCCAATCAATGTGAAACCCATGACCGATTGCTATGGGTTAACACATACAATAGCTATATTATTAAATAATAAACTATTCTAAAGATGTAATACAATTTTAATATGCTTAGTCACCGTTCTGTGTTGAGACATTTGCAATGCAACAATGGTCCATAATCGCCTAAAGAATTGTTGAGTTCACAAATAGTAAGAATTAGGCAATATTTTTTTGAACTAGAATTCAAATACAAAAAAAATAGCAGAATATATCAGAAAAAAATTAAATTTTGGTCAACAGACACACAAAACCTATATTGCACTAAATTGCTAGCACTAACAATGTTAGCTGACAACCACAGTATACAGTATGATGTATATAGTTTGATTAGATGGAGTTAGGAATGTCATGAAGTTATAGTTGTACCAAGAATTTTTCACCAGCCAACATGTATCCATCGAACATCAAAGCTGTGCACATTAATAATAGAAAAGAAGTGGCATATCCTGAAGTAAAAACAAGCTGTAGGGAACCATCTTACAGATAAGTACAACTAATGTTTTGAGGCATTTCAGACGGTACTGTTTGTCATGCCTTGTCATGGATAAAGGTATGACAATTAATGACCAAAAACAACCCTCTCAGAGAAACATAATGTACTGACCTCTGGGGACCAGAAAGCCTTCCTTAGATTTTTATGAATCTGTTATCAGCTATTTCATACTTAGCAGGTGGGGGTTGATAAACACATTTCCATGAAACCATCAATAACAGCAGTACATACTTCTGAGTATTGTGCTTGTTTGTACATACTGGCTTCCTTCCTAAAATGTATTCATATCTAGAGGTTCTTGGTCTCCGAAGTATAATGAAGATTGTAGCTTAATCGAATTGTCCATGGGAGTCACAATGGTTTCCCAAAGTATCATAGCTGATTGTCTCTCAATGAATAAGCAGTTGCCTACAAAAATGAGTATGTAAAGAAAAATTTAAATCAACCCTATTTTTGTTGGTCTTTTGTTACTTTGGAGATAAAATGCCAATTTCATTTGGTGTTTTTAGCTTTTACCAGTTTTTGATTCAAATGAGAATGATGAGGTCAGAAAGTTGACAATCTCTCACTAAATATACTACTATTTTAACAAACTCTGACACCCATCCAAAATTGAAACCCTGAATAAGTATATTAACAATCAGATATTTATTATCTGTAGTAGGCAAAATAATGAGTAAAAAGCTTATCACCCACCTTAGCTGTGGCTTATTCATGTATGGATTTTTAGCTTTATGTCTTCTTTAAACCAATTAGGACATGAGTCTCTGAGTGAACATTTGTTAATTATGTAGCAAAACTCTGTCAAAACGTTATGCATTACGATCTGAAAGAGGTTAAAGGCCAATTTCAGCATGAACTAGTAATTCAGTTTTGTAGTTCTTACCAATTTGAATCATTGGCTGGCAATATATATATATATATATATATATATATATATATATATATATATATATCTTAAGGTTTTCATTGGGAAGATATCCATACTAGTATTCCCACTTCTGTTCTAAAGTCATAGTCAGTATTATTCTAATTATGGCACTATGCTTTTACAATGGATTTTCCACAGTGTAGAACAAATTAATGGGGAATCCAGCTACAGGAGAGTGACTTTTTCATAAGCTTTGTGGGAATTGGTGGGTGCAAAAGAGTCTGCTGGAAAAAACTTTTTTTATGGATACAAGATCCAGACTGCTGTTTCAATTTATTGATGCCAAAAAAATTAAAAAATAAGCAGCCTAGCAGTAGTTAAAACAGGTTACAAAGCAGGTTTAGCTACAATGATGACCTTTTCGCCTGGCACTGTCTTCTGCAGAACGTAATCCCCTTTACTGGATGATGCTGCTCTTCTGGATTGGATCAGCCATTTCTGGGTATAGTTTGTCTTAAAAATTATTTGTGTACTATTATCAGACATAATGTGGCCTTGTATTTCTTAAGGTGGCCATAGGCAGTAGATGTTACCTAATCTGAACAAATTGGAAGGTAACAATTAAATGTATTGCTAGGTTACTTTTAGATCACAGAGCACAATTTTCCTTGTATTACAGGTCTAGGTAGAAATAGTCAGTTAGTTCTGAAAGATTTTCAAAGCCAGTATTTATTGCCCCCCAAAGAAAATAGTAAGTTAAGAATGGCACCAGGAATGTCTGCTCATTGAACATCTATGAACGCTTTGGCAATATGATTGTGCAAAAATATTCAGCAGTAAAACTGTGAATACACATCCAATCCCCAACTTACATCTTTGCTTATACAGTGCTTGCCAGTGTACTACGGAGAATAGTTTACATTTAGAGATGCATACGATCCAGCTTTGTATATAATGCAGCCATATTTTTTCTGTGTATTCTGTGCAGTAGACAGTTAAAAATGTGAACATAAGGTAGCATTTCTTTTATCATATCCCATAAAAATAGCAATTTGCTAAAGCCCTTGTAGCACAGTATGGAAGTTGGTGTATTTTACTGATAATGTAGAGATGACAGATAGTCTTATACCAGGAGGTTGCAATGGTTCTTTCTGTATGGCATAATAAATCGCTAGAAGCTAAGAAAAAGGACAGTGCCGGCTCCTCTCCACCTCAACTAGCCAAATAACTCAGCTCCAGCTCAATAATTATGCTTTGTGAAAATATGGGATTAATTAGACCAGTACACCAACACACTGTAGTCTCATTAAAGGGTGAACAGCATTTTCATAGATACTGCCACTTGAACATGGCTTCTGCTAATGTGAAAAGACAAAGTCATCTTTTTCACACTCTTGGCTTATTATCTTACTTAACCCCTGTGTGGCAATTGAAGATGCCTTTTAGCTTGGTACAGATATGTGTCTTTTTACAGCATAAGGCGATGGCTTGATGTTACATATGACACCTGGCACCCAAAGGGTTAACACCACTCTTCGTTCAAGTCAGTTAACCATTAAAGAAGAGAAGGAAATTAACAATAAATATGTATCACAGCATCAAAGAAATACAGCTCGACCAAGGCTTTGTATGTATACCGTCTCTGTATGATTTAAAGGCACCGACTTATTGCGGAAAGGGATCTTTTAAGCAGATTAATGGAGTGTGAAAAAAGCCACCAGGCAGTGAAGTTTATTTAACACATACACATGTATAAAAAGAAAGAGTCTATTGAAACCCCCAAAACACATTTCCTTTAAAAAGGAACTTCTAGGTGTGATTTACAGTAAAAAGCATTGGGTACAAAAGGAAAAATAGTGAATTAAAAAAAAAATATTTAAAATAAACATAAAATTTTTTTTTTCATTGGCTATTTTTCAGGATTTTTTTTTTCTTATGGCATTTATGGGTAATAATTTATATGTTCATGCTCTCCAGTTATACTACAGATATTGGTCTGTGCTCATGTATCAAAGTGTCACTTGGTCACTACCAGGTCTGCATTCCCTGCTTTGTTCATCTATCTAAATATGAGCCAGAAGACCCAGCCAGTCCCTCAGTGGCTTCTTATGCTTCCTTATCACTTCCCTATAGGTTTGCCGCACAATTTATGTTTTGCTTCTCCACTACATTTGGTTCTGGTCGTTAATATAGACTCTAAGGACTTGTTAAGGAAGCTTCAGAACACTTTACACAATCATGTGGGTCAGCATGCTGTAATAAGGTCCTGATACCTATACTAATCATTTCCATGAAAAATATAGCAGTCAGGTATACGTGTGTATTTTTTTACCCAGACATATTTCATTCTATATTTCCTATACTATTTTTTTTTCTATAATTCCAGAACGCGGTTTCTGTAGCACAACTTTGGCTTTGTGAAATAAGCAGGTCTCCTAAGAAGTTTTCGCACCTGAAACCTCTGGGAGCTATTAAAGAAGAGCCATTGGAACAAATACATCAGGGGTATCAGCAGATGGAAAAAGCACACAGAGTAAGCTGTGATACTTTGAACATACAAAAAGGTAACCACTTGGCATAAGCCTTTCAAATGGTTTAAACAAAACTATTTCCTCTGACAGCAAATGTAGCTAATGTTACTTCTACTTCAAAGAGAGGGGGAAAAAATGATCACCCTTAAAAAAAGCAATGGGAGAAAGATCTAGAATGAAAGGTTACATAAAACATGCCAGTACACTAAGGTGTAAGAGGTCAGCTTCATTTAACACAGGGACAATGATTAAAGCGCAAAGTCTGAGTCGGGATGAAGATATGTGCAGCAAGACGGCAAGGTTATACCTATGCAAATAGAAAAGATCCCAGACACTTTTAATTATCATTATTTTTGTGACATCTTTTCACCCCTTTGGCCGCAGATGTATTGCAAAAAAGCAGATCGTATAACAGTAAATTCTTTTCTCAGCTACAGTAGTAAAATTGCAGGACAGTTTATGGTGCAATAAAGGCGTTCGCTGCTTGTCAGCAGAATAAAATATAGGTGAAATGGATATTAAGGGCCTTTACTCCTGCAAGGGTCAGTCCTTTTGGCAACCCTGGAGAGAAGAACCACAGGGATGTAATCTGTCAATTAATCAAACACATCCCAAGTCACAGCATCTGAACTTGTACAAGCAAATGATGATATACCAAATATTTCACCTTCTGCTCTTGCCAGAAGAAGGACAGTAGTAAAATAAAAATACTTTTCCACTGCTGTTGGTTTTAATACATGTATATATATTATTATATATATTACATTACTGTATATATACACACATATAACACTTTCATAACATGAGTATATATATATATATATATACATATATTGTATTTTTATTTTTTCCCTGATTCATTGCCATCTACCAACAAACAACTACACTAATTACACGTCTTTCTAATAAAAAAAGGGGTGCTGCATCAAGGCACCCAGCATTTTGTGATCCCACTAAAATATAACAAAGCACCCACATTGGCATATACCATATATAATGATCATAATTGATCACTGTTTAAACTGGTGTATTTTTAAAAACAGAGTATAATAATATGTTTTTTCTAGCCTAACAGGTTTCTAAAGTAACTGTATTGCCATTCCACATATCGAGTCACCTCTAGAAGGTGTCATTGTTACTCACATATTTGTAGTATTGTCTATCTCTCACAGTGCTTTTGCTCTTCTGATTTTCAGTACAAATGGTTTCCAAACGCTGTTATATAATCTTAAAGTGGTTGTAAACCCATCTAAGAAAAATAAAAACCTGCACAACAAAGGCATAATGAGCTAGTATGCATCGCATGAAATACCTTAGATTGAAGCTGGTGCAGTGGCGACATGTCTCTCTGGAATGTTACTTCAGTGTTCGCGGGCTCCAGCGCTGTGATTGGCATGCGTGCGGGAGCTGCTGGTCACCACACATCAGCTGAAGCAATGGCAGGATTGAGCCGTTGCTTCAGTGTGCATGTGCTGATGATGTCAGCACATGCTGATAGAGTGGATATATTCTAAACCGTGCAGGTTTAGGAGATATCCACGGTACCTACAGGTAGGCCTTATTATAGGCTTACCTGTAGTGAAAAGTGGTTTGTAAGAGTTTACAACCACTTTAATATATTATATGTCACCTTAAAGAGGAAGTAAACTTCCTCTGCAGACATTTACCTATAGGTAAGCCTATAAGGCTTACCTATATGTAGTGTAAATATCTCCTAAACGTGTACTGTTTAGGATATATTTACATTACATGCAGCCAGTGACTTCACTGGCACAGCGCTCTAAAGGAACGGCCACAGGTGCCATTCCTTCTGAGCCCTGTGCCGTGAGAGGCATCTCCTGCGTGGGAGTGACGTCATTGCGGCTCCAGCCACTCACAGTACTGGAGCCCGTGGACTTGGAAGAAACTCCGGGGAAAATGTCAGCTGTCTCAGCAGTGTGCAGACTCCGTTGGAGGCTTCATTATAAGGTAAGCATTTCATGCAATGCTTACTAGCTCATTATACCTTTATCTTACAGGTTTTCTTTTTTTAAAGAGTTTACAACCTCTTTAAACTTCCAATAAAGAAGATAACCAAATCTGAGAACCAATGCTATCCTGGACTTAAAAACACAAGGCTAGACTGAAGAAAAATATGGTGAGCCCTTATGAGTTTTACTTATTGAAAGAAAATTTGAACTGAAAGGCTGCCATTGTTGACTTTCTATTGGAAAATGCTACTTCACTGACCAAGTCAGAATGAAGTTAAAACGGCTCATTTGCATACTGGCTCCTTGTCAGAGTCAGAAATTATGCAACTGAATAGGTCAGTATAACAGCCAGGGAAACTAATTAACCTAATAATAGCTTTTCCAACATTTGCTCAGATTTCCAACACATTTCTGGTAAACATGCAACCATTACCGAATGTTATTACACAGTGAAGAGGATCTAGCCTAACAGGATTCTAAAGTAACAATGTGAAGAGCAGGCACCTTGTGGTGTCTTCAAGTACCCAGATTATTTTTTAGATTGATCCTTGCATGATTTAACAGCCTAAATAGGATGTCCTCCCAGGATCCAGTTCATACAGACTAAATAATATACACTAATTTTGGTCATTTTCACCAGAGAAATGTAGCAGAATAAAATGTTTTTACGTTTATTTAGCAAAAAAAAAGTGGTGATTACATAGCACCAAAAGAAAGCACTATTTGTGTGGAAAAAATGATAAAATCTTCACTTATACACTGTTGCATGACTGCGCAATTGTCAGTTTGTGTCAGTGTGACAGGGCTGAAAGATGAAAATTGGCCTGGGCAGGAAGGGGGTGCATGTGTGGGTTTTCTCTGGGTACTCCGGTTTCCTCCCACACGCCAAAGACATGCTGGTAGGTTAACTGGATCCTGTCCAAAATTGGCCCTAGTTTATGAATGTGAGTAAGGGCCTTAGATTGTAATTTTCTTGAGGGCAAGGACTGATGTGAGTGAACAATATATATGTAAAGCACTTCGTAAATTAACGGCACTATATAAGTACCTAATAATAAATAAAAATAAAGTGTCTGGTATTGAAGTGGTTAAACCTCCTTGGATCCTAGACCCAGGCTGTACATTAGGCATTACCATCTGCCCAAAGTAAGAGTAATGACAAAGTCCCATCCCGTGAAGTAACACTTTTGTGAGGAGGAGCTATCTTCTGAGTCTTTTGAATATTTGTATTTATTGAGTGTTTGGTTTTGCACTGTTGTCAAAAGTGATACACTTATAAGTGAGTTTTTTTTGTGGATTTTAGTCAATATTTATTTAGCAGAGAGCACTATTTGTGTCTTCTCTTTGTTTTTTATGTACATTTGCCACCTTGACCTGTCCATTCTTGTTTAGTCAATTGGATTGCTCAACCTGGAAATATTGTGTCTGAGATTGGATTTTATTGTGGTCTGACTGCACTGAATTATTTCTTGTTCATTTATCAAATGACCAGCAAGCCGTAACTTTAGTGCATAGGGTAGTAAGTGTAATTTCAATGGACTTTTTAGGTACCAAAATATACACAGTCATCTAAAAATATAATAGTTTATTGATACAAAAGTCTAAAATTGACAAAGTACAATTTAAAATTCCTAACATCATATGCTAGAAAAGCTACCAGATATGTATCACCAAAACCACCCTTAGGCCACACTGAAACTCGGCATGAAACTTTTATAGATATAATCATCAGTATTAGAAATGGGCCTGGTGTAAGCTGACGTCAAGGGTAGAAACGCTCTACATGATTCACGCTTGAACGCTTCTTCAGGAGATTTAGGTATGTAATCTGAAAATAAATACATACAATAGGTACCAGCAATTAATCAAAAACATATAACAAATAAGAAGAATTTAGTAAACCACAATGTCATGAATGAGCATAAATCCGACTGGTGTAGCCTTGCAGAACAGTAAGGGGTGGAAACACAACATGGATGTGGGGACACAGGCAAATGCAGACACCCACCACCACAATGAGCCAAAGCAACCTAAAGAGTAATGAGACATGGTAGTAGAATACTGTATAGTATATTAAAGCAATCATGTAGCACGTTATGTATCACCAATTGGGCAAAAGAAGCCCCTAGGATAGCAAAAACCAGAGCTTAGTAAAATATATGCTTACATAGAAGATAATTGCATGCACCAGTTAGTCCTGCAGTAGTAAAAAGATGTAGGCCAGGAAAATA
This sequence comes from Lithobates pipiens, assembly GCF_037356315.1. NCBI lineage: Eukaryota > Metazoa > Chordata > Amphibia > Anura > Ranidae > Lithobates > Lithobates pipiens. The sequence continues at coordinate 385,251,714 of NW_027507764.1, forward strand.
TGGAATCTAAGGTTCAAATAATGGGAAATGGGTAAGTCTGTGCATTGAGACTACGAGCATAATATAGAAAGCTGAGACAGCTGAGTGGGAAAAGGAAGGGGAAATAAAAAGAGAAAAGGAAAAAAGGAAAAGAAAAGGAGAACAGGAAAAGAAAAAAAAAATGCCTTTTTAGATCAAAAAAGAAGTGTAATCTCCACATGGGGTCTACATCCAGCCTAGGTCTATGGGTTAACGGACTCCACAAAAACACAGAGCTTGATATGAGGCTGGGTTCACACTATTGCAAATTGCAAACCGCATGTCAGTAGATTGTGATCAGCTCTCTATGCGGCTCTGGAGCGAATTGCATAGGAATCCTGTGCATCGTCTGGTCCATTTCAGGTCAGAATTCAGCCAAAAATTCAGATATGAAGTAAACATGGACGCACCGGCCCCCTGCTGCGAGCCGCTTTGTACGGCAGTGTGAACCCAGCCTGAAAAATGCACTTCAGCACTGCTGTTGTGTTAGAAATGTTATATGTTAAAACACCCTTAAGGCTTCCAAATCCCATTTCAGTGAATTCACTTTGGCCCTTTAATAATCTCTTTCTCTTTCTATGTTGGTATTCTCTTCACAGCTCTTCTGAACCAACATTGATTTTTCAATTTTAAAGTCTGGGGGATTTTTGGAGGTCAGCAGTTGTTGTTCATGTTATGTCCTGCAGTGTATGCTAACATGCTAATTGATTTATCATTGGCCTTTAAAGCTACTTATTTACCCAGAGACATGTCTAAATGTGCAAAAAATGTATAAACCAACCCAATTGCACTACTAACCTAATAAACTCTAGCAACCTACCAAATGAATGGCTTGTATAGGCCCTGTCAGACTTCAGCACAGGACATTTTTTTTTTTTTTAGCTGCTGACATTTTTTTCATTCTCAGCATCTGTGACTGGCAACTGGTGCAAAGTCAACCTGAACACATGTAATAAGGTTTTATGTGATAAAAAGCATACATATAAAATAGCAATGCTACAGACCCCTTTCCGGTGTGACATTTGATTTTGCTTATTTTCCAGGTAATTTGAGGGGTAGGAGTACTACCCAGCTATTCCTCAGCTCCGCAGTCTTTCTGATCTCCTCATATGAAGTTATGTATTGTTCTGCTGCAGATGTGTTTATTTTGTTTTCAATTTACCAAAGCCGGTGACATTTTCCCAAAGGTGTCTTGGTACACTTTACAGTGCACACAGGAGGAAGTTCAGCATAATTAGCTTTTTTTTTCATTCAGCTGCCTTGTATTGGGAAGCAGCTATCTTGTAAGTCTGCTGTACATTTTTATATCTGCAAGTGATATTACAGACTTGGAACATCAGTTTTAGGGTGACAGAATCCTGATGTTCATCTGCTATGTTTGTGACTTGCAGAGAATTTCAGCATAATATTCTGTTTCGCAATCAGCAAGAATAACCCAATATACCAACTTATAAAATAAATTGCTTTAATCAACTCCTTTCTTCTCTCTAATACATTGTTTTGGTTTTTATGCCACAGAAGAGGGTTGACGCATTTCAGGTTGTAATCTTACATTCATGTTTGACAAGAAAAGGCAATAAAATAAAAAAAATAACACATATATAAACACAAAAAAAAACAAAAAACATATTTTGTTGTGGTTACACTAACAAACTATTTACTCAGATGTAAAACAATGTTTATTGCATTCAATTATATTTTTTACAGTTTCCTTTTATGTGCCCATCTGGTGATGCTGGAAGCTAAATGGAAACAAAGAAGTTACCTTCTGAGGCAGAATGTTCATATCAAGGCATATTGGTCAATTTTTGATAATTACAAGTCTCATATAATGAAGTGATGATGCTTATAAATTCATAAATCTGATTTTCCATCTGCAGGTCAATGCTTAATCCTGTTGAGTCAAGTTAAAATCATCCAAAATTATTGAAGAGAGTTTTTACATTTGGCATACAAATATAGAACATTGAACAAACGCAGTGTTGATTTTTAAAGTATATAAGTAAAATTCTTTTACAGGCATATTCTAGCTAATCACTACATTAAATTCCGCTCTATTATATAACCAGTAGAAAGTTTTCTAGATGCTGATTGTTACAGATGAAATGTAAACTTACTGAAAATACGCACCCTCTATTTGTAGCAGGCATCGGTAGTGTCTAAGTATAAAAGGTGGTATTCCTCCCTTCCTCATAAAGACCTGCACAGACTGTGAAAACATAATTACTTGAAGGGTGAATAGACTCAAAGCTGACACTGTAAAGTGTAGTTAGATACAGATCAATTAAATCAACCCCTGGTTGTATGCACCCTTTTTGAGACTGTTTTGTTGAGATTTCAGCACTAAAAGCCTAATGCCATGTACACGCGATTGAATTGTCTGGCGGAATTGGTCCGGCAAACCATCCGGCAAACAATCCACCGGACTTTATAACGAACGGACTTGGCCACACACGGATGCTCCGAAAGTCCGGCGATGAAGTACAGTGTGTATGACAGGACTAGAAAAAGGAAGTTCAATAGCCAGTAGCCAATAGCCTCCGTCTCGTACTTGCTTCAGAGCATGCGTCATTCTTAGTTCGCCGGACTAGCACACTGAGGAATGGATTGTCCACTGAAAGCCAAGTCCAGCGGACAAATTTTGAGTCAAAACTACTTTCTAAGTCCGCCAGACTTTACGATGAAAAAGTCCGCTGGAGCCCACACACGATCGAATTGTCCGGCGTACTACAATTCAGTCGTGTGTGCGCGGCATAATACTGAGCACTAGAAAAAAAATACCATCCCCACACAGCAAGGGTTAAATGTTCCTTAGGTGTATGGGTTTTGGAATAAGCTGTAAGGCCCTTTTCACACATGCCGTATTTCATCCATCCATTTTCGGATGAAATACGGACATCCATGCATCACTATGGGATAGAGGGTATCATCGGATGAACATCCGCTGACATCCCATATCGTCCGTCTCCACTATGGTCAGATTCTGCAGACGGAGGAAAATCCTATTTTTCTATCCGACTGCAGAGCGGATTAGATGAACACAGACAGACGGTCCGTGTTCATCCAATCCCCAATAGAGGAGAGCAGAGATCTGACAGGGCGGGCCCTGCACAGTGTGCAGGGACTGCCCTGTCATCCGCTGGCTCAGCGGGGATCAACGGAGCGATCCCCGCAGAGCAAGCGGATGTTAACGATCATTTTCAATGGACAGCAAGGGCGCTAATGAGTACCCTCGTAGTCCACTTACATGTCCTCTAGCTTTCTAACAGAAAGCCTATACAGAGGTATAGGAAAGAAAGCTGGAGGATATGTCTGAAGCCCGACATTGCACCCGCCATCCACTGTTTGTGCGTGCAATGCGCTGCAGGCTCCTGTGCAAGAAATAATAAATGCACTTTTTTTTTCCACACTTTGTCATAAGACATTTACAGTGAGAGTCAACTGTGAGTCAGGAGAAAATGTAACCAGCACATGCTGTCTCCTTATGAACCTTTCATATTGTTTTGCATTCTGGAAAAGGTCCATTTATGTAAGGTTTCTTTCAGCCTGGGACCTCTAAGTCCAGGCATATAAATAAAACATGTAACAGCACAACACATACAACAGTATGTACACTGTAAATATGAGATCCTTCAAAAGCATTGCTATGGGCATGTTTTTTTTTAATAAAAAGGGAAGCAAACCATGATAATGTGCTGTTGGCAACAACTAACTCAAACATGGTGTTCATTTTCTTCTCTGAGGCTGAGTTCATACTTGTGCAATGCAAGAACCAGCATCACATGTCACTCGCAGGCAGTTCACACTGCCCGCTGCGAATCACTGCGGGTGTCAATGTGCAAACTGTGAAATGGTACAGGAATCGGATCACATGAATGTGAACACCCATGCGATCCGATTCCAGTGGTCCAAATGCGATGCAAATTCAGTCATACAAACTCTATCGCTGAATTTGCATCGCACAGGCATCGCATGTGATCTGCACAGCAATGTGGTTGCGAATCACATACGATGTCTGTGTTCGCACCAGTGTAAACCCAGCCTAAAGCTATTATAGTCATATATAAGTGTTTTGTGCTTGGCTGTCTTAAAAGAGAAGTCCAGCCTGAGCTTTTTAGGCTGGGCTTCTACTAAGGATCACAGGAGTGCAATCCGATTTGCCATCCTGTCACCCGTTTTCAGCAGAGAGCGGTCTGAAGTCCGCTCTTCACTGGCGTCACTGCCATCAGTCGAGGCAGGGCGTCATCCCGACTTCCCACCCGCCAGCTGCCTTGATTAATAGCAGACTCAGCCTTTCAGCGAGCCGCTGAGATGGCCGATCCCCACCCCTCCACAGCTTAGCGCTCCAGTGAGCATGGGGAAGCAGAGAGGAGAGACACTGACTGACAGGCATCAGCTCTCCTCTTGGCGATCTGTGAAAACTGAGCCATCTGCAATGTTTGGTGGCTCGGTTCTCAGTGCAGAGATGGCGGGGGACAGATACAGCATCGGTCTGATACTGCATCCACCGAGGTAAGTATGAATAAAAAAAAAACATACTTCTCTTTTAAGTGCCTGTTAGATGTCTTCACTGCCTCAAAACAAAGGCCAAGAGTGACATTAAATGGGATTCAACTAGGATTCTGGGCAGTAGTATCCACAAGCCAATTTTCCGCTGCCCTGTTCCCCAAATAAAATTTGAGGATACTTGGATCCTTTTGAGTCCATATAGTTTATTGCATGCATTTCCTCCCTTATTTTCTAACTTCTGGTCTGAGAGTAAGTAATCTAGTAATGACTTATTTTCAAATAAATGACAGAATGATGATATATATATATATTTATAATTATATAAGTTTACAGTGAGAAAGTAATGGTTTCTGCTTGATGACTGATATTTTTATACAATGCCTTTAAAAAGTATTCATACCCCTTACAATTTTCCAAATTTTTGTGAAAAAATTTAAATATATTTTATTGGGATTTTATGTGATAGACCAACACAAAGTGCCACATAATTGTGACGTGGGAGGAAAATGATAAATGGTTTTCAACATTTTTTACAAATAAATATTTGAAAAGTGTTGCGTGTATTTATATTCAGCCCCTTTTACTCTGATACCCCTAACTAAATACTAGTGGAACCAATTGCCTTCAGAAGTTACCTAATTAGTAAATAGAGTCCACCTGTGTGTCATTTAATCTCAGTATAAATACAGCTGTTCTATGAAGCCCTCATAGGTTTGTTAGAGAACCTTAGTGAAAAAACAGCAACATGAAAGCCAAGGAACACACCAGACAGGTCAGGGATAAGGTTGTGGAGAAGTTTAAAGCAGGGTTAGGTTATAAAAAATATCCAAAGTTTTGAGCACTGTTCAATCCATCATCTGAAAATGGAAAGAGTATGGCACAACTGAAAACCTACCAAGACATGCCTGTCCACCCAAACTGACAGGCCGGGCAAGGAGAGCATTAATCAGAGAAGCAGCCAAGAGGCCCATGGTAACTGTGGAGGAGCTGCAGAGATCCACAGCTCAGGTGGGAGAATCTGTCCACAGGACAACTATTAGTCATGCACTCTACAAATCTGGTCTTTATGGAAGAGTGGCAAGAAGAAAGCCATTGTCTAAAGAAAGCCATAAGAAGTCCAATTTGCCATGTGGGCAAACACGTGGAAGAAGGTGCTCTGGTCAGATGAGACCAAATTTGAACTTTTCGGCTAAAAAGCAAAATACTATGTGTGGCGTAAAGCGAACACTGCACATCACCCTGAACACACCATCCCCACCAAGAAACATGGTGGTGGCAGCATCATGTTGTGGGGATGCTTTTCTTCAGCAGGGACAGGGAAGCTGGTCAGAGTTGATGCAAAGATGGATGGATCCAAATACAGGGTAATTTCAGAAGAAAACCTGTTAGAGTCTACAAAAGACTTGAAACTGGGGCAGAGGTTCACCTAGCAGGACAATGATCCTAAACATACAGCCAGAGCTAAAATGGAATGGTTTAGATCAAGGAATATTCATGTGTTAGAATGACCCAGTCAAAGTTCAGACCTAAATCCAATTGAAAATCTGTGGCAAGACTTGAAAATTGCTGTCCACAGAGGCTCTTCATCCAATCTGACAGAGCTTGAGCTATTTTTCAAAGAAGAAAGGGCAAAATTTTCACTCCCTAGATGTGCAAATCTGGTAGAGACATACCCAAAAAAACTTCCAGCTGTAATTGCAGCAAAGGGTGGTTCTACAAAGTATTGACTCAGGAGGACAGAATACAAATGCACGACACACTTTTCACATATTTATTTGTAAAAAAAAATTGAAAACCATTTATCATTTACCTTCCACTTCACAATTATGTGCCACTTTGTGTTGGTCTATCACATAAAATCCTAATAAAATACATTTAGGTTTTTGGTTGTAACCTGACAAAATGTGAATCATTTCAAGGGGTATTAATACTTTATCAAGGCACTGTAAGTGTAGAAATTTAATGTCATACTTCCCTTGGCGTCATTCATTTAAATAAGGGATACATACTCTCTGAGCTGACATGCGAGTCAGGAAAAGAAGCCTGCAATCACAGAGTGAAATATTTATTATTATTTAGATTGTTTTTTTGTTTTTTTTTGCATTTGAAAAGAGCTATTTTGAAAAAGAGGAGATTGGTAGATATGTCATCTTGGAACCTGCAATATGCATTGGAGATAATAAAAAAAAAAATATTTGTCAGTTACTCCTTTAAATGACTGCACCTGATTAAAAAGAACTTCACTTGTAGCAAGAGCAACCTGCCTTTTTCTACTTACCGGTATCTATTTCCTAACTTCCTTTTTCCTAATATAACCGTACCTATTTTCTAGCATACGGTTATTGAAGTTTCCATATTATATATTTACATAACAATGCAGCAACTATTATTCTCCACTCGTCCAATTTTACTAAGAAACTGTGTGTCGTATACATTTTAAATAAAGTTTTAAAACTTGAAAAGCTTTGAATACTAAGTAATGAGTGCATAACATTTTTGGTCATTTAGAGGTTATATTATTGAGGCTATGGCTGCCCATAGTGTTTAACAAGACAATACATTTTCTGAGCACTACAAGGAACTCTATAAACTTGTAAACAAGTGAAGTCGGGCTGTAAGTGTTACTTTGCTGATCGCAGAAATAAAAAAAATAAAAAAATGCATGCTTCGACTGCCAGTCTGTCAAATCCATGAGATCCTGGGGGCTAGACAATGTCAGGCTGCACTGCGTTAATAAACCAGAAAAACTCACTACATCCTGTAGACATTGCACTCACTCAATGGTTTTGTACTGATTGCACAGAAGAGTCAATAAATAATAGCAGTTAAGTTTGAACACATATGAAAACAACTGTGTGGTGTTCTACATATGCCAGGGCAGCATTTTTTTTGTCTTATTCCAACTCTGTACTAACTGAGAATGTATGGAGAGAAACAAATTGCTTGCTTTGGGAAAATAAGCCACCTGATTGTCCATTTAGCAAGGCTGTTATGTGTTACATGTGTGTACATTCATTGAATGGTGGCTGGAATAATGCATAGGGGAGCTCAGAATTGATTGCTCAAATCAGCAACTGTTGACAAGCTGGGATGGAATGAGTAACTTGTTGGGATATCTGTGATACGATCCCCAGATGTTGAGCTCCTAAGAAGGAGACACATTAACAATTGCTTTAAAAGACCTGTTCTGCCTTCTATTAATCATGACTAGCGGTAAGTCTCCTTGTTATCAGCCGGAAGCAAATTCTTGCAGTCCCTTACAGGTGTATTCACTTTAGTATGTGCTGAAAAACAAATTAAATAGAAGGAACAAAACTACCAGCCTTCCTGTTGTCATGGTTAGTTTTATTACACTTTGACATGATGTGTCTCGAGAGGCTACTCAAACCATGCTGATTCCTTGAAGGCCCTTTAAAATCACGGTTTCCATTAGATACAACAGGGACAAATACAGAACACTGGGATAGAGGTTATTTTGTTTTCTTTTGTCATTTCAATTTTAATATAATAACAGTAAATAAGAATATGACCATTGCACTATTTTTTGTGGCCTGGAATAAAATATTAAAACTGAATCATACTACTTAAAACTTGATAAAAATATCATAATCTAGGTTACCTAAAATGGAACCAAAGGGAAAATAAAAAAAGGACAGTGTTATTTACCTGTTGATCATGTTTTATTTTTCAACAGACCAAGCTGTGCAGCAAAAGTGTCGGTTATAGGGTTGAGATAAAACATTTTCCACTGCGGGGGAGGTACAATCATCAGCTTTTTTTCGTATATATATATATATATATATATATATATATATATATATATATATATATATATATATATATATATATATATATTTTTTTTTTTTTTTCTTCGTGTATATATATATATATATATATATATATATATATATATATATATATATATAAACCTTTACCCAGGGCTTTTTGTCTCAGAAAATAGGTGCAGGAACTCAATCACGACCCCCCCCACCCCATACCCTCCAAACCTCATCACATTTGGGTTAATAGTGTGGTTAAATTTAATTTAACAGTAGGAGGGTCTTAAAGTGGTTGTATACTCGATTTTTAAACTTTTACCTACAGGAAAGCCTATAATAAGGCTTACCTGTAGGTAAAAAAAATATCTCCTAAACCTGTACGGTTTAGGAGATATCCCCCTCGGTATGCGCCGCTGACTGCAGCGGCGCATGCGCACAAGGGGATTCTCGGCCTGAAAATCCGGCAGTGGCCGGCGGCCGGAATGAAATCTCCCACGCGCATGCGCGGGAGTGACGATATCGCGGCTCCGGCCACTCACAGCGCCGGAGCCGCGATACCCGGAAGATACGCCGAGCGAGCATGTCAGCTCCCTCGGCGTGGATCGGGCCAGATGTCGGGGCCTCGTTCTAAGGTAAGTATTTCATAATGAGCTAGTATGCGGTGCATACTAGCTCATTATGCCTTTTGCTTTGCAGGTTTAAAAAAAAAAAAAAAAAAAATGTGCGGGTTTACTACCGCTTTAAGGGGCATTAAACACCAGGAGTGCATTACATACAGAGTGCAGAGTTCTGGGGTGCACTAAAAAGAGAGTGCAGAGTTCAGCCTTCTTCCACAGCCGCTTACCTCTGCATCCCCCATCCACATCCCACCTTCACCCATCCTCAGCTCTGACCTCTCCATGCAACCCCCCCTTCCTTAAAAGCTCCGCCATCGTCCATATATCTTACTTTTGTCGCTGTATTAAGCTGAAGCACACAGCCGGCTCTAGTACCTCCACTGTAGGTGACGTCTGTGTTTACATGTGATAGTGGTAGGCAGAGAGCCTGAGCCAGAGGTGGTGGAACTGAGTTCCACCAAGTTCCAGCTGACAAAAAGCCCTGCCTTTACCCACAAGGAAAAAAAAAACGTTTTAGTCTCTGCTTAAAACATGTTAGCTGGAGTTAGGCTTTAATTTGTTAGTTACTTATGTAAGTTCATTCTATTAGTCCTTCTAAGGCCGCGTACACACGCGGGGACTGTTCGCCCAACTTTGTCCGTCAAACAGTTTCAGCAAACAGTCCGCTCAAAATTAGCATGGACGGACATGGCCACACACGACGAACGAACAGTTTGCTGAAACCGTGCGCAATGACGTGAACGTACGACGGGACGAAAAATACGACGTCCTATACACTGCATTATAACTTTCGGCGTGTAAATCCTTTCTGAGCATGCGCGGAACTTAGTTTGACGAACAAGCCTACACACGAGGGGACTGTTCGCTGAAACAAAGTTTCAGCGGACAGTTTTTCGGAATTTCCGAAAAACCTTGTTCAGCGGACTGTTCAGCGGACAACAAAGTTGGCCGAACAGTCCCCGCGTGTGTACGCGGCCTAACACTACCCTCTCCGGTCAATGCTGTTGTCCAAGTGTGCCTCCATTGCTCCTCTATAGATAGGGAGCCACAATAAGGTAGATGTTATTAACAGGATCACCAGGTGAAAAGAAAGAAAAAAAAAAACACAAATGCAATCAAAACATTTAAAGAGATTGTAAAGGTATTTTTTTAAATAACAAACATGTCTATCTTTACCTGCTTTGTGCAATGGAATTGCACAGAGCGGCTGTGAACCTCCTTTTCTCGGGTCCCTTGCTGGTGCTCCTGGCCCCTCCTCTCTGTTCAGTGGCCCCATGAAAAGCTGCTTCCCATGGGGGCACTCAAGTGGGCTTGCCATTGACACAGACAGCAGGACTTGGCCCCGCCCCTCTCCGCCCCCATGTCATTGGCTCCCAGTGTCCCAGCAAAGCCAGAGAGACCTGGAAGTGAGGGGAGAGAAGAGCTGTGCACAGCACTAAATCGAATGAGGGCTCAGGTAAGTAGAAGGGGGAGGGATGAGGGGGAATGCTGATGCCCAAACATTTTTTTACCTTAATGCAAAGAATGCATTAAGGTAAACAATGTTTCGGCTTTAGAACCACTTTAAGGATTGGTAAGCTGATATATATAAAAATGTGATCTTTGGGTTTAGATATGCTTTAATAAATGGTTTGTTATCCACAGACCCACAATATACTGAAACTGAATACTGTATATTGATTTTTTGTCCCCTGGTTCTCTGATTTTGAAATGTTTACTGGAAGAATCATCAGACACTTATAGCAGATGAAAGGCCAACCACACAGGCGATGGGTTAGGCTAGATCTGCTGCAGGGTGGTAGGAATAAGTCCACCTTGAGACAAGTAAATATATTTGAAGCCCTTCACAAGCGTATGTCCCTAATGCATATTTTAAATTGGTGCCACAACTCTTCAAGTAAACTGTGGTTCTCCTTGGAATCTGGCAGGAGCTCCCTGGATCCCGACTGCCTCTAGGGGTCTCTCAGACTGAGTGTCCCTGTTAACTCAGGCTTCCCTGTCAGTGTGGGACAGGCTGAATATATCAGGTCACTATGTTCCTCAAACAACCCTCTAGCAGCTTTGGAAACATACCCATGGTTCCCCCCTGAGGAAGAACCTGGATTATTTAGCTCCTGGGGTGCTGATGGGAACACGGCTTGTGCCAGGTTTGCCCCATGGGGTTCCCTATCCTCCCTCAGAGTTGGTGAAGTCTTTTGAGAACATACCCTTAGTGTCCTGGAGATATCGCTAACTAGCGGATTTCTTTAACAAATTACAAACTTGAGTGAGGTCCCTTAGTTCACTGAGCACCTTTGAATCCTTATGTGTTGACCTACCAGAGTCTAGGTATCTGCAATTGCAAATGCATAGACTTGTCCTCAGTGCCCAATCCTCATCACTCCCATACTACATTAGCCAATTGCCCACTGGGCACTTAAACCCCCTTCCTAACTAGGCCAATTTCAGCTTTCAGTGCTGTCACACTTTGAAAAAAAGGACAAAAAATTAATTTGGGTACAGTATTGCATAATTAAATGAGTAATTGTCATTCATACAAATAGAGCTTTATTTTGGTGGTACTTAATTACCACTGGGTGGTTTTGTAAGAAAATGCAATTTTCTTTGTTTCTGTTATACAATTTTGTAAATTAGTAATTTTCTTTATACATTTTAGCCAAAATTTATATTGCTACATTTCTTTGGTAAAAAATAACCCAAATCAGTGTACATTATTTTGTCTTTGTGAAAGTTAGAGTCTACAAGCTATGGTGCCAATCATTGAAAATTGATTACACCTTATGTACTGATGGCCTATCTTATTTCTGGAGACACTAATAAGCCAGGAAAATACAAATACTACCCAAATGATCCCTTTTTGGAAAGTAGACATTCCAAGGTATTTAGTAAGAGGCATGGTGAGTTTATTCACGGTTTAATTTTTTCCCACCATTCTTTGCAAAATGGAGATTTTTTTTTTTCACAAAAGTGTCATATTAACAGGTTATTTCTCTCACATGGCATATGCATACTTACAACTGCACCTTAAGATAGATTATGCTACTCCTCCTGAGTATGCCGATACCACGTGTGAGACTTTTACACAGCCTGGCCACATACAGAGGCCCAACACCGTCAGGCATTCTAGGGACATAAATTACACATATAATTTCCTGGCAACCTATCACACCTGGAGCACCAGGACAATGGAAATGCCCACAAAATTACCCAATTTTGGAAAGAAAACACCTAACATATATTCTATTAGACATAATGAGTCTCTTGAACATGTCATCAAAATGCATTTTTCTACACATTTTTGACACATTTGTACTGTGATGATGAGGATCCACTGATAGGGTGGCACTGATGAGCACTTACTGATGGGCACTGTATTGGCACTAATGGGCACTTTAGTGGCACTGATGGGGCACTGTAGAGCACAGATGGGGTACTGTAGTGCACTGATGTGGCACAGATGTGCACTGATGGAACACTGTAGGGCACTGATAGGGTACAGATGTGCACTGATGGGGAACAGATGTGGCACTGTAGAGCACTGCTGGGGCACACATGTGGCACTGTAGGGCACTGTAGAGCATAGATGTGGCACTGTGTACTTTTTTGTACTGATTATACCAATTGTAAATCTCAATAAAAACTATTATATATAAAAAAAAAATATATTTGAAGCATGTTGAGTCTGTACAAGCATCAGTCAACAAAAAAAAAAACACAATGAGGAACAAGTTCAGTGTGTTCTCTACTGAAAATGCTACTTGAGCTTGAGCAGAAGAATATTCTAAAAGGAAAATACCAATGACCATAGCTAGGAATTTCAAGCATGTCATCCCATTGTGTTAGGACCTGGGTCTAAACCTGCAATCTCTGCTGTGTTTGGCAGTGCCTTTCACTGAGCCATCTGGGATGCTGGACAAGCAGCCTGAAAAATTTCTTGAACAATCCTGCCTTGAATTTTGTTTCTCTTGAACCCTTTGCTCTTCCCATGAACTTCCTATTTTAGCCATACCTCTGCAATGCCTGTTTGCCAGATTATTGTGCTCTCTCCAGTAGGCATCTGGCTCTTGACACTCCTATGTTGCCATTCGTTACTAACCTTTGGTTTGTTATTCAACTACATTTCTGCTTGATCCAACCTGCAATCACTTGCTATTAACCTTTGGTTTGTTACTGATTACGATTGTGCTTAATCCCTACTTGACATATCGGCAACTGGACCCCAGCTTGCTCACCTCCTGGTGGGACTATCCTGAGGATTGTGACCTTGTACTAACACAGAAAATCCCATCTTCACCATCAGGAGCGCTGCTGAACCCTGATTAGTGCACTTATTCCGCACCTCAAGTGAGCCCGTGCCATCCACTAGGTTGACCTTCTTCTGTACTTACCCAGCTGGTCAGTGGGAGTGCCTCTACTGCTATAGCTACTGGTCTCCAAGCTGACCCCTAACTGGGATGCATTGCAATATTTAGTGATGTATTGGTGGTGTATGTGGTTTGTTTAGAACAAAATGGATGTGCATTTATCCATTGAGAATTTTACATTACAAAAGGGTTGTAAGATTGCCATAATTTTTATAAACTGGTCCATTGCACTGGACATACAGTATAGTGCCGATTTGTCTAGGGGTGGGTTCTGAAATTGCCAACATCTGGTATTGTAACTTTTTCCCTCACATAATAGCTTACTGTAATTCTAATTTGTGAATGTATTATATGTAACTGGATGGATTATAGCTGTAAGTACTGTAAACAACATCACAAAAGGGGATCCGAGATCTGCGTTTTAACGCATATGTAAATTGAGTTATATACAGGTACAGTGCAGTCTCAGATAGTTTAGCGTTAATTTCTGATTGTTTTCATAATTCAAAACCTAAAACAATGGCTGCCAATAATTCTGTTTAATGATCTGTTCAAGGTATCCCAGAAAATAAACCTATAAAGTGCCTATAAATGGCATTGTAACATGATTTGCTAACAGATAGGGTTAAAAAAATAAAATATATACTATAATTAGCCTAAAGACATATGGCACAGTTATCAATCAGCAATCTGCTGTGTACTTCTCGTGCCTCACAGGTATGTAACAGCATCCAGCACTAAAGGGACAGGTAATCATTCAACTAATTGGTGTGGGTGATCACTGTAGGCTCTGAACTTTCTTTATTGACCTTTAGAGACACATTCTGTAAGTTCAAATGGGGAAATAAAACAATTTTTATCTTCACTTGTAACCTGCAATATCATGTTTGAATTATCATTTCAAGGATAGGAGACAGTTTTGTAACACCTTGTGTTCTACAAGGTTGGAATAAAGTCTTGCTCTCCTCATCGCTAGCATAATAAATCAGACTCTAAATTAATTGCAAGAGCTTCCTGGTATAAATTTGGCTTATTCGACAAAGCAGCACAAAGAGCAATGGCTAAGTGCAACAGATAGTAACCCATGGCAGGGAATTTAAAGCCCAATTGAGCCTCTGGTTTAAATCAGCTAAATACATTCCAGGCACACAAAAAATGAATGAGTAGAAAAGCCTTTTTCCAACCAGCAGCTGCAAATTGGGACCCCTGTTCTCTGTGGGGAAGCAGTGATTTGACAAGCCCCCCCGTTACGTTTATTTTCTTTAATAATCAGCCACAACCTAACACTTTACATATCTTTTTTATGCAGCTGGGCTTTGTTAAGCTGATTGACACTAGGTTCACACCTATGCATTTTTTTTTATCCGTTTTGCAGTTTGCAGAAACGCACTACAGTCCATTTAACATGGTTTCTTATGGTACACCTTCACAACTATACGTTTTTCAGCCGGCGTCATTTTGGAAAGTGTCAGGGTCTTTTTTTCCAGCAGCATATTGCGTGCGTGTGCAATAGACTTCAATGGACCCGCACCAAAAAAGTGTTGCGTTTTTACATGCGTTTTGCAAGGTTTTTCCTCCAAAACAAACTGTGAGTAGTAGGTTAGTAAGCAATGTGCCAGGAAGCCGGCCCGCCACATTCTTAGCAACTGATGAGCCATCAGGGTTCATCGCTGACAGGTGAATGTAAAAAAGAATTGCCAGCAATTAAAAAAAATGGCATTGGGACTCCCAATCCATATTATGCCCTCAAGGGTCAAGGGCCTCTTCCCCTTTAACAAAGGGATCCCCCAGATCCCACCCCCATGTGAATGTGTAGGGGTACATAGCACCCCTACTCATTCACCCAAAAAAATGACTTGCAAATGCAGGGTTATTTGCTCATGTTGCCGCGTGGCCCCG
Source organism: Lithobates pipiens (assembly GCF_037356315.1). Taxonomy (NCBI): domain Eukaryota; kingdom Metazoa; phylum Chordata; class Amphibia; order Anura; family Ranidae; genus Lithobates; species Lithobates pipiens. The sequence continues at coordinate 385,266,900 of NW_027507764.1, forward strand.
CTCCTTGTGCCGTTGTTGGCCCAGCATGCTTCTTGCCAATGACACAAGGGGCGGGGCCATCTGGTGATGTCAATAAGTGACCCCACCCCTTAGTTATTTAAGAACTGTCAGGTGGCAAAGCTGGCAGACGTTGGGAGCGGACCCTTTGTTTTTCTTTTTTCAGGTCAGTAGTGGTGGCGGGAGGCATGACTGACGATGGATCTACATCAGGGCACATTGTTTATTTATTTTTTTAAACAATGGACTTGTCAAAAACTGCCTACTGTAATTTTTTTTACTACAGCTTTTTTTTGGGGGGTGAATGAGTAGGGGTACTATGTACCTACTTATTCAAATGGGTGGGCGGGATTCCGATTTCGATAAGCCCCCAGCCCGCAGACAACCACAACCACTGGCTAGGATTGTGAGAAAGAGGCCCTTGTCCCCTCTGCCCCAAAGCACCCCCCCCATGTTGAGAGCATGTGGCCTGGTATGTTTCAGGAGGGGGAGGCACTTGCTCATCCCCTCCCTTTGCTGACCTGCCAGGCTGAATGCTCAGATAAGGGGCTGATATGGATTTTGTGGGGGACCCCACGCTGTTTTTCCCGTTTTTTTAATAGCCGGCAATTCTCTTTTTTTTTACATTAATCTTTTTTAGCATTCATCTGACAGTTGATGACTTATCGGTTGTTAAGGATGTGGCAGCCGGCTTCCTGGCTCACTCTTTAACAACCAGCTATTTGGTAAAGAGAAAAAAAACGCAACACGCATGAAAACTGCATGCAAAAACACTGGTTTAAAAAAAAGCACCGCAAAATGCCTCGACCACATAGATGTGAACTTAAGGTTAAACTGAAGTCAGGCTCTAAATGTACCCAAGTTAGATCCTTGAAGTTAGTGCTTTATTACACCTTGCACATCGTCATTGCTGTTAGAATTGTAAAAAACATTTACAGGAAATGTTCTCTTGTATCTTTCTGTGAAAGCATTAATTAGTATTATGATAAAATATATATTTAGAAAAAAAATATTTGATGCAGTTCTCTAAATTAAACAAAATAACCCGTGGAATTACACAGCTTGTAAATGCTGCATAGATGTACATGAGGTTCTGATAGTGTGAATACACAATCAATATCACCTAAAGTATGTGCAATTGTATCAGAGTGTTGGATAATTGCCATGAGATTAATCACATCAGATCAATCTGGCAGATGTTTACAATAAAGAGGAAACATATCACTGAATGCTCATATGATTAATCACCATTAAATAGAGGCAGCTACTGTAATTGCCAAAAAAATTGTAGTCATGTCACCAAACAGTGCCATTTAATACCATATACATTTGTTTATAGGACGTGGCCCAATGGAACATTTCTAGTGAAGTAAGTGAAAATTACTTTTAAATGTATCTATTTGTAGTATGACTGTAATCACACACTGCACATTGAAAAGCCAAGTGGGTTGCTAAGTTCTATCAGCACTAACACTATTGCCACCTGTACATCTGTTATGGGGCCTCTAGACAAGGAGGTGCTCAATCCTGGATCCAACCTTCATCACGACTTCCATCAATCTAATCTGCACCACACATTCATGCTGATCCATAAAACGGACAGTGTATTGTTCTGTACTGAGCGCACCGATCACCCAGAGCCTCCATGGTATTTATTTAAAGCATGACAGTGCAGTAAGTACACACTCCAATATGATTCTCCCCAGCATGTACATAATACTCTAATGCCACGTACACACGACCAAACTTTCTGGCAGAAAAGGTACGATGGTCTTCCCGATGGAGTTCCGACCGAATGGACTTGCACACACACAATCACACCAAAATCCGTTTGTTTCGAACGCAATGATGAATGACAGGACTAGAAAATGAACTTCAATAGCCAGTAGCCAATAGCCTTGTGTTGTGTTTGGTCTGTCGGACCAGCATACAGACGAACAGTTTTCCCGATAGAAATTGATTCCGCCGGAAAGATTTGAAACATATTCTATTTCTAGGTCCGTCTGAATTTTTGAAGAAAAAAGTCTGATGAAGCCCACACACGATCGGAATATCCGACAAAATGATTCCGTCTGACCTTTTCTGCCAGAAAGTCCGGTCGTGTGTCTTTGCAGTTCTGATCCGGGCATTGAAATAAAAATAAAAACCATAATGTTAAAATATTTTAAAGTTTAATTTATTTATTTTTTTTTATCTTTTGGGGGAGACTGGCTTTGCATTACTAATAAGCAATACATAAATGATAAAGGATTTCCTGAGCACTATAATATGTAAGGCTGGCCATACATGAGTATTTTTTTTAATTGAACCAGCAGGTTGAACAAAAGAAAATGACTTGATTCCCATCTACACACTTCATGTAGATGGTGGAATTCTCCTGCTGAGTTTTTATATTCTGACTTCCCAGCTGTCAGAATTCACTGATCAGCATCGCTGGTTATAGCTGGCAGTGCTGATCTAGAGAAAATTTTGCACCAGTACAGTACTTGTGTAGAACCAGCCTGCCCACACATGGATCAAAATTTGCAGAGCTCCCTGCTGAACCACCAGGTTTTGATCTATGTATGTTCAGCTTGAATATTAAGCAGAGCAGCTACTTTTGTCTAATATAAACCTACAAATCAAGTTTGATAAAGAATGATGATTCATTTGTTCTATAAACAATGCACATCTGAAACCTAAGGCCCCTTTCACACGTGTTCCGCAACTTGGGACTGCAAAGTCGCATGACAATGAGTACCATTCATTTCTGGGAATTTCCTGTACAAGGTGACAGAGCTATTCATTGCCACGAACCTCCTCTGCTCGGGTCCCACGCAGGTGCTCCTGACTAGGAATGGGCAGAACGGACCCTTGTTCAGTTCGTACCAGAACTTCCGAACACTGTGAAAGTTCGGACCCAAATAATGAACCCCATTAGTCGATGGGACCCGAACTCAAAAATTAAAAGTGCCCCTTTTGAAGGCTTATATGCAAGTAATTCTGCATACAATGGTTATAGGGGTCCGGGTCCTGCCCTGGGGGACATGTATCAATAAAAAAAAATTTATGGAAAACGTCATTTTTAAATGAGCAGTGATTTATTTTTATTTTTAAAGGGAAAGCCTAAAAATGAAAAATACCTTCCAATATAGTTCCCCGGGGGGGGGGGGGGGGGGGTCCCCTTAGTCTACCTGTAAAGTGGCTGATCTGTACAATGTCTAGAATCTACTGCAGCAATAATTGCATTTATAAAGCCCAAAATAATGACATTTTCCCTGCAAGATGCCTTTATTTTGCTCAGCAACAGCTGGGGAGCCAGTGTGTATGATGAGGCCACAATGCACTGCACTGGGAACAAGATAGAGATTTTTTGGATACATTCTGGTGTCACTGACTTTGTATAGAAGTAACAGGTGCGTAAAAATTGGTCTTTGGGTGTTGGTGTCTGGGTGTCTTCATCAAGATTAGACGTAATCTTGATGAAAGCAAGAATTGGCCTTGCTGTAAAAAATTACAATGATATGCACCTCTCAAACAGGTGCAGAAACATTACTCTTTGGGTGTTGGGGGGAACTTCCCCCCATAACCATATAGAGGTGCTCTTGATGAAGGCAAAACAAATTGCAATGATAGGCACCTGTCAAACAGGTGCTGAAAAATTGGTCTGTGGGCGTTAATTGTGCCCATGAAACCTATACCAAAAACGTTCTTCCAGATGAAATGAATGAACACCCTCAAAGCTAGGCAGCCTGGAAGTCCTGCAGAGATTCCACATCCCAAAAAGACTTAATCAGTGACATTGGCATCAGGGGCTTCATAGCTGGTAATCCAGGACTGATTAATTTTTATAAAAGTCAAACAATCCACAGAGTCTGTGGACGGGTACATTCTATGATCAGTAACGAAATCTCCTGCAGCACTGAATGCCCTTTCTGAAAGCAGGATGGATGCAGGGCAGTCCAACAACTCAATCGCATACTGGGCAAGTTATGGCCAATGGTCTATTCTCATGGTCCAGTAAGTCAGTCAGCTGGAAAGCTCTCCATCTCTGTTTTGGACCAGAGGTAATCGTCTACCATGTGATGCAGACGCTGCCAATGAAATGTGGAAGCTGACAGCCCTGGGCGGCGAGGTCTAAAAAAATTATGAAAAGCCTCAGGCAGACGCCTCCTCCAACGCTCTTCTCTTGACCAACAGAAGACTCAAAACAATGTTTTCCACCACACTGTAACCTACTGGAGTCAGGAAAAACGTTCAATAAAATCCTCTGTAACGTGACCTTAAGAGATTTTATCTTCTGCCCTCTCTGTGGGGATGGGATGAGTTCTGAGACCTTCCCCTTATAACTGTGGTCAAGGAGGGTTGCCAACCAGTAATCATCCTTCTCCTTTATGCCATATATTTTTGGGTCCTTTGAAGCATGAGGTTTGAAGCATGAGGTTGTCCATAGCCTCAAATTTGAAGAGGCTTGAGAAGCAGACTGCTCAGGGTCACTCAGTCAGGATGATAGCATCTGGAACTTCCTCCTCCCAGCCACATACTACTCCCAAGAGTCCTGGGGTTGGGCAGCTATCGCTTACAGATTGACTCTTCTGGCCAGCTTTAGCACATCTTGCAATCCTGGGTACGTATTTAGGAAATGCTGCACCACCAAAATGAGGAAATGTGCCAGGCATGGCACATGTGTCAACTTTCCCCATCTAAGGGTGGACAGGAGGTTTGAGCCATTATTGCATAACACCATTCCTGGCTCCAGCTTGCATGGTGTCAAACACCTCTGGGCCTGTCCCTGCAGAGCTGCAAGAATCTCTGCCCCGGTGTGGTTCCTGTCCCCTAAACACACCAGCTGAAGCACTGCATGGCACCTTTTAGTCTGACTCTGGGAATAGCCCTTTGAAAGTTTAGGGGGTACCAGATGTTCATAGGAGAATTCTGCAAAGGAGGGCATGGAAGTGACGGAGGAGGTAGAGGAGAAGAAGGAGGGGGTAGAGCTCACAGGTCTGGCATCATCACCACCAGCTGTATGGAGACATGGGGCACAATAAGCTGTAGCACCGAGCCCTGTCCTGCATCCTTTCGAGTAGCAAACAGCATTACCCAGTGTGCTGTGAACAAAATATATCGTCCCTGTCCATGCTTGCTGGACCACGTGTCTGCAGTAAGGTGGATTTTACAGCTGACTGTCTTGCCCAATGATGCCAGAACATTCCCTTCCACGTGATGGTAGAGAGATGGGACAGCCTAACGTGAAAAGTAGCAGCGACTGGGAACCTGCCATTGTGGTACAGCACATTGTGTGAATTCACGGAAGGGGCAGAATCCACCAGGCTGAAAGGCAGAAGTTGGAGAGCCATCAGCTTTGGCAAGCTTGCATTTAGACACTGGGCATGCAGGTGGCAGGGACTGGATTTTTTTTCCACTGCAGCAGATGGGGCAGAGAAATTTTCCAGCTAGTCTACAGCTGGTGGTTTACTGCTAGGACCTGGGACACCCTATGCTATACCCTTATCCCTGTCAGTGGAGGCTGCTGAGAGCTAATGACTCTATATAGCAGGGGCAGACTGAAGTGTGTAAGGAGGAGGAGAAGGAGGGATAGATTTGTGCCCCTTTTGTGTGGCTTTTAGGTGCTCTTGACAACGAGCCGAGTGGTTGGACGTTAAATGCCTTGTTAAGCATGTAGTACCTAAATGGTTGGTGTTTTTGCCACATTTGATGTGCCTGAGACACCGTTTGCAGATAGCAACAGTGCGATCTGATGCAGATGTGTTCAAAAAGGCCCAGACAGCTGAGCTTTGGGGAGTGGGCCGGGAGATAACAGCTGCAAAATGTGATGGAACAGGGTGACTGCTCTCTACTCCTTCTTGATGTCAGCCTCCTTGGGGTTGTGCCACCTCACCTTCAGTTTCCTCCCCTGCTCAATTTGGCACCAAAGTCATCAGTGACCTCGTCATCATCATCTCCTTCATCTTCATCATTACCACTGGAGACAACTTGGCAATACGCTGCAGCTTGGGGAACATGAATGCCAATTTGTCTACCAGTGTTCCTCCCTCTCTTTAGGCTCATGTTCCTGTCATCCTCAACCTCAGAACCCACATCTGAATCCAGTAATGGCTGGGCATCATCAAGGTGCAAGCGGCTGACGCTGTGGTCAAATAACTCAGCTGACTCCTCAATGGCTGATGTTGGGGCTATGCCAGGAATAGATGTGGACAAGGAGGCAGTTTTATCCACTCTGGCAACTGCAGGGGACTGCACACTCTGCTTGCGTGACATAGGATGAGGAAGGTTTAGTAAGCCAGTCCACCACCTCCTCTGCATGCTGTGGCTGGATAGCATGGGAAAACTTGCTAAACAGAGGAAATGATGCCCTGCCTGAGGACTGACCACCACGTCCATCTTTGCCTGTGGACACATTAGTTGCTGGTTCCCTTAAGGTCCCAAGGGAACGTCTGCCTCTCCTTGTCCTCCCAGACATTATTGTGAGGGACGGGGCAGTGCTTATAAGCAAATGTAAAGAAGAAGTTGAAATCTGTGGGGGAGTGGCCTGATGATGGCAGAGTAGAGTCACACGCTCCCGGAGCTCCATCCATCCCCCGGCTATTCAGCTACTAAGGCAGCTATTCCACCCGGCAATAGCTTGATAGCATGGAAGCAATGATTGCACAGATGGAGGAAGCGCACCACAGAAATCTAAAGCTGGTTCAGTCGGAGGTGCAACAGTTAACAAATCAACTTGTTAAAGATGAGACAACTCTGGCTAACCTGGAAAATTGGATTATTCATTTGGAACAGGTACAGTCGCTACAAAATGTTTATGCCTCCTCTGTGCAGCTTCATTTGGAGGTCCTTGAAGACTGGAGTCGCCGCAAAAACTTGCGGTTTAGGGGGATTCCAGGGGGGGTTGCTCGAGAAGCATTGCAGCCCACGGTCCAGGCAATTTGTCAGTTTGCCAGTATGGAACCCCCTCAGGAGTTGGACATGGAGAGGCTGCACTGATCTCCGAGACCCCGTTCAGTGAACCCAAATAGACCCAGAGATGTGATATGCTGCGTCCATCACTATGCCCATAAAGAATTAATTAGCCGGAAAGCATGGAAAAAAAGGGGAAATTAGTTATGAGGGGTCCCCGCGGAAAATATTGCCAGACCTATCCCGAGCTACTTTACAAAGGAGAGCGATTTTACGCCCACAGCTGAAAAAAATCAAGTTGCTGGGGGCACGTACCATTGGGGTTACCCAATTTCATTAACTGTAAAGAAAGACTCACTCTCATTTTTGTTGCGGCACCCCACAGATCTTCCAAAATTGTTTTTTTTTTTTTGGGGGGTTGAACCATTTGAGATCCCAAACTGGCTGTTGCCAATATTGGGACCCCAGGAAGAAAAACAGTAATTCCAACTGAATTAGAGGACTTACCAATGCAGACAAGGGGAAGTGGAGACCAGGGTAGGACTCCCCCAGATCAAACTAGAAAAGATCTAATACTCAAGAAAGGGGGAGAGGCTGGGGTTCAGGACAGTATCTCCTAAAGAGACGTTCATTAGACTAATTAGTTGAGGAGGATGTCACTCCAGGAAGAACTTCTCCCCCCCCCTTTTCATTTTGGTTATTGCTTTTTCCGATTTTTCTTTCTCTCCCCTACCCCTTTTTTTTGGGCGGTCTTCTTTTCTCACCCCCCCCCCCTCCATTTTTTTTTCTCTTTTTTTCTCTGAGCTACCCCACCAGGGATCCTCATGGACCTTATTTATTGCACAGTGGAATGGACACAACTGATTAGATTCACTTAAAAATATTTAGTATTTGATTGAAGTGTTGTGTTTTAGGTTTTGGAGTTCTAGGTTCTTTTTTTTTGCACCAAACTGGAGTGTTATAAATATGGGGACCACGGAAAGGGCACTGTATTGGGTGCTGCAAGAGTCGGCACCCCTGAAAATTAGTTTTAAGATGGAAGGGGGTAAACAGAGAGAGGGCGGGAGTCGTCCCAAGCGGTGGGGGTGGGATTCCCCCCCTCTTGGGAAAACTTCTGCTTCCTTTTTTCCCTTTTTTTGTTGTTGTGTGTCACATATTATTATTAAGGATCATGAGGTGGGCGGGCGAGTAGCTGACTCTTTAGGAAGACAGCTTTTTTTTTGGGGGGGGGGGGGGTAATGGGGAAGACGGGGGGGATACAGGGGAGAGAGGATGAAAGGGAGTCTCCTCCTTTTAACCCCCCCCCCCTTTTTTTGGCTCTTCTCTTTCTTCCATGAATATGCTAGAATAATAGGAGATCTAGGTAGGAGGGATATACCCACCCAGATGAACAACTTGTAGGAACACAGCGGGGCTAAGACCTGATAGACACTTTGGATAAAATAATTTTAGTTTTTTTTTGCACTATATAGCTAAGGAGCACAGGGAGGAGTGGGGATTTAAGGGGGGGGGGACTAAGAAGGGGAGTTGAGGGATGTAGATGGGAGAGGAGGGGGGCTAGAAATAAGTTAGAGGAGGGAATATCACATAAATAAGTCAGAGCCTGCTGTGGAACAATATAAAGTAAGATAAAATAGAGGACTGGGTAAAGAATAGGGGCACAGATAGAAGTGCTTCTATGCCCCAGACCAACCAGGGACCCTAGCAATAGATGCAGTAAAGAGTTAAGGAGGTTTTTTAGGATCCCTAGGAAGATATAGAGAGGGTAATTGTTAAAAGGCTAGTGGAGGAGGGGGCATAGAGGAGAGGTAGTAGAGTGGAAGGGATGTACGGACGGTGTGGGGGGAAGAGAGGGAGAGATAGGGGAGGGATGGGGGAGATGATGAGGAGGGAGTAAGGACAGGACGGGAATCGGATAAGATTAGGATAAGGATTACGGTTTAGAGGTAGAGGGGGGTGGATTTGGATATATAGTAGTACTTGTGTACAGAGAGGATTTAGCCCCCCCGCTCTACCCTTTTTTCACCTTGATAGTAGGGTAGCTGCCTAATATTATGCTATGTTATTATGAGGGTAGCTGGGGGGATGGAGGAAGGAGGGGAGCTCCTCGGGCGATTTGGACAAATCCCCTATATAGTTTTGCACCCACACAGATTATTCCCATGTGTTTACCATGCCTCTAATCAAGAAGCAAAATCCAAGGGTGTATCGATCATGATTGCCAACCGAGTTCCTTGGTCTCTGATAGATAAACGTTTTTATACAAATGGCCGGTTTCTCTTTCTCAAGGGTCACATGGGAGGGGTGAAGGTGACCCTGGCAACTCTATATGCACCAAATGTACACCAAGTCTCTTTCATGAGGAAAGTCCTCACAGAGTTAATAGAATTTGCCGAAGGTAAACTGATTCTAGGGGGTGACTTCAATAATCCCCTGGACCCCAAAATTGATACTTCCTCAGGGACATCATCTGTTTCAAGTGGCATCAGGAGGGGTATATTGCGGAAGTTACATGAACTACAGTTAGTAGACATATGGTGAATTATGCATGCAGGAGAAAGGGATTATACTTTTTTTTCTAATCCCCATCAAGTGTACTCCCGCATAGACCTGTTTTTGGTCCCACATTATTTACTTACTTTGGTATCAGATGTATCCATAGGAAGTATAACGTGGTCAGATCATGCCCTGATCACCCTATATCTATCCTTGTCCAGGGCCGGGTGCACCCCGGATAGAAGGTGGAGTTTAAACGAGAGTTTGCTGCAAAGCCCAGAAGTGGCAAAATAAATTACTGCTTATTTTCAGACAAACAACACCCCGGGGAGCAACCCCGGCATAGTGTGGGAGGCACATAAGATGGTGATTCGGAGCATTCTGATCAAATATGGATCCAGATTAAAGAAAGAGAGAGAAAAACAGATGATAAAATTATTAGAGGAAATTCAGGATCTGGAACTCAAGCACAAGAGGACCCAAATACCCTCCGTTGGGAGGGAGTTGGATCATCTGAGGCTTCAGATTACAGATATTTTGTGTTTTAAAGCTAAAGCGATAATACAAAGGGGCAGAAAGGCAACATATGAACTAGGTGACAAATGCAACAAAATACTAGCAGGGAAACTTAAAGAAAGAACTAAGACAGCTTACATACCTCAAATAAAAGGAAAGGAGGGACAATTAATCTCGCAACCAAAAGATATAGCCCAGACATTTGGAGAATATTATTCTTCCTTGTACAACTTGATATCACCATCTGCTTCCTCCCTGGCATTGGAGGAGTATCTTTCCTCAGCAGGCCTTTCCCGGTTACCATCTTTAGCACGTCATAAACTGGAAGCCCCGATCTCGTTAGAAGAACTGAATGGGGTGATAAAAACGGTGAAACCTGGGAAGGCCTGACGGTTTCACCCTACAATACTATAAAAATAGTCCCATTATTAAGCAATCAGATGGTAAAGGTTTTTAATGCAGTGGGTCAGACTGCCGCATTCCCCCGGGATTCACTCTTTGCTCATATAACGGTCATTCCAAAGGAGGGGAAGGATCCTTTCGGAATGTGGCAGTTATAGGCCGATTTCATTTTTAAATGTAGATTTAAAACTTTTTACTAAAATCCTAGCCTCCCAGATACAACCTTTGCCTAATCAGTTAGTTGACCTAGATCAAGTGGGATTCATCCCCTCATGGGAAGCAAGGGATAACACCATTAATGTGCTCAATTTGGTCCACCAGGCCAACAAGACAAATACTCTGTGTGTTTTTTTGAGTACTGATGCAGAGAAAGCGTTTGATAGAGTGAATTGGCTTTTTCTGTTTGCGGTACTGAGATATGTTGGCCTGGGGGACCAGATGACCCAATGTATTGCGAGTGTATACACTACCCCACATGCTGGGGTGAGAGTGAATGGAGTATTTTCAAAACCTTTTAAAATTGCAAATGGAACGCGTCTCACTCTTGTTGTTCTCTCTCTTGATAGAGCCACTATTAAACAAAATTCGACAAAACCTTGATATCCAGGGATTGCGAGGGGGAGGCCGCAATTATAAAATCTCAGCTTATGCGGATGACTTGTTGTTCTCCATGTCTAACCCACATGTCTCACTGCCCAACCTCATGAAAGAATTTGAAATCTATGGAAACCTATCGAATTTAAAAATAAATTACACCAAATCAGAAGCAATGGGAGTTGCTCTGAATTCTATGTCCCGTAGTAAAATACAACCACATTTTAATTTCAAATGGGTTCCTGTGGCGCTAAACTACTTGGGTACCATCACATGTAGGAAATAATTTTAAGGTAAATTTCCCCACGTTATATAATTCAGTCCCACATAACAAAGTAAAAAGTAACAGTACAGCGCAAATAAATGTAAATAAATAAATAAAAATCAATCAATTAATAAAGTGCATATAACACAAAAGTCTATAAGTGAAAAAGCAAACAAGTGAAGTTGTCAAGAAGAGTCCGCTTGTGCAGTGTGTCTTCAATCAACAAAACAGGTGATGATGTGATCCCTTCACCAATGAGCAAGATGGACTCTCACCTCAAATAATGGACCCCTGATATATCAGACAGGTCAAAAACGCATGTTCCCATCAAGGGTTAATCACAGCGCTCAGCAAACGTAACAGCAGTAGTCCAAGGATAAATCCTTTTTCATGTCCTCAAATCAATATGATTCCACATAGAAGTATAAAAAACAGAATATAGTGCTCTCCGTTTGAAATGAATTTATTAAAAAAGAAGCAGGAATAAAAATGGTACACTCACATTCTTATGCACTGATCTCCAGTGCCGAGTAATAGGTATAGAAACAAATACAATCCAGCGTCCATGCACGGATCAGTGTAACAGCTTGCGGATGACGTCACGGCTTAGGTCACGTGGTCCGAACGCGTTGCGTCCCCGAAAGTAGGCCGCTGATGAAGTCCCGCCTACTTTCGGGGACGCAACGCGTACGGACCACGTGACCTAAGCCGTGACGTCATCCGCAAGCTGTTACACTGATCCGTGCATGGACCTATAGTATTCTAGCTGCATTTTTTTCATTATTTCACTATTTACTTTTATTGTGTTCAGCGCTGATTGATTTTTCGATTATATAATTCAGTCCGGCTCCTGTTAGACAAATGGCACCATGGCTTACATTCATGGTTCGGCCGATGCAATATCATCAAAATTAGTATTTTACCGAAATTTTTGGACTTGTGTCAAGCACTACCGATTACCATTTCAACTGTCTTTCTGCACCAAATTTGTTCCTTATTTATGAAAAGAAAAGGGCAAAGAAACGACCAAGGATAGGGAGAGGCCTGATGATGTTACCCAGGTGTTTTGGCGGAATAGCTGTGCCAGATATAGTTAAATATTACAAAGCAGTACATCTGGGAAGGGTGGTGGACTGGTGTAGACATTTAGAAAACATTTAGCATTCAAGCTATGGGTAGATATGGAACAACAGTGTAGCTCAGTACCCCTGCGGAGAGCATCTTGGTGTTATGAAAAAATTTCCGATCCCTATTAGAAAGCATCCCACTATAGGTTCTACACTGCGTATCAGTGCTAGGATATGTCCGGACCCTAAATTCTCAACGAGACAATCACCTCAATCACCTCTGTTTCCTATTTTGGGAAATCCTAGCTTTTTTCCAGGTACAGAAGCAGGAACATTTAGGGATCTTATAGAGAAGGGCTACTTCCAGGCATCACACTTCCTGCAGGTGGAGACATGGGCTACAATCACGACCTTGACATAACCGGGGGGCTCTTTGAATTACATTTGTGGCAGGCAATACAACTACGCCCCTTTTTAAGATCTTTGGGACCGGTGACATATTATCAACGCCAATTAACCACATTTGAACAATATTATTAAGACCAATAACCTTTTCCCCAGTTGATCTCAAAGATATACGCACTTTTAAATACCCCTCCAGAGGATTATGTGATGTCGGGCATTAATAAGTGGGAAAGGGACGTTAATAGGATCTTTACTCCAGTTCAGCGAAAGAATATTATCCATTTTGTGTTGAACTCATCGATCTGCACACAAATCCAATAATCTAACTATAAACTACTGAGGCAATGGCATTACACTCCAGTAAAACTCCATACATTTTTTGCAGAAGCTTCGGACCGCTGCTGGCGATGTGGGGAGGAATTAGGGACCTTAGGCCGCGTACACACGGGCGGACTGTTCGCTCAACTTTGTCCGCTGAACAGTGTTTCAGCGGACAGTCCGCTCGTGTGTGGGGCTTCAGCGGACAGTTTCAGCGGACAGTTTGACGAACAAAGTTTTTCGGAAATTCCGAAAAACTGTCCGCTGAAACTTGGTTTGAGCGGACAGTCCGCCCGTGTGTAGGCCACTTTCGAAATGAGCAAACTGTTCCCGCTCGGAGGAAAGTCTGCTCATTTCGAGCGCGTCTCCAGGTAGGCGGGGCCCGCGAAGGAGACGTCGCGGGCCCCGCCGCCTGGTATGGACTTAAAGGGGAACCCCAACGACGAAAAATATCGGCGTGGGGGTCCCCCCAAAGTCCACAACAGACCCTTGTCCGAGCACGCTACCCGGCCGGCCAGGAAAGGGGGGCGAGCGAGCGCGCCCCCCCTCCCGAGCCGTACCAGGCCACGTGCCCTCAACATGGGGGGTGCCTTGGGGAAGGGGGGGCCGCGCGGCCCCCCCACCCCAAAGCACCTTGTCCCCATGTTGATGAGGACAAGGGCCTCTTCCCGACAACCCTGGCCGTTGGTTGTCGGGGTCTGCGGGCGGGGGGCTTATCGGAATCCGGGAGCCCCCTTTAATAAGGGGGCCCCTGGATACCGGCCCCCCACCCTATGTGAATGAGTATGGGGTACAATGTACCCCTACCCATTCACCTGTAAAATAAAAGTACCCAAAAAAAAAACACAACACACGAGATAAAATATTTTATTGCACAGCTCCGGGGGTCTTCCGGGGTCTTCTCGCCGGACTCCTCCGCTATCTTCTTGTAGCTCTTTTGCTAGCGGAGGAGTCCGGCTTTCTTCCTCCCGCCGCCGGCCTCTTCTCCCGACTTCGGGGGTCCTGTCCCCCTCTTCGGTTCTTCTGCCGGGCCACCGCGCCTTCTTATAGCTCTTTTGCAGGCGATGTGACATATACCATGTGACACCGCCCCATTGTCACTATATAAGTGGCCGCACAGCGCGGCTCTGGCATTCCGGCCGGAGAGAGCGACGTGTCAACATCTCCTGGAGAAGAAGAAGAACAAGAACAAGAAGAAGAACGGAAGGCGACCGGAAGGCGACAGCGGCGACAGAAGACCGGGCCACCGCCTGCAAAAGAGCTATAAGAAGGCGCGGTGGCCCGGCAGAAGAGGGGGACAAGACCCCCGAAGTCGGGAGAAGAGGCCGGCGGCGGGAGGAAGAAAGCCGGACTCCTCCGCTAGCAAAAGAGCTACAAGAAGATAGCGGAGGAGTCCGGCGAGAAGACCCCGGAAGACCCCCGGAGCTGTGCAATAAAATATTTTATCTCGTGTGTTGTGTTTTTTTTTTGGGTACTTTTATTTTACAGGTGAATGGGTAGGGGTACATTGTACCCCATACTCATTCACATAGGGTGGGGGGCCGGTATCCAGGGGCCCCCTTATTAAAGGGGGCTCCCGGATTCCGATAAGCCCCCCGCCCGCAGACCCCGACAACCAACGGCCAGGGTTGTCGGGAAGAGGCCCTTGTCCTCATCAACATGGGGACAAGGTGCTTTGGGGTGGGGGGGCCGCGCGGCCCCCCCTTCCCCAAGGCACCCCCCATGTTGAGGGCACGCGGCCTGGTACGGCTCGGGAGGGGGGGCGCGCTCGCTCGCCCCCCTTTCCTGGCCGGCCGGGTAGCGTGCTCGGACAAGGGTCTGTTGTTGACTTTGGGGGGACCCCCACGCCGATTTTTTTTCGGCGTTGGGGTTCCCCTTTAAGTACATTCCAGGCCGCGGAGCCCTCAACGTCTCCGTCGCGGGCCCCGCCTATCTGCACATGCGCTCGAAATGAGCGGACAGTTGCCTCGTGTGTGGGCGAGTCCGTTCATTTCAAAAGTTGCGCGGACTTAGTACGACGAACAAAGTTTGCCATATTTGTCCGCTCAAAAAGTGCCGTGTGTGGGCGTGTTCGTTCATTCAAAAGTTTGAGCGAACTGTTTGACGAACTTAGTTTCGGCAGACAGTCCCCGCGTGTGTACGCGGCCTTACTCCATATATTCTGGTCTTGCTCAAAGATCAGACAGTATTGGACGGAAGTCCAGAAGATCTCCCAAAAATTTACAGAATTTTCTATACCAGATGATCCGGCCTTTTTTCTGCTCCATTGTTCACAACTACCGGTGCAGAAGTAAAAAAAAGTCAGTGCTGTGTCATCTGATTAATGCGGCTAAGGCCTGTGTGACCTTGTGCTGGAAGGACTCTAGGCCACCTTCTATAGTAAGGTGGCTTAATAAGGTAAGAGAGATGGGAGCCATGGAGGATTTAGCCCTCTCGGCCCAAAATAGGAAAGAACAGTACAACAAAACATGGTCAACATGGAACAGATTTATGTATTCTGAGGAAGGGAAAAAATTGATGGAAGAAAATTATGGAGGTGGTCTATGAGGGGTAAAGTCTGCTCGCCTGAGTATATAGTAAAAATCTTGGGGGGGGGGGGGTTTGTTTTGTTTTGGGGTAGAGGGTATTATGTATAAGATAAAAGAAGGAGGAGGAATGAAGAATACAGAGGGGAAGGTGAGGTATTGGAGATAAGTACCTCAAATATAGTATAAGTGGAAGTCAATGGGTTAAGGTTTATTTATAGGTGCTTATATGGTGTAATTATGAATTTAACTTGAATGTTGTTAAAAGGATTTGTTCGTAATTGATGGAATATTAAGTGATAATGTATTCTTTACCATTCTTAATAAAAAATAAAATATGAAAAAAAAGAAATCTGTACGTAGATGCACTTTAATCAATTTAAAGAGGTGTTTAGTGCACTTTAATTTGAGTACTTACACTACACAGACACACTCCACAGATACACTATAATATACTGCAATAAAATGCGCCAAACGTAAAGTGAAGCACAGAACTATATGGTATTAAACTGGCAGTAATGCACACAAAACTACATGGCGTTAAACTGGCAGTAATGCACACAAAACTACATGGCGTTAAACTGGTAGTAAGCACACAGAACTATATGGTGTTACATAGTTACATAGTAAGGTTGAATAAAGACACCAGTCCATCCAGTTCAACCTGAGTGAGTGTCTACAATTGTCCCTATCCCTGTACATTGCACACTCACTTAGGTCCATACCCTCAAGGAGCCCACAATCCAAGGTCCCCATTCATATACTAGAGTCAATTTTGGATAGAAGCCAATTAACCTACCTGCATGTCTTTGGAGTGTGGGAGGAAACCGGAGTACCCGGAGGAAACCCACGCAGGCACACGGAGAACATGCAAACTCCAGGCAGGTAGTGTCGTGGTTGGGATTCAAACCAGCGACCCTTCTTGCTGCTAGGTGAGAGTGCTAGCCACGACACCACTGTGCCGCCCATGGTGTTAAGCTGGCAGTAACGCACACACAAAACTAAATGGCGTTAAACTGGCAGTAACACACACAAAAGTAAATGGTGTTAAACTGGCAGTAATGCACAAAACTATATGGTGTTAAACTGGTAGCAAGCACACAGAACTATATGGCAATAAACTGGCAGTAACGCACACAAAACCATATGGAGTTAAACTGGCAGTAACGCACACAAAACCATATGGAGTTAAACTGTCAGTAATGCACACAGAACTAAATGGTGTTAAACAGGCAGTAACGCAATCAAATAGACGGCGTTCAACTGTCATTACACTGACGCTATCTGAACCTTCCGTGCTCTAGCTATCCACTAATGTAAAGATTACTGACATGTTCTCACTACACTACACTGAAACTATATGAGCTGCTCCTACTCTACACTAATGTATGTATGAATGATATGGTCTCACTACACTACAATGAAACTATCTGAGCTGTCCCTACTCTAGCTGCACACTATGAAAAGCTGAATGATGGTCCTCCTCACTACATTCACACTATCCCTAAACTGACACTAAACTAATATTCTACACTGACGATTGAAGCAAAATAGCACAGTATAGCACACACTGAAAATGGCTGCCATGGAAAGAATATGTTGATACTGTGGGGCGGGAATGAGCCATAATTAGATAAAGTCATGATGACAGTGCCCATTTATTCATATGATTCTGACAGTGCTCTGTGCCCTGATTGGCTGAAGCTTTCACTGCTTCAGCCAATCAGGGCTTGCAGTGCACTGTTCAGCGCTGCAATGCATTGTGGTCGGTTTGGGGGGCCGAACAAGTAGTCGAGCGACCCATTTGTTCACTGTTCAAACACCCAAACAGCGGAAGTTTGGACCGAACTTATGCTCGGGCTGAACCGTTCACCCATCCCTACTCATGACCCCTTCTCTCTGTACAGCGCCCCCACGGCAAACCGCTTCCCATGGTGGCACTTGTGCGTGCTCGCTCCTAAGCCCCGCTGCTTCGTCCATTGACATAATAGCAAACTAAAATGCCCCTGGATAGAATGAGGTGATAACAGGGTACCATTCCAAGGTAGTAATGTTCAAAAGCATTTTAAAACATATTGTCATGGTTGCATACATTTAGATTATATAACAATATTAATGCATACACTTATATAGTTAAAGCATGGACAGCAGGATGCTGCCTTCATCCTTTCAGTTCTTAATGAAAGTAAAGTCTCAATATCTGTCCAGCTAAATACTACTATAAATAAAAAAAATGGGGCTAACAATTGAGAATTATTCTGAACACAGAGCTGGTTCATGAAAAAGGGACCAAATGAATATGAAGAAAAGTGGAAGCCATTTAAAGTGAAAGCCATATATTTACCAACCAATTCAAATTAACATTTTATTTCACTGAAGTTCATTAGGCAACATTAAGAAGGATAAAATCTGCATGGATTAGATTCAGAGCAAATACCAGATCCAGAAGCTATAGGAAAGTTTACTAAATGCAGTCAACTTCCTTCAAATTGACCAATGGCGAAACAGCTTAATAGTATAGTTTGCAACCTTCTTTGTTTGTAGTACCACACCGAATTGTCTTAAAAGTTAATAAAATGTTTAAACAGAGTGGATAAAAACAAAATAGTGTGGTCATGCATTGGGAAAAGCAAATAGATTGCTAGAGCAATCACCAGCTGGAGGAAGGAGGTTCTGATTTCCCTAAATAGTTCTTTAAAGCGGGAGTCCGCCCGGAGTTCCGCTGTTTTTTTTTTTTTAAAAGCCAGCAGCTACAAATACTGCAGCTGGTGACTTTTAAAATAAGGACACTTACCCGCCCAGCGTGGCCGCGATGTCGGCTCCCGAAGCCGATCTCGTAATCGTCTCTCGGGTGCTGCCGCCGCCATCTTGGGTATGGGAATCAGGAAGTGGAGCCTTTCAGCTTCATTTCCCGGTTCCCTACTGCACATGCGCGAGTCGCGCTGCGCAATAAGGATGGACCCGCTGCCTCTGGGATCTGTGTGTTTCCCAGCAGGCAGCGGGGGACTTTCGGAAAGGGGCGTAATCTACGCCCCTTTCCGCAGAGAGCTATCCCGGAAGTGGGTGCAGATACCTGTACTGTACAGGTACCTGCACCCCCCTCCCCCCTGAAAGGTGCCAATTGTGGCACCGGAGGGGGAGAGGATTCCAATGAGCGGAAGGTCCACTTTAGGGTGGACCTCCGCTTTAAGTAGACCTCATTTAGAATACTGCATACAGTTCTGGAGACCTCACTTACAAAACATATTGATAAAGATAGAATGAGTCCAGCGACAGGCAAAAAAATGGTGAAAGGTCTGGAGGGATAAAACATACCGCATCAGGAGAGATTTCAGGAACTTACCGGGTTTTCCGGACAAGAAGACGCACTTTTTTCCCCAAAAAAATATGGGGGAAAATGACTCTGCGTCTTATGGTGCGAATATACGTCAGACACCCCCCACTTGCGCCGCTGCCGGCACCGCCCCCTGACGCCTTTGCCATGCTAGTACGGAAGAGAGGCAGGAGAGTGGAGGAGACATATCCCAGGCCCCCCGTGAGCGGCGGGCAATCTCCCGGCTGGACCTGACACCTGCTGACATAGAAGACAGAGCAGCCCGAGCGATGGCACAGGTCAGGCTGCATTAATGGGAATGTTCAGGCTGCAATAATGGCAATAGTCAGGCTGCATTAATGGAATTCAAACTAGCAAGATGAAAGTTCCAAACTAATCTTAGAAAGTATTATTTTACTTAAAGAGTATTCTTGGAATATTTCCAGCAGAGGCAGCTAGTCAAAATAAGGGAATTCAAACATGCTCTGGACAATAAATAAATAAATAAAAATAAAATAAAAGGGGAGGGGGCAGACTCAATGGGTCACTTGATCAGCACTGCCTCTGAGGGCAAAAGGTGGCTGACCCTACTCAATCTTCATCCAGGTAAGATCATGTATCAATGACACTAACCTGCTGATCGTCCTTGGCCTGAGAAAAATCACATACAGTATATACCTATTCAACACATGTCCTCTACCTAGTGGTGCAGTGGTTGATCAAGAAATACCCTGGCTTCTAGGAAGTCCTTCATTAGGGCAGAAGGATTTTTGGCCAGTTTAGGTGGCCATTTCAGCCCAGTGTTTCCCAAGCAGAAATGCCACAGCAACACAGTTTCCTGTCAAGCTCCTCATCTGTGACACCCCCAAAAGCTGGAACTCAACATTGGCAAGGCTGTGGAAGTTGCTTTTCTGATCTTTTTCTCTTTGTCCAGGAACAAGAAGTGAAGTTCAGGCAGCAGCAAAAATGAATCCTACAGCCATAGACCCGAAATGCCCCAACGTTTGAAACATACACAGCATTTTAATACCCAGGTTTCAAAAACCATGAAATCAGGCCAAGACAGAAGTACAGTTAAATCACACTTGTTTAACAATAAAAGTAAAAAGAACAAACGTAGCCAAAGTTCAGTAACCGAAACAGATAGTCAGCCAAGCCAGAAGTCAGGGAGGAATGTAGTGGAACAGCAAACAGGTTCTGGAGCCAGAAGGGATGTCAGCAAAGCCTTGAACAGGATCGCAGGAGATCATTTCTGGGATGTTGACCAAGGCAAAGGCAGAGGACTTCTGGACTGGACGGCTTAAGTAGGCAGGACTGATAAGCAGGTAATCAACAGCTGAGTAACTGTGGAGAGATAGGAGCTGGCAATTAGCCAACAGCTGAGCGGCAAGCTCAGAGAGGGAAGGACGGAGCCCAGCCCTGACACCAAGTCACAGTCTATAAGCAATTAAATCTACTTTAACAAAACTGTCAGTGTCTACAAGCCCTACACCAGTGATGGTGAACCTTGGCACTTGGAACTACATTTCCCACGATGCTCATGCACTCTGCAGTGTAGTTGGGCATCATGGGAAATGTAGTTCCAAAACATCTGAAGTACCAAGGTTCGCCATCACTGCCCTACACTATTATCTCTCCCTGTGAACTTTATAATCAGTACTCCTTATGCTTTCCCTATGACACCTAAGGTGTACTGTCAATACTGGCTGCTGTGATCTCACCCTTTTATAGTGAGAGGGCTGGTTTGGACTTTGAATGGGCCAGTCTAATAAATGAATATACTTTGATATAAGCCATTCCATTGCAGCTCTGGCTGTATGTTTAGGGTCGTTGTCCTGCTGGAAGGTGAACCTTAGCCCCAGTCTCAAGGCTTTTGCAGACTCTAAAGCCTCGTATACACAATCAGATTTTCCGATGGGAAATTTGTGATGACAGGCTGTTGGCGGTTTCTGAGCATGTGTACACAAGTTCGTTGGACAAAAGTCCAAAGTACAAACAACAATGTTCGGAAACAAGGAGGAGCAGGAAGCGGTCAGTCTTGTAAACTAGCGTTCATAACGGAGAATTAACATTCGTGACTCAGCAAATTATGAAATCTCGAAATGCAGCGCACAGTTCTCTTCTTCTTTAATAGGATAATAATGAAGCTGCTTTGCTGGTGATACTGATGGAGTTATTACAAACAAATTTTCAAAGGTTTTTTTTTCTATTGATATCAAGAATAATAATATGCTTTTTTTTATTTGGGCAAGTTACCATAACACCATTATCCCATAGTTTTTAAGATCAAATATACAACTATGTTGGTGTCCCTTGTCAATTTTACATTGTATTTTTTAAAATGTAACTGCCTACTCCCAAACTGTCATTTGAAGTAAAACACAAGGTATTATTTTTTTTTTTTTTACTGTGCATTAAAAAAAGGAAACAAATAAAATTTGACATACTATCTGCCAATAGAACTTAACCAAAAAGTGCATTCTATACATCCAAAAATATAGAAAATCTACCAAATCAAATCAATATTCAACCTAAAAATAATGTCAAAGCAATAACTTCAAGGCCAATAATAAATAACTTGTTATCTCCTTTAATTCCGCAACATGTCTGGTTGACGAACGGCCGTTCAGAAAAATGAAATGAAAAGCACGAAATAAAAAGCATGCATCAACACTCACCAAACGTCTACTAACAAAAAATTTGCAGGAAGAGCCCAAAGGGTGGTACTAAAGAACAGAAAAACCATTTAGTACGTCACTACATTTGTGATTGTTGGCCAACAATTGTGTGCTGTGTGTATGCAAGACAAGTTTGGGCCAACGTTCAAAGTCCACAGTTTTGTTGGCCAACAATCCGATCCTGTGTACGAGGCTTAACAGGTTTCTTCCAAGATTGTAAGATTGTATTTGGTTCCATCCATCTTCCCATCAACTCTGACCAGCTTCCCTGTCCCTGCTGAAGAAAAGCATCCCCACAACCTGATGCTGCCACCACATTTCACCGTGGGCGTTTTCAGGGTGATGCAGTGTTACTTTTCCGCCACACATAGTGTTTTGCTTTTAGGCCAAAAAGTAAAATTTTGGTTTCATCTGACCAGAGCACCTTTCTCCACATGTTTGCTGTGGCTTCTCCCAAACTGCAAATGGGACTTGTTATGGCTTTCTTTCAACAATGGCTTTCTTGTTGTCATTGTTCCATAAAGGCCAGATTTGTGGAGTGCACAACTAATAGTTGACCTGTGGACAGATTCTTCCACCTGAGCTGTGGATCTTTGCAGCTTCATCAGAGTTACCATGGGCCTCTTGGTTGCTTCTCTGATTATTGCTGTCCTTGCCCGGCCTCTCAGTTTAGGTGGACGGCCATGTCTCGGTAGGTTTTCAGTTGTGCCATGGTCTTTCCATTTTCAGATGATTGATTGAACAGTGTTCTGTGAGATGTTCAAACTTGGGATTTTTTTTTATAACCTAACCCTGCTTTAAACTTCTCCACAACTTTCTCTGACCTGTCTGGTGTGTTCCTTGGCCTCAAAGATGCTGTTTGTTCACTAAGGTTATCTAACAAACCTCTGAGGGCTTCACAGAACAGCTGTATTTATACTGAGATTAAATTACACACATGTGGACTCTATTTACTAATTAGGTGACTTCTGAAGGCAATTGGTTCCACTAGATTTTAGTTAGGGCTATCAGAGTAAAGGGGGCTGAATACAAATGCACGCCACACTTTTCAGTTATTTATTTGTAAAAAAAAATGAAAACCATTTATCATTTCCTTCCACTTCATAATTATGTGCCACTTTGTGTTGGTCTATCACATAAAATCCCAATAAAATACATTAATGTTTTTGGTTGTAACATGACAAAACGTGGAAAATGTCAAGGGGTCAATACTTTTTCAAGGCACTGCATATAGTTATCAGCTGAGGGGACCAGAGCAAAGACATGGATGAGCGAGTTTGGGGTGGAGGAACTTGACTGGCCTGCACGAGGTCCTGACCTCAACACAATAGAACACCTTTAGGATGAATTAGAGCACAGACTGCAAGCCAGGCATTCTTGTCCAACATCGATGCCTAACCTCACAAATGCGCTTCTGTAAGAATGGTCAAACATTTCCATAGACCCACTCCCAAACCTTGTGGACAGCTTTCCCAGAAGATTTGAAGCTGATGTAGCTGCAAAATGTGGGCCAACTCAATATTGACTTAGATGTGTGTAAAGGCAAGCGTCTCAATACTTTTGACAATATAGTGTGCATATGTATCCACAATCTTATTCCCAAATAGTTAACCAGCATCTTCAGACTACTTATTGTGTACCTCTAAAAGGAAAAGTAGTAAGGTACAACTAAAGGCTCCACTGACTGAGCCAAATCCTTCTTTCATTTGTGTCTCACAGTCTTCCCTTCCCCAGACACTGCAGCATACAGCATGCAGCAAAAGAGGCAGTGAGGTCAATCTAGAAAGCAGAACTAGATATGGACAGGTGCTGATTGAAAAGATTCAGGCTTCTAAATCAGTAGTACCAATGCTGAGAGCCAAGCTCTGTGCAATATGTTTCATCCCACTTTAATGCAGGCAGGCCCCAGCCTATATGAGAATGGCAAATCTAAACTGAATTCAAAAGTTCTGCCACACCAACAGGAGAAGCTGCATTAGGTGGACTTCACTGGTACAATAGGTGTATCAGGTACTTAAATTACTTTGCAAGGGGACTAAGAGGAAATTGTAAGTGATGATACCGATGCTCTGATTTTTTAACAGGGCCAAGAATGGAACAAGCACCTTTATGAAGACTCCTGCTGTATCAAGGATCCTGAAAGAGATTATGATACATTAAAAAAAGTGTTGGTCTCACACAGCAAAGCATAGAAAGGCATAGTTAGACTTACCGGTGATGGTATTTCTAAGAGTCTTTCAGGACAACCTTGGAGAGAGCGTAGCTCCGCCTTCTTCACAGGAAACACATCCAGCCTTTAAATCCCTCCTCTTCCACCATGGCCTCAGTTATTGTGGAAAACAAAGCACAGAAAACCACCAAACAACCACAATAGATACCACTTCTAAGATAAACAAAGGGAGGGAAGTAACGGTTGTCCTGAAAGGCTCTTATAAATACCTTCACCGGTAAGTCTAACTATGCCTTTCTCAAATCGCCTTTCAGGACAACCTTGGAGAGGATAACCGAGAAACTTACCCTAGGGTGGGACTACTGCCTGCAATACCTTCCTGCCGAAGGCTTGATCTGCGGCGGACAGTAAATCTAACTGATAGTGTTGGAGAAATGTTGAATAGTTGGACCAAGTAGCAGCCTTGCAAATTTGTTCAGTCATAACACCGGCCCTTTCAGCCCAGGAAACTGCCGTAGATCTTGTGGAATGAGCAGCAATACCTGAAGGGAGCATTTCTCCTTTGGCATGGTAGGCCTCTGTGATTGCCAATCTAAGGCATGTGCCCGGCATACTTTTGGAAGCTTTCTCCCCCTTGCGTGAACCTGAGAAAACCACAAAGAGAGCATTCAATCTTCTGAATTCTTTGAATACTGTAAGAAAGTGTAACAAACATCTTCTCGTGTCCAGAATGTGAAAAGCTTCTTCTCCTGGATTGGTCACAGTTGAAGAGAAAGTGGGCAGGATTATTTCTTGTGAGAGGTGAAAGGCTGAAGAAACCTTGGGAAGAAATGCTGGGTCCATTTGAAGGACCACTCTGTCTGCAAAAACTTTCAGGAAAGGTTCTGTAACAGCCAGAGCCTGGAGCTCACTCATTCTTCTTGCAGAGATGATGGCCACCAGAAAAATTGTTTTGAGAACCAAATTCTGCAAGAATGCTTCTTGTAGGGGTCTCCTGAGAGTCCCTGCAAAACAATAGACAAATCCCAACTGGGAAAATCTTTAAGGGCTACTAGCCTATTTTGTGTGAGTGCCATGAAAAACCTTGAAATTAAAACTTCTTTGGATAAAGTTCTTTCAAAATAAACAGATAAAGCCACCACCTGGGTCTTCAGGATGCTGGCCGCCAGTCCCTTCTCCAATCCCTCGTGAAGAAATTCAAGAACAGATATGGAACTTTTAACCTGGAGGCCTTTAGAAGCACACCAGGATTAATTTTTTTCCAGACCTTCATGTACATGACTGAGTGACTTCTTTTCTACTTGAAGAGTCTTTACTACTTTATCAGATAGTTCCTTTGCTATCAGAAACCAAGCTGTTAGATGAAGATAGTCCACTTCTGGATGGTTAACTGACCCCTGCATTAGAAGATCTTTTCTGGACGGTAGCTTCCATGGAGGTTCTGTGGCCAGATTTAATGCAGCCACGAACCAAGGCCTTTTTGGGCAGAAGAGTGACAAGGATCAGATTGGTCTTTTCTTCTTTGAATTCCTTAGGACCAGTGTGGTATCAGAGGAAAGAGGGGGAAAGCATAGCACAGCTGTTAATGCTACTGATGGGTGGAGGCATCTATGCCTACTGCTTGATCTTCTTGGTGGAGAGAGAAGAATGTACGTACTTTTGAGTTCTGTTGGTTGGCAAACAGATTTATTTGAGGCTGCCCCCAAGCTTTGGAGACCATCAAGAAAACTTCCTGGTTCAGGCTTCATTCCACTTCCACCAGCCTCCTTCTGTTTAGAAGATCTGCTTGTAGATTGTGAGAACCTTTCAGGTGGACTGAAGATAATGAGGCCAAGTTCTGTTCTGCCCAAGAAAGTAATTGACTGGCCAACTCTAGGAGTCTTTTGCTCCTGGTTCCCCCTTGTTTCAGTATGTAGGCTACTGTAGTTGTATTGTCTGACAGAACCTGAACATGATGGCCCCTTACTAAATGTTGAAAGGCTAGGAGACCAAGAAAATTGCCTTCAGTTCCCGCCAGTTTGAGTATTTTTGGGCTTCCGACTTGGACCAGACTCCCTGAGAAGTCTGACCATCCAGGTGGGCTCCCCAGCCCCAAGAACTCCGTCGTTAGACGCTTGTCCAGGGGAAAGACCCAAGAAAAGCCTTTTGTCAGGTTGGATGGATTTCTCCACCACCATAGAGCCCTCTTTCCCTTTAAGGAAAGTTTTAGTTGTTTCTGTATTGTCTCCTGATAAGACCAACTGCATAGTATGTTTAACTGGAGGGGTCTGGAATGCAATCTGGCCCACTGAATGGCAGAAATCAATGTTGTAAGAAGACCTAAGACCGCCAAAGCTGACCTGGCTGACACTGACAGGTTGTTCTGAACTTGTTTCACCGCTTACTGGATCTTCTCCTTTTTTTCCTGTGGTAGAAAAACTTTTTGAAGCACAGAGTTTATGGTATAACCCAGAAACTTCATCTCCTGTGAGGGTTCCAGATTTGACTTTTCCAGATTTAGGAGCCACCCTAAATTCCTGAGGTGAGCCTGGGACACCTGTAGATTTGACAACACTTGTTCTTTGTAGTCTACGAAGAACATCAGGTTGTCCAGATAGGGGACAACTGAAATCCTTCTCAACTTCAGAGGTTCCAGAGCTTCCGCCATTATTTTTGTGAAGATTCGAGGGGAGGATGAATGTCCAAATGGCAGAGCTCTGATTTGGAAGTGCAAGACTGAGGTCCCCAGACCCAGGGCCAGGCGTAGAAAGCATTGAGAAGTCTGATTTATCAGAACATCAAGATAAGCATCCCTTAGATTTAGGGATGCCATGAAACAGTCTGGAGTCAGCAATTTTGTAATTGGAAAAATTGTGTCCATCTTGAAATGCTTGTACCGAATTGATTTGTTGAAGATCTTTAAGTTCAGAATCAATCGATACTTCCCTCGAAGGCTTCTTCACCAGAAATATATAAGAGTAGAAGCCCCTGCCCTCCTGACTTTTTGGAACCTGGATAATCACTTCTTGCTGAATCAGATCATGTCATTGCAGAAGCTTTTTCATGATCTCTTGGTAGGGCTGTAACATCAAATCTGTTTGGGGGTGGCTCTGAGAATTCCAGCCTGTATGCTTGAGTTATGATGCTTTTCACGAACACACTTGGAGATGTCTTGTTCCACTTTAGGTGAAAAGCCAACAATCTTCCCCCTACTGGGGTGAGCTTGTCACTTACTTTTGGAGGGCTGGTCTGGGGGAGATCTGAAAAAGAACTCCTCCTCTTCCCCTACCCCTTTGGGAGCCCCAACGGCGCTTTGGGTCCTGCTCCTTATATT
The DNA here is from genome assembly GCF_037356315.1 of Lithobates pipiens. Lineage (NCBI taxonomy): Eukaryota > Metazoa > Chordata > Amphibia > Anura > Ranidae > Lithobates > Lithobates pipiens. The sequence goes on from NW_027507764.1 coordinate 385,293,853, forward strand.
TATGGGGCTGTTGAACAGCTGTCTGCTGTCCTAAGACTGTTTCAAGGACTGCACCAAAAAGCAGATCACCCAAAAAAAATTAAACTGCACAGCTTTACCTTGGAAGCTGTGTCACCAGATCAGATTTTCAGCCAGACCGTACGTCTGGCTGAGTTCACCAGTGCTGATGACCTTGCTGCCAACTTGACTGATTCAGCAGATGCATCAGCCATATACTTAACTGCTTTTAATATTAAAGGAAAAGACTCTAAAGCCCCATACACACTATCAGATTTTCTGCTGATTTTTGTCTTCAGATTTACCAAAACCATGTAGTGCAAGAGCCTGCCTGATTGCATACACATTGAAACTCCTAAGGTTTGACCTCATATTATATGGTTTTGGTAAATCTGAAGACAAAAATCAGCACAAAATCTGATAGTGTGTATGGGGCTTAACAGATCTTTTCGTGGTGTGCCCGCTTCAACATGGCTTTTCAGCTTCTTCATCCAACATTCCAGGTTCCTTGCCACAACCATGGAAGGCATAGCATGTTTGAGGCTGACTGAAGTATAACCCCAACCTTTTTAAGGAGGGGATCTGCCTTCTTATCCATCGCATCCTTTAGCACCCCCATGTCTTCAAAAGCAAGGTCTGTGCATCTGGAAACCTGAAAGAAAGCGATATCTACCCGTGGTTTCTTATTCCACACCTCGGACTCCTTATCTTCAAAGGGAAAACTTCTCCTAAGGGTCTTGGAGAAGAACGGTTCTCTCTCTGGGTTCTTCCATTCTTTCTTGACTGACTTTCATAGGACCATATGAACTGAAAACACCCTGTCTTTAGTTTGATCCAGACCCTGGTACATTTTCTCGTGAACTGACAGTTGAACCCTTTCCTCCTGAATTTGGAGGGTAGTGTAGATTGCTCTTAAGAGGTCATCCACCTTCTCCAAAGAGGCTCGACTATTGTCTTCCTCTTCCTCCTCATCTGAATCCCTGGGTGAGAGAAGAGTACTTCCCCCTTCATCACCTGAGTCCTCAGCCTCCAATGGCCTGGATAAGGATGCTCTTGGACTAGGTGGTGATGCTGAGCTGCTGGGTTCTGTACCAACATGAACTTGACAGAACTCAATGAGTTCATAAGTTCCCCTATTGAGCAGAATAAGTCCTTGTACTGCAGGGATGTTTCTTCCTCCACCAGGTCTTTAATACAGGATCTGCACATCGCCTTCTGCCATGAATCTCTAAGGGGGCTCTTGCAAGAAGGACATTTCCTTTGACTTGGTGGATTTACAAGTTTATCTTTTCCTGTAACGAAAAAAAATTTCAACTAAACCTAGGGTCCCTAAAAACAATTACCACTAGAGTACAGCTAAACCACCACCAAGCCAAAGGGAAACAGAAAAACCTGAGCAGTGTTAGCAGTAAGGCACCCAGTCCACGCTGCAGGGTCCAAGTGAAGTTACCTCTGACCCTCCAGCTACAGGCTTTCCTCAGGGAGGAAACAAACAACCCACAAAAGCACATACGGATCAGAATAATAAAGGCACTACTGTACCTTTCTTACCTGGGCTTGACCGGTGCTAGGGGCGCCTGCATCTACCGTGGCTGTCTGTATCTCATCCATCTTAGCAGAGAAACGCAGCAGCAATGACACAAAAAAAACAGGTTTTTAAATTTTCCCGATCCCCACGTCATCAGTGAGGGCCGGAAGCAGAAGCCCCGGTCTATGGACCTGTCATGTGGTCTCTGCGTTCCAGGCACTTGGAACCACAGGCGACATGCTCCTGCAGGAAGCCGCATCATCGGACATGACGCACTCACCGGCCAGGACCCGGAACCGACATGGTGGACACGCCGCTGACCGGCAGCGGCCCTCGCCCAGCCACCAGCGCCATAGAATGCGGAATCTGGGCAGACAGACACCTCCCCTCCTGAGGGCCCTAAACTTCCCTGAGATGGAGAGACCAGGGACTCTAAACCCCCCCCCCCCCCGCCCTTGGGGTGTGCTCAGATGGTGACTGGAGACAAAATACAACGGTAAGCCTAACACTCTCCAACCTTAGAGAGAGCGCAGCTCCCTGGTTCCAGGCACATGCTTCCACCACAGCCGAGGAAACACAAGAACTGAGGCTATGGTGGAAGAGGAGGGATTTAAAGGCTGCATGTGTTTCCTGTGAAGAAGGCAGAGCTACTCTCTCTCCAAGGTTGTCCTGAAAGGTGATTTGAGAAAGTGCTAGTGAGTGGGAAAGATGGGAATGTGAAGATATGCATCTTCCAATGCCAGAAATTCCTCTGATCCCAGAGAGGTGATGACAGCTCTTGTGAACTCCGGGCAAAATTCAAGTATACACAGATACAGATACACTCCTTCTGCATATAGTTGATTCGGGGATGCCCACAAGCCTTCCTGTCTTTGAGGTGAAGCTGGCAGATTGGAAGGTAGGACTCAAGGAGAAAGCAGGGATAGAAATTAAATTTAGTGGCCCCTGAAAATGACAGATTGCACCCAAAGTTCTCTGAACCAGGCAAACAGACGTCCCTGAAAAGTGAGGGCTTCTGGGTAGACTTAGTGGGTTTTGGGGTTCAAGGCTTGCTTGTCATTGACTTAGAGGAGAAAGTCTGGGTGAAGCAAAAGGACCCCTTTCATTGAGAATAAGTAGTAGTCATAGAAGTAGTAGGCGTAAGCTGCAACCACACTCATTGCACCATGTGCCAAGGTCAAGGTGAGCACCAAATAAAGGATCAAGTGTTCACAGCAAACTTTACAGACCAGTTCCACTGATCCAGGGTCTGAGTATGGTTCCCAACATTGAGACTAACTCATTTGCAAACTGGTTGTGAGCCCTGAGGCAATAGGCTTGTAAATATTTTGTGTAGAAACTTCTCCAATGAAGAGGGCCGTCACCTATGGACAGTAGCAAAAGACTATCCCATAAAGTAAGTGCGTGTATATGATGGAGCCATGGGGGGAGGGGGGTTCCTAGCAAAATGTTTGCCAGTGTCCAATTACTTGAAAGTAGAGACATATAATCCATGGTCTACGTACATCTTGCATCCTGTAATGTATGATTAAGAGAAGCAGATTTTTCAGTAAACGGCAATGATTTGCACAATTAGCACACATCAGAACAAGTAACTTTTTATCACATATTAAAGAAAAAAAATACTATGCATGGGTTCTGTTTTAATTAATTAGTGATTAGTACTGATAATGCATGTGATCAGTCACGTTGCTTCTAAAGATCTCACATTACCTTACGTTGATGTGCTGACTGCTAGATATACTGTTGACAGGACTGATAGGTATTATTTAAGCATAATAGCTTTATTTAGCTGATTTTTTTTTATAGGTGTCATCAGCCTGTTCCTTACAAAAACATTATTATTGGTAGAACAAGTGACATGGAGGGGGAGGGTGGGGGATACTGTCAATGTGTGTGTCATCGTGGCTACAGCTTTTACTTCACTTGCTCAAAGTTAACAATGTTTCTTCCATTTGAGAGGACAAACAAATGGCACTGTAAAAGATGAGCTCTAATTAAGAAAATTGCAGAGAATGCCATCAACATCACGGCATCACTTTCCTCCCTTTACAGGAAAATGTCATGTTTCCATGACACTCTGAAATAAGCCAATCATGGATGCTTTATAGAGCCAACACAACGGAATGTTAGCATAGGAGGATATCATAATTACAAGCTACAAATTATGACAAGCAAATAAACATAAGATGTCTTCTAGCTGGAGAAGTAAATAACGCAAGTTATGAGAGTGGATGATTGTAAATAAACAGCCTCCTTCACTTGTGCACTCACGCCAGCCTCTCCCCCAATTGCTGCATCTCCGTGGCCTTTTTTTCGCTCCAATTAAAAGACAGCGCCAGTTCCTCATGAGCCATCTCCATGTCTCCAAATGGCTTTTCGGTGTCAAATCTGTCAGGAAATTAACTTGTCATGACGTGACAGTTGCTAATTTTTCTCTTACATGTCAGATGGATTGCCTGCTGCAGATAATAATGAATCACCAATTTCTGATTAGACGGTGCTTCCGAAACCTAAAACTGCCATTTGAGCTAACTTTTTTCTTTAGATTAAATGACATCAACCTGGGAAAAAAAATGAATTACAGCGGAGTAGTGTCTACATGTTATGTGTTCATTTTTTCTAATCTCTATAATAAAAAGAAAGCTGGGTCTGTTTTTGTCTTCAGTCTGTTGACAGATCAACCGTCTGTCTATCACCAAGGCTTCTTGAGAGAACCAACACTCCCTCTGAATCCTAATTGGTTTATTATACGCCCAGTTAGGGTAATAGATGAGCTATTCATTTAAGTGGAAAGCTACAGACTTTACATGGATCATTCCTGTGAAGGAAAGAAGAGACCATGTCAATGCTCCTCTGTGTTATTTAAAAATGTGTTTTATATAGTTGTTAAATTTGATTGGCCATTAAAAATAAAATACAATATCTGATTTAGAGGGAATTAAAGTGTATCTAAACGCAAAACCAATTAATTTATGTAGTTATGTAATTAGTTAATACTAATGACAGACTGCATCATAAATGGCATTTTTGATTTTGCCTTTGGTACGACCTTAAAATGTTTGTTTGAGAAAAAAAAATCCCCTCTAGGTGATCTATGTATATTGCAATGATTTTTTTTTTTAAAACTTAATAGCAGATTTCTACCTTTTTCTGTTCTGAAGAAAAGGCTGTTTGTTTCACTATGGCCTTGCAAGACTGATTGCTGAATGGGATTATCTACACCCATTTTAGCCACCTGTGGATCTTTCAGCATTCTAATAAGGAAAGTTTCAGTGTCTGTGTCCCTTTAGATATAGTAACAGATATTCTTGCTGCTGGGGTGCCTAACATTTGAATTGTATTTTAGTGCAGACATCTGAGAACTAATCAGATCAAAACCTACACTAAAACAAAAGTTAAGAGCATTCTGAAAATTGTATTCTGATTGATGGGTAATGGAAAATGTCAAACATTCTTTGATATGCCCTTTTGATAACATTAGGTCTAAAGGGAATAAAGGCCACTATTGTCACACAGTGTGATAGTGAACTAGTGTCTAGAAACATTTTTACAAGTCTTAATGTGCTGTAGATTTCAAAGACACACTTGTAAAGCATAATAGTGCCTTCATAAGGTATCTGCATTTCTCACTTCCATCGCAAATCCAAAAAATGTTTTTATTCCTTATTTTAGGATACTGGGCTAATAAGACCACTCAAGCACTTAAGGAGATCAACTACTATTCTAAATGGCCCCTTTAAGTAAAAACACAAGTTTCTGAGCAAGTACCTTCTTGTTTCCTTATGTATGGAGAAAATGGAGAATAAGCCCAGGTTCACACTGAGCTGCGGGAATGAAGACATGCGAGTTCAGCTGAACTCACACGATTTCACTTCTGCATGTCAGTCCTGATTTCAGCGGCCATTTCGCAGACATCTGTGTGGGTTTCCGCACAAATGTCAATGAAAATCGCACCTGGAAATCGCAAAATGTAGTACAATAACGACTTTTTGAAAATGGTGCGGCGCTGTAAATGCAGTGTCGCACCGATTAGGACGGTGCCATTGCCAAATAGACATGTCAAATCGCATGTCAAAATGCACCAATGTGAACCAGGGCTAACAGAGTCATTGTGGAGTTTATACTGCCAAGTCTGGGAGCAGTTCAAGGTTGGTGCTACTCAGATGAATGTCAACTCTGCACTTCTATGGCTGGCCTTGGTCCCCTATGTACAGTGTATACAAATACGTACTGTTCAAGCAGAATACCCATCTAAATTTTGAACAGAACCTTGGACTTGTTCTTGTTTTCATCAGTTGGCCAGTAGCAGCCCCTATTGTTTAAATGGAATAGTGTGCCCAATTATTATATAATGAACGTGCCATATAATTAAAAATAATTATATTTTATATTGATAGTCAAAATCAGGAACTTATTACACTTTTCTCAATTCTCCCACCAGTACATCCTTGCTGCAAAAAAAAAAAGATTAAAAAAAGAGGAGAATACTTGCAGAGTTGTGAGTAGGTCATCAATTTGGAGAACTCTCCTGTCAGCTGTGCACCAGAGTATGCAATTACATACCTAAAACCCAGCAAATTCAAACACCCTGGTTGATTTACATACAGCGCAGCCAAGAACATGAGCCTATTTTATACAGTGCTCAAACCAATCTCCATCATCATTCAGTGGGGATTGTGTGGAAACATTAAGATTACAAAAGACAACCTGTGACATTACAGCACCTATTCCCATAAGGAGTAACCCAACCAAAAGATGACTAGTCTTAGAATTCTTTTGCATGGCACTAATAGACTTTGGAACTTACAACTTATGGTGGCTAGCGTGTAGATCAAAACATATTCTACACTCTCAAACTCACACCTTCAATCACTACTTCTTTTTTTTTTTTTTTTATTCTTTATTTATGGATTGCAGGTAATACAAAGATAAACTGTAAAAGACATAGATCACTCAGTTTTCCAGTTTAACAAACGTACATAGTCAACCAGCACTTTGAGGGGGGTCAGGGGAAACCGATCAGTTTGCGATAGCCGTGGCCCCAGCCTTGGCTAAACCATCACTTTTTTTTTTTTTTTTTTTAGTCAAATGATCTGGCACCCCAGTGTCCACTCAGAAATCAGGGCAAACCCTGAGGCGATGCCCCTCCAGGCCCAGGCCGAGGGGCTTCTGTCATCCGTCCCTTTCATTTTGTCTGGCAAAAAAAAAAAAAAAAAAAAAAGACTCAGCTGGGACCCCCCTGAGAGTCACCAACTCCTGGCTGGGAAACCGAGGAAACAAAAAGGAGAGGTTTGTGCAATCACCTGGTATTTTAACTATATGGGGGAATTAGGGGACAGGGAACAAAAACAAAAAGAGGGGAGCAAGAAGTGAGGACAAGGGGATGGGGGTAGAAAGGGTGAAAGTCATGGGGGGTTAAGAGAGCTACAAATCAGATAGGGGAAAGAGAATCAGAGTGGAGTACGAGAAGGGATAGAAGGAAGGAGGACTCCGATGGACTCCCACGGCTGGGCCCCCCCCCTGTATACGTGCCAGAGCCTACAGATAGGATCTGTAAGCGTCGGAAAACCTGAACAGGCTCCAGGGCAACCATCGAGCAGTGTGTTCTTCCTCCCTATCGCCCAGTGCCGAAGTGAGCTGTTCCATACGGTAAATGTCGCATACTCTCGCAAACCAGTGAGACACCATTGGAGCGGCCCGCTGCTTCCATACGCTAGGTATGCATGCCCTGGCTGCACTCAGAAGATGCTTTAAGAGAGACTTGTGGTACCTCTTGCTCGAGAGTGGGGTCAGATTGAGGAAAATTGCCGCCGGGTCGTTCTGAAGATCGACAGCTGTGAGGTCAAAAATGATAGCGAGAACCTGTCTCCAGAAATGGGTCAGTTGTGAGCATTCCCAAAAGATATGTAGTAACGTGCCATTCTGTTCACCGCATCTCCAGCACAAAGGGCTGTGACCGGGAAACATAGCTGCCAGGACAGTGGGGGTCCTGTACCATCGGGTTAGAATCTTATAAGCTATTTCCTGGTATTTACTACATAGCGATGATTTGTGCGCAAATAGAAGTGCGCGACACCTCTGGTCCGGCGAGAGCCGGATACGAAGGTCCCGCTCCCACTTGTCCAAGAATACCAGAGTCCCCTGTGAGAGTTGATCCAGTAGGATGCGATATGACAGGGAAAGAGACCCTCGGGTCGGTCCCTCCCCCGAGCACACCTCCTCAAACGACGTTAGGGGTCTGCGGAATTCACCACTGTTCGGCAGGGATTTCAAGAAGTGGGAGAGTTGGGCAAGTTTCCACTGTCCCAGGGCCGTGGTTGCTAACACCCCGTACATAGTGGAGACCGCTGTCCACGTCCCAGGGCCAAGAAAAGAGGAGGCCCACACCAAGTCCCGGTCAAGATCGAGGCGGAACGATTTTTCTGTCATGCCTGGTTCAAAGCGTGGGTGTCCAATAATGGGAGTCATGGGCGAAGGGAAACTGAGTACGCCCGTCAGCTTAAAATATCTGTCCAACTCTTGTAGCGTAGGCTCAATGAGAGGGTGCGCCCGTGCTGCTCCCGACCAGCTCGGTCCACTCCAGGGCAGACCCTCAAGTGGAAATGGTATGGATTCACGTTCCAGTCGAACCCACAGCTTATCCCTCAGATGTCTGCACCAGTCGACTACTCTGGTCATGTGCACCGCCGTATAATACCACGCCGGGTCCGGGAGGCCAATCCCTCCCTTGTCTTTTGGTCTAAGCAGTAATGTTCTGCTGAGTCTCGGAGGCCTACCCTGCCATACGTAGCGAATAAAGACGGCGCGCATGGCTTTAAAAAATGATTGGGGGATTTTTATCGGTAGGGCTTGTAATAGATACAAGAGTCTGGGCATTACATTCATTTTGAGCACATTACATCTCCCAAACCAGGAGGTCGCCAACTTTGACCACCTCTCTAGGTCTATAGCAAAAATTTTTTGGAGCGGCTGAAAATTCAACTGAAAAATCAGATGCGGATCCGGGGGAATCTTGGTACCTAGATATTGTATGGCTTCGGTTGCCCAACGAAAGGGAAAATTAGAGCTTAAACGCGTCTGGGCGTCCGTAGACAGGGAGACGTTAAGTGCCTCCGATTTCTGTAAATTAATTAAAAAATTTGACAGGGTGCCATATCGTCTTATTTCCGCTAATAGATTCGGCAATGAAATGTGAGGCTCTGAGACATAAAACAAGAGGTCATCAGCAAAAGCTGCGACCTTGTGGTGATGCGAGGGTGTGTCCAATCCCCTGATGTCTTTGTTTTGCCTGATATGATGTAGTAAGGGTTCAAGCGACAGGACAAACAAAAGGGGGGACAACGGGCACCCTTGCCTCGTTCCATTGCCAATAGTGAAACGTGACGAGGCAAATCCATTGACCCTAACCACCGCCGTCGGAGACGAGTAAAGGGCTGCAATCCATGCAAGCATGGGGGGAGGTACACCCAGACTTCGCAGGGTGGCCAGCAAAAAAGGCCAGCTCACCCTGTCGAACGCCTTTTCGGCGTCCACAGAGAGCAGCATAATCGGCAGCTTAAGGCGTCTGGCGCGTTCTATAACATTGATTGTCCTGGTCGTGTTGTCACGGGCTTCCCTGTTGCGAACAAACCCTACCTGGTCCAGAGGTATCAGACGTTGGAGAATGGGCGCCAACCGCTCCGCCAATATCTTAGTGAAGAGCTTGAGGTCGCAGTTCAATAAGGAGATGGGCCTGTAGTTCGCGCAGAGAAGAGGATCCTTCTCCGGTTTGGGTATGACCGATATGCTGGCCTGTAACAGCTCTGGCGGGAAGGTCTGGCCCTCCAATAGGGCGTTAAAAGCTGACACGAACGGCGTGGACAACAGAGAGAGGAAGGCCCTATAGTAAGGGACCGTAAACCCATCCGGGCCTGGTGCCTTGCCCTTGGGAGAGTCTTTCAACGCTGCCGACAATTCCTCCGGGGAGATTGGCTGCGAGAGAAGCTCCATCTCTTCCTGAGTCAGGGACGGGAGGTTTGCCGAAGCTAGGTATTCGTCAATGGCCGCCGTGCCTGCCTGGGGAGCGTCCCCTGAGTCCCGGGGGTGCAAGTTATAAAGGGCTTCGTAGAAAGATCGGAAGCACTCCGCTATCTTCTTGGAATCATGAAGCTTATCCCCCGTAGGGGAAGCTATGGTCGGAACGAAGGACGCGTTGCGTTGGGTGCGCAGAGAGTTCGCTAGGGACCTACTACACTTGTCTCCATATTCATAGTACGTCCTGCGGACCCACATAAGTCTGGTTCTAGCCTGAAATAGAGAGAAATCCCTGATTTGCTCTCTAAGATCCCTCACCTCCCCTTCCAATGCAGCAGTCGGCTGGGATTTGTGTCGTCGTTCACATGCATGTAGCTTGGCAATAAGGTTGGAGAGAGCCTCAGTTTTGGCCACTTTGAGTCTATGACCATGTTTAATAAAAATGCCCCTAATGTAGCATTTATGAGCTGCCCATAACATGAGGGGGTTGGAAACGGAATCACGGTTATGCTCAAAGTAACTTTCTAATTCCCTAAGTAGGTCTGCATGGGTCTCAGGGTCTTTCAAGAGAGACTCGTTCAGTCTCCACCAGGACTGACTACGGGACTCCTGCTGCAGCTGCAGCATCAAAGAGATCGGAGCATGATCGGACAGGGCTATGTGGCCTATCTGAGCGTCTGTGACCGCCGGGATAGCGTTGTGAGCGACTAGGAACATATCTATACGTGAGTAAGAACCATGAGCAGAGGAAAAGAACGTATAGTCTCTATCCTGTGGGTGGAGCGTACGCCACACATCAATCAGTCGGTGAGAATGTAGCAGGTCTCTTATGTGCGAACGCGTTCGCGCAGATATCGCTGATGTGCCCGAAGAGGAGTCTCTGCGGGGGTCTAGGGTGAGGTTAAAGTCTCCTCCCACGACCAGAGTACCCTCTGAAAATGCAGCCAGAGCATCCAAGCATGCTTCCAAGGCCGGCAGCTGGTCCACATTTGGCATATACAGATTGGCCAGAGTAAAGGTCTGCGAATGGAGAGTTCCCTTAATGAAGAGATATCTCCCCTCACTATCCGCTTGGACAGCTAGCAGGCGCCACGGCAGGTTTTTAGCAAGAAGAACACACACGCCTCTCGATTTGGAGGTAGGCGACGTACTGTGGTAAGCCAGGGGGAAGTGTTTACTATAAAGCCGGGGTATTTGGTCTGTCCTGAAATGGGTCTCCTGAAGGAAAGCTATTTGGGGCTTCAGCCGCCACAATTCAGTGAGACAGCTGGACCTTTTTTCAGGTACATTCAGCCCTTTCACATTCCAGGAAACCAGCTTCAGTGCCATGTCGGCAGCGGTACCTGGCCGGAGGACCCCACCAAAGTCAGAAGTAGAAAAAGAGGTCAAGCACCAAGGAAGAAAAGATGAAAGAGAAAAAGCAGAAGTTAGTGGGGAGGGAGAAGATATAAGGGGGGAGGATAGGTCGGGGAGTTGCTAATGCTCCTATCGGAGAGAACCTGCCGGTTAGGGCAGAAAGGCCTAATGGGGGAAGAGGTAAGGCACTGCAGAGGGAGGAACTCGTCGGTGCAGTACCCCTCCAGCAGTCCATGGTCCATGCAGCCACAGTTGGGCGTGCACGGAGCTTCTTTGGCATCGTAACTTCGACATCAAACACATCATAGTACATTTTTGCGGTTAATATCAGGTAGGCAACAACAGTAGAACAGTGTAGAATTAGACCAAAATATTTAACTTTGCAACACAGAGTATAGATAACATTATCTATTAGCTAGTAGCAGGAGGTCAACAACAGTAGAACAGTGCATAATTAGACCAACATATTTAACCTTGCAACATACAGGATAGATAACATTACACCACCCATGTAACCACCCCCCCCCCCCCCCCAGGAAAAAAAAAAAAAAAGGGGGGGGGAGGAGAAGGGGAGGGAGCAGGACAATTGGCCAGGGGCACCTGGGGAGCGTCCCCCGGTAGTCCATAAAACAAAAAGAACTCCGAGACTCGGGCTCCTGTAGAGAAACATAGAGAAACAGTGACTAGAATGTTAAACAGTACCGCTAGCATCCCAGGGCCCCCGTCCAGCAAGCGCCGTGTCCATCACTGGCCGTGCAATGTCTTTCCTCTCCCCGTGTGGGGTCGTCGGAGGGAGATGACCCGTTGCAAGGTAGATAACACTAAGCCGGACGCTCCAACTACCTATATTGATAGAGAAAAAGAAAACAACAAAGAAACAGGGGTGCAACTCAGGTACAGCGGGAGATTACTGTGCTCCTTCAAGGTTCATGATCTTGAGGGGCCTGCGATCTTTGACGTTGGGATCTACGGTGGCGTCTCACTCTCTGCGGCCTGTTAGAGGGGTTGCTCGTCGGAGCTGCGGCTCCCTGGGGAACAACTGGAGCCAACCAGTCGGGGATCGGAACCGAGGGCAGGTCCAAAGCCTCTAGGAAGGACGGGACCTCAGAAGGGTGTCGTAGCGCAAGGGGTCTCCCATTTCTGCGCACTATGAGGTGGAACGGATGACCCCACTTGTACGGTATCCTCCGTTCAGTTAGGTGCTCCAAGAGGGGTCGCAGACAGCGTCTCATCTGGAGGGTCTTGCGAGAAATATCCGGCAGGAGGGTGACTTGAGCCCCGTCAAAATCAATGCTGCCTTTGCGCCACGCCGCTTGCAGGATGTCCTCCCTAACCGAGTAATTGTGGAGACAGCATAAGACGTCACGAGGCCGGTTCTCCGTGGGGTTCCTGGGTCCCAGGGTTCTGTGGACTCTATCAATGGCTATTACTGTGTCAGCAGCGCGGTCCAGACAGGCGTTGAATATAGCAGTAACTGTGGCTTTGAGGTCTGCTTGGCCCGTGGCTTCGGGCAAGTCTCTGATCCTGATGTTACGTGTGCGGTTGCGATTCTCAAGGTCATCTACTAGTAGTTGCAACTGTGCGACTCTGTCAGCAAGGGTATCATGAGCGACTTTCAGGTCAGAAACATTGGTGGTCAGGGAGGTTACATCTGAAACCAGGGTGGTCACCCGCTCGTTCGTAGCCGACACATCACGTTTGACCCCTGCGATTTCATGTCGCAGCGTTGTTTCAATCCGGGCTGCCATACAACTAAAATCATCTTTAGTGGGGAGATTTTGCAGCAAAGTCAGAATGGCCCTGTCCCCTAAGAATGCCTGTGGAGCAGGTAGCTGAATGGCCCCCTGTGTAGCTGGGGCATGAGCAGCCTGATCATGCGGTCCGGGGGTGAGGCATCCACTATGAGAGGGTCTCTGGGACAGCTGTGAATTATGGGGGAACCAGGGTGGCAGGCTGCTGCGGTCCGGGCTGTCCAGTGAGGCCATGGATAGTGAGCGGGGGAGACATGGGGACAGGTCACTCGGCGGGGAGAACGGGGGCAGGTCGTGTCCCTGCACAGCCATCTGCTCACCTGCTCTCTGTGCCGCATGTCCTGTAGCGCCGGAGGCCGCGGGCGCCATCTTGGATGGATCCGGCGTGGAGACCGGGGGCTGCAGCGGGACGAGGTATTTGTCCATCGCACCAGCGGAGGGTGTCACTCGGCTGGCAGAGTTCCGCTGATGTGCGGGGATGTCGGCGGTGCCGAAATATGCGATCGGCCTGCGGTACGGACGTGCGTAGGGGTCACGGACCGGGAGCTCCGGGAGAAAGCGTCCTCACTCCTGCATGCCTAAGCCACGCCCCAATCACTACTTCTTAACTGGCATCTTCCCCAAAGCTCTAAAACATGCCCTAGTCATCCCTATACTTAAAAAGCCCTACAACCTATCTCCTTGCTCTTCTTAATGCCAAACTCCTTGAACGCCAGGTCTACAACCAACTGAGCTACCACCTCACTGAGAATAACCTTCTTGATCCTCTTCAGTCTGGATTGAGCCCTCAACACTCCACAGAAACTGTGCTCTTAAAACCCTCTCTCTGCCGCCTTTGATACAGTTTACCACCCACTCTTCCTAAAAAAACAAAAAACTCCACCCCTTTGGTCTCCATAACTGCACACTTCATTCGTTTTTGTCCTACCAATCCCTCTGAACCTTTAATGTCACTTACAATTCTACCTCCATCTTTCCTCTTCCATATTCTTCTGGGGTCCCCAAGCTTCTGTCCTTGGACCTCTCCTATTCTCGATCTACACCTCCTCCCTGGGTCAGCTGATGGTTTTCAATACTGTCTCTACACTAATGACACCCAAATCTATGTCTCTAACCCTCAGCTCGCTTCATTAGTCTTCTCACACATCACAAATTTACTTACAAACATATCAGTCTAGATGTAAAACTACTTCCTCAAACTCAATCTATCCAAAACTGAGCTCATAATATTTCTACTTTACCAAACATTCAGTGTCTGTTTCGCTCGCCCAATGAATACAATTAAAAATGCTAAAAACCTACAAAACATCCACAATTCTGTCCACAGCTACATAACTAAGATTGTCTCAAAATACCAACCAAATCATTCTCTTTGTTCCTTTCAAGACCTCCTGCTCTCTAGCTCCCGTGTCACCTCCTACCATGCCCGCCTCCACTATTTCTCCTGAGCCTCTCTGATCCTCTGGAACTCCCTACCTCTATCTGTCAGACTATCGCCTACTCTGTCCATTTTTAGGTGATCCCTGAAAACCCTGATATTTAGAGAAGCCTATTCTGGCTCCACCTAACATCTGTACTTTTATTTTCTCCATCAGCTCACACCCCGGCAGTTGTTACCTTTTGTATCACTTGACTCTCCCCTTTAGATTGTAAGCTCTAATGAGCAGGACCCTCTGATTCCTCCTGTATTAAATTGTACTGTAACTATACTCTCTGCCCTCAAACTGTTGGCACTATATAAATTCTGAATAATAATAATAATAGTAATATTCATTTTAATGGAAAGACCACTAATAAGTCTTAATATACGTTGGTCATCAGATTAGTCCACATTAATCTCCCTGTTTTTAAGGCTAGAGTCAGGGACTCAAGGAAGGAGTAGGAGTTTCTCACTGATCCCACCAGAGTCCACCCAAATCAAAACAGAATTCAGAAGTGTGAGCAAATTCTTTTAAATATTAATCAAACTGTAACAAAACGTTAAATTCCCTTTACTTTCGGGTTAAAACATTTGCATTACATCAGTAAATGAACCTGTGCAGAGCATCATCAAATCTCAGTTAAAAAATCAATATTGTAGGCATTATGGGCCATATAGGACATTAGGTAGCTGAAGAAAACCCTTACAATTCAGGGAACTGCTGTTTTGCAAGTCCCAAAATGCATTAAGTCTTCAAATCAATCTCTAAGACAACCAATATACACCCAGATTGAGTATTTGATAACTTGTCTTTGTACACTCTTTTGTGCGCTTAGTGCATATTAGGTCTTGGGTGCAAGCCATCAATCCTTGGTAGACATTGAATGAAAGGATTTGGTTACTTCTAGTACCATTGTAAATTAATGTACATGGTAATCAGCTACTTGTATTGATTTCCCTCTTCATTCGCTGTAGTGGTGATTAGAACAAACCATTCAACAACATATTCTTTCACTTTTAAGGGCTGTTAGTCATTTCTCCAAAGTGATTTATTTTTTATATTTCTTTTATGTGCTGTGTATATTGTTCATTTTTTTTAACCTAAAAATGAACATCAGCCATGTATCCACTGGATTTATTTCAGTAACATGGAGCATTGTAACATATGCACTGTTGTAAAATATGGAAAAAATATAGAAACTGTTAAAAAAATATTTGAAACTAAAATATTTATCTTTTCTTATAAAATACTGATTCTTACAGTTTCACTCATGATCAGATCAAATTCTCAACACGTTTCCATATCTTTCACGAATAGGTGCATTAAAATTTATTTTGGAACCTGAAAATTTTAAGTGATTTTTGTAATTTAAAGACATTACCTAGCCAAAACTGTCATTAAGAATCATCAGCACCCCCAAATCTTTTATCTGTTTGTGTTTTTCTTCTAACCTGTGTTTGGAATTATTTGGTATATTACAGCATTATTTTACATGTGTAATTAAAATACTACTACACTAAGTAACAAAGGGGAGGATTTATTAAAAATGGAGCACTCATAATCTGGTATACTTACAGTTTGGTACACTCAGCATGCTCCTTTCTGTTGCATTTGAATTGCCCCCCCCCCCTTCCCCCCACCACTTAACTTTTTCCTTTAAGCCTAGTACACTCGGGCAACAGTAGCCAGTTCAATAAAAACCATCCAACATTTGGCCTGTGTATATGGCAGCCAGCAGCTCTAAGTCAATGGCTGAGGGTGCTGACTGCAGTGTTCTGGTGGGGGGGGGGGGCATCCCCCGTGAGAACGGAATAGCTGATCGATGTACTAACATTGGATTGTTAGTACAACTGCTCTGATCTGAGCTGTTGTGTGTACTAGGCTTTAGCGTAAGACATTATGTTCGGTGGAGAGAAGCTAAGGAATTTTTTCAACGTGGCTCATATTGTTATTTTGCGCTTTTGTGGTATTTTTTCACTAGCTGGCCCATGTTTCACACTTAACAAAAACACTGAATCTTCCATAGCAAATTTTTATTAACTAATGGGAAACCATGCAAAAACTATCAGCGATACTAATAAAGCACAGTCACATTTTTTAAACTAGACACTAAAGTGGGGGTCAGCAACCTGTAGATCGCAATCTACCGGTAGATCATGGACAGTGACTGGTAGATCACGGTATGGGCTTGCTAAGCTGCCATTTCAGAGCATCAGAGTGCAATGCAAAAGGGCTACTTGTAAAGTTGGAGCTGTAGTAGAGAAAAAGAGCTGCATAAGCTGATGCCTCCTCTGTAGCGCTGGCTCCTGTCTCATCCTGAATGCAGGAGTTTTGGTGCACTTTCAGAAAGTGTGCCACATCTGCAGTTGTCTATGGCAACGTGCAGCTAACCCAGCAGCATTATAGGGTACTCAGAACAGTAATGGTCCTTTTACATTTTCAGTTTGGGGGGGTGGTGTTTTTACCACCAACGCCCCAATCACAATGCCTTTAGCTGTAATGGCCAGGGGTGTACACATGTCGCAGCCACAGCAGGAGTTATACGCCCTGCCATGGTTGGTGGGTGTAGCATCTGCCAAGCATGACCCATTCAAGTGAATGAGACCAGAGCAGCAAATAAGGAGTTAAAGCAGGCAGCATTGTGTTGCTTTCTCACCACCTGCTTTGACCCCTAGGACCCAGCAGAAGCATGCAGTTGTGCGCGCTTGCAGAGTGGCCCCATTTACCTGAATGGGTTGCGATTAGCAGGCGGTATCACCCACCAAAGCAACAGGGGTTTAATTCTGCAGCAATTGTACACCTACAGCCTCACCTTATATAAACAAATGCACTATATGCGATTGGGAAACAGTAGTGTGACAAGTAAAGTTTTAAATCAGGTGTGAGCCCAGTGATCTTTGACTTTCCACCTCTTTAAGGTTGCCTACCCCTGCACTAAAGTATGTTTCAACACATTAGGTGTCAGTCCACCCGAAACCATTCCTTAAAATGGTTCTAAAGTCATACGTTTTTTGTTACCTTAGTGACAAATTATGTATTAGGGTAAACACCCTTTTAGTTCCTATATTGATCCAGCTCTGGCTTCAGATTACCTCTCCTCTCTCCCTGCACTCAGGGGGTTGGCTGAGAGCAGCAGAAGCCATTGGCTCCTGCTGCTGTCATTCAAATACAGTACAGAAGGAGTAGGGGGTGAGGCCGAGCCACTCTGTGTGTCAACAGACACACACAGCCCTGCTCAGGAAGGAGCTCACATGTGAGGTAGTGGCTTCCTATGGTAGAACATGCAGAAGAGGAAGACTCTAGTTGAGGACACCAGAAGAGAAGGTTCAGGGCTGCTCAGTGCAAAACCATTGCACAGAGCAGGCAAGTATAAGGTTTTTTGTTTTTTTTTCCAGAAGTTTTTTTACTTTACAACATCTTTAAAGTGATAGTAAAGTCTTGTTTTTTCCCCCATAAAAATAACAAACCTATTATACTTACCTGCTCTGTTGCAGTGGTTTTGCACAGAGCAGCCCAGATCCTCCTCATCTCGGTTCCCTCTTCTGTGCTTGTGGACCCTCCCTCCTGTTCAGTGTCCCCACTGCAAGCAGCTTGCTATGGGGGCACCCGAGCCGAGACACAGAGCCCTGGCCGGGCCCCACGCCCTCTCTCCCCTGATTGGCTAGCTGCCTTTGACAGCAGCGACAGACAATGCCACTGTTGCTGTCTCTCAGACAATCAGGAGGGTGTTTTGGTCAGCTCAAACACTCCTGGACATTGCTGGACAGAGAGGGACAGAGAGGGACCTTAGCTAAGTGTTAGGGGGGGCTTCTGTATACAGTAGGCTTTTCATCTTAATGCATAGAATGCATTAAAATAACAAACCTTCTGCCTTTACAACCCCTTTAAGTTTTGTGTTAAAAGTAGCTGCCATTGACTCACCAGTTTCTTCTAGCTGGCCATTTACATGTTCACATCAATAATTAGTAGGGATGAGCTTCAGATTCAGGTTGAGGTTAGGTTTGAGGTTTCTAGTTGTTTCTGCAAATATTTTTTAAATGCCTTTTTTGTTAAGACCAGAAAACAGAGAGAGAGACAGGTTCAGAGTACTTTCATCTTATAATAGTGCCCAAAAAAGGACCTTTAAAACAGTACTACCAGCTGTTAAAGTTCATACGGCCTTTTATTGGTTGGGTTTTCATCTACTTACTATGCTTAAGTTCTCTTATTTGCAGTGCTAGGAATCATCTTAGGTTCCCTGTCTGTGTGCACAGATCTGTACACCCAAAAATCTTTTAAGGACCAGCATCTGTCTATTACAATTAATTGATACCGGTAGCTAGCTCCTCAGTTATTAACTACTACTACTACTTTTTGTCTAATAAGAATATATTATTATTTTACAAGTGAGTTTCCTAGGATTTTGATGTAAGTGTAATCTTTGAAATATATTTAGCCGCCTGTTCCCAAAAATGGGGCAATATTGTAAATTTAGTTTTTGGCTGAGCTGTAATCAGCTCAGATTAATTGTACATCGTTTATTTGATTCGGTCCTAAATTTGACTGTGTTGTGCATTTCCCACTGTTGGCAGTAGGTGTCACTGGTACCACAGGACAGTGTGAGAATAACAACCAAGTTAAGCTGTAATGAACATTCTTTTTCCAGAAACATGTTCCCGCCGCTGTGCATTCTGGGAGGGGGTATTTATAGGCCAGATGCCATGTGCTCTAGTCAGTCCTGACCTCGGGGCCCTCCAGGCCTGGAGGCTACGCTGCTGCAAGGTGTGCAAGTAGGCCCAGAAGCCTGTCTGGGGCCTACTACTTCTGAGCTGGTCCTTAGGCTGTCTTTCCTGTTTGGAAGAAGCTGAGCCAAGCTGAGGAGATCCAGGGGAGGACGCTTGCTGGAGAGAGCCAGGGTGAAGGCTGGTCTCTCAGAAGGGCCTGGTGACTTACTTGGAGGATGCACCTACATCTAACCTACCCTCACAGTACTGCTGGGTTGGCTTAAAGGTTCTGGTACTATGACGCTGTTCTACAATTCAATTAAGGTAATTCATTCCTGGTTGCTAAGTTTGTGAGAGAGACTTATCCAGGTATCTGCTGGCTGCTAAGTCCTGTGAGAGAGGCTTATCCAGACATCGTACTGTGTGTTAGGTCTGTGGCAGAGGCCTACTCAGGTATTGAAGATCTGATAGAAGAAAGCTGTGTGTTTGTCCTTTAATCTAAGGAGTCTGTAAGTGATCTCCTGCAAAAAGGTATCTGCAACGTCCCCTCAGAATCTTTACTACTACTTTTTTCAAGTTCTTTATTAAAGCATTGAAAACTATCTAAAATGACTGGCACCAATATCCCATTATAGCCATGGACTCAGCTCTGGGTTGAATGTAAGCCTGCTCCCTGTATATGGAGGTACACTCTTGACTTCCAGTATCCTCAGGGGGTGCTACATATACAATCTAAAAGGATTTTATGCCATGGCAAGCTTTTATTCTTTTTTCATGGGGCGCTTCCAACATCAAGTACCTACAAAAAGGTGGATTCTCATCTGTTCGGGGCGGATAAAAGGCCCTTGCTGGGTTATAAGCCACAGGCGAGATTGACCTTCTGTAATAGGAGGTCAATGTGTTCCGGTAAGCAGGTACTCTATATGGTGGAGGATTGCACTCAAGCTCCCTTTATTCAATATATTTTTAATTTATTTTGTTTACACATTTATATTTTTCATTTATATCACGAGCACAGCTTTATAGGTTAAGTGATTTGGTGCTGTGCCTCACAGGAAAGCTGTGTAGTTTGTCACATTAATTAAATATCAGTGCAGTTTCACAAATTTGAGGAATCTGATTATATTTGTTTGCCCTCCACCCTGACTTTTTACCTGCTTCTGATATGACTGAGAACAATATTTTGGTTCTACTGCTGCTCTGTGCCGGGTGCTTTGGTGATGATCTAGTGTGTGTGCTTAGACTATGTTAGGGGTTTACATTCTCTTCAACATGCAGATACAACAGGGGCCACTCTTTTTTCCAAGACAATCCCATACTTTATGTCATCAGCTGCTTTCTGCATGTCAGAAATGGCATTTGTTGTATTCAAACCCATCACCCCTGCCAGTTGAGTGTTAAGATTTTTTTTTTGCTGCAAGGCAACGGACTATGAACAGTTAGGGTGTTTAATTTGACTCTTCCATGCTGCTGCTTTCTAGCGGTTTCCACCTCAGCTGACCTTTTAGTCCTTTATTTGTCTTCTTGACTGGCTGGCATTAAATCATTAACATATGTTTTTTTATTGATCCCCTGTACAATGTTCTTTTTGAGTTCTACACTGGATAAATACTTTGATGTCTTCAGTAAAACAAATCTCTCCATTGAGCTGCTTTACAATTCTGTTGTTTGTGTTTGTTATTTCCTGTTCTCCTTCATTGGATACCTTGAATAAAAAGGTCCATACACACGATCAGAAAATCCTACGAAAAAAACACTATCGCACAGTTATCTGATCATTAGTACACGTTCAGCTTTCAGGAGGCAATCAGGACAGGTCGTGTAAAATTATGCGATGGGACAAAAAAATGTTTTTCGTACGATACCAGATCAGATAATTTTCATTTAATCTGTACAGTTTTTTGTCCAAAAATGTTAAACCTATACAATACAAAACAACGCATTACATAACTTACATATTTTTTATTCTTTCATACGAGAAGTTTCATAACTTTAGTAACCTCTTTATTTTTGATATATTATATGATTTAAAAAAATAAATAAAAAGCGATCATTCATCCGATATTCTCATTGGGTGTTCCAAATTTAAGGCTTCAAACTTCTTTGAAAAATCATTGTCCACCTTTTCCAAAATTATATCAATACCCTTCATATTGTCAAACAAACCCAGGTAAGTACTCAAGGTCAAATCAAAAAGCTGTCTTACGTCAAAAAATTATGAGCGAGTAATGCAAAGAAAACTACAGTACTTGCCATCATTTCAGTAAGGCCATTAACTGAACTGGGGGCCTCATCGTTTAACCACTTGCTTACTGGGCACTTAAACCCCCCTCCTGCCCAGACCAATTTTCAGCTTTCAGCGCTGGTGCACTTTGAATGACAATTGCGCGGGCATACAACACTGTACCCAAATGAAATTTTTATCATTTTTTTCCCACAAATAGAGATTTCTTTTGGTGGTATTTAATTACAGCTGGGAGTTTTATTTTTTGCTAAACAAACAAAAAAAGATGCAAAAAATAAATAAATAAATAGTTTGTTATAAAATTTTGCAAACAGGTAATTTTTCTCCTTCATTGAAGTGCACTGATGAGGCGGCACTGATGGGCTGCACTGGTGGGCACTGATAGGCTGCATTGGTGGGCACTGATAGGCATAGTTAAGGCAGCACTAATAAGCACAGATAAGGTGGCACCGATAGGCACAGATAAGGCAGTACTGATGGGCAAAGATAGGCACAGATAAGATGGCATGGATGGGTGGCACTAAGGGGCACTGATAGGTACCACTGATAGATGGGACTGATGGGCACTGATAGGTGGCACTGATAGGTGGCTCTGATAGGTGGCACTGCTGGGCACTGATGGGCGGCACCGCTGGGCACTGGTAGATGACACTGATGGTCACGGATATGTGGCACTGGGGTGCAGCACCGTTGTTGAGGCACGGCCACCGGTGATCGGCTCTTTTTTTTTCTCCTCGCGCTGTCAGCGCGAGGAGGAATAATAGCCGATTACCGGCTCCGTTGTATCACATGATCAGCTGTCATTGGCTGACAGCTGATCACGTGATAAGGGGTCGGGACCGACCCCTTGCTCGGATCAGTGATCAGGCGAGTCTCATAGACTCGCCGATCATAGAGCGCGCTGCGCGCGCCCCTCAGGGGGCGCGCAGGCCGCTCGTGCACGTCATCCCGGCAAAGGAGGTCTGCGCTGTAGCCGTCACTCGGCTATAGCGCGGGTCTCTAGTGGTTAAGGAACCTTTTTTTTTTTTTGTTTATTAAACCCCCCCCCTTATGGCCATCACCTCAATCCTCCTACCTCTCTTTAGATTTCTCATCTGTCTCTTGCTGCCTCAAGGGATTCCACATACTGGTAGAGGAACCATTTTTTTCCCTGTATATCCAGGGATTGCTCAGTTTGATTGTTTAATCTGACCCTTCCATGCTGCTGCTTTCATGCAGTGTCCATCTCAGCTGACCTTTTAATCCCTTATTTGTCTTCTTGATTGGCTGTCATTAAAGCATTATCAAATGTTTTTGATTGCTCCACTGTACAATATTCTTTTTTGAGTTCAACACCGGATAAGTAATTTGATGTCTTGCCCAAGAACATGTGTTGGTTTTATGACTTATTACCAACAACTAAAATGATCTTAGACTTTTTCATAATTTTTGGTCTGGTGCGTCCTTCTGAATTTCCTTTTTTGAGCTATTGCCAACTGCCCATTGAGGGGAGCTGCCTCACCAGAGCTACAGTATATGAGCATGTTAATGCTTTTGTTCATCTGACTGCTCGAGTTTGAACGTTTCCAGTGCCTCTTTGACCTGCTTGCCCTTCTGTGGCAATTTTGACATCTTTCTTCATATACATTTGATAATCAGCATTTCAGACATCAAAATCGACATCTGTAAAACCACAGTTGTCCATTCAGGGATCAAAATTTGGTTGGTCCCTACTGAATCAACCAAATTCCAAACAATCTATGGGCAGCTTAAGACCTGTACCTGCTCTGCGGGCAGTAGAGGATGAAATCAAAGAGCTTGCTTGACAATGACAAGTAGATCTTTTAGGCTCCTATAAAAGGATAGGCGGACATGTGAAGATCATGAGATGAATGGAAACAATAAGCCAGCAGGAATTTTAAGATAAACAACAACAGGTAGGCAGGAGGTCTGCTACTGATGGATTTGTAAGTTAACAGAAGGATCATACATTTTATTATCTAAAGCAGTAGAATTCTGTGGAACTACTTAAGAGAGAGACAGTGTTATATAAGAAGAAGGTAAAAGAACTGACTCCGAAGGGCCAAAAAATACCGAATGAGGTCAATCCAGATAGGAAGCCAACACTCAGAGGACTATATATTAAAACTAAAATCCAGTCAGCAATACAAAAATTTAGTCCAATCATGATATCCCATGAAGGTTTTATCATGTAAATATAATTTCAAAAGTTGTTTTCAATATACCGTATTTAAATATGCGGTTTTAATTGAATGATGTAGTGTTGCCATAAATGTCCCACAATTGTGCTCCTGCATTATCATGCTGTGACAAAGGCACCCTTGGAGAAGACTACAAGTGGATGATCCATCACACATTGCACAGGCATGATCCACCATCACTTTCAAGAAGCTGTTCAAGAACAGTGATGTGCAGCAGTGAAGCGAGTGCATGTAGATGAAAAAAAGGTTGGAGATCAGCAACACTAATCCAATATTTTGCTTTGGAGAGTAGACACTAGTGCTGACGTCAGGCCACTGTCCGATACCGGGTCGGCAGTGGTACCCATTGTCATATGTTTTTATGATTAATTTTATTTTGGCTTTTAACTTACCATTCCAATAAATAATACACTATGGAGACTTCATCTGGCTCCCAGTGAGTTTTATTTACTACAGCTACATCTGGATGGTGTGAGTTGCTGAATAGCCTTCCCCACAATAGATGACAGATCTACACTGTGTGTGTGTGTGTGTGTGTTTGCTGCTGTAACAGCAGCCAGCTTTTCTGGTGAGTGTCCATTTCACAGGGGTGTGGTGGATGATTCTGGAGCACTGTACTGGATCACCTCTTCATTTATCAAGTCACCACCAAATTTTTGTGCACAACTTTGCACTGAACTATTATGTTTTCACTTACAAGTTTATATTGCTGATCCCATCATGGGACTGTGCATTTAAACGTATGT
This sequence comes from Lithobates pipiens, assembly GCF_037356315.1. NCBI lineage: Eukaryota > Metazoa > Chordata > Amphibia > Anura > Ranidae > Lithobates > Lithobates pipiens. Next base: position 385,317,817 of record NW_027507764.1, read on the forward strand.
TTTTCCCTACATTGTTTTTTTTTGTATGATTGACTTCCATCCACGTGATTGGGCTTTATATATATATATATATATATATATATATATATATATATATATATATATATATATATATATACACACACACACACATACACAGTGCCTTGCGAAAGTATTCGGCCCCCTTGAACTTTTCAACCTTTTGCCACATTTCAGGCTTCAAACAAAGATATAAAATTTTAATTTTTTGTGAAGAATCACCAACAAGTGGGACACAATTGTGAAGTGGAACGAAATCTATTGGATATTTTAAACTTTTTTAGCAAATAAAAAACTGAAAAGTGGGGCGTGCAAAATGATTTGGCCCCTTTACTTTCAGTGCAGCAAACTCACTCCAGAAGTTCAGCGAGGATCTCTGAATGATCCAATGTTGTCCTAAATGACTGATGGTGATAAATAGAATCCACCTGTGTGTAATCAAGTCTCTGTATAAATGCACCTGCTCTGTGATAGTCTCAGGGTTCTGTTGAAAGCGCAGAGAGCATCATGAAGACCAAGGAACACACCAGGCAGGTCCGTAATACTGTTGTGGAGAAGTTTAAAGCCGGGTTTGGATACAAAAAGATTTCCCAAGCTTTAAACATTCCAAGGAGCACTGTGCAAGCGATCATTTTGAAATGGAAGGAGTATCAGACCATTGCAAATCTACCAAGACCTGGCCGTCCCTCTAAACTTTCAGCTCAGACAAGGAGAAGACTGATCAGAGATGTAGCCAAGAGGCCCGTGATCACTCTGGATGAACTGCAGAGAACTACAGCTGAGGTGGGAGAGTCTGTCCATAGGACAACAATCAGTCGTACACTGCACAAATCTGGCCTTTATGGAAGAGTGGCAAGAAGAAAGCCATTTCTCAAAGATATCCATAAAAAATCTCGTCTAAAGTTTGCCACAAGCCACCTGGGAGACACACCAAACATGTGGAAGAAGGTGCTCTGGTCAGATGAAACCAAAATCGAACTTTTTGCCCACAATGCAAAACGATATGTTTGGCGTAAAAGCAACACAGCTCATCACCCTCAACACACCATCCCCACTGTCAAACATGGTGGTGGCAGCATCATGGTTTGGGCCTGCTTTTCTTCAGCAGGGACAGGGAAGATGGTTAAAATTGAGGGGAAGATGGATGCAGCCAAATACAGGACCATTCTGGAGGAAAACCTGTTGGAGTCTGCAAAAGACCTGAAACTGGGACGGAGATTTATCTTCCAACAAGACAATGATCCCAAACATACAGCAAAATCTACAAAGGAATGGTTCACAAATAAACGTATCCAGGTGTTAGAAAGTCAAAGTCCAGACCTGAATCCAATCGAGAATCTGTGGAAAGAGCTGAAAACTGCTGTTCACAAACGCTCTCCATCCAACCTCACTGAGATCGAGCTGTTTTGCAAGGAAGAATGGGCAAGAATTTCAGTCTCTCGATGTGCAAAACTGATAGAGACATACCCCAAGCGACTTGCAGCTGTAATCGCAGCAAAAGGTGGCTCTACAAAGTATTAACACAAGGGTGCCGAATAATTTTGCACGCCCCACTTTTCATTTTTTTATTAGTTAAAAAGTTTCAAAAATCCAATAGATTTCGTTCCACTTCACATTTGTGTCCCACTTGTTGGTGATTCTTCACAAAATATAAAAATGTTATATCTTTATGTTTGAAGCCTGAAATGTGGCAAAAGGTTGAAAAGTTCAAGGGGGCCGAATACTTTTACTTTCGCAAGGCACTATATATATATATATATATATATATATATATATATATATATATATATATATATATATACACACACACACACACATATATATATATTACTGTATAAATATTTGTTTTCACTTTTAAACACTTTTTTGGGCATTATTTCAATGTGCTGTCCATTTATAACAGTATACTTATCTCATTATTATTCATTTACTTTTGGCTCTACACACTTTTTTCTTAAGATTTTAACCTACTATTACCCAATAGGACTGCTAAGAATAGAAGTGTGTGTTTGTGTGTGTATGTATGTATGTATACGCAATGAAATGCAAGTCACTGCAGTCTGTGTGATATAGTGCCTTGAAAAAGTATTCATAACCCTTGACATTTTCCACATTTTGTCATGTTACAACCAAAAATGTAAATGTATTTTTATTGGTATTTTGTGTGATAGACCAACACAGAATAGCACATAATTGTGAAGTGGAAGGAAAATGATAAATAGTTTTCAATTTTTTTTTTTTTTTTTACAAATAAATATCTGAAAAGTGTGATGTGCATTTGTATTCAGCCCCATTGACTCTGATACGCCTAAATAAAACCTAGTGGAACCAATTGCCTTCAAAAATCAAATTAATAAATAGAGTCCACCTGTGTGTAATTTAATTAATCTCAGTATAAATGCAAGTGTTCTGTGAAGCCCTCAGGGATTTGTTATGCCGTGTACACACAATCAGACTGTCCTCCTGTGTGTTGGCTCCGGCAGACTTTTTCTTTCCAAAAGTCCGGAGGACTCAGAAAGAAGTTTTGACTCAAAATTGTCCATCCGGCCATCTGTGTGCTAGTCCGCCGGACTTTTGAAATGAACGGACTTGCCCACACGGAGAAAAGTCCGTTCATTTTGAACGTGGCTCCAGGTAGCTGGGACTAGTGAAGGAAGTCAATGTCGCCGCCTTCGGCTGGCGAGATTGACACCTCGCTGGCCCCGTCACTTGCTATGGACTTAAAGGGGAAGCCCTACTCTGAAAAAACGGCGTGGGTGTCCCCCCAAAGTCCATATCAGACCCTTATCTGAGCACGCAGCCCAGCTGGTCAGGAAAGGGGGTGGGGACGATCAAGCCGCCCCCCTCATTAACCGTACCAGGCCGCGTGCCCTCAACATGGGGGGTGCTTTGGGCAAGGGGGGGCCGCAGTCCCAGCTACCTGGAGCCTCCCGCCATAGTCCGGTGGTTTGCCCGGCGCACCTAGTCCACTGGAAAAGTCCAGTCGTGTGGGCAGGTCCGCTCGTTCGGAAAGTCCGGCGGACCTCCGCTTCAAAGTCCGGCGGTTTGTCCGCCGGATAGTCCGATCATGTGTACGTGGCATCAGAGAACCTTAATGAATAAACAGCATTAAGAAGGCCAAGGAACACACCAGACAGGTCAGGGATACAGTTATGGAGACATTTAAAATAGGATTAGGTTATAAAACAATATATCTCAAGCTTTGAACATCTCCCAGAGCACAGTACAAGCCATTATCTGAAAATGGAAAGAGTGTGGCACAACTGCAAACCTACCAAAACATGGCTCCACCTATACTGACAGGCTGGGCAAGGAAAGCATTAATCAGAGAAGCAGCATAGAGGCCCATGGTAACTCTGGAGAAGTTGTAGAGATCCAAAGTCCAGGTGGGAGAATCTGTCCACAGGGCAACTATTAGTCGTTCACTCCATAAATCTAGTCTTTATGTAATAGTGTGAAGAAGAAAGCCATTGTTGAAAGAAAGCCATAAGAAATCTCTGTTTGCTGTGTCCCCCACATGACCTCTCACAAACTGCAAACATGTGGAAGAAGGTGCTCTGGTCAGATGGGACCAAAATTGTACTTTTTAGCCTTAAAGCAAAATGCTATGTGTGGTGGAAAGCTAACACTGCACATCACCCTTAACACACCACCCCCTTATCTCTGACCTGTCTGGTGTGTTCCTTGGCCTTAAAGTTGATGTTTGTTCACTAAGTTTCTCTAACAAACCTCTGAGGGCTTCACAGAACAGCTGCATTTATACTGAGATTAAATTAAACACAGTTGGACTCTATTTACTAATTAGGTGACCTCTGAAGGCAATTGGTTCCACTAGATTTTAGTTAGGGGTATCGGGGTAAAGGGGGGTGAATACAAATGCACGCCACACTTTTCAGATGTTTATTTGTAAATAAATTTGAAAACCATTTATCATTTTCCTTCCACTTCACAATTACGTGGCACTTTGTGTCGGCATATAAAATCCCAATAAAATTAATTTATGTTTTTGGTTGCAACATGACAAAATCTAGAACTTCTCAAGGGGTATGGATACTTTTTCAAGGCACTGTATATGAGTAAAAGGGAGACCCCACCCAAACAGTCATAAGTAGTGACCTTTGTCAAAGACATCGCTAAAATCGCGTTACTCTTCCGGCAGGAAAGAGAGTGAAGAGGTGCACAGGACCTTGGATACCTTCAGGAAGCATGTCTCACTGCATTGTGGTGACCAGGAGAGAACCTCAGCATGGAGCCAATCAAAAGAGGGGTTGTGCCTTTGTAACCAAGGATAATCAATAACCAGCGTAAATCTGGGTGAGGAAATAACTTGGAATTGGATTATCTCATGGTAAAGAGCCCCTACAGCCATGGACAACGGAACCGTCTCATGAGTCACATGGGCAGGCTGTAAAGGTCTTCCGTCAAGAGCCTCAATGGAAAGTGGAGTGTCACGCAGCTGCAGCGGAATCGAGTGCTGCAAAACAAATTCAGCATCAATGAACAGGCCTGCAGCCCCAGAGTTGATTAGAGCCTGTATCTTGATGGACGACTCAGCCCAAGAAAGGGTGACCGAAACCAGGGGCTTATCCTTCTGCATAACTGGGGACGAAACAACGCCACCTAAGGTCTGTCCATGACAGGACCTCAAGGTTCGGGCATTCCCTGGACGAGTAGGACAAGACTTCAAAAAGTGACCTGCCTGGTCACAATAAAGGCACAATCTCTCCCTCCTCCTAAAGGCTCTCTCATCCTCAGAGAGACGCGTGAAGCCCAGGTGCATGGGTTCATCTTCACTCACCGACTCGGTACCAGGAGGCATGGGAGGTGAGGGAGGCACGGGTGGGACTGAAAAGTTTGGAGGCAAATGTACAGGAGGCTTCCGCAAGCGCTCCTTAAAAGAAAGTCTTTCTATGCTACATGAATGGGGGAATAGACCCGGTAGGCAGCTGGCGAGATCCCTCAAGGCGAAACAAGCTAGGTATTTTATCCCCAAAATAAAAGTCCCCAATGGCAATTTAGTACACGCTACTCCACACATAGCCGGGGCTTTTAGGGACTATTACGCTGATTTGTATAACGTACAGAGCGACACGCCCTCGTTAACCCTGAAGGAAAAGCGTACCCGCATACAGGCATACTTAAAAGAGGCCAACCTGCCCACACTATCCATTGCCGCACTCCGAGGACGGGAGGAGGAATTTACGGTGGAGGAATTCAGAGTAGCCCTGAAGTCCTCCCCCACGGGGAAAGCCCCAGGCCCTGATCGCTACACCATTAGCCATTATAGAACATTCAGCGACATCCTACTCCCCCACCTCATGGCTTATGCCAACTCCATCTCACGCAACTCCGGTCTGCGCCCAGAATCTCTCACGGCCCACATCACAGTTATACCAAAAGCTGGTAGAGATCCTACAGTATGCAGTAGCTATAGGCCGATTTCCCTGTTTAACGTTGATGTTAAGTTATACTCTAAGGTATTGGCCAATAGGTTACTTCCTCTTATCCCCATGTGGATCTCGAAAGATCAGACTGGCTTTATACCTAATAGGGAAGCTAGGGATAACTCCCCCAGGACCATAACCCTGATTCAATATGTGCGGAGGTGCTCCCAGCCCACCCTACTGGTGTCTACTGACGCTGAAAAGGCGTTCGATAGGGTGGACTGGGAATACCTCAAAGTGACTCTACATCACCTGGGACTTGGTCCCAAAATGTTCCACCGCATAACCTCCCTTTTATCCGCTCCCACAGCTTGTGTCTGCATAAACGGGTCTCTGAGTGACTCGTTCTCTCTGTATAACGGTACTCAGCAGGGATGCCCCCTATCCCCTCTTCTATTTGACCTCACCCTTGAACCCTCTTCTATTTGACCTCACCCTTGAACCATTAGACATAATCCCAATATCCATGGGGTTCAGATAGGCTCCACGACCCATAAATATGCAGCTTATGCTGATGACATCTTGTTCTTTGTCCAGCGCCCTCGTATCTCCCTACCTAATTTAATGTCTGCCCTCTCTACCTATCAAAAGCTATCTAACTTCAAAATTAATCTTTCTAAGTCAGAAGTTCTGAACATTAACCTTCCCAGACGGGAGGCCGACTCCATACGGCCCCTCTCCCCTTTCAGATGGGCCCAGCGAACCATGAAATACTTGGGAATCTATCTAACATCTAACATCCACTCCCTATTTAGATATAATTACCTTCCCTTACTGAACAACATCAGGGAGGACTTGAGAAACGGGAAGAGCATCTCATACTCCTGGTTGGGGAGGGTCAATATTGTTAAAATGAATATTCTGCCTATAACTATTTCTATTCCAAATGATCCCCATGGGGGTACCCATGGGGTTTTTTACAACATTACAGACCATTATCTCCCGCTATGTATGGAGGAACAGTCACCCCAGGGTCTCCAGGGACATATTATACAGTTCCAAAGATGCTGGGGGTCTGGTCCTACCAAATTTTAGGGCATATTATCACGCTGCTATACTCTCCAGCATAGCTGATTGGAAGTTAACTGCAAACACCAAGTTGTGGGTCACCATGGAATGCTTTCTGTGTGCTGCAGACCTTTTGGTTGTGCCTTGGATCCCTCGCATACACCGACATCTCAGCAGCGATACCTCCTTGCTCACATCTTCCACCTTAGATGTTTGGGACAACCTACACAAGAAGTTTTCATGGTCCTACAACTCCCCTTTAATGCCATTTCTTAATCACCTGTACTTTTTGCCTGGTCTATTAGACCCGGGATTTCGGACTTGGTCCCCTGATCGACCCCTGCTTCTACATCAGGTCCTCCGGGCCGATATCACCAAGTCTTTACCGGATATTCTTGGCACCAAACCAATTACATTCCTTGACAGGTGGAGATACACTCAGTTACAGTGCTTCCTACGAGCTCTGCCTCGACCACTCAGAGGTCCTGAGGGCCTTAACGGGCTTGAGGCTGTGTTTTATCCAAAAGATCCTCCATTGCACTGCCTATCGCTGTTCTATAAGGCCCTTATCAAACTCCTCTACAACTCACACCCGCCCTATCTGGCTAGATGGGAAGAGGACCTAAACGCAAACCTCTCGGACCTACAAAAGGGAAAGGTGCTGCAATTAACCCATGTTTCATCCCTTGCCTCAAAAATGACTGAAGTTAACTACAAGTTGCTTACCAGGTGGCATTACACTCCAGAGAAATTACACCGGATGTTCCCTGAAAACTTCCCGCTATGTTGGAAGAATTGTGGGTTCAGGGCCACTCATGCACACATCTAGTGGTCTTGCCCACTCATTAAACTGTTTTGATCCAACATGATCCAAGTTATACAGCGGATCTCGGGCATTAACCTTCCCAATGATCCCTGGACCGTTCTCTTCCGCGCTACAGCCGACTCTGTGGGCCTGTACAAACGCTCCATAATCCCCCACCTGTTGAACACAGCCAAGGCACTAATACCTGCTCTTTGGGGACAACCCAAAATTCCAACACTGAAATGCTGGATGCATCAGATAGCAACAGTTCATCTCATGGAGGACATGACTCACTCTAATAAGAAGACTTCTCAAAGAGCTTTTAAGACGTGGTCTAGCTGGAGGGAATTCACTACTACCTCATTCTACAAGGATCTCCTCACACAGTCCTAATGAGTGAGGCTCAACCTCACAACCCATTTGAGTCAACCAAGCCTATCAACGGAACTATTCCCCTCCTCTCCTCAGGGGGACTGGGTTTTTTCTTATCTTAGGCCTTATAGTAGTATAGTGTAGGATCTGGTATTGATTCTCTACATGTAACCATGCAAGCCAACCCCCCCCCTCCCCTCCACCCCCTCCCTACCTCCCTTCTTGTCTTTCCTTCTCTTCCTTCGCTCCCCCCTTTCCAAGCTTTCATCTCTCTTTGTTCTATCCTCTGTTCTTGAGACAGATGACTTGTAGCCCAATCCTTGAAATAATGCTGTGCAATCTCCCCATACTCTTCGGATGGTTGGTTTTAAGAGTTCATACGTGCTCCCCTCTCTGTATTGAATACTAATATGCTCTAATTTTTGGGTGCCTTGATGGTTTTAGATATGTTTGTTACCATGTTTAGGGGATTGGGCGCTGTCTACATACAGACTTTATTGTCAATGTTTGTTTGTTGTTTGTCTCTAATAAACATTTATTAAACAAAAAAAAAAGACAGTCTTTCTCTGAGTCTGGAGTCAATGAGGATGGCAAATGAGATCAAGCTCTCCAGCTCAGTAGGTATATCTCGGGGTGCTATCTCATCCTTGATGGAATCTGAGAGACCATGAGAAAAAGCAGCCACGAGGGCCTCATTGTTCCAAGCAACCTCTGCTGCCAGAGTACGGAATTCAATGGCGTAGTCGGCAACAGTTCTCGTACTCTGATGGACATGAGGCACTTGGCATCAGAAGTGGAGCGTGCGGGAATGTCAAATACCCTTTTAAAGGAGGCCACAAAGTCTGGGTAACTCAAGACAACAGGTTTTTGTGTCTCCCGTAGGGGGTTAGCCCAGACCAAGGCTCTCTCAAAAAGCAAAGGTATCACAAAACCTACTTTGCTTCTGTCCGTGGGAAACGCCTGGAGCAGCATCCCGAAGTATATCTCAACCTGATTGAGAAACCCTCTGTATTGAACTGGATCGCTGGAGAAACGGAGCGGGATCAGACATACCTCTTATAGAGATAATACTCGAGGCGGGTGCCTGCACAGAGACTGGGCAGCAGCAGGGACGGCCTATGACTCAGGTTGTACCAGAGCAGCCACCGTGGGTGATTCCAGGTGAGCCATGCGACTCAGGAGCGTTAACGCCATGGCAAACTGATTCATGTGGTGATCTTGCTCATCCAATCTGGAAAAAATATTACCAACAAGTGGATTGCCTGTATCTTCTGAATTCATGGCCTTCGCCTACTGTCAGAAACCATGAATCAGACAGAGACAGAAGTACAATTAAATCACACTTGTTTATTAAATAAAAATAAAAAGTTAAATAGAGAAAGTGTAGTCAAAGCATAGCCAGAGTCCAGTAACCCAATCGAGTAGTCAGCCAGGACAGAGTTCAATAACCAGATCGGGTAATCAGCCAGGCCAGAAGTCAGGGATCCAAGTAGAGGAACAGCAAGCAGGATAAGGAGCCAGAAGGGATGCCAGCAAGCCAGTCTTTAAACAGAACCGTAGGAGATGGTTTCTTGTGATGTGACCAAGGCGAAGGTAGAGGTGAAGTGAGCTGGACAGCTTTAAGTAGGCAGGCCAGACGAGCATGATCAGGAACAGCTGGTAACTGTGGAGAGAGATGAGAGCTGGCAATTAGCTGACAGCTGAGCAGCCAGCCCAGAGAAGGAAGGGCTAAGCCAGCCCTGACAAATATACGCTTATTGACACTTTTTTTCACCAATATACAGTATATAATAATAATAATATATATATTAGCCTAAACTGATGAAGAAATTAGTTTTTTAAAAACATTTTTGGGGATATTTATTATAGCAAAATGTAAAAAATATATATATTTTTCAAAACTGTTGCTCCTTTCATGTTTATAGCGCAAAAAAAACAAAATGTAGAGGTGATCAAATAGCTCCAAAAGAAAGCTCTATTTGTGGAAAAAAATGACGTCAGAGGGGGGCATGGTCTGGACATGGCAGAGTAGAGACGTGTGTCTGCTGAGCCTCCAGCCCCACCTGCCTATCCTACCCTACTCGGTTAGATTCGTGAAACAGAATGCACTCAAAGAAAACGACAGCAAAGGGGAATAAAAAGACGGCCCCAGCAGTGAAACCTGTGGGTGAAATACAGTGGCACCTCTCCAACTCTACAACGACCTCCCCAGTAGTCAAGGTGGTGGATCGCTGTAACCCCCGGCACCAGGCCAACAGATCCCTGATCTCTCTGCCTCGCCGTCAGCACCCATATCCTTGGAGGTCTTTTCCGACACTCCAGTGGTGTTCCACCCTGACCTGCAGAGCATCCTCTACCATCTACTCTATCTGAGAGCGGAGGCTGAGCTACGGTCCCGCCTACAGGCACTGCCGACAAGATCCAACATAGAAGCCCTCATAGGCCATGTGGAGGCTACCCACCGAAAGGAACTACAGGCAGTCAAGAAGGACCTTAACGCTCTGTCAACCCAGCTGGTCTCCAGAGAGACGTCAGTGACTGTGCTAGAGAGTGCCAACTTTGGAGACACAGCAGACCCTGCATGTGACTACAGCAATGACTATGCAGCTCCACGTGGAGGAAATTGAGGACTGGCGCAGGCGATGCTTGCAATTTTCCGTCAGATGGCAGGTGAGTCGTTCCCAGATGCTATGGAATTCAACCACATTCATAGAGCTCTGGGCCCCCGCTTCCCTGACCCAGAGAGACCCCAGGATGCAATATGTCAGATTCACCATTATTCACACAAGGAGATTATACTGTGGAAGGCCTGGGACGAAGCCAGGGGAAGTGGAACTGGAGGGCGCTGTGATCAAAATACTACTTTATCTCTCCAGAGTCACACTGCAGTGCCGAGCACTGCTCCAACCAGTCCTGGAACTCGCCAGGCAATTGGGTATCACCTACAGGTGGAGATTTCCCCCTTGAAATCATACTCAGGAAAAACCTGCGCTCCTTTACCCTCTGCTCGCCTGCAGATCTCCCAGCCCTCTTTGCCTTTGCCTCTTTTACTCCCATACAGTTAGCAAGCACTCCCTAGGAGCACACTTAACCCCCTTCCCTGCCAGTGTCATTAGTACAGTAAGGGTGCACATTTTTCTCACTGATCACTGTATTGGTGTCACTGGTCCCCAAAAAAGTGTCAAGTGTCAGTTAGGTGTCTAATTGAGCAACCACAATGTCGCAGTCCCGCTAAAAATTGCTGATCACCATTATTACTAGTAAAAAAATATATAAATAAATAGACCCATCGTTTGTATACGCTATAACTTTTGCGCAAACCAATCAATATACACTTATTGGGATTTTTTTTACCAAAAAATATGCTACATATTTTTTGGTAAAAAAAATCCCAATAAGTGTATGAATACATATTGGCATAAAATGATGAAAAAATTTGATTTTTAAAAAATTTCGATTGCATATGTTTTATAGCAGAAAGTAAAAAAATATTGGTTTTTGTTTATAACGCAAAAATAAAAACCGCAGAGGTGATCAAATACCACCAAAAAAAAGCTCTATTTGTAGGAAAAAAAGGACCTCAGTTTTATTTGGGTACAGCGTCGCACAACTGCACAATTGTCAGTTAAAATAACGCAGTGCCATATAGCAAAAAATGGCCTAGTCATTAAGGGGGTTAAACCGTCCGGGGCTGAAGTGTTTAAACTGAATGTCATTGTTTTTTTTTTCTTAGCTTTTAAGAAAGTGGGAAGGGTTTGTACATATAATGTTTTTACAGCTATCTAGGGCTCAGTTAAAGAAATGTATCCTCGCTTTCTATCTTACGGACGTTTTACCAGACAAGTGGGGGGAACACTTCAACAACATGCCAGACAGATATAAAAAGTTTTTTCTTTAGTACATTAGGGGAATGCTATCTATGGCTTTTCATTTTTCTCTAGGGAAGATTTACTAAACACAAATAAACTGTGCACTCTGCAAGTGCAGTTGTGCCACAGCCTTGTAAATGAGGTGAAGCTTCGCTTTGCAAAGAATACCCAATCACATACAGGAAAAATAAATAATTATAAAATAAAATAGCAACATTTTTTTCTTGTACATGATTGAATGATGGAAGTCAGCAGAGCTTGCCCTCATTTAGTAAGCTCTGGGCTAAGTGCACTTACAGAGTGCATAATCTATTTGCTTTGAGTAAATCAACAACCTGTATGTCCTAGTTACAGATTTTCCCTTACTTCCTGTGTGGTGAAACCATTGTCAGCAAGATAGGAAGTGAGGGTAAATCACTGACTAGCATTTAAAAAGGCAGTTCTAATCCTTCCCCACACCATTTAAATCTAGAAAAAAAAAAGTTTGATTTATTACATGCATACAACAACAGTTAAAAGCTCAAGATTACGATATTTTTGGGGAGGATACAGCACCAAACACATTGGGTATGTGTAAGGCCGCGTACACATGCGGGGACTGTTCGCCCAACTTTGTCCGTCAAACAGTTTCAGCAAACAGTCCGCTCAAAATTAGCATGGACGGACATGGCCACACACGACGAACGAACAGTTTGCTGAAACCGTGCGCGATGACGTGAACGGCACGTACGACGGGACGAAAAATACGACGTCCTATACACTGCATTATAACTTTCGGCGTGTAAATCCTTTCTGAGCATGCGTGGAACTTAGTTTGACGAACAAGCCTACACACGAGGGGACTGTTCGCTGAAACAAAGTTTCAGCGGACAGTTTTTCGGAATTTCCGAAAAACCTTGTTCAGCGGACTGTTCGCTGAAACTGTCCGCTGAAAGCCCACACACGAGCGGACTGTCCGCCGAAACACTGTTCAGCGGACAAAGTTGGGCAAACAGTCCCCGCGTGTGTACGCGGCCTAATAGCCAAAAGACAGCTGCTCAAGGCAGTATCCAGCAGCTGTAAAGGGGACACTGTAGGGATGATTTTAAGCTAGAAGCAGACACCTGTAAGTAATGGAATACACATACATACTTAAAGGGTAATTTCACTTTCGTGGGGGGAAAAAAATCGCAAATAAAGAAAAAAATAATATAGCATATACAATTGCAACACAAGTCATATTGTAAATGCATTGTAATATGGCTACCTGGAGGTGTTCTGTACACAGAGTGTGTACTAACCACTTCCCACAAACATAATTTCCTGCTTGTGTGATTGGCTCACAAATTTTCTCAGAAATCAGACTAAAGGCCCATACACACGATCGGCAAATTAGCTGTTTTAGGGCTACATCCGACCGTGTGTACGCTCCATCGGACAAACTATTTTGGTTTTCATCTGACTTTTGTTGGCTGTGCGAACAGACAAACTTTTCGACAACATAAGTCTGATGGAGCAAAGTACGATCGTGTGTACAGAAAACCATCAGACTTTACAAACACACATGCTCAGAACCAATGCAAAAGATCAGACAACAATACAGAAGTTGACCAAAGGTGGCGGTAAAGAGCAGAAAAACTACATGATTTGGTGAAAGTTGGCGAAAAAGTCTGATCGTGTGTATGCTTAACAAGTTCACAGCCAATGCCCTTTGTACAAAAGTCCACAGGAAAGTTTTACAAAGTCCGATCGTGTGTATGAGGCTTTAGATACAAGTCAGATTTCAGGCATCCCCTGCAACAAAAATGTCATTTTTTGTGAGATACTCCCAATAGGAACACATCTAAAAGGGATGCAGACCCAGCAGTTTTCTTCATTAGTGCTGTACAGCTGCTATAGCTGACTGATAAATATGAAACCACTCCCATTAGACCCACTCAGCACAGAGGAACAAACAGTGTTTTTTTTCAGAGTAACAAAAGGTAGGAATCTGCAACAAAGGTTGTTATAATCCTTATGATGTACATAAATCACCCAGAGGGGAATGTTTTCTTCTCAACAAAAGTGGAGTTATGCTTTAAAGGGGAACTTCACCCAAAGTTCTGCTTTTCCTCCCCCCCCCTCCTCCTCCTTTACATTTGGCACTTTATTCTGATTTTGACAGGTACCCGCTGCCCCACTTTTAGTCGGATTGATTGCCATAGTGATCCGAGCAGAAGTTTACCCCCCCCTTCTTCCCCCATAGCCTTCTGGGACATGTCAGAAGACTGCAGAACCATTCACAAAGTGCAGCATGTCTCACGAAGCTGGCTGTGAAGCCAGCGTCTGGTCCTGAAGCTGATTGAAGAATTGGCTCAGGTGAGGACAGTGCTGGATTCAGGGGCAGTTAAGTGTCTTAATATTAAAAGTCAGCAGCTACAATGTGTGTAGCTGATGGTTTTTTTTTCCAGGGAGACTGGAGCACCTTTTTGTGTTTGGTGCTGTACCACCCCCCCCCCCCCCCGCCCCAAAAAAATAAATATACATATATATTTAACTTCAGCTTTAGGGGTGTATTGTGTAAGCAAAATTTGATACAAGAAAGATGAATGGGGCAATAACTACCTATTCAAAAGCAGACCCCACTGTGATACTTGGAGATGAGTCGGAAAGTCTCTAAATGCATAATGAAAACCTCTAACATCCTAAGCTCTTGTCAAAAACGTTTTGATCATTATAGCCAATGCTTGAATCAGGAGTATTGCCAATGATTAATGGGTCTTTGATGACCAAATAAACTCAGTCCAACCAAAGCTTTAATACATTTATTACTACAGTACACATCATTTTCATTCCACCTCTCAATCGTTTTATATAAGCATGTGATAGACAATGGGTATGTGTATCTGCTATATAAAGCTTTATTATAAAGTTATGGTAGTATAACTGTATGTTAAAAGTGTACATAGACTGTGCAGACCACCCCTGTTTCATGCTAACAGTTGCCAACGGTAAAATATATTTTAAGGACAAATGTGCAAATAATCTTTGGCACACTGAAATAAGAGCATACTTGTGCCAGGTCCCACGTTATATTTATAGTCTCTTAAAACAACATATCCCTTTCTATTTTGCTATGTTATGGAACATAGTCCTTTTTTATTGCTCTATCCGGTGAAGTGGCAATAAGGATTTCTGTATAACCAGCTTCCTTGAGCATGTGGTATTTCCTTACATAACAAACATGTATATATTTTTTTTATTTGCCTACAACCACCTTCGAAGACCTATGGGTTGAACTGAGCTCCTACTTTCATCTGAAATTACCTGGTTTCATAGGGATACTGGAAAAAATGTTACTGGTATATATTTAAATAACATTCCAAGAATGGTACAATGTACATACTGTGCATCTATTTAACTGCTTCCATATATTGTAAAAAAACATAATGCCTTGCAAATAAACAATCTTTTGCCTGAAATAAACTACTTAGTTCTGTACTCGCCATGGGATCATTTGAGATTATTCTAAACTCTTCCATGTGTGTCCTTACACTAACATTTGTTGGAATCACCATTCTTAGGAAATTCTGCTGGTTTAAAGCAGGGATGGATCTAGCCCATCTGATCTGAGAGCGCAGTAAAAAGTCTGGTGGCATAATGTCAACACACCTTTGTTTTATCCTCTCCAGCTAGCTATCCCTGTTTTTCTGTCTCTCCAGGTCTCCCTGCTGGCACTGGCTGTGTATGAATCACTGACAATTTGAAACACAGTGTGTGACAGATACGGTAGGCAGTATTCCATATTTACTTGGCATGCTTCTATACCACGTGTCATGACGTGGAAGTAACGCCTTTTGGATAGTGCAGAGGCATTGCAAAAGTGCTAGTTTTCCATGCCTCTATGTGACTGCAACAAAGAGCACAATGTCCAACTTTTCTCAATATCAATTCTGAACTGTATTTATTGAGATGGAGCACATTGACATCTGCACTGGATAATTATATCACCCTCTTTTTGGTGCCGCATGGGGGGGTTCCCTCTTCCCATTAGAGTTCCCCCATTACATCAAAATCAGTCCCTTACAAACAATCCTCACTGTGGCATCATGGTAGAGGGGTGGGAGGTGGAGCAGGTCTGGACTGAAGAAGCCTTCTGCTCTCTTCTGAATGCCCATCCTTGATCAAGGTCATCCATTTCTATGATACTGGCTGTCAGAACCATAACAAATGAAGGCATCCTCACTATCCAGCCTGCATCATGGAAATGAATGATGCAGTGCATGATTAGGGGCAAGGCACTGTGCAGTTTTGGTGGCTTGGTGTGGCTAAGGCTAAATGCTATCCCCTGGCCCTAATTGCTGCAGAAACTGAAATCTGAGGGGCACAGTCTGGCCCTGGTTCATAGAGTCCAAAAAAAAAAAAAAAGAAAAAAAAAAAAAAAAAAAAGGTATTTACCATACTACACCGCTCAAAAAAGGAACACTTTGAAAACACCTCAGATTTAAATGGGGAAAAATATCATGCTGGATATCTATACTGATATGGACTGGGTAATGTGTTAGGAACGAAAAGGATGCCACATCGTTTGATGGAAATGAAAATGATCAACCTACAGAGGGCTGAATTCAAAGACACCCAAAAATCTGTGAAAAAAGGATGCAGCAGGCTAGTTCATTTTGCTGAAATTTAATTGCAGCAACTCAAAATGGTACTCAGTAGTTTGTATTGCCCTATCGTGCTTGTATGCATGCCTGACAACCTTGGGGCCTGCTCCTAATGAGATGACGGATGCTGTCCTGGGATATTTCCTCCCAGATCTGGACCAGGGCATCACTGAGCTCCTGAACAGACTGAGGTGCAACCTGGTGGCGTCGGTGGGACCGAAACACAATGTTCCAGAGGTGTTCTACTGGATTTAGGTCAGGAAGCTTGGGGCCATTCAATCGTATCAATTCCTTCATCCTCCAGGAACTAGCTGCATACTCTTGCCACATGAGGCCAGGCATTGTTGTGCACCAAGAGGAACCCATTGCACCAGCGTAGGGTCTGACAATGGGTCCAAGGATTTCATCCCGATACCTAATGGCAGTCAGGGCGCCATTGTCTAGCCTGTAGAGGTCTGTGCAACCCTCCAAAGATATGCCTCCTCAAACCATCACCGACCCACCACAAAACCTTCCATGCTGAACGATGTTACTAGCAGCATAAGATTCGCTATGGCTTCTCCAGACGCTTTAATATCCGTCACATGTGCTCAGGGTGAACCTGCTCTCATCTGTGAAAAGCACAGGGCACCAGTGGCGGACCTGTCAATTCTGGTGTTAAATGGCAAATGCCAATCAAGCTCCCAGTGCCGGGCAATGAGCACAGGGCCCACTAGAGAATGTCAGGCCCTCAGGCCACTCTCATGAAGTCCGTTTCTGATTGTTTGGTCAGAGATTTTCAGACCAGTGGCCTGCTGGAGGTAATTTTTTAGGGCTCTGGCGCTCGTCCTGTTCCTCCTTCCACAAAGGAGTAGGTGCCAGTCCTGCTGATGGGTTAGGGACCTTCTATAGCCCTGTTCAGCTCTCCTAGAGTAACAGCCTGTCTCCTGGAATCTCTTCCATGGAATCTCCTCCATGCTATTGAGACTGTACTGGGAGACACAGAAAACCTTCTGGCAATGACACGTTGTGCCATCTTGGAGGAATTGGACTACCTGGGCAATCTCCATAGGGTATTGCCTCATGGTACCGGTTGTGACACTGACCCCAGCCGAATGCAAAACTAGTGAAAAAAACAAAACAAAAAAACAGAAAAGATGAGTAGGGAAAAAAAAATGTCACTGGCCTCCACCTGTAAAACCATTCCTGTTTTGGAGGTCATCTCATTGTTGCCCATCTAGTGCACCTGTTGTTAATTTCATTAATATCTATCTAAAATATTAAGCAGCCAAAACTGATTAACGACTTAAGGACGGGCCTCTTTTTCAGACTCGGTGTTTACAAGTTTTAATTGCAATATTTTTTTATTTTTATTATGCTTATTCCATACAAAAAAATAGCGGTATAAAATATTTTTTAAACAAGAATACAATATGTATAGAAATGTATAAGATTTACCATCATCTCTTCTTATTTCACAGATAAGTCCAAAAAGTCAGAAACAAATATAAAATCTACATAAACCAACATCAAATACACTTACAAGACAAAACACCACCAAACTCACATCTATATGTTATTTTTCAGAGAAACTAAATTAAACTCTACTCATCACCTTAATCTTCTATAGTTCACTCTCCTCGTCCCCACCCTCCCCCTCTCTACCACACGATCCATCATACATTGAGTTACTCGTATTCAGCCAATATCTCCAGATTTTAATACATTTTTTTAGCTGCTCCTCAATGTTTATATGCTAGTCTCTCTTTTCTTAAGATATCGTTTATTTTATTACCCCATTGTTTATGGGTTGGAGGGGTATTAGCGGTCCAATTTTGTAAAATAATTTTTTGAGCTATATAAAGAGATCTAGTCCACATTACGTTCATCTCTACTGGTAAGATTCCATCTGGGATTATTCCCAGTAGTGATAATTTAGGGGTATTTATTAGTTCTGTCCGCAATATTGTATTCAAGATCAATAACACCTTCTCCCAATATCTATGGAGCTTAGAACAGTGCCATAGCATATGGATAAGGGAGCCATTAGATACTAAACATCACGGACACAAAGGCGAAATGTATTTTCCCCATGCGTATCATTTTTGTGGAGTATAATGGGTTCTATGTAAAATAAAAAGCTGGGATAATTTACAAGTTAAAAATATTTTTTTTCTAGAAAATTACTTAGAACCCCAAACATTATACTTTTTTTTTTAACACTCTAGAGAATAAAATAGTGGTCATTGCAATACTTTCTGTCACACCATATTTGCGCAACGGTCTTACAAGCGCACTTTCTTTTAAAAAAATACAGTTTTTTAAATAAAAAAATAAGACAACAGTAAAGTTAACCCAATTTTTTTTTTAGATTGTAAAAGATAATGTTACGCTGAGTAAATTGATATCCAACATGTCACACTTTAAAATTGTGCCCGCTCGTGGACTGGCGACAAACTTTTATCCTTAAAAATCTCCATAGGCGACATTTAAAAAATTCTACTGGTTGCATGTTTTGTGTTACATAGGAGGTCTAGGGCTAAAATTATTGCGTTTGCTCTACCGATCGCAGTGATACCTCACATGTGTGGTTTGAACACCGTTTTTATATGCGGGCGCTACTCAAGTATGCGTTCGCTTCTGCTTGCAAGCTCTGCATTAAAAAAAAAAAAAAAAGTTGTGTGACTTTTATTCCTATTACAGGGAATGTAAACATCTCTTGTAATAGAAAAAAGCATGACAGGACCTCTTAAATATGAGATCTGGGGTCAAAAAGACCTCAGATCTCATATTTGGACTTAAATGCAAAAAAAAACAAAAAAAAAATGTAGGCATTTTGAAAAAAGGACATCAAAAAAATGTGCCTTTAAGAAGTATGGGTGGAAATTATGTTTTGACGATGCTTCCGCCCTTCTATGGTATGGAGACGGGTAGGAGCCAACCTCCCCTCACTCGTCTCCATACCTAGCCATGACAAGGACACGATCGCCTCCGCCGCTGCTGACGGCTCCAGTAAGCGGCAGAGGGCACCGGATCGCGGTGTGAGGGGGCCCTCTCCCGCCACAATAAAAATTATCTTGCGGTAAATTTTCTGCAGAGACCACTTTTATCTTGTAGCCAACCACGGGGCTATGGCAGCTAACTATATTCGTCCCCAAAGTAGGGATGTACATCGGTGCGGCAGTCGACAAGTGGTTAACAACCCCCTTTGCTACATAACTGACCAGATCCTTATCCCAGGAGTTTAATTGACTTGATGGTATACTCTGATTAAAAAGTGTTCCTTTAGTTTTTTTGAGCAGTGTATATACTGTACATAAGTAACAAACAGCTTGATCCTTTACCAAGTAATGCTGGGTACAAACGATCCAATTCTCTTTAGATGTTTTCCTTTAGATTTCCCAAAACCATATAATTTGAGGTCAAACCGTCACTATGTCACCACCGATGAAGTTCTGACCCCCTGGGACGCAATGCGTACAGAACTACGTGACGTCACCCAAGTCTTGTCGTTGATCCTCGTGGATTTGCTTACTATCTGCTGTCACCTTGCACTGAGGAACAGTGCTATACTTGTAAGTGCAACCTTTTATTTTAAATAAACTCTTATCAAATGGAGAGCACTATATTCTGCTGCTTATATTCCATGTACGAGTGAATGTAGAGCTTATGGTCAGAACACAAAGGATCTCATTACCATTGGAATGCACTCCTCTCCAGCGTTCAGCATATCCAGTGATCCAGCAGTTATACTCTTGTGGGGGAACTGCCTGTGTGACCTGTCTGATTTACTCAGGGGTCCATTCTTTGAGATGAGGGGCTAGGAATATCGCTGGTGGAGGTTGTCACTTGATCCCCTTGTATCTCATCCATAGAAGCACTCATTTGGACACTTGGTGGTGTTTGTTATTCATCCTGAATGTGAACATTATGGACATTATTATTTAACATGTGATTTTATGTTTTATATTACACTGCTTTTTCTACTAGTGATATCCGCAATCTTCAAGGTCCTGTGGATAGTGGCTTCTTTTCAATGAATAGAAGATGTTCTATGATTGGAAGAGATATAACATCACTGCTCCTCCTCTCCACCTTGTCTGATTAGAGAAATGCCCATAAGGTATGAGATGGACCAATGTTCGTATGCAATAAAGTTCATTTCTAAAGTGCAGCTTTAAATACTCTGTTTAAAATGATATATAGACTTGTTTCCCTTCCACAACATTTGCAATGCTGTTCAGTTGACTTGTGCTTCACATATCCTTGTCACATTGCATAGCCAGCAAGGTGACACCACTTTTTGTGTCACCTGCCCCTCCCACTTGCTTTCTGCCGTGTGAAAAAATGCTGATTGACTCACAGTTCATATCGTTTCTCTCTCATTCTAAAATGTATTGCGAAGGCGATTGTGGGAAGATTTTTCTATTCTGCAGTGTTTTAAAAGTATAAATATATATTTTTTGGATGGCGTTCCAATTGAACTCCCCTTAGATTTAGGGCACTTCCTTACACAGAAACAACAGTATCTTTTCATTTTAGAATCATGCTCAGTAGTAGCAGACTACTGAGCCTAAGCTATTAATTTGCACTTTTCTGAGAAAGAGTGATAATTAATTTAGCAAATTCATAACAGTTATAACAAATTAAGACTTACATATGCTTTCCTGTTAAATAGATCTGCAGTGTGCTTTTTTCTCTCCTAATTAACACGTATATGACTTGTTTCGTGAATTAGGTCATCCTTAGGTAATATCACTGTGTGGGGCCAAAAATACACTCAGTTTGATTTCTCTAGTTTCATGCTGAAACGGTCATACCCTGTGAGCTGCTTGCTGCCTCAGCACCCTATTAATGAACTTTCTCAGCAGATGTGCCTTGTACAGCTAAGTCAACCTGTGGCTCTCTATCTATAAAAGAATTAAAAAATTCCAGCACATCCTGTCCCTGGAATTATTGCCCGAATGAGGTGCAATAGGAAGCAAGGTTACTAGTTAGGTAGAAGAACAACCTCTCACTTGACTTTTGTTCACACACGGCCAAGCTTTTCTAAAGAGACCCTGTCACCACCTGCTATGTTGACAATTAAAACCAGACAGGGGAACTGTATTAGGAGCATGTACATATTCACCTTCTGCTGCGATTAAACACTCCTACCCAAAAATATAAGCCCAGAAATTCTGATACAAAATTCACAATTCCCGATATGCCAGGTTAAAGTGGTTGTAAACCCTCCTCTACAACTTTACATCGATCTAATCTACATAGCACAGGCAGCTGATCGTTGCCTGTGAAAGTGCACTCACTGTTTTCTTTGCAATGTAAATCGTGATTATAGGTCCTGTGACGTCGCCCTTGCTTGCGCACTAGGTTTCTTCTTTAACGGCACACAATGTGTGCCGTTTCAGCTTCCTCTGCCTGCCGTGTCATTTTCTGACACTTATGCCGCGTACACACAATCGGAATTCTCGTCGGAAAAAGCTCTGATGGTTTTCCCAACGGAATTCGGCTCAAGCTGTCTTGCCTACACACGGTCACACCAAATTTTGATAGTTTATAACGCGGTGACGTACAACACAAACGACGGGACTAGAAAAAGGAAATTCAATAGCCAGTAGCCAATAGCTTCTGTCTCGTAGTTGAATCTGAGCATGTTTGATTTTTGGCGTGTAGGAATTGCATACACACGATCGGAATTTCCGATAGAAAGTTTTTCCGTCTGGAAAATTGAGAACATGCTATCAATTTTTGGCTGGCGGAAATTCAGAAAGTTAAATTCCGATGGAGCATACACATGGTCGCATTTTCCGATGAAAAGCTCTCATCGGTCTTTTTCTGGCCGGAATTCCGATCGTATGTACGCGGCATCAGAATGGCACAGAGCGAAGCCTCGTGATGCTGCAGCATGACCCCCTCCTTCCTTCAATTGCTGTTCTCATTGTGATGGCTCTGTTGCCGTAGTAACGGCAATTGAGATCGAGGCTTGGTTACGACGCTATGGCGCAAGCGCGAGATTTCGCCAGGGATATGAACTAAGGGCGGAAATTACGTCCACATCAGCTTCAGCATACAGGAGGAAGAATGGCGTGGGCGATACCCAGAAGAGACAGAAGAACCTAACTGCTAAAAAAAGGTACATATAACGCTCGTTTTGGACTGCTTTGTATATCTGTTGCTTGCCAAGGATTAAAATAATTAATTTATTAGAAAAAAAAAAGCAATATGTTGCGGGGTTTACTTCCTCTTTAAGGGATCTCCAGTCCATCTGCAGCACCCCTTCTTCCCCCGACCCCTTTATTATCAGTGTGTTTTGCTGCAAAAACAAAAATGTTCCAAGATCAGTTTTGAAAGCTGCTGAACAGAAAACAATGACATCAGACTTACTACTCTGCAGTTTTCAGTGTCCATCTTGAGATATGCTTAAATACAGATTCCCTGCCTGTGTTTACTCAGCAAAGCAAGTAGTGAAAGGATCTCTTTAAAATGATCCTGACAGGTGTAAAATGAATCTGTATTAAAGTTGCCTGAAAAAATAAATAAATAAATAAATATTTACACTCATCTTCCTAGCTCTCTCCTGCTGTGCACCATGGTTCCATCCTTTGACCCCTACATGAATAATGCCTGGTTCACGCCTATGCATTTTTTGGTGCTTTTTGCAGACACACTACAGTCCATTTAACATGGTTTCCAAGGAACATGTTCTGTAGTGCAAATCTGTAAAAAGCACTAAAAATGCATAGGTGTGAAGCAGGCCTATTGAGCTCAGCGATGATTTAGGAATCCAAGGTTGGAACTATTACATGTCAAAGGGGCATTTGGAGGCAGCAGCACTGGAAAGGATCGAAGGTTGAAAACATGGACTGGAGAAAATGTGAGTATAAATGTGCTTCAATTGTATAGAATTATAATTTGGATTTATGTTAAATGTGACAGGATAAATTTAAAGTGGTTGTAAACCCTTACATAAACTAAGTGAAGTGACAAGCCTCAGATGATACACAGAGAGGAACCAGATCCTACATAGGTTGTATCTGCAAGCATCTGTCTTGTACAGCACACAGATGAAAGGATTTTTCTCAGCAGCAGAAAGTAGGGGTCAAGGATCAGATGTCACACACATTGCAGAGTGTAAAACAAAGCGATCAATATAACCTGAGAGCTGATTGGAGGAAAGTGACACACCCTCCTCTTTACAGGATCAAAGCAACATAGAGCTGGGGGTATGAGTCACCTGCTATGTGCTGGAGAAAGGGGGGATTGGCCGGGTCATCTCCTATGAGACTGAGGGGTTAGTTTACAGCAGGGACTCATGCAGGTAGCATAGGAATCAGAGAAATAAGTGATTTAGATTTGGGTTAGTACACACTATAGTGGGATGTGCTTTGTTCATTGTTTCATGTCTGAGGTTTTCAACCACTTTACCATCCCTATCCCCTGTGAATCCTACTGCAAATAAAGCCCCATACACACTATCAGTTTTTCTGCTGAGTTTTTCCTTCAGGTTTACCAAAACCATGTAGTGCAAGGGCCTGCCTGATTGCATACAAATGGAAACTTCTAAGGTTTGACCTAATATTATATGGTTTTGGTAAATCTGAAGGAAAAAGTCAGCAGAAAAACTGATAGTGTGTATGGGGCTTAACACGTTGGCCACATATTACATTCTCTACTTAACACGCCCCCCCCCCCCCCCCCCCCCACCTAACCTCAACTACCATAACACCTTCCATCTCACGCACTGAATTCCTCCTTCCCTAGGAAAAGTAATTTAGCTGCATACTTGCTCAAAATGGCAATTAAGAATACATTTGGATATGGCTAGATAGGGAAAGTGCGGAGGCCTGATTGCTTCTACAGGAATATGATCATGAAATGCGAAGTCAGGGAACCCTGGGCCCAACAGATGGGAGTTGCCTTAGGGCCTCCCTAACGGTCGAATTAGTCCACTTTAGGAGTATTAGGCGATGCTCCTCTTACTTTCTTCTCTCTGCTCGCTCTGAGCTTTCCTTCTTCTTTTCCTTCTTACCTTGTCTCTAACCAAGTTTTTCTCAGTCTAGAGGTCAATAGTTTAAGGTCTCAGGTAGAGTCCGAGTTTGACTGTTTATCGTTTTGTTTTAATATTACCCAAGTTGATTAAGATCAGTCGTTCTTGAACCGGTATAGGCATCTCCCTGGAAGAAGGGATTAGGTATGCAGGTAGAGGTGTGGTCCGTCCGCCTGGCACAGCTTGCTCGATTTCGGGGTGCTGGGGGGAGGGGATCTCAACCTCCAACTGTCTCAAACTCACAAAGGAGATACCGAATGTCAGTCTTACCCAAAGCACCGGATCTGCCTGCAATTTTGGCTCTACCTGCCATTTCCTTTGAGAGTTTACAGACCTCTACTCATATGCTATTGGTTTCCCTTGTAACATGTATGTTTTCTGTATAAATACTGCATTTTGAAATAAAAATTCTTTGAAATAGAAATGAGAAGTCAGAACTCCTGATCTCAACGCTTATTCTGAAGCAGTGACTCAATGTACTGAAACT
The DNA here is from genome assembly GCF_037356315.1 of Lithobates pipiens. Classification (NCBI taxonomy): domain Eukaryota; kingdom Metazoa; phylum Chordata; class Amphibia; order Anura; family Ranidae; genus Lithobates; species Lithobates pipiens. Next base: position 385,342,471 of record NW_027507764.1, read on the forward strand.
GCTAAAGCAGTGTGATTCCAAGAACACTAGCATTACCAGAAGAAAGTGAGCAATGGTCACATCTATATTCTCTTTAAAGTATGATTCCATTACTTCAATGCTGCCTGTGTTTCATAAAGCCTAAAACTGTAAAGACATCAGGGCCCTCAACAGCTGACAATGGGCTTGTATTAATGGGTACATTCACACAATTATCCATTACATTATCCAGAAGTAGCTAGAATTATTCTATATGCAAATTCAGTGAACAATCATATGGAGTACTATGATAAGTGTTGTTTTAAAAGAGAATGAAATGTCAAGACTTGTCATGTACATTGTTGGTGTCTAATTATCTCAGATTACTATACATCTAGCCAGAAAAAAAACGAGCATTTCAAATATTCTTTGTCTCTGTCACAAAAAACAAACACTAGACATGAGATGGAGTTTAACATGTGATCTTCATTCATTTTATGAAAACCTTTTATTTAAAGTGGTTATCAAAACACATAACACATCTCAAGTGACATGGATATAGGCATTTGTTTCAGTTTATGAGTCGTTAATTACTGAAAGAAAATACAAAGCAGTTGGGTGAATGTCAAGTCTAATAATAACAGTCAAGACAAAATAATCAGATATATGGAATAGCATGGTATGTCCAGCCCTCTTTTCCCATATGTGAGCTTCCTTAATTAAAAAAAAACGTAATACACCAAATACTATAGAGTTGATTTACTAAAAGCAAATAGACTGTTTACTTTGCAAGGGAACTTTCCCTTAGCTTAGTGAATGAGCTGACTCTTTTGGACCCCATCTTCCAATCATGTGCAAGCAGAATTTTCACCACATTGTCAGAGAATTTTCTCCATATCTTAATGAAAATGAAAATTCCCTTGCAAAGTGAATAGAATATTTACCCTTTGTAAACGAACCCCTATCTTCCCTAACTACCCCAACCCTAAAGCCTCCTACAAACGGTAAGATTGTTGGCAGGGGATTGTCTGTTTACAGACTGTTGTCCTAAAATCTTACTGTTAGTATGCTCCTTTTGATAATTGTTGTCCAATTTTCGGCCAACAAATGTTGGATGATGATAGGCTAGTAAATTTTGGGTGGACATGGATGTCAAGTTTTCATATTGTCAGTACAAAAATCTGTCACACTATAGTCGAAAGTACAAACATGCATGCTCCGAATCAATGCTCACCAAACATGAAAATTAGCAGAAGGGGCCCAAAGGGTGGCGCTCAAGAGCTGAAATCCCTCATAGTACGTCACTACATTCGTGTTTGTGGCACAACAATTGTGTATTGTTAGTATGCAAGACAAGATCCCGGCACACGCCCTTTTGACAAAAATCAGACGCTTGGTTGGCCAACAATCGTACCATGTGTATGAGGCTTTAATCATCTCTTACTTTGTGTCAGATCATAGAGTATGTAGCATTGCTGTGTATGTTGATGACCAAACTGACCAGAGACTAGCGTTATGCTCTAATTGATGAGAAATCCTCATATCACAGTAGGATCTATAGATTACAGTAGGACTATAATCAATTGAGAATGTTAGCAATCTTGCCAAATAGAACATTGTGGAACTAGTTACAAATATAGTTGCTGCCACTGCTGACTTGCTTTAGAATGTGTAGGCTCCAGGGCCATCATCCTTATCTTTGCAGGGTCACGTCAGAGTCTTTGACCTTGAAAATAATATAGGCAGTGAAGTGTCAGGAAGCCTCAACTGCATAATTCTTCCAAATGAGTGGCTGTGTGTGTTACAGGACTTCTCTTATGGATCAACCCTCCACTACCTCTCAATCATGAGACTTTCTAGAAAGTTACATAATCACAGTCAATATGACACTGGAGGAGGTATTTTCTTTCTCCAAATGTGGCAGACCAATGGCACTATTGTAGTAAGTAATAAATTAACAACTTGTGAAAACAAATGGGGAAGCGCTGTTCTAAAGGATGGTTGATGACCAATAGTAAAACATATAGTAAATACTTAATTGGCGAGGGAACAAAGTATATGTAGCTGCTAGGAGATGCCTAGATATCCAGAGCAATAGTAAAAAGATCATGTTGGTTAAAAAAAAAAACACAGTGGCTGTAAAAACACTCAGGAGCGAGAAGAGGTGGAGAGGGGGCTGTCCTACCTCCAATGCTGAACCAGGAATGCCAGATGTCTGGGAGAACCAGAAGGTACTCAGAGACATGAAGATGGAACCAAAGTGTCAGAGGCGAGGGACTGTCCACCTGCCCAAAAACCTCACAGGACACCCAAGGGGAAACAAATGGAAATGGCTACGTCTTCCAGGTATCCGGGAGGAAGAGCTGCAGCACAGGTACCGCTGCAGACAACCAAGGGAAGCCATGCCTCCCACGGCTCAACTTCTAGGTCTCAAGACTGTAATCACCTGACCGGCCGCGTCAGTATCACTGTACATAAACAGGCTCAGATGGGCTCCAATGAGTCATATAGTTCAGGGACAAGGGGAAGAAAAACTCAAGAGAAGTTGCTGGAGCTTGAACAGTGCAGGGACTACATGTTTCAGGGATTGAAGACCCTTCCTCGGGGCACATTTTCCATCTTCACATCCCTGGGAACCTTCTGGATGTCCCAGAATTTGGCATTCCCGATACAGCATTGGAGGTAAGACAGCCCCCTCTCCACATCTCCTGGCTCCTGAGTGTTTTTACAGCCACTGTGTTTTTTTTACCAACATTATCTATTTACTATTGCTCTGGATATGTATGCATCTCCTGGCAGCTACAAATACTTTATGTTCCCTCGCCAATAAAGTATTTAGTATATGTTATTTTAATATTACTCATCAAACATCCTTTGGAACAGCAATCCCCCATTTGTTTTCAAAAGTTTTTTTTCCTTTGGTCTTCTGAGTTTTGGAGCAGCGGCCTCAGTTTGGTAATTAATCTTCCAATAAGTCTTCCTTGCTCGTCCATGTTTGCACCTGGCTTTTGCTGAATTTTTATAAACTTGACTACCAAGCCAATTCTGACACTTCTCATATAAATTTAAAAATCAGCGTTTTTGTTTTCTGTTTTAATACTAATTTCTTAGCACCTACAAACATTACATATTTTCTGAAAGCAAAGGCCCATGGAATTGCGACAAACTACGGTACTTAAAAATCATCATAGAGAATTTAAAGGCCTTTACAGGTTACAAGTTTAGAATTACACAGGAGGTTTGGCACTAGAATTATTCCACTTGCTCTGACATTCATACATGTATTTGCATATCTGTGTGGGACCAATGTGCACATATGCTTTTGCATGTGAGAATGGGGGGAGGGGGGTGCTTTCATTTTTTTCTTTCCATTATATAATTTATTTCATTTCAATGTTTTTACCCTGTTTATTTTTTTGCTATCACAAGGCATGAACAACATCCCTTGTGATAGCAAGGGCAGCGACGGCTACTCTTTACTGAGAGATCTGGGGTCTAATAGATGCCCTCAAGAGCATCTGATTAAACTGAGATCAGTTTGATCAAATGATTTCTCAAGCCAGCAACGGCTTGTAAACAACAAATGAAAAAACAGGCGTGACAAAATCCTGGTTGCCTCCAGTTTTCTAGACCATAGAGATGATTGGGGAACTTCCGTTCCTTCTTCATCTCTAGGAAAGCAGGGGGTGGTGGTGGGAGGGGGGAGACCACCCCCAGTGGCAGAATCACTTAATCTAGAGGACATGTGGATACATCCATATGAGTGAAGCGGGTAAAGTAGTAAATGACTATAAAAGGATCGCAGTCCTAGAGCTTGCATCCTCAAAAATAAGTCAGCAATGGCAGGTCCCAAATTTCTATCTTTAAATGTTGCTTTCAAATGGCAATATCTGAGTGTTCACTCTGTCCTAATCATATACAGCAACTCGGACAATCTGACCAAAATTATTTATTTTTTGTTTTAGACAGAGCAGCTAGAACCAAGGTCAGGTTTTAATGGCAAAGAAAAAAGTGCAAGACAGAAGTGAAACAAAGCGTTATAGCCCAAATACAGAGTTATTACAATTCCCAAATCCCAGTCATAAAAAGTCATAGCAGCTACATCCAGCTGCCGATGAGTACATGCCAGTTCAAACTACACTTGGAAAATATTATTTGTTACCAAGTTCATATTCCCTACCCTCAAGCCTTAATGAATGAGGCAAGGCTTCCTGCAGACTATAACACTATGCTGTGGTATTGTGGGAATAAGAAAAGCTTTGGGGATCCAGCGCCATCTATCTACGCCTTCAAGGTTTTTATTGCAGACTGTGTGCCCAGTGGAGACAGGAGGGGAAATTTCTCTAACTTGAACCCATACTACAATTAAGCCTTTTGATTTTTTTCAGTAAAATGGAAAAGTTAAACATCTGTTAGGCTATTATTACGATCAGTGTCTTACGGTATGATTGACAAACCCACTTTATGTAATTTTCCCTGTAGTCACAGGGTCATGCATTATGGTGAAATCTTCCGAGTGGCGTTATGGACATCAATGACTGAAGCATTAACTGCTCTCAAATCTTTCACAACAATGTTTTACATGGGGTTGGGCTTTAACAAATCCAGATCTAGGTAACAATTCACAATTTACGTTTTCTGATTTGGGGAGCTAGTAAGATATGTATATATAACCCAGAAACTGTTTTTCTTTTTAAGGGCTGTTAATATGTAAATTTGTACATTTCCTAAAGCAGACACCTTGAAACACCGCACAAGACACCCAAAATAATTGTCCGTTTAGCAGAGAATCGCAGGCTCCATACCACAGATCGCATTTTATAAATGGGCAGCAGTGTACATAGCGCTGCATTGTATAAATGTGCCCCTAAATGGTATTTATTGAAATTGCGCTCAGGTTTTCCAATGTGGTCAGTTCAGATGAAAATACTGCTTAACTGAACCCTTCTTTATCTGAAGATTAACATATATCTAGGAAAACTGTATACTGCTGGGCCGAAATGATGAGAAAACAAATTTTGCATTAGATTTCTGGTACTTGTAAAACATTAGTTGTGTGTTAAGACTGCTTTAATGTTTTGAGAAATCCTTTTTATTTCCTTGGATGGAAAACATTTTCATGGCTAACAGGAATGAGCAGACCATAGAATACAGGTAAAGATAAGTGCTTTAAACAGTGTACAATAAACACAAGTTTATTCAATATTGTTTTATTTGGAAATATACAGAAGTGAAAAAAACATTCTATAACAGCATTTTACAATCCTTAAAGACCTTCAGAGCATTTAAACAGCTTTTGCAAGTTGAATAACTATATAAAAAGCTAGAGTGATTTATAATGCTACCCGCGGGTTATATCATCAACTAAAACATACAGCTAAGCGCAATCAACAAAACTCCAACCAACTCACGATGGGGCTGGTTAAGGACAACTGGACCATAGAAAAAGGTGGAGATGGCCCTAGAAACCAGGCAGACTTTTTTTTTGGGGGGGGGGGGGGGGTTTGAAAAAAAATGATTTCCTTCTTTAACAAGCCCCATTGATTCTGCCATTATTACAATGTTGGGTTAAAACAATACCATCATATTGAAAAACCATATACATCTAACACATGTAATAACAATATCACATATTGGATCAATGGCTATTGCCATTTTGGTTTTTGGTTCTTAACCAATTCTACTAATAATTACATCTTTATTCTTGCAGCAACATTTATAATATTCTTGTTGCAAAATTAGGATACCTAAAAGGTGCCAGAAATATATGTTTGCAAATCCTTTTTTCTCCCACCTTAGAACCCAACACACACTGACTATTCTTTTTATATTCTAAGGCCTCTTGCACACTGCAGCTTGAAAAAGCTTAGTACAGCATTTTTTTTTTACCCATCTAAAATGCAGCCAATTGTTTACAATGTGCCTGTACACACAGGTGTGAGAACAAGTGCTGCGTATTCATGAGTTAAAAAAAAATAAAACTCTGCATTACCATTCAACTATGTTGCACCAGTACATGGTATGTGCAAGTATGGGCATGAAAACAACAACATTCTGGGAGCCAGAGCATGAGAATGCGATTACAGGCAAATGCGCACATGGAAATATGCGCAAATGCACGCAATGTGTTCAACATAAACACCTGGATTTACGTCCAAACATAAAAATGTTCAAACATCATTACTGTGTGCAAGAGACCTTTAACTGAACATATGCCCAGCCATTAAACTATTTACATATTCTTAAGCAGTAAATAAGCTTTAAAAAATTCCTATTCCCTTTTTAGCTGTTTTAATTGTGAAGCTTTTCATTCTCAAAGACAAAAGCTCTAAAAGTCAGGTTTCAGTGGGTTCCCAAACAACTTAACTTCCTGCCAACCACATAATGCATAAATGTGACAGCAGGAAGAGAGAGATTTAACACCCAACTACCTATGCATCCATTGTGCGTTGCGAACGCACTCACAACACACTGACCAAGCTGTCACCGAATGCTCTAGATTATGGCTACTGATCGGAGCCAGCGGAATGTTTCCTGATCATGTGACCACTGTGAGAGTGGTCATGTGATAGAAAAGCTGCCTCACCTCCCAGGCATTAAAGTTTGCTTGAAAGGATGCTGGTAGGTGGTGTGAAGGGGGTTGCTGTTTTTTTGTACATTAGAGTGCTGGCACCCTGCCAAGATATGTTCTTTAAAGAAAAAGCAAACACTACAATCCATATGCTCTGAACGTCGAAAAATTTTATTTTCCACAATTGTTCATAGATACAGAGATGAATGAGGGTTGATTTTACTTCTTGTTTATAATATGTAAATAAGTTCGTTTTCATGGTCTGGGCACAGGTTCACTTTAAATATAAAGACTTTCATACTCATCAAGAACTTACAAAGCATCTAGCAATCTTCAAGCAGCTTTCTTGAAGCTCATCAATGAGTACCATGATGGCCTAAAGTGTAAATTAATGTGATGGATGGTCAGAAGACACCTTATGGTGCAACATCTTCCAGGCAGTCCATTGAAGTCTATTAGGATGCAGCGGGTACCAGGACATAGATGCTTTCCCTAATGTGACATATCTGACATATAACCAGAGGTCTATATAATAAACATTCTATTTAAAGGAGCAGTAGCTTCATACTATTATTGTTACTAGCCATGAATACTAATGAAAAAAAGATAGAATGAGAGAAATAATCCCTTGGGTCTGAAATCCGGCATGGATCGGGTTAATTTACGGCAAGGGGATATTGGCCAGGAATCTATGCCTATCCCACTGAGAGTATTTTAGTTTCAATGATCTTTTTTAAGGGCAGATCCCTTTAATATTGAACAGCTCACAGCTATAGGTCAGTATACTCAGACTAGAAATGTGCAAACTTTCTTCTAAGGGAACGCCAGGACATAAGACAAAGTCCTTCACTATTAGGTAGTAACTACATAGACTTGGAAAGACTAAATATTTACGTGGCGTTCTTATTGTTGCCCGTAACCCTGTTAATTTTTCACCTCACTCTTTCCATCCCTCTTAGAGCCTGTGATAGCAGAACAGGATATAAAGGAGCAGTTAGGGCAGGAAGTCACAAATGGTAATAATAACCTGTTTTTGTTTTTTTTTAGTTTCTGTTCATGTCCCCACTGGAGATATTTCCCATCAGTTCCTGCTGAAACAGGAAGTGATAAAAGATGTTCCTAATGGGGTCGGTGACAGACTAAAGACTCAAACTTATCAAAAAAAAACAACCAATTTGGCTGGAGTTGGGCTTTAAGCATCAGCCCAGCCTACTATTCCTAACTAAAAAAGATGGTCCAAAAAAAAAAGAGGTCGGGGGCTTTGTTCAGCTTAGCTGCCCCTTTCAACCAATGTAGCAGACCTTTTAAAATATTTCCCTATTAATGAAATAATTGAAACAGAGTAAGGCAATCTCACTGAACACCAGGCTACAATATTGTAATTAAAATTTTTCAGGTGCTGACATACATACAAGAAAAATGTAAGATGACATATGTTCCAAAAATGTACTTTAGAGGAGGCTTATAGCTATAGGAGAACACAGCACAGAACAAAGAAGACAGAAGACCTTTCAGATTAATATATTTAATGCCAATAAGAACTTCCTGCTAATTGGATTTCTGTCTTACCTGTAAATGTAATCAAGTACATTGGGACATCCAAAAGCAGTCCAACTGAGGGGTGGACAACACACCTAACAACTGCGAACAGGCCCACATAAACAACAGGTTAACAGAAGGTCCTCAAACGAGTTTACAGTGCAGCCTGAAGAATGTGTGAACAGAAATATCAGGTGGCAGCTTTGCAAATCTGAGAAAAAGATGTCTGATGCTGAAAAGCCCCGGAAGCACAAACTGATCGAGTGGACTATGCTTTCAAAGGGACAGGTGAGACATTGTTTTTAATTTCACAGGCCAGAATGATGAGCTTCTGATGCCACCTGCAGATAGTAAAACAAGAAGTGGTTTGTCTCCTGCATGGACCCTCAAAAATGGCAAAGTATCAGTCTGTCTAAAAGAAGCTGTAGCAGAGAAGTAGACTCTTAACCAGAAAGTAGAGAGAAATCTCCTTGGGATGATGTGGAGTGAACTTTAAGTTGGAACTTTAAGTAAACAATGTCCTGTTTAAGGGGAAAGTAAGAATCCACCTTTGAAAGAAAAGGGGATTTAGACCTCAAGACAACCTAATTTCTGTATAGCACACAAAAGGGTGTTCCTTACAGGATAATGTCCCCAGCTCAGAAACTCTCCTCACAGAGGTGATGCCCACAAGGAAGGCTCTGAGGAAGGCAGTAGACAGAGGAATATCCCCGATAGGTTCAAGAGGTGGAAATCAGATGTGGACTCTGGAAGGAGAAGGTGTGGATGCATGTTTGTGGCCCCTGTACTCTGAGATACTTAATATGGCTGAAATTTTTCCCAAGACCTTAGACATAGCTGCTAAAATTCCTCCCTGGATAAAGAGAACAGGGTCAGCCCTGAAGGGGTTAAAGGCTAAGTCCACACCTTCTACATTAAAAGGCCCATGCATTTAAAGGATGCCAGTAGTTTAAAATACAGTGTCATTTGTAAAAAATATGGTTTAATGCAAGTGCCAATAGTTTAGGTCTTTTCTGTCACCCAATACTGCCAATGTTTACATTCCTATGTTCTTGTCTATTTCCAGGACAGAGCAGTTGTTGGGGGACTTGCCCCCCAGCATTGCAGCAGCAAACCCACTTTATGATTCATAAGCTTGTCATCCATAACGCCTGACCAAAATATACCCAATGCTTACGTTCCTATGCCCTGACTTATTTTCAGGACATGGGCTACAAAAAACGGTAATTGAGCATTCTTCCTTTGAGGACAACTAAAGTGCTTTAGCTGTTTTCAAAGATGGAAGCCAAGTGGCAATGCTGTTGTAGCCCAGAGTATGAGATGGAAAGGGGCAATGGTGGTGTGAGAATCAAGGTGGAGACTGGAGTCCATCCTGCGTACTCACTCTTGCAGCGCTGGGGGCAAGCAACTCAACAGCTGCCATGTCCTAGAAATAAGCCAGGGAGTAGAAATGTAAACATTGGGAGTATTTCATAGGTGACAGAAAAGACCTAAAGGTATGGAAATTGCATTAAACCTCAAGTTTTATAAAAGGCACGGTATTTTAAACTACTGTAGTCCCATGTCTGCATGGGCTAGCTCATGTGAAAGGTGAATTTGGCCTTTAAGGAGGACTCTAGGGAATGCTGCGACTGAAGCAAGACACACTGGTTTGTGCTATCAGTCTCAGGTCCCTTAGACTGCAAGCCCCCCCAAAACTGTTAGTGGATTGCAAGCTGGCAAAGGATCGCTACCCTTGTTGTTAAGATCCACCATAGTAACTATACAAGCAAAGCATTCTCACAAAGGGAACAAGAGCACTGCAGGCTCAGGAAAAGTTGATACTATTTTGACCTGTCACTATACACATAAGCAAGAAGATATTCTGGACCTTGTGGAGAGCCAGCTGAAACTCAGTCAGAGATGGAGAGGAAGTGCACAAGGACATGGCACTTGCAGAGGCAGGTTTACTGCCTAAGTGTGTGTTGCAGCAGCTCTTACAGGGCATGTGTGACAAACTTGAAAGTGCACTGTGGTGCCAAAATGAGTCGCAACTTATACAGGGTGTGTGCAACAACTTATAAAAAAAAGTGATGTGGGGTCAAAAAGGTCTGCTGCAGCACACAATAAAATCCCTGACAGGGGAGAGAGAATATACTCATAAGAGTGCTGGTTCCAACAAAGGAACTGAACAGCCCTGTTACTCGACAGCGGTGGTGTTGATGGGTGACAACAGCCCATGCAGAGTATCAAGCACATACCAGACAGACGTTGCTCCTCCAGCAGGCATACCCTCCTAGGGGTCTACAGGGACAGGCTTTCACCAGTAGGTGCACCACTGACCCATGACCTGTGAAGCACTGTGTTGGCCAATTTATACCTTACACCAAGGGAGTTTAAGAGAGCTCCTTTAGCAGAGTCCAGCACTTAAAGATACGATACAGGCTGGGCCCATATCTTCCTCTCAGTGGGGCAAGGTACAGCTATGCCAAGTGTTGGCCAATTTGGAAAGCTTCAAAATTACCCTTGATGGCTCTGCAGCTATTAAAGAATCTTATCTAAAAATGTAGAAAACATCTATTCTACTAAAACAATAGCAAAAAAACAGATATGCTGGTAGGGGTTATATTAGGCTGTCTTACAGCTCTGTTTACCAGTGTCCAATCTCCTGAGGGCCTCTGCATAACCCAATATACTTGACCTTCCCTCTGTGTCCCTTAATGTAGGACTATCTTTATTAAACTTGCACTTTTTCCATATTACTTGCACTGGTGTTAGCAAATAAGGAGTACAAAGAACCACTCAGACGTCTACTGTTATGTCCAGTTGGTTTTATTTGGAAAACAAAAAAATTTATTTTATCCAAAATCCTGCTGCCATTCTTACTAATCAGGTTGTAAAGTGAAAGCCAATGTTTGGATGGCTAATAAAGGTGAACGCAGGCTCATAATTTGATACATGACTCTCAATTCAGTAAGTTATAATGTACAAGATATTTGCCATTATGACTGTTAGATTCAGCCATGTGGCTTTTATTTTTAGCGCTCATTGGCTTTTTGCTAAAAATAATGATCGCTGTGGCAAGTGCTAGCTTTAGCTTAGTTAATTCAAGCTTTTTGAAGCTATTGGTTAATCAGTGCTGCCCCTGGAATGTGCTGTATCAGCACAGAAAAATGTAAAAAAAAATAAAAATGTTAAAGCGGAGTTCCACCCACTTTATAAACTTAATTTTAATCTATATATCATTGGCAAAATTTTCTTCAGTGGTCATTATTTTCTTTTAATTTTTTGTCAGCTTATCATGATTGTAAGCTTTTTAATATCACTTCCCCCTTCTCCCACCCGCAGCTATCTCCATCATTTCCTGCACGGAACTGTCTCCTGGGAGCTTTGTGTCATAATTCCCAGGAGTCAGTGTGGATCGCCGCCGTTCTTCATCGCGAGATTCGAAAACCAGAAGTGACGCGATGACAGAAGTGTCAGATGACAGAATACAAGGTGTTGCCAAACGCTATTTTAAAAGAGGGCAACCAGTGTATAGTTGCCATTGCTACCATCACGATGGGGGCGGGTACTTCAGACGATGCCCATTGTGATGGCAACCTGATCCATCTACTGCGATGCGAGTGTTGCATACTGCGCATGTGCAAGAATGGGAGGTGCATGCTGGATATTCAGCAGCACCGAATACTGGAAGATTATGCTTATGGGCTTCACATGCCCACAAGCAAGATGGGAAATGCCAAGAATGAAAAATATAAAGTGATTTTTCTTATAAAATACTAATTTTAGCAGTGCAATGCATAGGAATAATGCATGCCATTATCGTATCTAATGATATAATTATATAAATTGAAAAAAAAAAATTGTCGCTATGTCATTGGAACTCCGCTTTAAAGAGAAAATATTTAGAAAAACAAAAAAGAAACAAACAGTTAAAGAAACTTGATAATAAGGGAATGATTGGGGGGGGGAAAGAACTGCAGTACTTCAAATGTCATCCCCCAAATCTATGTAAAGCTAGTTCTGTGAATTGTTAGGCTCCTGTAGTCTCTACAATTTGTTCCAATAAGAACAAGTATCAATAAAAGCTCTGATGTTATATATAGAAATGCACATGAAAGCAAAGCTCAAAGCCCAGAAACAGCCCTCCAAATGCTGTTGTATTAAACGATGACAGAGGTTTCACAACTTTAATGGATAATGTAAGAATAATGCATGATAGTAATGTAAAGTAGCCCCTGGCAGTGATATAGCACTGCTTAACAATGTAATTACTCAGCTATTATCGGATTACTTATCAGCTAGCAATTCTCTTTCTGTGAAGAGTTCATATAACACTTTTTTTTTTCATTAACAATTTAATTTGACATATTTGTCGCAATGGATGGATTAAAAATATACATTGATTTTGTAAAAATCTTTTATGTGAAAAAATATAGTCTAATTTTCGTTTACTATTTTCCAATTCTTTACTGGTGGTTTGATAATCTTCATTGCTCCATAAGAGGTTTGGCAGTTGAGTCTTCAGAGCTGCACTCTGCATAAACTACCATGCTGTTGACCTCTTGTGAGGAGTCCTCTACAGGCACCTGGCCATCCACAACAGTTTCTGCATGTAAAATGTCACTTGAGTCTTTGTTTGTTATTACTGTATGTGAATATATATTAGACTCTTTCTCTGCTTGTGGAATTTCAGTTACAATATAATGTGTTGTGCCTTCCTGAAAGTTACCATTGGCATTTTGGACCATGGCTCTAGCCAACTCTTCAGTGACAATAATCTCTGATATTTCCCCACCTCCACAATTAACTAATCTCATCTGTTGTTCTGGTAGACTTATTGTATGGCTCTCTGTGTTGTGCATAATGATGCGAGGACCATCTGCGGAGACCATGTGCACAGTGCCTTCATCATTCAGAATGACTTGAGTAATTCCTTCTTTAATCAGCTGATCAGCAGCAGCCGAATCACACACTGCAAACTGCAGGACCCCCTGGACCATGTTCTTGAATGCAGGATCCTGAGAAGTGACAAAGCCTGACGAATGCATGACTTGCCTGACAATTCCGATCGGATCAATTTCCTGCTGACCTTCATCTACCTCCTCAAACATCTGAATCTCCCCTTCACTAGACTCAACACATGCCTGTTCACTTCTCATCCTTACCAATGACCCCTCTATTACAGAATTTTCTGTGTTTTGTTGCCTGCTTCCTTCTCCAACGTTTCCCAGTTCTGTTACAGCACACAGAAGAGCATCTAGGGCAGAAGATGACTCAGATGTATGAACAGTCTGTGATACATCCAAAATACCCTGGGTCATTACTTGCTGTACTACATTGCCACTGGAGTCTGTTACAGTCTCTATAGCAACAGATTCAGCTACATCTGTCTCTTCCATTGGTGCTTCAACTACCACAACCTGAGTTGCTCCTTCAGACAGCTGCTCGCTAAGCATTTCTCCTGGAATAATGCTTCCCATGTGTGTGGTTTGATCAGTGGCAATTACCTGGCCATCCTCAGTAATATGCACAACTCTTGCCACTTGACTTGCCATAGCCAACGTCTGAAGAGTAGCTGCTGCAGTTTCCTCAACAGAAGAATTGATTGTGATATTTCCATCATACTCCTCAGAAAATCCTTGAATGATAATAACCTGCTGAACATGTTCAGTCGGTTGGCTTGGCTTTTTGCTGCTTCGGATGTTTTCTTTGGCCGGTAACGGCTCTGGTGGAGTAGAAGCAGTGAATCGACTATTTGTTTCCACAAAGTTTGCACCTAGTCCTTTAAGTCGACATTCAAATGATTTTGAAACAATACCTGAAAGATAAAAGTTAGAAATTGGTAAATTGTAAAACAGTTGTATCCCTAATCACAAGTGTTTTGTGAATAATGTTAGAATTATTTAAGGAAATAAGCTAAAGACATTTATTCAACACTGTGCTCAAGAGGTTATGACAGTTTTCACTCATCCAGAAACAGGAGTCTATTTTGTAGTGTACAGTATGTATTTTTTTCCATAGTAATCAGATTATCCCTTTCAGTTTTTCACAGTGCAAAGGAAAACTAAACATGAACAGAAGGAAAATTTAAATACTTGGTATGGGCAATATTTTGTCAGATGCCTACAGAAATTGCCGACTCTGTCAGTTCTGCCAGTAATCTCTAGGTACAACCTGTGCTAAACAAAGTGCTAGTAACACCAAGAACATATACAGAATATATAGGCCTTTCCACGAATAAACATATGCATGTTTACACAAGTGTGAGCCCTTACATGTAAAACAAAAACCCAATCTTAAACAGGTGTGTCACAAAAAAATTTGAATGTCATCAAAAAGTTCATGTTTTTCAGTAATTCAGTTCAAAAGAGAAACCCATATATTATATAGATTCAGTACACACTGAGTGATATATTTTAAGCATTTCTTTCTTTTAATTTTGATGCTTAGGGCTAGTGAAAACCCAAAATTCAGTATATCAGAACATTAGAATATTGTGAAAAAGTTCAATATTGTAGATTCATGGTGTCACACTCCAATCAGCTTATTCACTCAAAACAGGTAAAAAGCAGTGCAGCGCAAAAAACACAAATAAATAAAGTATATATGAATAATGAAGTCCATAAAGTTCTTAATAAAAATAGATGATAGAACACCACAGTGCCCCCAAATAAGTGCTTCTATGGACGAGATACAAGGTGCTCATGTGACAACCTCCACCAGTGACAATTCTAGCAGCACACCTCATTGAATGAGTAAATCAGACAGGTCACACAGACATTTCCCTCATAAGGGTATAAGCTGGATCACTGGATGTGCTTCATCCGCTGATGAAGTCCTGTCCCCTGGGACGCAATACATACGGAACCACGTGACTAGCATGATATCGCCTGCATCTATCGTTGATTCTCGTGGATTTGTTTGTTATCTGCCTAGTCCCCCTGCACTGGGAATAGTGCTTGACTTGTAAGTGCAACTTTTTTACTTGAATAAATGCTTTTATCAAACAGAGAGCACTATATTCTGCCTCTTTTTCCATGTACCTGTGAATTGGAGCTCATGGTCAGAGCGCAAGGGATCTCATTGCCATAGCGTTTAGCACATCCAGTGATCCAGCTGTTATCCCCTTATGAGGGAAATGTCTGTGTGACCTGTCTGATTTACTCAGGGGTCCATTCAATGAGGTGAGCTGCTAGAATTGTCACCGGTGGAGGTTGTCACATGAGCACCTTGTATCTCGTCCATAAAAGCACATATTTGGACATGCTGTGGTGTTCTATCATCTATTTTTATTATGAACTTTATGGACTTTATTATTCATATATAATTTATTATGAGCATGTGTTTTTTGCACTGAACTGCTTTTTATCTTTATTGCTATCTGGTCTGATTAGATCATTTGACCCTCAGTGTTCAGCTGCTGTTGATTTTTAATTGTGCTGATTGATATATACTGTTATATATTAATTTAAAACAACTATAAAGATTTCCTGAGTCTTTAAATGGTCTCTCAGTCTGGTTCAGTAAGTTACACAATCATGGGGAAGACTGCAGACTTGACACTTGTCCAGAAGACAGTCACTGACACCCTCCACAAGGAGGGTAAGTCATAAAAGGTCATTGCTAAAGAAGCTGGCTGTTCAGAGTTCTGTATCCAAGAATATTAATGGAAAGTTGAGTGGAAGGAAAAAGTGTGGTAAAAAAAGGTGCACAAGCAACAGGGATAACCACAGCCTTGAGAGAATTGTGAAGCAAAGACCATTCAATAATTTGGGGGAGATTCACAAGGCGTGGACTACGACTGTTGTCAGTGCTTCAAGAACCACCACACACAGACGTATACAGGACATGGGCTACAACTCTTGTATTCCTTGTATCAAGCCACTTTTGAACCAAAGACAACGTCAGAAGTTTCTTACCTGGGCTAAAGAAAAAAAGGACTGGACTGTTAGCTTAGTGGTCCAAAAGTCCTCCTTTAGGAATGAAAGCAAATTTTGCTTTTCATTTGGAAGTCAAGGTCCCAGAGTCTGGAGGACGAGTGGAGAGGCACAGAGGTTGCATATGGTCCATTATGAACTTTCCACAGTCAGTGATAATTGGGGAGCCATGTCATCTTCTGGTGTTGGTCCACTGTGTTTTATCTAGTCCAAAGTATGTGTAGCCCTCTAAAAGGAAATTCTGGAGCACTTCATGCTTCCCTCTGCTAACCAGCTTTAAGGAGATGCTGGACTTGGCACCTACCCACACTGCCAAAAGTGCCAATAACTAGTACCATGGTATCACTGTGCTTGATTGGCCAGCAAACTCGCTTGACCTAAAGCCCATAGAGAATCTGTGGGGTGTTGTCAAGAGCAAGATAAGAGACACCAAACCCAACAATGCAGATGAGCTGAAGGCCACTATCAAAGCAACCTGGCTTCCATAACACCCCAGAAGTGCCACAGGCTGATCGCCTCCATGCCATGCCGCATTGATGCAGTAATTCATGCAAAAGGAGCCTCAACCAAGTATTACATACTATACTGTATATTGACATATTTTTCAGTCAGCCAACATTTCTGTATTAAAAATCCTTTTTTATACTGGTCTTATTTAAAATTCTAATTTCCTGAGATACAGAATTTGGGGTTTTCACTAGTTGTAAGGCATAATCAACAAAATTTAAAGAAAGAAATGCTTGAAATATATCACTCTGTGTGTAATACATCTATAGGAGTTTCAATTTTTTAATTGAATTACTGAAATAAATAAATTTTTCAATGATATTCAAATATTTTGAGATGCACCTGCATGTCTAAGAAAATTATAGCACCTAATACAAAACTACATTTAAATAAAACAAAGACTGAGAGATTTACAGGCTACAAAACAGCAGATTTCTCTTTTATTAGCATGGGATTTTTTTCTTTTTTTGTAAGAGAATAGATAGTTCAAGTTTTCTGAGCAGCAAAAAAGCTTCCGTTTCAGAACTGTGTGCATTTCTCAGCTGTCAAAGCAAAAGTTTAGAGTATTCGTTCAAAGAAGAACTTTTGCCTGTTATTTTTACAGACTGAACACAAAAGAGGGGACTCTGTACTAGCAGATAAGATAGGGATGCTCCTTTCAATAGGTCCTACTGTCTCGCTTCTTGTTTTCATCCTGCTGTGCTGGTGAAAAAGGCATTCCTTTCTGCCATTAGAGGAAGTTAATGGGAGATGTTCAGTTTAAAAAATCTAGTAGTACAAAATCCATCTCCCAACAGTGTTCTCTAGTGGCAAGGAGAAGCTTTTTCAGCACCACAGAAGTAAACAGAAATGGGGAGATTACATGCCATGGTGGACAAACTAAGATACAAAGACCTTATGATTTGCAGTTATGCATTAAGTATACAGTGGGGTTGATCTACTAAAACTGGAGAGTACAAAATCTGGTGCAACTGTGCATGACAGCCAATCAGCTTCGAACTGGAAACCTAGACGCTGATTGATTTATATGAAGAGCTGCGCCAGATTTAGAGTTTTGACTATTTTTGAATAGTTGAAAGGAACACAGCATGTTACCCTTGCAAAGCAAATTTTCACTTTGCAAGGGAATTTTATGTACCTTAGTGAATGTGGAAATCGCTTTGCAAAGAACTAACCCTCGCATGCAAGAAAAAAAAATGAAAATAAATAGAATTTTGCTTGCAAATAAGAATTTAGCACAGCTTTACCTCATTCCCAAAGCAAAGAGAAAATTTGCTAAGTGAGAAACTTTGCAAAGTGAACACTTTTGCGTCTTTAGTAACTCACAGTGTGCAGACAACGAGGAAAACTGGGAAGAGTATGTTTTATTTTTTGATCCAAGAAAAAAACTTTTATTGATTACATACAGCCCAGAAGAACATAGCCAACCACATATACTGTACATTATACAAAAATAGACCGGATCCATGCCAACGATGACTACAAAATGTATGGATCAAAAAACAAACCAAATATAATACAACTGACATAAAGACGATGCATGACTTTGTCAACACTATGTCCATAGTAATTAAGGCCCAAAAGCGTCAAGAGTATGTTCGATACTGCAATTGCTTTTTTTTTCTTAGGCCATTAGTCCCTACTCATACCACCACATTGTATACAGCTGAATTAATACTCTGTGCTGTGTGTGGCTACAACTGGATCCTAACAGTCAAAGTTTTAGGGCATTGGAACAATAAAAAAAGATCAGTCCGCAACTCTATTTCTTTTAATTTACAGTGGTGTGAAAAAGTGTTTGCCCCCTTCCTCATTTCCTGTTCCTTTGCATGTTTGTCACACTTAAAGCGGTTCTGCACTCATAATAAAACATTTTCCCAAATCTCGCGAGATGTCGGGTGCATTAGCCGCAATGTCTCCTGGGATTACTTGAACGAGATCCCAGGAGACAGTGCGGGCTTCAGCAGGAAATGATGCTGATCTCCGCAAGAGACCGCCCATCGCCACAGGGGATGAAAATAAACTACTACGGATTACAAAAGGTAGATGAATCAAAAAAAATAAAAACAGGTGGCATTATCAAATATATGGTCTAGAGGCAACAGAATGGGCAAATGTTTTATTATGAGTGCAGAACCGCTTTAAGTGTTTCGGAACATCAAACCAATTTAAACAATAGTCAAGGACAACACAAGTAAACACAAAATGTAATTTGTAAATGAAGGTGTTTATTATTAAAGGTGAAAAAAAATCCAAACCATCATGGCCCTGTGTGAAAAAGTGATTGCCCCCCTTGTTAAAACATACTATAACTGTGGTTGTCCACACCTGAGTTCAATTTCTATAGCCACACCCAGGCCTGATTATTGCCACACCTGTTCACAATCAAGGCATCACTTAAATAGGAGCTGCTTGACACAGTAAGGTCCACCAGAAGATCCTTAAAAGCTACACATCATGCCGAGACCCAAAGAAATTCAGGAACAATTGAGAAAGTAAGTAATTGAGATCTATCAGTCTGGAAAGGGTTATAAAGCCATTTCCAAAGCTTTGGGAATCCAGCGAACCACAGTGAGAGCCATTATCCACAAATGGCGAAGACATGGAACAGTGGTGAACCTTCCCAGGAGTGGCCGGCCGCCCAAAATTACCCCAAGAGCACAGCGACGACTCATCCAAGAGGTCACAAAAGACCCCACAACAACGTCCAAGGAACTGCAGGCCTCACTTGCCTCAGTTAAGGTCAGCGTTCATGCCTCCACCATCAGGAAAAGACTGGGCAAAAATGGCCTGCATGGCAGAGTTCCAAGGAGAAAACCACTGCTGAGCAAAAAGAACATCAAAGCTCGTCTCAATTTCTCCACAACACATCTTGATGATCCCCAAGACTTTTAGGACAACATTCTGTGGACCGATGAGACAAAAGTGGAACTCTTTGGAAGGTGTGTGTCCAAGTATATCTGGCGTAGAAGGAACACTGCATTTCATAAAAAGAACATTATACCAACAGTAAAATATGGTGGTGGTAGTGTGATGGTCTGGGGCCGTTTTGCTGCTTCAGGACCTGGAAGACTTGCCGTGATAAAAGGAACTATGAATTCTGCTGTCTACCAAGAGATCCTGAAGGAGAATGTCCGACCATCTGTTCGTGTACTCAAGCTGAAACGAACTTGGGTTCTGCAGCAGGACAATAATCCTAAACACACCAGCAAGTCCACCACTGAATGGCTGAAGAAAAACAAAATGAAGACTTTGGAGTGGCCTAGCCAAAGTCCTGACCTGAATCCTATTGAGATGTTGTGGTATGACCTTAAAAAGGCCGTTCATGCTCGAAAACCCTCTAATGTAACTGAATTAGGACAATTCTGCAAAGATGAGTGGGCCAAAATTCCTCCAGGACGCTGTAAAAGCCTCATTGCACATTATCGCAAACGCTTGGTTGCAGTTGTTGCTGCTAAGGGTGGCCCAACCAGTTATTAGGTTTAGGGGGCAATCATTTTTTCACACAGGGCCATGATGGTTTGGATTTTTTTTCACCTTTAATAATAAACACCTTCATTTACAAATTGCATTATGTGTTTACTTGTGTTGTCCTTGACTATTGTTTAAATTGGTTTGATGTTCCGAAACACTTAAGTGTGACAAACATGCAAAGGAACAGGAAATGAGGAAGGGGGCAAACACTTTTTCACACCACTGTATATACAACAAATTTACAAATCTTGCTTCAGCATCTCTTAATCAGAGGTACTGATAACATTTATATGGTAGGTAAACACATCTCAAGTACATTTCACATTCATTTTAACGGTAAAGGTATGTTATAAACTAATTTCTTTCATTTCTATCTTTCAAGTGGCTGTCATGGGAAAAGCTAGGGGAGAAGAAAACTTTTCAAGGTGTTGAATAGTTATGAGGTAATATTAGACAATTTAGCTGGCACAATACTGTTGAATTATTTTTTGGCAGAGTTTGCTGCAGCAGCACACACAGTGGTATCCGTATTTTCTACTGGCAATTTGTGTCCTGTTTTGACGCAGACGAGAAATATTACAAGGGTGAAAAGGAAATAAACTGATCACACAGCCAGAAATAGGAAATTAGTGGTTTTATCAGCAGGTGTTATTTTTGGGTTGCTTTAACTGCTTCAGCCTCGGAAGATTTTACCCCCTTTCTGACCAGAACACTTTTTACAATTTGGCACTGTGCCGCTTTAACCTCCCTGACGGTATTCCCGAGTATGGCTCGGGGGTTAGATTTCATTACCATAAGTGGTATTCCCGAGCCAGACTGGGGATCCCATTGCAGGATCCATGGGTGGATTTGGGTTTACTACTGTCATAGAGGTTGGTTCTACATCACTGCTCTTTGCACAGCCATACTGAAAATGCTTATGTTTCTCTCATAAGAATAAAATAAAAAAAACTTATACATATATATATCTTATATATATACACACATATACATACATACACACACTGTGGGTAAAAAAAAAAGCATTGAACACATCAACATTTTTCTATTTCTAAAGGTGCTATTGACATGACATTTTCACCACATGTCAACAACAACCCTTGGAATCCATACATACAAAGGAACAAAAACAAATAAGTTCCTAAATTAAGTAATGTGTAATAAAATGGAATGATACAGGGAAAAAGTATTGAACACAGTAACGGAAATGTATTTAATACTTCATAAAAAATCCTGTTGTTGATAATGACAGCTTCAAGATGCCTCCTGTATGGAGAAACTAGTCGCATGCATTGCTCAGGTGTCATTTTGGCCCATTCTGCCACACAAACCGCCTTCAAATCTTGAAGGTTCTGTGGGCCTCTTCTATGAACTCTGATCTTTAGTTCTTTCCATAGATTTTCTAGTGGATTCAAGTCAGGTGATTGGCTGGGCCATTTTAGCAGCTTTATTTTGTTTCTTTGAAACCAATTGAGAGTTTCCTTGGCTTTGTGTTTGGGACCATTGTCTTGCTGGAAAGTCCATCCTTGTTTCCTGTTCATCATCCTGGTAGATGACAGCAGATTTATATCAAGAATGTCTTGGTACATGTTTCCATTCATCCTTCCTTCAATAAAATGAAGTTTGTCAGTGCCGTCTGCTGAAAAACAGCCCCACACCATGATGTTCTCATCTTCAAACATCATCGTTGGTGTGGTGTTTTATAGGGTGATGTGCCATTTGCCCTCCAAACATAGTGTGTATTGCAGCATCCAAAGAGTCAATTTTGGTCTCATTTGACCAGACTATATTCTCCCAGTATTTCACAGGCTTGTCTAAATGTTACACAAGCAAACCTTAAAAGAGCTTCACCATGCTTTTTCTTCAGCAATGGAGTCTTGCATGGTCAGTGTGCATACAGGCCATGGCGGTTGAGTGCATTACTTATTCTTTTCTTTGAAACAATTGTACCTGCTAATTCCAGGTCTTTCTGAAGCTCTCCACAAGTGGTCCTTGGCTTGTGGACAACTCTTCTCATAATTCTTTTCACTCCTCTGTCAAAAATCTTGCTAGGAGCACCTAATCGTGGCTGATTTATGGTGAAATAATGTTTTTTTTCACTTCTGGACTGTCGCCCAAACAGTTCTCACTGGAACATTCAGAAATGTAGAAATCCTTCTGTAACCAATGCCATCAGTATGTTTTGCAACACTAAGGTTGTGAAGGTCTTGAGAGAGCTCGCTTTTAGCCATCTTACAAAGTTTCTTGTGTGACACCTTGGTAATGAGACACCTTTTTATAGGCCATCAGTTGAGACTGAATCAGCTGAAATTAATTTGCACTGATAAGGGGGCAGGATTGCTTTCTAATTACTGATAGATTTCAGCTGGTGTCGCACCTTTTTGCACCTCCCTGTCTTCATGTGTTTAATAATTTTTCCCTGTGTCATTCCATTACACATAACCTAATTTCTGAATTTGTTTTGTTTTGGTTTCCTTGTATGGATTGCACAGGTTGTTACCGATATGTGGTGAAAATTTCATACCAATAGGCATATGCATACTTACATTGGTTACAAGCTGGACCAATTTAAAGTGATTGTAAACGACCACAAATGTAAAAAATTTAACTTTTTTATTTATACCTAAACACAAATGTTTTGCATTTAATTTTTATTTTAAACAATCCATTCAGTTTAACATAGAAATGAAATGCAAAACATTTGTGTATAGATATAAATAAAAAAACTTTATAAAAACCTTTTTTCCCTTTTTTTAAAATAAATTATCACATTCCCTCTGTTGTCAGCTGCATAAGAGCTGGAGGGGGGGGGGGGGGGGAGAAGAAACAGCACACTGAGCTTGGCAGTGAATAGCTGTGCAGCGGGGGCACATCAGTACAGGCCTGATTATTGGTGGAGAGCATACTGAGTTCCCAGCACAGCTAGAGAACTGACCATGGCGTGCTCTCCCGTTTGGTGAGGTCAGTTTTTAATAGAAAAGTAGAGGGACTATCAGGAACACCGGTTATTTCACATAAAGGAATGAATACAAAGAGAACAGGATACTTTCTAATACAATTACATGGTACAGCAGGCACATATCAGGAATATGACATGTTGGGGTAAGAAATGCTTTACCTATGCAAAAAATGCTATACCGCCTCAAAGGAAACCACAGGTCTACCCATATACTAACACTTCCTTCACTCCACCTTGTTCAGCCACCAGGTGTGAAAAAATTACCCATAACTTTCCAGTTTGGAGGAGCATGTGACTAACTCCGTTTACTATCATGTGACAGCTTTGGGAAAAAGTCCTTAGCTCTACTGGACTGTGGTGCTGAGATTAGGACAGTAAAGCAAACCTGTTACTTATCCCTGCATGACAAAAGCACAGGCTTTCTTTAACCCCTTCTCACCTGGCCTATTGTAATATGACGGGCTAGCAGGAGCCTTGTTATTCTGGGAGAACATCATATGACATCCTCCCATGATCGCACCTTACGCACCCCATGGGCCGTGCTCAGGGGCGATATATCACCCACTGTACCAGCTGGTACCATGTGATCGCTGTGGCCAATCACAGCAGATCGTATGACAATTGTATACAATGAAAGACTTTGATCCCATGCCTCTCATTGTGTACTGGTGATGAGCTCTGTGATTGGTCACAGTGATCACATGGTACAGACCGGGCCAATCACAGCCCATCTGTACGACGTGATTAGCTGTGGCCAATCACAGCTATCACAACAGTAAACACTGAATGAATAGTTTTTATTCAGAAAAAATGTTTGCTTATCTTTTTTCATATATCTCTATCTCTCTCTCTCTCTATATATATATATATATATATATATATATATATATATATATATATATATATATATATATATATATATATATATACACACACACACACACACACACGCCATTGTTTGTGAACTCTATAACTTTCCTACAGACTAAATAACACCGATTTGTGTTATTTTTACCAAAGAAATGTAGCAGTATACATTTTGGCCTAAAAATTTTTAAGAAAGATTATTTGTTTGAAAAATATTATAACAGAAACTAAGAAAAATTTCTAAATTTTCAATCTTTTTTTGTTTATTTAGCAAAAAATACAAAAACCCAGTGATGATTAAATACTACTGAAAGAAAACTCCATTTGTGTGTAAAAAAAGATAAATATTTCATGACCGTGCAATTTTTCATTCCAAGTGTGACAGCACTGAAAGCTGTGAATTGGCCTGGGCAGGAAGGGGGTATAAGAGTGCGGCATTGAAGTGGTTTAAAAAAAAACTATACTGAGAGAAACCTAGAGGCTGCTATTAATGACCTGGTTCTGAAAATGATAGTTTCCTGTAATTTTCTGGCCTTAGTACATTGTGAGTCACTGAGCTAGAAGGGGTATACAACTTAAAGAATAAGGGTCAAATTAGGATTCCAAATCTGTATACATATAGCTAGATTTTGACTCAAAGTACTAAAGCCCTTGGATCAGCATGACAGCCAGGGAACTAGCATTTCCAGATAAGGAGGGCAAGGATGTAAATTTTCATACTTCATTCAAATTTCTATTAAACCCCCCCCCCATCCCAACATCTAACCTAATAGAAACCATTAGTTGACTTTTAAAAGTTAATTTAATTGCATCCCAAGCCTAAATGCATTTTCACCAATTAAGTCCCTGACCATTTGGCTGGCCAAAGACCAGAGCCCTTTTTGCGATTTGGCACTGTGTCGCTTTGACAATTGTGCGGTCTTGCGACGCGGCTCCCAAACAAAATTGACGTCCTTTTTTTCCCCACAAATAGAGCTTTCTCTTGGTGGTATTTTATCACCTCTGCAGTATTAATTTTTTGCGCTATAAACAAAAAAATAGCGTCAATTTTGAAAAAAACTATTTTTTTTAAAATATAATAAATATCCCCAAAAAATATATAAAAAAACATTTCATTAGGCCGATACATATTCTTCTACATATTTTTGGTAAAATAAATTGCAATAAGCGCTGACAGGGAGCTGTGATCAGTGTCAGTGGGCAGAATGGGGAAATGCTTGTTTATATTAACATTTCCCAGTTCTTCCTCTCCGTGAGACGATCGTGGGTATCCCCGCGGACATTGAGTACATGGGAGCCGCGATCACGCTCACAGAGCTCCCAGCAGGCTGGCATGCACCCGTAAGCTGCCTCTTAAAGGGCAGTGTACAGGTACGTTAATCTGCCTGTACGTGTCCTTCTGCCGCAATATATCTGCGTGAGGCAGTCGGGAAGCAGTTAACCACACTTAAAGAAATCTTGTTTGTAATTACACTAAACTATAAGTGCCTCAGCTATCCAGACATACTGTGAGTATGCTTCCATAACTACTGACAAATCTTTGAAAATATGTATCAAATAGGAACATGTTTATAATGCGATACACTTCAAGGTATTCATTAGAAAGAAATCCCTTTTTGATTAGTCACTAGCACTACTTGGCACGCAGGAAGTGAATTGACAGAAGAACAGATTCTTTCATACTTTGAACATATTTAAGAATAGTCAGTGACACCAATGAAACATCTCCATGGTTCCTCTCCCAGTGAATCACATCTCCATAATGTGAAGGTTAATAATTCCCCGCTCCCACTTTCCGAGATGTTACTTTGCTTCAGGATTCAGGAAATTTATAGGGCTCAACAAATATTGTGCATTAGGATCACAGAGAAAAGTTATTTCATCCATTTAAATGTATGATGGAAGGTGCTCTGCCTTAACCATTCCTATTCAAAACCATATTTTCAATGTAGTGCAAGTCTCTATCAGCAAGTTAAAAATCACCTTGTAACCTGAAAGGCGAAATGGCATATCCTGTATCTCCTGGGTGCAGAGGTATCTACTGCAGATATTGGAGCTCTAATAATTATCTCATTCTGAACAGCTTACTTAATCTATTTGAATCCAAAGATGAGTTAAGCCACTGCCAGGCCATTAAAGTAAACTACAAGGGTAAATACTGCTGTCACTGAGAGGTGTGATGAAGCTTAACTACTCAAACATCTTAACCTCGGCTTCGTGCAGCCCCAGCTATTCCATCACAGTTCATAAATGTGATTGCAGGTCCATCTTTTGATTCAGCAATTTAATAACTTCAAGTGCTGTCAGTAGAGCTTTGAAAAATTGCTCCTATAAAATATAACAGCCTCAATCAGATTGTAAAGAATTTGCCCACCGAAGAATCTTCCATTTCAACTTTAATGAATTAATGCTGAGCTTTGAAGAGGTTGAAGAGTCATTTGAAAGAATGTTAGGCTGTTGTGCAAGTTTACATTTGCACCGCAATGTCATTTTAAGGCTATTATATCAACTCACAAAATACTGGTAATGTGCTCTGCCGAGTTTGTCGAAAACTACAATATGATGTCCATAGCCTTCAGAATGATGGGTGAAAGCATCATTGATCAATTCAGTTTCTCAATGTAACTCAAATACAATATAAATACTAAATGTACAGACATATATATAAATATTTAAAGCGTAAAGTGAACCCATAGTTATGATTACAGTAGAACTAAAGGCAGGCAGAGAGAGGAAATCCCTTAAAAGTGAGGGAATCCCTGGTTTTCTTCAGGGTCACCAGAACTAGTTTCTCCCTCCATTACTGTTCCAGGGACAACTCAAAATTTTGGATTTTCGTGCACTTTTATTCTTGAAAATGGTCACCCAAGATGGTGAATATTGTGAAGGTATTCTAGACCTCTCTCCACTCTATCCAAAGCTAAAAAAAAACTTTTTGCTTTTATCATACTTTAATAAGTACTTTAATACAATACTTTAATAAAATTCCACATACATATTAGGTCTGAGTTTCCGATCAATGGCCCCGCAGCCCATTAAGCCGGGTACTAACAGTTGGGTTGCACGAAAAAAAACTGACAGCTTTGGTCAGAGATACTGTACTAACCATGCAAGGTTAGTTCAGCAATCTACCCCACTGAGCTGTTGTGTTCTAACAGGGGGAAGCCCCCCCCCCCAAGAACACTCCGATTAGCGCTATCTGTCATTGGCTGAGAGTGCTGATCGAGAGTCAGTCGGTTGTTGGTTTTCCAGCATTTATGATCGACCTCTGTTGGACAGACTAACATATGCACAGGCAGAATGTCAGACTTTATTTTTTTTAACCAGTTTAATGTCTTCAAACATTCTGACTGTGTGTACCCGGCTTTAAAATGAACTGTACAAATGCACACAAAGACCCATTCAAACAAATGTCAATTTTGCCCAGCTCCTCTTACTTCCTGCTCTCGCTATCACTGTTATGGGGAGCCTCACTATTAATGGTAAGGCACAGAAAACATTCTGCAAAGCCTACAACACCTGATAAGCGGGCGGGCTCCTTCTTGTGAGAGTTTTTTTTTTTTGTCCTAAATTTGCTTTCAGGGAACATGATCACAAAACAATGATGTTTTCATAACTGTATACAGTTTTATGTGTTGGCAGTATTTGGAAGATTAATTTATTTTTCTACACATTTATATGACCAAGTTGTCCAACAAAGTAGCAGGTATTTGGGCATACCATAATAGTGCAGCAGTACTTGAGCAGTTAAAGCAACCTTTTTTTATAACCATGTGAATAAAATATAACCACTGTAAATGCTTCTGTATTGTTCAAACAGCATCACACCAGTTATGCAACCCTGCACAAGGGAAACTGCAATGCTTGGTAGTGTGTTGACATGTATTGCGGCACACTACAAAGCAAGTGTGTTGGCTTTGTGAATTTGGAATGGTACCACAATGCGCCAAGACATGCATGGTGTGGCACAGTTTACTGCAGTAATCTGACTAGTTAGTGAGGCAAGAACAGGATGATATGGCTGAAAATTGTAACTATACAAACAAATAAGCAATAGCATAAGCCATTTTCCTTTCTTTTTTTTTTAAGACTTTTTTTCCCCTTAATTTTCACTTGCTTAAGTCACTAATCAATGGTAAATATATAACAAGTCATGGTTGTCACACTGGCTGGACAAAAGTGTCTACCTTTTTTCCCCTCCATCACATGGTGGATTAATGGGACTAATAGTTTACAAACACTGTTTATGCTGTCTTTTCAGTTCACAGAAAGTGACAAAGAGACAAAAATGTTACAAAAATCAACATTTACGGTACTTGCTGTATTTTTTGTACATAGCTTTAAAAAAAAAATAATCATAATGCAGCTACCACATCTATGAACTGGTAATCTGCAATATATTTTTTGTTTTTTGGTTCAGATACACTTTGAAGAAATGCCAGTCCCCTTGTTTAATATGCATACAATATTTCCAAACGTCTATGTCTCTTTAGTAGTAAAGTTAATTTAATTGGTGTACAGTAAAACCACTATTCAGAATTTAATTTGATGGACTAATAAAACCACAGAGATACGCACTACACACAGACAGGAATACTTTTAAGATAAACCACACAAATAACAAGCTTTATACATCCAGGTGTAATACTTTTGCTCTTAGTGTATTTTATAATTCTGTACAGGAAAAAATCTGTGAAAGGTAGCTGAAATAAAATAAATGTAAAACTCTAAACGAGAGGTTTGTACAAAATAAAAAAATATATATAGATGCTCCAGACCCAATATGTATATCAGAGATCCTTAAAACTGTAGCCGGCCCACTGGTCATGGCACGCTGCTTGCCGTTTACTGGCCAGTGCAACTCAGGAATTGCTTATTACATGCCAAACCACTGTATTTGAAGTGGCAGTGAGTGCTGGAAAACAGAACCTTCTAGCACCCAACAATGTACCTTTAGGCAGCACTGTGGAGTGGACTGACCTCCTGCCTGACAAACATGCATAGTAGAAGAGCAGCATGGTACATGGAGCATATACAAAGGTAAGAGACCATTTAACACCAGTGCTGGAGGTAAGCTTTCCTATTTCCACTGACGGGACATTATTTCACCGAATGAATCCAACAATGGGGCACCGATTCCCACAGGTAACAATAGGGCACTATTCCTTCAAATGGCATCAATGATTGGGGCATTATTCCTTCCATTGGCACCAATCATGAGGCACTATTCCTGCCAGGGCAGTATTTTTTTTTACACCCAGTGACCACTGATGCTGGTTAATTTTTTACTTCCAGTGGCTAGTTCAGCACCCCTAAACAGTCTGGCAGATGCTGAACTAGCCCTTTGTTTACCAAGTTTTACAACCCTTGACATGTTTAATAAAAAATACTAATCCTTAAAGTAAAGCCTACCATTGATCAAAACATAGCTATTATTGCAATAAAGATGCTCCAAGTCCTCACAGGTTGGTTAAACTTGGTTTCAAACTGCTCAAAAGGTGAAATAGAGCAAACAGTGACCAGATTGCTAATGATTGCATTGTGACCCACCCTTTCCCCTTTACCAGCTTTATGTTTACTAGTGAAGCCACCCATTGCAGTTTGTAACCAATAGGGTACCTAGGAAAGCAGGAAGGGGCCAATCAAGGCTAAAAGACTACATCTTGTTCTGTTATTTATTGATTATTTTTAACTTCTGTCTTTAAGGTACTACCATAAACACAATGGATAAATCTAGGAGTTACGCACCATAGCATTCAGACAACAAGATTTGATGCCACAGCCTGACTCATGGAACCAAGTTTTATGGTAATTTTCCTGTCCTGTGTTTCTTTCGAGCTGGAAGTGATTGTGAAGCGACAGTTATAATTCAGAAAGACTACTAAAGAGGTGTTTCATTTCGAGGGATGCAGTGAACAGCGACCTGGTCCCTTTCCAAGAAATCTGTCTCTTTTGCAGAACTGTTATTTATCAACTTTAGTCTTTAGTGAATATTTTAACCCCCCTTTTTTTTTCTAACCTACAAATGACATGATTTTTAAACATGAACTTCAGATTTGCATTTTCTTTCCATCTCGTCCTAAATATGGCTCAAGCATATCATGCCAGCTTGGAAGGAATTAAACTGCAATTTAATATTCCCCCCCTTTTACAACTCTTCAAAAAGCCTCCTTCATTTTTGCTTCATGAAGGAGGGGGAGAGGAGCATGTACCTGGCAACGCTGTGTGTTGTTCTTTATTCACTGTCATTATTTTTCTTCCCCTAAGACGGAATTCACGGAATAAATACTTTATGCTTTTGTTAAGCGCACATTTAATTAAAATGTACAGAATTTGTGCAGTAAATGCGAATGAAACAAATAAAACAAGGGCCCCCCTCTCTCGGAGGCATACGTTGTGAATGAAAAATGTCATTACATGCTAAAAAATTTTGCCGTAAACAGGGTCTACAGAGAGAAGTTTCCCCTGTAATGACATCCATAAAATACACAAATGGCACTTTTAGTACCATCCTGAATATGGCATTTTCTGTGCTCTACACACAATCTAAATGGTTTGATCATAGAGCATAATACTCCATTGGGTTTATAGAACAATCAATGTTCCATAAAATGATGTATTTATCCAATAGTAAGCTCAGCAGCTAGTGGTGTATGACATTGTAGGGCACTGGTGTTGTACTATTCTGCAGCACACATGCTGGTTGTAAAACTTACCTAACACTACTTCACCAACTTCATCTCATCTGTGTCAAGCAATTTGTTGAAGGCTTAGCTTTTTTTAAAAAAGGAAAAAAAAAAAGAAGAGGAGCCTTGTAATAAAAATTCATAGAAAAACCAGGTGACAGAAGAAAGGTCACATTGTATCTACACTGAAGGGGTCAAGAGTCATTCGCGGTCCTAAAACAGAAAGTAGATTTCATGCATCACATAGCAGATAAATATGACTTTTAAAGGGGCTTGATTTTAAAAGAAAAGCTTAACCTCAGAGGAAAGTCTACTTCTCTGTTCACCTTCCTGTCTGTTACTGGACTGGTGATAAGTGATCTGCACAGTAGATTGAAGACTTAATCAGCTGTAAATTAAGCTGCTCCTTACTTCTCCTCTACATGAATATAACAACTGTAAGTAATGTACAATATAAAAGTGTGGGAGAGTGTGAACTGTAGCCACAGCTATTTTCAGATACATACCAAATAATTACTAATATAATACCCTCAAATGCTCAGTTCTGCTGTCCAGCTCATAGTATTTCTTCAGATTGTAAGCTCTTCTGGACAGGGCATTTTGTTCTTTTCTATTTTTTTTTTATATAAATTTAAATAAGAGACAACATTATGGAACTCATGGGAGAGATTTACTAAACCTGGATCTGGTGCAGTTGTGCATTATAGCCAATTAGCTTCTAGCTTTAGCTTGTTCAATTAAGCTTTGACAATAAAACCTGAAAGCTGTTTGGTTTCTATGCAAAGCGGCACCAGATTTTGCACGTTCCGATTTTTAGTAAATCCACCCCCCTTCCCCATTTGTCCATGTTTAAGGGGAAAACTTTTTTCTTATGTAAGCATGGAAGAATGGCATTATATCTGGTTAGTTTTAAATTTCATCAAATGCATACATTTTGCCTGTCATTCAGAATTATACATTAGAAGTGTTTCTTAGCAAAACAATGATTTTCTTTCTTAATGCCTTTTGCATATTGTCCTTGCATGCACAGCAAGCAGGGAGCACTATAAAAATTCAACTGTGTCTAATGATTATTTTCTAATTATATCCATGGAAAACTATAAGAATCAAGCATTTCGGAATGCGCAAAACCTGAACCGATTGAATTAAACTTCCAGCAGCTTAAAGGGATTGTAAAGTCATACGTTTTTTTTAGAATGCATTAAGATAAAAAACCTTCCATGTGCAGCAGTCCCCTAACACTTACCTGAGAGGTCTCTCTCTGTCCAACGATGTCCACGAGTGTCTCAGCTGCCTAAGATTCTCTCTACTGATTGGCTGAGACACAGCAGAGGCACCACTGGCTTCCGCTGCTGTCAATCAAAGTCATGTAGTCAATCAGGGGAAGAGGGGGTGGGGGGGGAGAGGAGGAGAGAGAGGTGGTGGGGAGAGGAGAGAGGGGGTGGGGAGAGGAGAGAGGGGGTGGGGAGGGGAGAGAGGGGGGTGTGGAGGGGGAGGGGCAGGGCAAGGCTCCATGTCTAAATGGACACAAGGAGCTGTGACTCAGCTTGGGTGCCCCCATAGCAAGCTGCTTGCTGTGGGGGTACTCAACAGGAGGGAGGGGCCAGAATCACAGAAGTGAGACCCCGAGAAGAGGAGGATCCAGACTGCTCTGTCTAAATCCACTGCAACAGAGCAGGTAAGTATAACATGTTTGTTACTTTTATAGGAAAAGAAATGAGACTTTACAATCACTTTAAAGTCGTACAGTATACTTTTTTTTTTGCAAGGTATTTGACTTGCCAGCAATACTAATGCAGATTTCTGACTTAAAACTACTGCCACTTATACAGGGTTTTATAGAGCAAACAAAAATGTACACTGTGGATTTAAATCACAAACAGCGACAAACAACCAACAACATACCAGTATTAAAGCTGAAGTTTAACCCTCTTATGTTTTTCCTTCCCTGGTTCCTCCATCCCCCTCATCAACATTCTAATGACACAGTTTTTATTACACAACTTATTTTAGTTACAGTGATGTCATCACTGGGTCAATGCTTTTTCTATGTAATGCAGGCAGTTCATGGCTGGTGGGAGGGGCCAGCAGGGTGCTGTACATAGATTCTTAAAAACATCCCAGCACTCTGCCTCCGTACTCCACTCAAGTGCCCTCAGCCCTGATGAAAGTAGTGGGTTGACTCTTCAGAGGAAATATGCAAATCTCAAAATACCTTGATGGGTGGGTGTTCGCTTGGAGAAGCTGGGTTTCCAGGCAAGTTGCATTTGCAAACAGCCCTCGTTATTTCTATCATGGAGGCTTAGCATCAAATGTGGGAAATAACTCAAAATCTAGTGAAAGGCGAGGACCAGGGACACTCAGGCTGGTGAGGAAATAGCTAGATGATATTAAATGTCCTCCACCCAACAAACGAGATGTGCGCCATATGACTTGCTGTAGCTTCTTATGCCCAATGTGAAATCGGAGTAAGTAACTTCAGTACAGGAATGGAGCTTGTACATAGAAGCACGTAAAAAATTGAGTTTAGTTTTAAAGCAGAGCTCCACCCAAAAGGAGAAAGCTCTGCTTGTTTGCATTGGAGGGGGTGCAGGTACCTGGTTTTGATAGGTACCCACTCCGACTTCCAGCTTAGATCGCTGCAGCAAACTGAGCCCAAATTTCGCCCTTCCCTTCTTTCCCCGCAGTGTTCTGGTATACATCATTGATCCCAGAAGACTACAGGACCATTCACAAGGCACATGCACAGTAGGAAACTGTCTGTGAAGCCACAAGGCTTCACTGCTTGTTTCCCTTAGTTAAGGATGCCAGTGCTTGTTTCCCTTAGTTAAGGATGCCAGCACATGCACCCAAAGCCAGTTGAAGTATCGGCTTGGGTGAGGACATTGCTGGATCCAGGGGCAGACAAGTGTTGCTATACTAAAAGTCTTCAGCTACAGTATTTGTAGCTGCTGGCTTTTAATTTTTTGGGGGGGAACCTGGGAGTAAAAAAAGGGTATAGGCAAAAACAGGATTCTACAATGGATGCTGAAAGTGAAAAATCCAAAGCGCACTAAAGTACCCACTGCAACCAATCACATTTCACTTTATAAACATGATGATCGAATGGCTACTATTAGTTAGGGCACTACTGAATTTTCTACAGGATCATCATACAGATTCAAAATCTGTGTGGAAATCATGGCAAACTTTACAAGACATAATGTATCAATGCTTCCCTAAATCTTCATAAAACAGAATAGGCAATAACTGTCAATATCCCTAAAACAGGCCATATTAAATTGGTATTAAACCCTCAAACAAAAATGTATAACATTGCAGATTACCAATTCTTAGATGTAGTGGCTGCATTAGTTTCTTTTTTTTTTTTAGGCATTTTCACTTTAGTTTCACCTGGTGATCCTACCAGCAAGACCTGGTGAGAAAAAAACATTTAACACTCACAGGATTGTTTACAAGTGCATATGGTAGGGGAAGCTTACACATCAATGCTGAAAGATATATCCAGGTTTTAGAGCAGCACATGCTCCCACCCAGACATCTATTTCAGGAAAAACCTTGCATATTTCACCAGGACAATGCTAAATTGCATACTGTATCTCAAGCGACCCCCTGGGTCCTCTAAAGGCAGGGGGCAACCTTCAGAGGCAGAGAGCAAGCTAACATTTACCCTAGGGCTGAGTCCATGGCTAAAAGTGTGAGTTTTGAACAAAAATTGGGTACCAGTCACCTTTGATCTTTTCAAAGCTTTAATGTAGAACTTGGAAGAAGGTAGCAGTAGAGAGCATTAGGGATCTCAGATACCAGTAGCAGATTACTTACAGACTCCTTGGATCCAGAACAAGTACAGCTTCACAGTACCAGGACCTTTAAGCCAACCCGGCAATACTGCAAACACATTTTCAGATGTATAACAAGATCCAGTTTCACAGTGTCAGAACCTTTAAGCTGTCCCGGCAATACTGTAAGCACGTTTTAGATGTAGGTGTGTCCTCCAAATGAGTCACCAGGACCTCCCGAGAGACCAGCCTTCATTCTGGTTCTCTCCAGCAGGGGTCCTCCCTGGGTCTCTTCAATTTGGCTTTCCATGCCAGACAAGACAGCATAAGGACCTCCTCAGCATTAGCACGCCCCAGACAGGCTTTTGGGCCTACGGCAAGAGAGCAAGCACATGGCCCGCCCAAATAGATATCCTCTCCCAGAATGCACCAGTGGCCAAGAACCTCCTACTGGGCTGACTTGAAGGAAAATATCCATAACACAACCTAGTTGTAGTATCTCATATTGGCCTGTAGTACCAGTGATACTTACTGGTGACAGTGAGAAATGCACAACCTAATTGAGATCAGTGAAAGAGCAGATAAACTCTACAATCAGTCTGAGCTGTCTACAGCCCAGCCAAAAACTAAATTTACATTATAGCCCCAGTTTAGCATCAGAGAGGTACACATCTATGACAACAGAATGGCTTCGTAGTAGAAGAGTCCGAGTGCTTAACTGGCCTGCTTGTAGCCCAGACGTTTCACCAACTGAAAATATTTGGCACATCTTGGAATCAAAAATACAACGGAAAAGACCCAGGACTGCTGAGCAGTTAGAATCATACATCAGGCAAGAATGGGACAACATTCCTGTCCCAAAACTCCAGAAACTGGTCTCTTCAGTTCCCAGACGTTTACAGAGTGTTGTTAAATGAAGAGGGGGTGCTAGATAAGGTAAACAAGGCCCTGTTCCAGCTTTTTTGTGACCTGTTGTTACCATCCATTGCAAAATTAAACTTTTTTTTCTTAAAATGGTACATTTTCGCAATGTAAGCATTTGATATCCTTTTAATTTTCTATTGTGAATAAAATGTGAGTTTATGAGATTTGTAAAACATTACATTCTGTGTTTATGTAGATTTTACACAGTGTCCGAACTTTTTTTTGAAATTGGAGTCATTGGTCATTTTTGATTAATTTATGAAAAAAATCTTTATCTGCCATCATTTAAAGTGCCTCTGATTAACCCCAAATAAAGGTCAGCTGTTCTAGTAGGTTTTTTCTGACATTTTCTTAGTCACATCCTACAGCAAATGACATGGTCTGCAGAGCTTCCAAAGCATCAGAGGGAACTCATTGTTAAAAGGTTCTCAGTCAGGAGAAGGGTACAAAAGAATTTCCAAGGCATTAGATATACCATGGAACACAGTGAAGACAGTCATCATCAGGTGGAGAAAATATGGCACAAACAGTGACATTAACAAGACCTGCACATCCCTCAAAAATTTATGAAAAGACCAGAAGAAAACAGGTCAGGGAAGCGGTCAAGAGGCCTGCAGCAACATTAAAGGAGCTGCAGGAATATCTGGCAACTACTGGCTGTGTGGTACATATGAGAATAATCTCCTGTATTCTTCTTATGTCTGGGCTATGGGGTAGAGTGGCAAGATGGAAGCCTTTTCTTACGAAGAAAAACATCCAAACCCAGCTTATTCTTGCAAAAACACATTTGAAGTCTCCCAAAAGCATGTGGGAAAATGTGTTATGGTCTGATAAAACTAAGGTTGAACATTTTGGCCATAATTCCAAGATATGTTTGGTGAAAAAACAACACCGCACATCAACAAAAGAACACCATACCCAACGTGAAGCATGGTGGTGGCAGCATCATGGTTTGGGGCTGTTTTTCTTCAGCTGGAACAGGGGCCTTAGTCAAAGTAGAGGGAATTATGACAGAGTTCCAAATACCAATCAATAATGGCACAACACCTTCAGGCTTCTGCTAGAAAGCTGACAATGACTCAAAGCATACATCCAAATCAACAAAGGAATGGCTTCACCAGAAGAAGATTACAGTTTTGGAATGGCCCAGCCAGAGTCCAGACCTGAATCGGATTGAAAATCTGTGGGGTAATCTAAAGAGGGATATGCACAGGAGATGCCCTCGCAATCTAACAGATTTGGAGTGTTTTTGAAAAGAAGAGTGGGCAAATATTGCCACGTCAAGATGTGCCATGCTGATAGACTCATACCCAAAAAGATGGAGTGCTGTAATAAAATCAAAAGGTGCTTCAACAAATTATTAGTTTAAGGTTGTGCACACTTATGGAATCATATTATTTACGTTTGTTTATTTTTACTTCCCTCCACCTAAAAGATTTCAGTTTGTTGGTCAACCGAGTTGTACAAGTTTATAGGTCACATTAAAGGTGAAAAAGGTTCTAAATTTATTTATCTTTGTCTCTCTTTTTTTTTTTTTTTACATCACTGAAACCTGACATTTTAACAGGTATGTGTAGACTTTTTATATCCACTGTACATGAAAAGCAAGATCATTCCCATCATATTAAAATAAGAAAAAACTGGGAAATATCAATTAACAGCGCAACACTTTTGAACAGTTATATATATATATATATAATTAAAATAAGATATTACCATTGTGTGTATATATATATATATATACACACATATATATATGCTGTGCAGGCACTTTTACATATTAACAGCCATTATGGAAACTTAAAAGTGACAGTTGATTATACTGTAGTGAACATCTGAATAGGAAGACAGCGTGTTAGAAAATAAATCCCCCCACTATAAAACATTTAATTAAAATATATCCATTTCTAATGAGCTAAATTTTACACATGTATCCATGAATGTTATGATAAATAAACCAACTTGTGACTCTTTTCAGTATCTATTTAGCCAAACTGCTGCTAATTAGTGCACACCAAAATAGATTATTCATAAATAATAACAACTAATCATTTGGTACCATCTAAGAATGCTGTAAATGTTTTGAACAATACAAAGTATCTAGTGGAGTTTTTACATTATAAATAGGAACATGTACCTCTGTGGCCATTAAAGAGTAAAAAAAAAAAAAGACATGTAATACCTTCACAGAGGTACCATTAAAATTAAATTTACAGTAAACAGAACCCGCAGCTGGGTTCAAACACTAACTGTTAGTATTTTAATTATCAGATAAGATTTCAAAGGTCTAACATCTGCTCAGAGCCAAATGACAGCAGATGCTTGTGTACACGTAAAGCAGTGTGTGTTTATTCTATAAATATTAAAATGGAATCCTTTGCAGCGTGCTCGTCAGGAGCATTGTGCTATTAAGCTGGTCATGTCCGTCAAAGGGGCCGAATTTCTTTCTTGTGGCACATTCCTATGGGGTCGACCTTTTCAAAAGGATGAGATCCAAAGACAGCATAAATACTTGAGCCTGTAAATTGAAAATGTTTTCAGCTTGCTAGCAGAGGTCACTCGCTGCCAAGATGCTGCTGGTAAATGCTAACAAAACATCAGCATTGTTACCAATCCGATCTAACTTCAAGGACAAGACTACAGGGACTTTTCACTGTCTCTTTGGGTAAAAGTACTTTACAGAGAAAAACACTTCATCCCCAGTCGATGGACTTGTACAAGTCAGCTTCAGTTAAGGGACACAAAGTTGGACAAGATGCAGGAGTGGATGGATGAAAACCTAAACTTCCCTTCATATGGCAACAAAGATAGGCCAGGTACATTACTGGTATATTAAATATAGTTTACAAAGACTCCTTTGTGTTTCCACCATCACGATAAATTGCTGTTGTAGTAGCAGCTGTGTATATAATGCAAAGCGTTAAATGCCAGCCCACTGGCAATATCTGGCTATTTCTATTGTTTCTGTTTGACAATCTCAAGAATACATCAAATTGGCTCATTTTCTTGGTACTGTAGCTTATCATCTTAAAACCAAAATAAATTGGGACTTTTAAAGTGAATGGATAGCAAAAACTTTATTTTCTAGCTTTATATAGAGAAGGGTAGAGTAAAAGCAGCTAAATGCCAGAATATTGGCAATATCTGGTTATTTCTAATGTTCCAATTTGAGCATCTCAAGAATACAACATCAAATTGGTTCTTTTTCCTGGTACTGTAGCTTATAATCTTAGAAACAAAACATAAAACAGGGACTTTTAAAGTGAATGCATGGCAAAAACTTTATTTTTTCATTTTAGGAGAGTCTTATGCCCCGTACACACGATCGGATTTTCCAACAACAAATGTTGGATGTGAGCTTGTTGGCGGAAAGTACAACCGTGTGTATGCTCCATCGAACATTTGTTGCCAGAATTTCCGCCAACAAATTTGTTGGCTAGCAGGTTCTCAAATTTTACACCAACAAATTTGTGTTGTTAGACTTTCCGTTCATGTGTACACAAGTCTGTCACACAAAAGTCCACGCATGCTCAGAATCAAGTACGAGCCGGAAGCCCTTGGTCTTGTAAAACTAGCGTTTGTAATGGAGATACCACATGACTATTAAACTTCCTTTTTATCAGCTCGCCGTACGTCTTGTACCTCACTACATTCGTAATTGTTGGCCGACGTTTGTGTGACCGTGTGTATGCAAGACAATTTGGAGTCAACATCCTTCAAACTAAATTCATGTGTACGGGGCATTAGAGTAAAACCCCTGTTGGTTTATCTTTTTACCATCTGTGCTGTGTCACCTTAGGGAAACTTCCATTCACTTTTTATTCTAGAGATGCAATAGGAAATGAGAGATCTTTACAAAGTGAAGGGAATTTGCCTCAAACAAGCGTCCTCATTGAAAGATGTCCTCTCTATTCCTGTTCTGGTGACAACAGTAAAATACAGAATTGCCCATAAAAAATTTGTTGCCAAGACAAAAAGAGAAGGCAACTTACCCAATAGGGACACATGTAACAATAAAAACATGACTGGGATATTTTATCTTGCCCATTCCTTCCAAAACAAATGGCCATAGATACACTTTAAGGTACTAGATAACACTATCTCAAATTGGTAATACAAAGAATACAATTGTATTGCTTCAGTAAAACCCACAATTCTTTAAAGTCCATAAATTACAGCAGTTTTCAACAGAATATACGATTCATTCACTCAAATCTCCTATCTTTCTTACTTCTTCACATAACAAACATTTTTACAAAGCAGTCACTTTTATCCCGTTTATTATATTACATCTCAAGTTTTTCATCAGGTTTCTGGAACCAATAGTCCACTTCATTAGAAGATGGTGAAACTGTTAATGCAACAAGAAATAATTACTTTTTATGTCAAACAGTGAAGTGGTTGTAACCGCTTACATATACCCAGTGAAGTCAATTGCCTTAGGTGATACACAGGAACTAAACAAATCCTAATACATCATGTATACCTGTTTATCTGCTGCCTTCTCTTCACCCCTTCAAAGCCTCAAAAAGCAAAGGGCAGGAATCTGAAGTTACACTCAGGCTCAGTGAGAGCTGATTGGAGGGACGGGACACATTCCCCTTATACAGGAACAGAGCTGAGGCTGTCAATCACAGGCTATGTGTTGGCGCTCTCGTCACCCTTTTTTGGGTGTCAGGAAAACCTGACACCCAGAAGAAGTGACTCATGCTGATAGCAGTGAAATGAGGCAGCAGACAATAATGACATTTCATTCTCTGGACTGAGACATGTACACACTATCGAGGGATATGTGTTGTCCATATTTCAGGTCAGAGGTTCACAACCACTTTAATGATTCAAAATAAATCTGATCAGAAAGGTGTGTTACAATAATTGGAAAGGGATGCCATCTCAAATCTGCCAATAAAATTGGCTATGTGACATATTCATTCACACAATATTACACAGAGCTGGATAACCCCAGAAAAACGGGGCAGGGCTCAGGAAAGCTCAAACTTAACAACATTTATATAATTACATTATTATTTATCAATATGATAAATGCATATAAAAGTAAGCAAGGGTGGCTCCTTGGTCACACGTCACATGTATACATTCTGTGGTGGTGACAGGCCTACCACTTACTATATTTCTCACACATTTGGGGTTGAAATAGGTTGCTTTGCAATGGAATTTTCCCCTTAGTGAATGTGGTGGAAATACACTTTACAAAGCATACCCAATCATGCAAGGAAAAAAAATAAAAACTGTATCTTTGGTTGCACTTGCCTGAATGATGGAAGTCAACAGAGCTTCTCCTCAGGCGCAAAGTGAAGGCAAAATCCCCTTGCAAGGCAAACTGCCTATCTGACTTTATTTAATGAACCCCAATGTGTCCACTTTAGCATTTAGCTGAGCCCTTGCATATAGGCAAAATGCAACTGTTAAAGAGACCAGGGATGATTTACTGAGGTTGTTCACTGCAAATTGAGGATTTTTCACAAAGTGAATGGTGGTAATTGAAGTGAATGCACGCTTACCCAATCCTGTGGAAGAAAAATGTTATAAGCAGGACATTTCCTACTACAGGATTAGTCGATTGATATGAACCCAGCTTCATCATATTTCCTAAGATCAGCAAACATTTACTTCTATAGCGGCCACAACCCTTGCTGGGCGGCCTTGACTTATTGGGCTTACCAGTTACCTTCTCTTGGCCTGCTCTTCCACGTCTAGGGGTTCCCAGGGTAGATACCCAACAACTTGAACACTGACATGGATAAAGTCCTTTAACAAAGGTTTTATTTTAGAGAAGTAACATCCAATAACACAGTCTCTCAGGGGAACAGAGGGCACAGGTGAATAACTCAGGCAGCACCTTGAACTGCAGGTCTTGCAAAGTCTCTAATTCCACCTAGAGAGTAGCCA
Source organism: Lithobates pipiens (assembly GCF_037356315.1). Lineage (NCBI taxonomy): Eukaryota > Metazoa > Chordata > Amphibia > Anura > Ranidae > Lithobates > Lithobates pipiens. The sequence goes on from NW_027507764.1 coordinate 385,383,567, forward strand.
CTTGCAGCTGGGTACCTCAAGGCTGAACAGATCTCTAGCCAGAGATCATGGCAGTCAGCACGTTAACTCAAAGCTTGAAGCAATCCTATGAACGTGTGCAAGTTGTAACTAAGGGTGAACAGGGTGAACAGGAACCTTTTCCTCAGTACCTGGAAAGTTTCCCGCCTCCTCAACGGTACTGGAAAAGCGTGAATTTGTCAATTTGTCCTTCCCAACTCGGTAACCAGGCACTTCCCAGGATGCCACTTGCAGGCCCTCCTCTGAAGAGTCCTCCCCCGGTCACTTCCACAAGCTGTGGTGCCCCTCCAAGCCGAGAGCACACCCGGACACCTTGAATCCTCCCTCAGTTACTGTGCCTCGGACCAGCAGGGTCTGAGACTCGGGAACAGACGGATTCCTGCCCCAGACCAGATGCGTCTACCAGGGGCCTCTAACAGGAACATGTTGCGGGGTGTCAAACACCCTGTGACCAGGACCCCTCACAGGGCTACCCGTTCCTGGAACCAGAACAGACCACACGGGTCTCACAAACTCCTCTCCCTGAACACGTGCCCCACATCTCTTAAGTACCCCTTCCCATACTCCTCAGCAGGCCCCAGTACTCCCACTGATTGGTTCAGAGAAGTCTGATACCTAAACATTCAACCAGAACTGGTTCTGGCCTGTCATGTGCACCTCACCGTTCACATGACCAGGCAGAACTTCCAAACGCAGCCTGGCCAGACTGATGTTAAGGCCAACCTATGTAATTAACCCTCAGAACTCCTACTGTTCTGAGGCAAAAACTAAATTTACATGCGTAGGACATTTTGTCCAAAATGTCATCCGCTACACTTCATAGAAGAGAGACTTCAGGCAATGTTTCCTCGGAAATTGATACAATAAAAAAGACAGTAGGCATTTACGCAAAGGCTTGTCATTCAAAACAAGTTCCTTTCTTTGTTTAGAGAGGTTTATTTGCATTTTTATCCCAAGGAGCATTGTCTGGAATCTACATCTATTCCAGTAATGTCACTCCGTTGGCACTTCACATGCTAACCATATCTCTGTGTTGAGGGGGATCAGCTGGCTGAAGCAGTACTGACCAAGGGTTTGGGTTTCAGTCCTGCAAGGATCATGAGATGTGAAAGTAATGCCCAGTACACATGATCAGAAAATCGTACAAAAAAAAATATGGCTTCCGAAACGATTGTACGATAATCAGATTATTAGTACAGAGCTTTTCGATCAGTTTGGATGGTTATACTGCACTCCCTCCCTGGCCACACTGACAGACACATGGACAAGGAGTTTGGTAGTAGGGTTGGGTTGGGTGGAGCTGATGGGGTACCGGGAGACTATTTCCCCATTGGGTCCATCTTGCTGTTGATCAACAGCCCTTGGCAGTGGGTAGATCCATACCCAGTCCAACAGCAGCTTCCAAATCCTCCTACTGTCCTGTGCTATAAATAAAAAGTAAGACGGACCTGATGGGAAACTAATCTCTCAGTTTCCTAACGGGTTCTGCCCACCCGTTGACACATCTAATTTCCCAAATAGAGGCATTTCCATAGTTGGATAATGACATTATCAATATCCCACATTTATGACAGCTTCCCAGCACAGGCCCCTTTCTGAGTACTGGTGTACCTCTGCCAGATCAGAGCTGATCTTAGATTGTTAGGGCCAGCTTGGCCTAAATACTAAACCTAGAGTTGGGATTTATTTCCATTACTAACAAATGCGTCCACTGGAAACGCTGTATAGACTGTATGTAGAATCAGGAAGGTTCCTTGAATTGGAACCTTTAACCAACAGGATCATATATCTAGTCTAGTCATAAAAAACGGTATTATAAATGATATTTTTGCTCACTGGGGAACACATCATCCCATATGCAGTAAACAAAAATGATTACAGTTTATTACATGGTATAAATAGACGTGATGATAAAATCAGCAATGGCCTTAGATGAAGATGAGAAAATTGATTTGCAACATTTGAAATTCAGCCCTGCTTTAGACTGGAGCATGTCTGGTATACTTGGGGCCTAATTAAAGTGGAACTTTAGTCAGAAAACAAAGTCCCGATAGATTACTCCATGTTGGCCTGTTATGCAGGTACTGCAAAAAAACATAAGAAAAAAGTGCCTATACTGTTTAAAATCCAGTAATGCACTGTCTTATCTTGCTCTGTACAGCCTCAGTTGTTCTCTATTCTCGGCACTGTGCTAGAAATTGGAAGCTCTGACCTGCTGACAGCCTAAAGATTTATTGCTGCTCAGGGTCTCTGGGCTTCAGTAAAATGGTGGCCTCTAGCAGGAAGGAACATGAACAGTTGGTATGGGTAAAGTTCTGCTTTAATTGAGCTGTGATTGCACTTAAAGCTCCAGCCCCTACAGCTGCATACACTAACCTTCCATTTACTTTCTTTTTACTCTGTTTCCCTAGGGAAAGCAGGTGGAAAAAAATCGTTAGCCTACACTTTAATTCATTTTTTTGTTTGCTCCCACAAACAAACCAAACATTAAAAAAGAGAAGGGTAATACAGTAAGGGTACCATCACACAAGCGTTGGTCTTCTCAAGAGTGGTCCACAGTGGATCACTTGTGCATCCCAAACAGCCAAACATGGCCCTTCCCACAGATATATGCTTAAGTACACCCATGTGTACTAGGCCTTAGAGGGTGACTACATTAGTTTTCCATGGTCCTACTATATGTAGTATAACCCAAAACCAAAAATGTAATATATTGCAGTTTACTAAAAATTAGATGTGGTTGCATCTGTTTTCTTTTCTTAGGCCCCCCCCCCCCCGTTTTCATCTGTTGATTTGGTCGATGACAAACCTCTTGTATTAGCGTGCCCCCCACTCTGGACGAATGAGCACAGGGGGCACCTTTGGACAGCAGCATAGTCAGTCTGGGAGGAGAGGAGTGTTATGCTGCGTACACATGGTCGGAGAATCCGTCGGAATGCGTCTTATCAGACTGCGTCGTCGGATAATCCGACTTTGTGTGGTATGCATCGGACTGATTCCGTCCGAATCTCCATCGGACCCAATTTTCCAACATGTTGGAAATATTTCCCGACCAACTGGGCCAGTCAGACCTAATCCGGTCATGTGTAGAGCATTTTGATCGGACCAAGTGCCACGCATGCTCAGATCAAATTCCTACATCAAAGCTATTGGCTACTAGCCTGAACGTAGTCCCATCGTAACGAAATTACGTCATCACGTTCTGAATGATCGGATTTTTCGACAACTTAGTCTGACCGTGTGTATGCAACAGTTTTGGACAAGATCCGACGGACAAAATCCGACGGATTTGGTTGTCGAAATCTCCGACCGTGTGTACAGGGGCTTAGATGTACTAGCAGATTTAAAAAAGTTGAAGTCTTCCATAAATTTGTATAGCCTTGTATTTTTTCTGTTTATTTTTTTTTTAGTAGTGGCTGCAGGCTCATCTACCCCCTGCAGCACTCCCACTGCATATCTGCATGCTATACATACACACACGTCTACAGCTTACATTGCCCCAGAGCTGCCTATATTGTCTGGTCTACAGGGGTGGATTACAGTAACAGTGGATTCTATTGATGGTAGGGCAGACTAGCTGCATCATTGTTTCCACACAAATCGTGATCTGAAAACAGCAGAGATCGAACAAGTTGGTCATGTGAGCTGGGAGAAAAACAACAAACAACAAGAGTATTTTGGAGTATTTTTACACACTACTTGCTGAAAAAAGGATTTAGGTTTATAACCGATTTCAGCTCGGTTAACACCTATGCGTTCTTTAATGTTTTTTTTTTGAAGAAACGCACTTTAGTTTTCCTATGGGACACGTTCATTTCTCAGATTTTTTCAGCTACTGCATTTTTGAAAAGGGTCAGAGAATTTTTTTAATGCAAAACAATGCTTTTTTTGATTTTACAGCTTTTTGTGTTAAGCTGCCCAACAACAAATTGGAAAAACAAAAAAGCATAAAAACCGCAAAACGCAAATGGTGGCAAAATGTGTGCGTGCAAAAACGCACAGCAAAAAGCACTGCAGAGTTGACCAAAAGAAAACTGCATAGGTGTAAACCGAGCCCTAATGATGCAATACGTTTTATTCCATTGAATACATTTTAACCCTTATCTGAGTGTTTAATGCAAGTTACATTAGATGTAAAAATGAAAAGACCAAAGTGCCCTATCCCTTTTGAACCATCAGAGGTGGCAACTTACGTTATACCTTTTGATGGACTCAAGTCACTGTAACTGTGGAAGAGTCTGGTAGTTCTGGGGCATCCCGATGGATTAAATCATGGAAATTAACCAGGCAAGATTTTAGATATTTAACTCAACTCTAGTTTAGGAACACAATGCTACAGAAAGACCAGATTAGCAATCTCTCCTTTGAAAGCTAACGCTATTACAAATATACAGAGTTTATTACATTTCATGTGGAATCAGCAGAAAGTATTACATCAAGAGACATTGACATTTAACAGTTGAACCCACCCAAAACGGATTTATCAGCAGTGGGTGGACAGCAGCAGGTTGAAAGAGCTCAGAAATTTGTAGGCTCTTGTCAAATCTAACTGGACACTGCTGATGTCTTCTAACAGAATGACCGGTTGAGATAAATTAATTATGTGCATTTTAAATCTTAGATTTTTTTTGCTTTTCAGAACATCTAAAAGTTATAAAAGGTGGTATTTTAATATTCACTGCACTATTTCCATTATTTCCTGTAGTGTTTTTGTACAAAACAATATAACATAGCTCATCTCAGATCAAAAACAGAGGGCAAAATTGTATAAGCATTAAAAATTTATATTAGAGTGCACCTCGGGCATTATTGTTTCCATTTAAGAAGGCAGCTATACAAACTAAAATACACCATATTCTGGAAGTAATTGTTTGTTGCTCACAATGACATAAGGATGTCAAAAGACTGTATTTCCAGAAAAGCCGACAGGCGCGGTACTTAAGGCACACCAAAAGAATTTGCTTAGTGATCTTTAACAGTTAATCAATTGCTGTTTAAATATCAGAACACTAAGACTCTGACAGGACTGTGGCCTTTGGAGACTGGGTCAGACAACTGTCACTCCAATAAAACAACTATTTACTTATAATATATCTACAAACATTTTAAATGCACAATTTGGAATATTTTTAAAATATCGAATACAAGTGTTATGCCTGTTTTGGGCTTGTAACCGCCTAATAAAACACAAGATTACACATCTGAACAATAGTATTGTTCCTGGAAGCTCAGATTCATATACAGACAAGAGGTCCCAAGCGATGAGGCACCTACCCAATACAAACAGGAAGGAATACATCTTAGAAGGATTATGATTCAGTGCTACCCGCGTTGGAGGTACATTTTGCACAATAATGGTTAATGGGTAATCAAACTTCTATCCAAAATGAAAATAATGCACAAGTCTACCTCTAACATAACTGGCCACACCCTTCAAGAAATACAATACCCAAGGTTCTGTCCATATTATGACTATATTTGGTTGAATGTATACCAATTCTTTTAGACACCATTCATACAGCAATTTTTCACAGCTTATCCAATGTGTTTGAGATTAATTCATGTTTAGCCTATGCACAGTTCACCAGGCATTAAGCGTATAAGAGAGACACACAGTGGTTGTGCCTAATTTTATGCTGTGCAAACTGTTCCATGGCAAATTACAGGTGCAACCAACGTGTAGACATTTTATTGTCCACACATTTCCATTTTATTTCCCAGTAGTAGTGTATAATATCACAAAGCAACAGTAAATTCTATTATGTAGCTTATTAGATCAGAGAGCAATAGCAAGTAATATTAATATTTCAGGTACTTATATAGCGCCGTCAATTTACGCAGTGCTTTACATATACATTGTACATTCACATCAGTCCCTACCCTCAAGGAGCTTAAAATCTAAGGTCCCTAACTCCCATTCATATACTAGGGCCAATTTAGACAGAAACCAATTAACCTACCAGCATGTCTTTGGAGTGTGGGAGGAAACCGAAGTACGTGGAGGAAACCCATGCAGGCACAGGGAGAACATGCAAACTCCAGGCAGATGGTGTCATGGTTGGGATTCAAACCAGAGACCCTTTTTGCTGCTAAGTGAGAGTGCTACCCACTACATCACTGTGCTGCCCTTATCACCCAGTAAACTATAAAATGCAGGAGTATATTATATCACCTAGTGGTAGTATTATTGTATAGTGACACCAACACAGACAGCATGAGCAGTAAGAAAAGGACAAACTTGGAAAAGGTTCTTGGTTCACACAATGGTGATGCAAAGGTCAGTAACGTTTAAAATAGATTTAAGCATTTTTTATTTAAAACTATTCATTCATTAATTATTCATATTTTACAAAATGGATCAAATCACCAAAAAAAATGAATCCAAAATGATCCATTTCCAAAGAATGACTGTGGTTTTAAAGTAACAAAATTTACTGCTTAAGTTTGTTTCAAACAAACTGGAGAGATATGATGGCTGTACTATAGGAAGCAGACTACAGCTATAGAAACAAATGAACATTCTTAAGCTGGACATTTTTTGGGTGAAAGGATAAACAAATCGGATTGCTCCTTTAAAAAAAATAAGAGGGATTTTATGACTGTTCATATTTTTAATTAAAACAACTCAATTTAAACACTACCAAAGGAGAAAATACTAAATGAACAATCTAAAAGTAGCATCATTTCCTCGTCTCCTCGGTAATGAGTATAAAATGAAAACAGAATATACAAATTATAAATATTAAGGAGATAAATAAGTCAGTGCATTTATGAGCTTTTGTCCACTATGTGTCCCCACACTAAATAAAAACATAAAAACCTATATTAAATTCTTAATGCTACATAAAATAAAGCAATTTAATTTATAGTGTCATCTGTACTCAGGAATTTCTGAGCTTCCATGGGAAAAAAAAAATAATAAAATATCAAGCCAGCCTTTAACAAACGGTGGCATTTTATTCAGTAGCATTGTGCTTGCCACGTACTGCTACAATATTACAATCACTCCACGGATCACTACAGGCTGATCCTGACGTCTCCGGTCGTGTGGATTTACAGCGGCTGCACTTAGCACAGGCTGATTTCTAACAGAATTACTTCTGATAAATTTGAATGCAAATTTCAGGCGCCATTCAAGCAGGCGATGCTAAAACGAGTCACATCGCTGGCTTCAGATATCTTGCATTTAGCAAGTAACACCTACTCATGAAAAGAATGAAAACTGACAACAATGTAATACAATTATTACCAGTCTAACATTCAAGAAGGAGCAGCACTTTTATTGTTTCCAAATGATTAAGTGCTTTTCCACAATGCACGCTTGATATAAAGCACAGGACACAAGACGCTGCGTTTTTTCCTACGTAGCAAGAATCTTGTCACATTAGGAAAGGGATATCCTTCACATGATTTACTGTGTGCTTGATGTTTAATGCGGTCACAGTTTGCTCTGATGGAGAATGTATACAACAGAGGTATAGCGACTTCACTACGGTAGTGCCAGCTTGTCATTCTGATATAGACATAATAATGGCAGTGCTCCGAACAAAAGAGAAGGATGATGAGATGGGTACTTTCATTACGAATGCCTGGCACAGATGGCTCTTAAGGGCTGTGGGCTCTATTTCAATGAAATTTCAGTCACCTTCACATTGGATCATCTTTGTAGACATGAGGCACTGGTACAGTAGGGCAAAGGCTTGCCAACTGCTTATCTAAATGCCCCAAAACACAGCCAAGAATATGAACTGAGACCTGTCCCATCTGCTGAGCTGGATGGCTGTGGTCCTTTTTACTTATATAGCATTGTGGCATATTCTTTCAATTCTCACACTATTAAACTCAATTTATTCCTTTGCATGGCTGTTCTGAGAGCATGGTTATCTAGAGCATGCATTACTGGAATGATACTGTCTGTAATTATTAATTCACCACACTGCAGCAGTATTGGGAAAAATTATTTGCACAATATGAATGGGCATAACAAACAAAACGTTCAACCTTTTATTATAATTTTCTGCCAGATCAGTGGATCTCAACCTGTTACAGGCGATACTTAATTTGAGTACACAGAACACTAGATTGCATACATTAAAGGAGTTGTAAAGGCAGAAGGTTTATCTTAATGCATTCTATTTATTAAGATAAAAAACCTTCTGTGTTTAGCAGCCGCCCCAGCATCCCCTAATTACTTACCTGAGCCCCCTCTCTCTCCAGCGATGTCCACGAGTGTCTTAGTCATCCGGGACTCAACTCCTGGCTGAGACACAGCAGTGCGCCATTGGCTCCCACAGCTGCCAATCAGTCAGTTAGCCAATCCGGGGAGAGAGAGTGTGTGGTTGGGTTGGGGCTCTTTTCTGAATGGACACTCGGAGATGTGACTCGGCTCGGGTGCCCCCATAGCAAGCTGCTTGCTATGGGGACATTGACAGAAGGGAGGGGCCAGGAGCAGTAAAGAAAAACCCTAGAAGAGGAGGATCCATGCTGCTCTGTGCAAATTCACTGCAACGGAGCAGGTAAGTATAACATGTTATTTAAAAAAAACTATTCGGCTTTACAATTATGTTAAGTCTCTTAAAATGCCTTCATTTTGAGCAGTAAAAAAACTTAAAACCCCTTTAAAAAATATAAAAGGGCAACAGAATCCAATATGCAGAAAAGTACATTTTATTATGTTAGACAGAACTGCAAAAACACAAGTCTTTCCAGGCTGTTAGCCATTTTAAACTTTAACGTTATAGTACTAACAGCAGCTATCACAATAGAACTGCTTTTACCTTTATTAGCTAGATAAATCACTTCTGTCTACTTCATTGAAATGCATTTGTTTTTACCTTTATTAGCTTAGATAAATTACTTTTGTGCACCCCTCTGAAACTTTTTTCTTTATACTGAAAACTTCACTTGCTTGCCGTCAGGCCCAAACTCCACCCCCCTGAGGGGAGCATTTAAAAAAAAACAAAAACAAAAACCCAAATTATTGTGAATATATATATATATATAAATAATATGACCTGTATATGACTGGAATTCTGGTTTAACTGTCATACTAACCTTCCTGCTACAGTATTTAGAGTCTCTGACAAATTAGTAGTACGTCTGACTTTAACTTTTCTGATCTGCATAATTGTTCCAGATCAGTAACAAAGTAATGATGCCAATGGCTTGCCGTACAGGCCAAGCAACTTGAAATTACAGGCAAAGGGCAGCAATGGCAGCCCCTATATTTCTCAATAGATAGGCTTACTTTAAATAAAAAGTAACTGTATGAAGGCCAAAACACCATAATTTGAAAAGTGTACGATTAAAACATAGGCTATAATTAGAAAAATATCAAGAAAGGGTTATATGTTCTAAAACTGTACACAGCAAGACTCTGAGCTTTCTCCCACACAACATTGTTTTTAAATTGGGCCCACAGGGTACATTTTGTGATATTTTGTTTTATATCCAACACGTTTAATCAAGTCCCCTATTGGCAATGATCACTGTAACTGGTACTTGCTGCTCACCTAATTGGATTGACCGTACTTTCTAGTACCAAAATATAATCAATCTATTGCCTGGTTTCAATGACATCTCTAAAACTCTTAACTTCAGCATAATCACAGAAGGAACTTCCAAACTTTTACATATTTCCAAATTAAATTATAATTGTTTTTATATACTGCCTAAAAAAACTTACAATTTTTGTTACAAAATATCTTTTGTGTTTTAAAAAAGCAATTGAAAAACAAAAGTGCTAGGTAAACTGGGGGATTCAATGGAAAATGAGTGAGGATGGTACCACAGCAGATTTCTGCAGTCCAATAACTACTATGAATCTAGACACGATTTAGTGATTCTGGAGCAAGAAACTCTTAAAACTTTGTTGTGCAAAACACAATCTTTGACTTTTTAAGTATAGAAGGAATGAAAGCACCACAATAATTGGATTAGTGACTTTGGGCTTTCACACTGGCACCCGACTACTACTAAATTTATTCTCTCTACATAAGACCAGTAGAAATATGTATTCAATGCCAGCAAACAAGCCGTGATAAAGGGGGATTTGCAACCCACCAAAATTTGTTGGCTTTTTACCTTTAAACTCATACTGGACTAGTACAATCATTATAGTTCTCTCATTCCTTCAATACTCTATAGATGTTTCCAAGGAACTATATATACACTGAGCAAAATTATAAACAATATGCACTGAGCAAAATTATAAACACAACACTTTTGTGTTTGCCCCTATATATCATGAGCTGAACTTAAAGATCTACGTAATTTTCTATGTACACAAAAGGCCTATTTCTCTCAAATATTGTTCACAAATCTAAATCTGTGTTAGTGAGCACTTCTAATTTGTCGAGATAATCCATCCACCTCACAGGTGTGGCATATCAAGATGCTGATTAGACAGCATGATTATTGCACAGGTGTGCCTTAGGCTGGCCACAATAAAAGGCCACTCTAAAATATGCAGTTTTATTACACAGCACAATGCCACAAATGTTGCAAGTTTTAAGGGAGTGTGCAATTGGCATGCTGACTGCAGGAATGTCCACCAGAGCTGTTGCCCTTGAATTTAATGTTCATTTCTCTACCATAAGCCATCTCCAAAGGTGTTTCAGAGAATTTGGCAGTATATCCAACTGGCCTCACAACCGCAGACCATGTGCAACCACACCAGCCCAGGACCTCACCTCCAAGATCATCTGAAACCAGCCACCGGACTGCTGCAACAATCGGTTTGCATAACCGAAACATTTCTGATAAACTGTCTGAAACCGTTTCAGGGAACCTCATCTGCATGCTTGGTGTCCTCACCAGGGTCTTGACCTGACTGCAGTTCGTCGTCTTAACAGACTTCAGTGGGTAAATGGTGCCTGGCACTTAAGAGGTGTTCTCTTCATGGATGAATCCCGGTTTCCACTGTACAGGGCAGATGGCAGACAGCATGTATGGTGTCATGTGGGAGAGCAGTTTGCTGATGTCAACATTGTGGCTCAAGTGGCCCATGATGGCGGTGGGGTTATGGTATGGGCAAGCGTATGCTATGGACAACGAACAAAGGTGCATTTTATTGATGGCATTTTGAATGCACAGAGATACCATGACAAGATCCTGAGGCCCATTGTTGTGCCATTCATCCATGACCATTACCTCATGTTGCAGCATGATAATGCATGGCCCCATATTGCAAGGATCTGTACACGATTCCTGGAAGCTGAAAACATCCCAGTTCTTGCATGGCCAGCATACTCTCCGGACATGTCATACATTGAGCAGGTTTGGGATGCTCTGGATTGGCACATATGAGACAGCGTGTTCCAGTTCCTGCCAATATTCAGCAACTTCACACAGCCCTTGAAGAGGAATGGACCAACATTCCACAGGCCACAATCAACAACCTGATCAACTCTATGCGAAGGATATGTGCTGCACTGCATGAGGCAAATGGTGGATACACCAGATATTGTCTGGTTTTCGGACCCCCCAATACAGTAAAAATGCACATTTTAGAGTGGCCTTTTATTGTGGCCAGCCTAAGGCAAACCTGTGCAATAATAACCTGTGCAATAATCATGCTGTCTAATGAGCATCTGGATATGCCACCCCTTTGAGGTGGATGGATTATCTCAACAAAGGAGAAGTGCTCACTAACATAGAATTGTGAATATTTGAGAGAAATGGGCCTTTTGTATACATAGAAAAAGTCTTAGAGCTTTTAGTTCAGCTCATGATAAATAGGGGCAAACACAAAAGTGTTGCATTTATAATTTTGCTCGGTGTATGTATCTCTTATATGTTACCTCTTTAAAATATTTATTTGGTTTAGGGCTTTGTAAAAAAAAAAAAATTGTATGTGTGTAGCACTTACTCCCGTAGAAGCCACTGGAAATTTGCCCAGGTTCTTCCCCAGTGGTTTTCCACGCAGCCAGGCACACAATCTCAGCAAAAAAGTCTAGGGGTGTTATTTTTGTTGTTTTTATTTTTGGTTAGGGATTGAGGGAATTGAGTGGTATACTCCAAAGACAAAACTATCTACAACAAGGACAATTAACTCCTGTGTTTTTATCTCAATAAATATTTTAAACGTTACTACACTATCTGGAACCTTTCTTCCACATTTACCACTAACATTGAGGATACCATTCACCAAAGGGAGCCACCAGTAGGATTTACCAGAGAAGGACCCCTAGAGGACCTCCTAAGGCAGTTTGAAGCACTCGGCAACAACTTTATTTTCATGCTGTTAGCTTACAGCTGTAAGGTGAGAGGCTAGTGCACACAGAGGTTGATAATTTATTCAGCAATCAATGCTATAAAAATGCACTGATTACTGTGTTAATGTCACTGGCAGGGAAGGGGTTAACACTAGGGGGCGATCAAGGGGTTAACGGTGTTCCCTCAAGTGTGTTTCTAACTGTGGGGGGATGGAACTGACTGGAGGAGGAGACAGATCACTGTTCCCAATAACTAGGAAAAGCAGATATGTCTCTCCTTCCCAGTCAGAATGGGGATTTGTGTATATACATACACAGATCCCCATTCTGACTCTCGTGCCCACAATCGCAGGTGGCCAGTGGGCATCATGGCCGCTGGCCATGCGCAGTGGGTACCTTGTCGTGCAGAGGGCTCTTAAATAAGCGGACATACAGGTATGGCGATTTGTGGGAACAGGCCAACCTGCTGCCATATAATGATGGCGGCTGGTCGGCAAGTGGTTAAGTGGAAGTTTGTCACACATCACACAAACTGTGGACTTGGCTTCATAGTGGAAACAGTTTAATGCAAACTCCTTTCTCCTGTCCCCTTGAACAAACACACAGCTGACTCTCTAGCACAAGAGGGGAGGCAGCAGCCTAAAAGTCTTTAAGATCTCTCACAGCAGTCTGCACTCACAAAATGTCCAGGAACAGTTGGTTGCCTCCTTCCAAATTCCAAGCGACACCTTTCTCCAAAAACACAACCCCCCCCCCCCCCCCAAATTAAGGTTTTGGAGTGGCCTAGTCAAAACCTGAACTTAAATCAAATTGAGATGCTATGGTATGACCTTAAACAGGCCGTTCCTGCTCAAAAACCCTGCAATGTGGCTGAATTAAAACAAGTCTGCAAATAAGAGTGGGCCAAAATACAGCCAAAGCGATGTGAAAGACTCTTTGCCAGTTATCGCAAACGCTTGATTGCCATTGTTGCTGCCAAGCAACCTTTTCACATAAGTAGGTTTGGATAGCTTTTTTTTTTTTCATAGTTTAATCGCTTAAGCCCTAGAAGATTTTACCCCCTTCTTGACCAGTGCACTTTTTACAATTTGGTACTGCGTTGTTTTAACTGACAATTGCGCGGTTGTGCGACACTGTACCCAAACAAAATGTTTTTCCCCACAAATAGAACTTTCTTTTGGTGGTATTTTATCACTTCTGCAGTTTTTATTTTTTTGAGCTATAAACAAAAGAACAGCGACAATATTGAAAAAAAAAAACACAATATCTTTTACTTTTTGCCATAATAAATATCCCACATTTAAAAAAAAACAAAAAAAAAACGTTTTTTCCTCAGCTTAGGCCGATATGTATTCTTCTACATATTTTTGGGAAACAAAAATTGCAATAAGCGTATATTGATTGTTTTTTGCAAAAGTTATAGCGTCTACAAAATAGGGGATAGATTTATGGCATTATTTATTTTTCTACTAGTAATGGTGGCGATCTGCGATTTTTATTAATCACAGATTGCGGATTACAAATTGGACACTTTTGACACATTTGTGGGACCAGTGACAATTATACAGCAATCAGTGCTATAAAAATGCACTGATTACTGTAAAAATGTCACTGGCAGGAAGGGGTTAACACTAAGGGGTGATCAAGGGGTTAACGGTGTTCTAACTGTAGGGGGGATGGGACTAGGGGAAGAGAGAGACCAGTGTTCATACTTTGTTCTTGTTGTGACACGAGCGATCGTGGGAGCCCGACGCCCCTCTAATGGCCACAGGGCGAAGCAACAGAACATAATGCTGTGCCATTCTGCCACAGTAAAACTGCGGCGGCTGGTCAGCAAGTGGTTAAACCCCTCCATTTAAAAACTGTGTTTATTTACTCTGGTTGTTTTTGTGTAATATTAAAATTTGTTTGATGATCTGAATCATTTAGGTGACAAATATGTAAAAAAAACTAAAGATCAGGAAGGGTGCAGCACTGTATGGTAGCCCAAAAAAATTAAAATACTGTGTTTAAAAATTATATTTTTAAATTGTGCTCATCTCTAGTATACATCTCTAGTATAAAGTAGTCCAGGAATGTACAGGTTAGGCCTAATCCATATTAGATCATTTTTGTATTTTCTGTACCAGGAGAAAACTAATATCTGCCGTAATAGAATGTTTTTGGTTTGTATACCTGCTAAACTATGTTTCAATACAGGGAGCATGCCATTAGAGACACACAAAATGTATATGCATGTGTACAGATATATATATATATATATATATATATATTTATACACATTAAACATTCATTTTTATTTAGTGGATTCACAAAGTACCTGTTTGTATACCTAAGATACTAGAATGCTGATTGTAAAATTCAAGCAATCTAAGTAAATTACTTAAATCCTGTATATCTTTTCTTTTATTTGCAATAAAAAGTGAGATGGATTTGATTTTTATTATGAAAAGCGACCGAATGGCAGAGTTTATATCAAGATACACATGCCCCATGGCTATTAATCCTATTTTATATCATGAATACCTGATTATCTTTTTCATGACCATGCACATTGCTTGGTTCCACTGTTTAATTAGCTTTCTATTCAGGCACAACCAATTTATACATGTGTAATACAATGTCGTCTGGAAACAGACATTCGGAAGCAATCCCCAAAGATGTAAATTTTACATACAATGAAAATATCACCAGATATGTGTCTTTTCTTTTACACTTTTTGTGTGAAAATACAAAGGACAAAAATAATTGATTTCCGTCCTTGCGCTTTTTGTTTACATGGAAGTGACTAATTGCACCATTTTTTCTAAGGTCACCTGTCTAACAAGGATTATGTTACCAGATTTTTTTTTTTACCAAGGTACAAAAGGGCAGCTGTTGCCTAGAGGCTCGTCCAAATGACCTCTTTAGCAAATAAGTCATAACCTATGTATACAGCCCATTTTATTCAAGACCCTTGGGCCACCTGGAGGGCAGACTGTAGCCCTTTTCTCTGACATATGTCTTTTAGCAAAGCAGGTTGAAAAGAAGAAACTCCAGCAAAATATGTTATCATAAGGGCAGAGGGTAAGAATTTACATTACGCTAGTAATGGCAACCTCAATGATTCTGGACAGGAAATTTTATGTCCGTCATTATAGACATTTCAGATCTTAGTGCAAACAGTATCTTGTGAATATTTTATGTAGGTGAAGAAAAAAAAATCATAAAATTTCAGGCTCATACAAATACATGATTTGGATCAGACAGGTTTTGCCTGCATTCTGCTTTCTCTAAATGACGAGGATTTTTTTTTCCAAAAGCGGCCACCATGAATCTGATGCAATCTTTTTTTTCTGTGAGGAACTAGAGGAAATATTTTTTTTTATAAAGGGGGCAATGTTTTTATCTGTTCACACTTTATGTACAAACACCACATTTTTACCATTGGTTTTAAAGAATAGTAGACATGTGCACACTGTAATATTTTGTTTCGGAATTTCGTTTTCGTCCGCAAAATACATTTAGTTACTCCTGAAATTAGTTTTTATTTATTTAGTTTTTCGTTAAAAATTGCATTCGTCCGAAAATCCAAATTAATTAAGGTCCAATCTGTCATTGAAGGCTTATGCTGTCTGTCGATTGTTCAAAGAAGATTCGAAGGAGCAGCTAAACTGTATGACTCCGTATAGTTTAGCTGCTCCGTCAAATCTTCTTAGAACTTTTGACAGACACCATAAGCCAAAGATTCGATGTTTTGTATGTTTTTCGCTGCTTTGTCAAATCTTTGTCGTTCATGTTGAATGTATATAGTTCAAACGGAAAATGGACTGGTGATAGTGATCACTGATCAGACAGGTAACAAGATAGGGTATATAGAATCTCAATCTATAATATAGAATCTATAATAATAAATCCCACCCCCCATAACACCGGCAGCCTCTGAGGCTATCACAACACTAGCAACACTAGTATCACTATCAAGTTCACAACACTAACACAATAGCAGCAGATTATTATGAAAAAGTTAAATTGAATTGTAGCTTGCTTCACTATTGTTCTGCTGCTGTGCTTATGCTTAATTGCTAAATAATTTAGGGTTCTCTGACAAATGGACCAGATAAGATTGACTGTCTTCTGAAATGATTCCATGTGTGTGTCTCTCTCTGCTAGCAATCGTAAGTGAAAGTAAGTTGGCTGTACGTGTGTACTTAGTTCTAGCTATTTTACTGCTCCTCCTCTTTGGTTACAATCAGCCAATAACATTCATCATCATTATTTTTATTTTACTTCTTCCACCCAATTCCAGCAGCGAACTTTCCTCTTTATGTCGAATCTTTTCTCTCCATGTAGAATAATCCTGGACTAATAATTAAGGTTAGGCACATTCGACCACAGGTTCGATAGACACAGATTGTTATTGTCAGTGTCATGTCGAATCTCCTATCTGTATCGAACTGTTGTCACAACGAAAATGAAAATAAAGCATTTATGTCAGATCTTTCATTTTTCGGATTCTTCACTTTCGTTATCGTTTATCAACGAAAATGCATTCGGACGAAAACTAATGCACGTCTAAAGAATAGACATTTTAATAAATTTCATACAGCACACTCCAAGTCTACAATTTTAATAGTGCAGATCCAATATGTGATGCAATACCAAAAAAAAAAAATACAGACCTTACAGCGCCCATTCAAACCTGTGCACATTACCACAATGCTATGCACCTGCTCAATGGACAGTATGCTGGGGTGGAATTCATTGTGAATGGCACCCAACACACTGTGCAGTAGAGCACAATGCGCCACATTTACCATGTGTTGGCAATGTGTTTTGTAAAAAAAAAAAAAAAAGTCATGGACTTTTTTTTTTTTTCATCTGTTGTGGCATATAGGCAGCCCAATTATAATGAATGAGTGGCCTTAATGTTAAAGTATGTACATTAACCCACCACAACAGGACATTTTAGTGTGAATGGGTCCTCGGGGAAAACAAAATCAGTGCCATAAAAATGGCCCTTTTAAGATACAGTGAGGGGTATAATTCAAAACTGGAGCAGACAGAATCTGAACCAGCTATATATGCAACCAATCAGCTTCTATCTTGAGCTTGTTTAGTTAAGCTTTGAAAATTAAAGACAGAAGCTGTTCGGTTACCATGCACATTGGCTGCAGATTCTATCTGTTCCAGTTTTGATCAATTCCCCTCAATGACTATCACTAATGCACATTTCACAAAACCCGTATACTTGACACGTTTACTGAAAAACATTAAAGCCTAGTAACAAACGAACCAAATGCTGTATGGCATTGGCCCGTTCAAAAGAAACCGGCTAACATTTGGCCTGTGTGTATGAGGCCTTGAAGCAGTAGTAAACAGGATTTAAAAAAAAACTGGTCCCCCCGCAGGCTTATGTCATAATGTGCTAATTTGCGTTGCATAATAGCACATTATGACAGACGTACATAAAAAAATAGTTTCCTCCAGTGGCGCGCTGTCACCACTGATCTAAGGACTACAGTGGGAGGGGCTGAGATAACCCCTCTGACATCAGCCAGGAGGTCATGTGACCACTGTGCTGTCCGCTCAGCCCTTAGATCTGTTGGGGGGAGCAGCGGGAAGTCACATGACTGCACAGTGGTACTCTGAAAAAAGGTGTTTAGTGGCATCATTTGAAAAAAAAAAAACATTAACACTGTGTATTTTGCCTTGGTATAACAGAGGGGCTGCAGTAATGGTATTCACTGACTTTACAACCACTTAAGCTTCCAAGATTTGTAACGTATATTTGTTATAGCTGAAAATGTTATTACTACAGAAAATAAAAAAGTAGTGTATGTAGGGCATGTACAGAAGCTGACAAAAAAAAATGAATGGAGCTTCTGTCTAGATGCAGTATACATTAAGTAAAAAGGGATGAAGGAGTGAACAAACACTCTTAAATAAGGTAGTTAGCAGCATAAAAAACCTTGACACTGGTGTATTCTACCTTGTTATAACAGAGGGGCTGGCAGTAATGGTACTGACTTAATGGCCATGCAAAATAGCAGCAAAGGGGGAAGAAAGGGGCGGGTTTTGGAGATCGCTCACACACTAGGAACTAACAGGCAGGGAGGGAGGGGGAGAGAGGAGAGAATAACATAGCGAGGTGATTGAGGCATGTAAACTGACCACAGTATTGTGGATCAGCAGCCAGTTCACACAGGGGACACAGGAACAGGCAGGATCAAACAGGTATTTTACAGCAGAGAAAGGGGAAAATTGCACAGCATAAGCACCATGCTGTTTAACATGCTTTAAAGGAACAGGATCTTGTTTTCTTTTTTTTTTGTTCAGGGTTAAAACCTCTTTAATTAGTAAACCAAAAAAGAAAAAGAAAAAATATCGTTGTCCAATGAATGTGTCATTCACATGACCTATGAATTGACTCTAAATCAGCTGTCCATCTATTAAGGCTCAGGTCACACCTAAAGTGAATCCACCATTTCAAGTCCGAATTAAGCCCACATTTTGGCTGAATTCACACCTGAAATGGACCAAAAGATGCACAGCATTTTCTGCAAAGTGCACCGGACCTGCTGCGGAGATATTTGAACTGGCTACATAGAGAGCCGGTCAAAATCTCCTGCTATTGCGAATTGGATGCAGAGATTGCGCACCCAATTTGCAATGGTGTGAACCTAGCCTTAATGTAAAAAAAATATTTTTTTTGCAAAATGCTGTCTGAAATACTCCGTGGGTTGTTAACCTTATCTCTTGAATGCCACCTGAGCTTGAGAATCTAGGTTTTTTTATTGCTATTTGAAGCTCCATTAGAGATTAGATAGAAAGTCCCTTACTTCTTGTCCTGATTACCATGTTTTACCAAACAGGAAACTTTTCAAAAGCAACACAAAAAGCAGCAAAATGATTTTTTTTATTAGAATGGGGAAAAGCTAGAAACTCATTAGGATAGTCTGCCTGTGCCTGCACCTGTTGCACATTTTATATCAGGTAATCCTGGTCCTCTATTGTGTGAATTGCTGATATAATAACTGTGCAGATGATACAAAAACCAAGCCAAATAAATGTGCAAATTATGCAAGTGATCTGGGTAATTATTGCAACAACTTAGTGTAAAACTACTGGAATACAGATTGGTGAACAGTCCAACCCGTAATTAATATATATTCCTCATGTGCAAAAACCGCAATACTAAAAGCAACTATCTGATGTGATATTAAAAAAGCATGTATAACAAACATAAAACGCTTATACTGTCCTCTAGTGAAATAAGTGCTAGTGCACTGGAAAGTCCATAGATCATAAATGAAATATAAAAAATAAAGTGACCAGTGCTCTTCACCCTTTGAGGCCCTTATGCCACGTACACACGATCAAACTATCCGGCGGAAAAGTCTGGCGGACTCGAGTCCGCTGGACAATCCGCTCGTGTGTGGGCTCCGGCAGATTTTTTTACCCAAAAGTCCGGTGGAGTTAGAAAGTAGTTTTGACTCAAAATTTGTCCGGCGGACAATACGGCCGTGTGTGTGCTAGTCCGCCGTACTTTTGAAATGAACTGACTTTCCCGCGCAGGAGGAAAGTCCGTTAATTTTGAGCGCACCTCCAGGTAGCCGGGACTAGCGAAGGAAGTCAATGTCACCGCCTTCGGCGGCGAGATTGACACGTCGCTGGCCCCGTCACCTGGTATGGACTTAAAGGGGAAGCCCTACGCTGAAAAAACAGCATGAGGGTCCCCCCCAGGTCCATATCAGACCCTTATCCGAGCATGCTACCCGGCCGGTCAGGAAAGGGGGTGGAGACGAGCGAGCGCCCCCCTCCTGAGCCGTACCAGGCCGCATGCCCTCAACATGCGGGGTGCTTTGGGGAAGGGGGGCCGCGCGCCCCCCACCCCAAAGCACCTTGTCCCCATGTTGATGAGGACAAGGGCCTCTTCCCGACAACTCTGGCCGTTGGTTGTCGGGGTCTGCGGGCGGGGGCTTATTAGAATATGGGAGCCCCTTTTAACAAGGGGGCACCTGGATACCGGCCCCCCACTCTATGTGAATGAGTATGGGGTACAATGTACCCCTACCAATTCACCTGTGAAAAAAATGTAAATAAAACACAACACACAAGGGTTAAAAATAATTTATTGCACAGCTCCGGGGGTCTTCTCGCCAGACTCCTCTGCTATCTTCTGCTAGTTCTTTTACTAGCGGAGGAGCCCGGCTTTCTTCTTCTTCACTGCCACCGTCTGGGGGTCTTCTTCTGACTTCGGGGGTCTTGTCCCCCTCTTCGGTTCTTCTTGCCGGGCCTCCGCTTCTTCTTCCAGCTCTTTTACTGGCGGTGGCCCGGTCTTCTGTCACCGCTGTCTTCGCCGCCTTCTGTTCTTCTCTTCTTGAGATGTTGACTCGTCAATGTCTCTGGCCGCAATGACAGGGACGCGGCATGCGGCGACTTATATAGGGACATTGCGGGGTGATGTCCCCTCCCATTATGATGTCACAGTCCCAGAGGATACTGGAACTGTGACATCATAATGGACGGGAACATCACCTGGCGATGTCCCTATATATGACGCCACGCGCGGCGTCCCTGTGATTGCGGTCAGAGAGAGCGTCGAGTCAACATCTCAAGAAGAGAAGAACAGAAGGCGGCGACAGAAGACCGGGCCACCGCCAGTAAAAGAGCTGGAAGAAGGAGCAGAGGCCTGGCAAGAAGAACCGAAGAGGGGGACAAGACCCCCGAAGTCGGAGGAAGACCCCCGGACGGCGGAGGCGACGAAGAAGAAAGCCAGGCTCCTCTGCTAGTAAAAGAGCTAGCAGAAGATAGTGGAGGAGTCCAGTGAGAAGAACCCCCAAGACGGAAGAAGACCCCTGGAGCTGTGCAATAAATAATTTTTAACCCTTGTGTGTTGCGTTTTATTTACATTTTTTTCACAGGTGACTGGGTAGGGGTACATTGTACCCCATACTCATTCACATAGGGTGGGGGGCCGGTATCCGGGGGCCCCCTTATTAAAGGGGGCTCCCATATTCCAATAAGGCCCCGCCAGCAGACCCCAACAACCAATGGCCAGGGTTGTCGGGAAGAGGCCCTTGTCCTCATCAACATGGGGACAAGGTGCTTGGGGGTGGGGGGGGGGGGCGCGCGGCCCCCCTTCCCCAAAGCACCCCGCATGTTGAGGGCATGCGGCCTGGTACGGCTCAGGAGGGGGGCGCTCACTCGTCTCCACCCCCTTTCCTGACCGGCCGGGTAGCATGCTCGGATAAGGGTCTGATATGGACCTGGGGGGGACCCTCATGCTGTTTTTTCAGCGTAGGGCTTACCCTTTAAGTCCATACCAGGTGACGGGGCCAGCGACGTGTCAATCTCGCCGCCGAAGGCCTGGTACGGCCTGGTACGGTTCAGGAGGGGGGCCGCTCGCTCATCCCCACCCCCTTTCCTGACCGGCTGAGTAGCGTGCTCGGATAAGGGTCTGATATGGACCTGGGGGGCGTAGGGCTTCCCCTCTGAGTCCATACCAGGTGATGGGGCCAGCTACGTGTTAATCTCGCCGCCGAAGGAGGCGACATTGACTTCCTTCGCTAGTCCCGGCTACCTGGAGGCGCGCTCAAAATGAACAGACTTTCCTCCGTGTGTGGGCAAGTCCGTTCATTTCAAAAGTACGGTGGTTTGTCCGGCGGAAGTCCTCCAGACTAAGTCCACCAGATAGTCTGATCGTGTGTACGCGGTATTATGCTAATTTCATGTTAGTAGAAGTTTGTTTTATACGATATGAAAATCGCGAATCAACGCTCACCAAATTCCTTTTAAAATATGTTTGGCATAACTACATCAGTATCACCAGCAAAGCAGCTTCATTATTATTTAAAGGTTAAATAAAGAAGATGAGAATGTGCGCTGCATTTTGACATTTCATCAATTGCAGCATCACAAATGTTAATTCTAGATTATGAATGGTAGTTTACAAGACCAAACTCTTCTGGCTCGTTCCTCGATTCCGAGCATGCGTGGTTGTACTTTCGACTTGTGTGATGAATTTCTGTACTGATCATCCGAAAATCAGATGTTGAGTTCACATTAGACAAAAGTTTTATAGCCTGCACATCCAGCTTTTGTCTGATGTAAAAGTTGAAAGCACTGTATTAACGTTCTGAAAATAGCTAATTTTCAGACTTTTCCCTTCTGATTTTCGTACCGTGTGTATGAGCCTTAATACAGCTCTGCATAGCAGTAAAAAAACAGGAGGTGTATGTTTCTGGTCTGTCTTTTTTAGATTATCACTTGCAGAACTGTAATGGTTGCTATGCCAGAGTAGGAAGCCTCTATTCCTCCTGCAGGTCAAAGATTTAAAGTACAACTGAAGGTAAAACTTTTTTGTTTTGGACAAAGTGGCAAGGAATTAGAACGTTTGTCAGTTTTTATTGCCGTCTCTGCCCCCGTTAAAGCGGTTGTAAACTGCCGATGTTAAGTAAAAAACAAAACCTGCAAGGCAATGGCATAATGTGCTAGTATGCATTGCATTAAATATTCACCTTGGAACGAAGTCCTCCAGCATTGTAAAGTCACCGCTGAGAGGGCTAACATGTTCCCCCTGTCTGTCTTCCGAGATCGCAAGCTCTGGCTATGCGATTGGCCGGAGTCACGATTGCATCACTCCTGCGCATGCCACTGTTTGTGGCATGGACTCTAAAGGTCAGGCATTGTAAGCATAGAGGTACTGATTACAAATTTTAGTCTGACAGAAAACCCTATGTGATTTCTATCCTAGCAAACTAAAGTCCTGATGGTTGGCAATTAAGTGTTCTTTGTATCCACGCACCGTAAAATGCCTATGATGGAATTTTTCTTTACATGTAGGAGAACCTTAAAGTGGAGGTTCACACAAAAATTGAACCTCCTCTTTTCGGAACCCTCCCCTCCTCCAGTGTCACATTTGGCACCTTTCGGGGGGGGGGGGGGTCCAGGTAATACAGGTATTTTCACCCACATCTGGACATAGACTCCTGTGAGTGTCTACGCCTCTTCCCGTCACACACGGGTCCCAGAGAAAGCAGGGACCATCCAGATTGCACAGCACGACTCACGCGTGCGCAGTAGGGAACTGGGAAGTGAAGCCACAAGGCTTCATTTCCTGATTCCCTAACCGAAGATGGTGGCGGCAGCATCCGAGGACCGATTTGGCGCCGATTCGGTGCCGACATCGCGGGCGCCCTGGACAGGTAAGTGTCCTTATTTTAAAAGTCGGCAGCTGCAGTATTCGTAGCTGCTGACTTTAAAAAAATAAGTTTGCGGGACTTCCGCTTTAACATCTAGGAATTCCATATGATCAATTTGCTGAGCTTAGCAGTTGAACACTCAGGCAAGACAAAAAACTAAAATAAAATATACAAATGAATGAATAAGTGCTGGGACACTAGTTTACTATGCACCATTACAGTTAAACAGGCTCACAAAAGAAAAGTGCTGAAACTACAGCTCAAAGTCACCACAACGTTTTTATTTTTAAGAGTGAAATATTCTTACTACCTGGACCAGAGTTGATTTCTTCTTTCAGCCACCAAAGTGATTCGGTTTTCTTTCATGAGTGGTGGCAGTGACTGCACTGTATTGAAGGCTGCATTCACACTAGCCTGTGCAGCATTTTACTGTGCAGGCCAGTGCGGGGTCAGCTCTGGCAGGGAGCAATGTGATTAAAGTCTCAGCACATTGCACGGCTTGATTTTTTGTTTTTTTTTTTTTTTTTTTACTGTTACAGTTGTGCTGTTGTGGGGTGATATGCAGTGCCACCTGCTGCAGTGCAGAAAAATACACACATCCTGCACTGCACATCACACGAGTTGCAATGTGAATGGGACAAATTGAAAACAACTGTCCGATGTGGAAAAACATAGGTCACCGTACATAGTGTGAATAAGCCCAAAAAGATCAATACTGTAAAACAGTATAATAAAATGTTAAATATATTAAAAATGATTATCCAGGCCTTATACTGCAAAAGGTATAGTTTCTCAAGCACAGTACTACTAACCTGTCAAAAGAGGTCAATATATTCCACTAACGTTTCGCAGAATTTTTAGGTTCCTGGTAATAATGTATCAATGGTACCAAGTCGCTTTATAAACCACAGTCTTCTGAGAAATCCCACAAGGAGCTATGTTGATTATAATAGTAATTAATGATGTTGGATAGTCACATAGATTTTCTGTTGACAGTCAAGTTTGAAGTTAATTAGTCTACTGATTATGATTTGATGATTAATTAGAGATATTTAGTTATATAAAGAGATGTTAATTAGTAATCTAAAAAAATGTGGGTGTAATTAAACATCTTTTTGCAGAGTGTTGTAATTCTCGGTAAGTTCAATGAGATGTCCTGACTGTTCAGGAAGTTAAAGGCAAATACCAGAACATAAAAAAATAATTGCTGCTTGTTAGACAGATCTAAACATAAATGTGCAGTGCTTTTCTAGCTGTATTTAAACCCCACAGCAGAGCAGCACTGCATTAAAGAGAACCTGTAAGTACAGAAATCGATGAACTGCAACAAATACCTTGTTCTGTCATTCTAAACATGGCTTCACTAGCTAGTGAGTCACTGACCTGAAAAGTAGATTCCGACTTAAACCCCGTACAAACAGGCTGAATGTCGGGCAGCAATGGCCAGTTCATTAAAAATCGGTCGACATTTAGCCCTTGTGTAGCTTGTGAGCCACTGACCTGAAAAGTAGGTTGTGACTTAAGCCCCGTACAAACAGGCCGAATGTTGGGTAGCAACGGCCAGTTCAATAAAAAAACGGTCGACATTTGGCCCTTGTGTAGCTAGTGAGTCGCTGACCTGAAAAGTAGGTTGTGACTTAAGCCCCCTACCAACATCCTGAATGTTGGGTAGCAACGGCCAGTTCAATAAAAAAACGGTCGACATTTGGCCCTTGTGTAGCTAGCGAGTCGCTGACCTGAAAAGTAGGTTGTGACTTAAGCCCCATACAAACAGGATGGATGTCGGGCAGGAGATTTCTGTCCTTACATTTCTGTCCTCACATTTAATTTAAAATTTGGTTTCCTGCCTGAAAAAGTTTTAAATTTTAACTGTCCATTAACCTTGCTATTAGCTTTTCTCATTAATTCTTTTTGCCTTTATTTCTATACCATAGTCTGTCCTTTTTGACAAACATGAGCTAGTAACATAGAAATGCACAGAACGAGGATTTCTCTAACAAATACCTGTCTAAGTTTTAACTTTCACAAAGTCAAAACCTGCTCAGAATTTTACATGCCAACCCCACCCCAAAAGCTATATGTCAAAGTTTGGAGTAGGGAGGTATTGGGGATGTCATTGACACCCCTATACCTAGAAGTTTTGGATTTTTGCTGAGTGGATGATGAAAGGGTGGGGTGGATTGTGGAGAGTGAGAAAGGCCTTTATAAGATTCTTGGGATATTTGCTGTTACATTTACAAAAAGTACAGTGTTATTTTATAGCATACAGTTTTAATATGATATCACTAACTGGCAATGGCAACATTATACAAAGCATAAAGTAGAATGGCTCATAGTGAATTACTGACCTGATTGACAGAGAGACCTTTGCCCTTGCAGCATCAAGTGAGCAGGAGGACACCACCAATTTGTCTGTTCTGTACAGACTGGGTAGCTGAAAATGTGCTTTCTGGTATGAAAAGGTATAATTAAAGTGGTCCTAAAGGCAGAAGGTTTTTTTTTTTACCTTAATGCATTCTATGCATTAATATAAAAAAACCTTCTCTGTGCAGCAGCTCTCCCCAGCCCCCCTAATACTTACCCAAGCTCCATCTCGATTCAGAGATAGGCATGAGAGCCTTGGCTCTCGGGGGACTCCACCTTCTCAGTGGCCGAGACGGCTGTTGGCTTCCGCTGCTGTCAATCAATGTCAGTCAGCCAAAAGAGGAGAGAGAAGAGGAGGAGCCGAGCCATAGCTGTGTGTCGGAATGGACAGACAGAGCAGCCTCTCAGGAGCAAGCTTGCTTGGTTGCCCCCATAGCAAGCTGCTTGCTCTGCAGGCACATGGCAGGAGGGAGGGTCCAGGGGAGCCGGGGGGGACCAAAAAAAAGGAGAAAGGAAGATCCAGGAGACTGTGCAAAACCACTGCACAGAGCAGGTAAACATAACATGTCTGTTGTTAAGAAAAACAAAACAGTAATATCACAAAGTTGTTTAGCAGCACATTGACTACCTAGCACTGCTCTTTTCTTTATTTGTTGTTTAAAAGTACAGCTATCTGTTAGGAGAATGAAAAGGTATGGAAATGTAGATATACAGAGAAGGATCACACCATGCTTTTTAGAGTCAATGGGAAATCTGATGCACCAGAGCAGGAATACAACCATATCAAAGTAACTTCTGTTTGCTAAATCTAATCATGTGGTACAGACTATCCTTCTTTCCCTCAGAATACTTTTCATGCTCAGTGAAGCAGAATATCGTCAATGACAATATGAATGTTTACCCTTTTAACACACAACTTCAAGAAAAAATCCCACAGCTTGTATATCAAAAGCATGCTTTGAATTTACGGATTAAAGCTGGAAAAAAAGGGATAACCTGTGGTTTTAAACTAGTGGTTATTAATTCACTCTCTGAACAGTAGAAATGCTAGATATAATAATTATAACTCTATCCCTAGGAGTTGCATATTGAGGACAATAGCACTCTAAGTGATCATAATGTGGCAAAATAGACCTAAAATCTAATTTGCATGGTCACAGGGTGGGTACCAGTAACTATCTCAGGTGGACTCATTTTCAGTAACTTAAGTAAAAAATTTAATAAATGTACTGTGCATATTTTACTCTTATTTTAAGGTTTCTGAACTTTAATGCCATATTTAAACTGGAGAACTTCTTCTAGTCTGAAGGAATTCATTTTTTTCCTTCACCAGCTATAAAATGTTAGGGCACAGTGTAGCATACACTGTAGCACAGTGTAACAGAGAAACATAGATTTATCTGACAAATTAATGTTTTAAGTACTGCTCTGTCAAGTGACCATGTTCAATGACAGTGGTCACCAGCAGTGGCGGCTGGTGCTCCATTTTGGGGGGGGGGGGAACTGCAAACAAGTCACCCCGCTCCCCTGTTGGGTGATCCAACACCCCCCATTGCTCGACGAATAAACCACCTCCGTTGCTCATCCATCTGCCCACCAGCCCCACACTCCAGGTCACAGGCAGCTCCAGTGGCTTAGCCCTGCGTCTCCTCCTTAGCAGATTCCCCCCTGCTTCTGCTCCTGGCCGACCACAACGATCACGTCTCTTTTCGGCCAATCTTCCTGATTGGCCAGGAGGAGAAGCAGGAAGACAATAGCAAATATTGGATGGGCTCAGGGTGCAGTACTCTGTGCTCTGAGCCCATCCTTTTTGAAGCCAGTTAGAGCCTCAGGATCTAATCGTGTGCTTAAAAAAAAACAAAAAAAAAAACATTGCAAAAAACCCCGCATAGAGATTAGGGGCCGGGCGCTGGCCTAATGGAGAGGCCGCCACTGGTCACCAGCTACTAGTCAATGTGTTCAATAGCAAACCCATTTATTGCGGTTGTGCGCACTTCAAGACATGTTTAAAAAAGGCATGCAAACACTGTTCCTGTAGATCTTCAAGCAAGTGCACTAAAATAATAAACACAGCCAGTGTACAGCCATTCTCAGTAGTGGAAATGAACAAATAAGTCAGTAAAGTGGTTCTAAAAGCAGAGGTTGAAAAATAACTTCTGGGTGCAACTGCCCCCCCCCTTATACTTACCTGAGCCCCATCTCAATTCAGCAATGTGGTTGAGAGCAGCCGCTCTCCTAGGTCTCTCACCTCACTGGCTCCCATAGTAGCAGGAGTTAATCACAGCCAGTGAGCCAATGAGGAGAGATCGGGGGCGGGGCTGAGACGCGCTCTGTATGTAAATGGACAATGTCCCAAGAGGCCCATGGTAACTCTGTTGGAGCTGCAGAGATCAACAGCTCAGGATGGAGAATCTGTTCACAGGACAACTATTAGTTGTGCACTCCAGAATTCTGGCCTTTATAGAAGAGTGGCAAGAAGAAAGCCATTGTTGAAAGAGAGTCATAAGAGGTCCCTTTTGCAGTTTGCGAGAAGCCACGTGGAGGACACAGCAAACATGTGGAAGAAGGTGTTCTGGTCAGATGAGACCAAAATGAAATGTTTTAGCCTAAAAGCAAAACGCTATGTGTGGCGGAAAAATAACTCTGCACATCACACTGAATACACCATCTCCACCGTGAAACATGATGGTGGCAGCATCATGTTGTGGGGATGCTTTTCTTCATCAGAGACCGGGAAGTTGGTCAGAGTTGATTGGAAGATGGATGGAGCCAAATACAGTGCAATCTAAGAAGAATACCTGCCCTGTACCTTTGACCGGGAGGTGGAGATTCACCTTCCAGAAGGACAAAGACCCTAAACATACAGCCAGAGTT
The DNA here is from genome assembly GCF_037356315.1 of Lithobates pipiens. NCBI lineage: Eukaryota > Metazoa > Chordata > Amphibia > Anura > Ranidae > Lithobates > Lithobates pipiens. The sequence continues at coordinate 385,412,224 of NW_027507764.1, forward strand.
ACAATGGAATGGTTTAGATTATATTCATATGTTAGAATAGTCCTGTCAAAGTCAAGACCTAAATCCAATTGAGAATATGTGGCAAGACTTGAAAATGACTGTTCACATATCCTCTCCATTCAATATGACAGAGCTTCAGCTATTTTGCAAAGAAGAATGGGCAAAAATGTCACTCTCTAGATGTGCAAAGCTGGTAGAGACATACCCAAAAAGACCTGCAGCTGTAATTGCAGCGAAAGGTGATTCTACAAAGTGCTGACTTGGGGGGCTGAATACAAATAGACGCCACACTTTTCACATATTTGTAAAAAAAATTGAAAATCATTTATCATTTTCCTTCCACTCCACAATTATGTGCCACTTTGTGTTGGTCTATCACAAAAAATCCCAATAAAATACATTTTACGTTTTTGGTTGTAAGATGACAAAATGTGGAAAATTGTAAGGGGGTATAAATACTTTTTCAAGGCACTGTTAAGTATAAAAAAAATGTATTAATGAAGTATTTATGATGTGGCTGGTCTTTGAAAAGTTAATAACATTTGTTAAGCTGGACTTGGTGAGTTGACCTGGGAATTTTCTTTGGTTTTCTTTGAAATGTGTACTGTACTGCATTGTTTGATAAGAATAATTGAGCTTTACTTTTTTTTGTATTGTGGGCTCTATGAAAAGGCTAGTGAATTTTATATGTGTATGGTTTAAATAAAACACAATTATACTATGGGTCCCTGGTTCTGTTTCATACCTTTCTTTAATTAAAGAGGTATAACAGAGTGTAAGGGCTTTTCTTAGATGGTGCATCATGGTTGAGTCTTCTTAAAAATAAATATTTGCACATTGAAAAGGGTAACTCCAATTTCATGGGGAAAAAAATAGCACTGTGTAATCCACACAGTGCTCTGGAATTGAGGAAAAAATATGAGTCATTTTCGTTTAGCTTTCGTCTCTGGAAACAGGCTGCTGACAAAAATATATCTTCGTCATTGAAATGAACACTGCCTGTGACACACAAAGATTTCAATAGGCTGTCCTACATGCAACAAATGTGGCAAAGTAGCTCAAAGGGCATTTTGCCGTGTTGGGGGTTACTCATTTTTTAATTGGGCATTTTGCTGAGTTTGTTGCACATTTTAGCACGTAGCAAAATATGCATTTGTTTCTGCGTTTGAGCTTCCCTTAATTAATGGCACTGAAAGCGTGACTAGTTCATTTTAGGTATATAAAGGTGGCCATACACTATACAATCTAATTTTACAATCTCCTTTATATTTACCAAAACAATATAGTAGGAGGACACGCCTAACTATCCAATCACTCTATAACCAATCAGGCACTACATAGTTGATGGTAACTAAAGATGATTGTAAAATGAGATTGTATAGTATATCGTGAGCTTTACAGATTTCATGGGACACACTTCACCTGTTTTCAATACTACAGCTATGCTCAACATAGGCGGTTCTGTGATCACCCAACTCCAGCTGATATAAAACATTATTAGGCACCCATAGTATACAGTAATTGTGTTTTTTTTAAACCGTGAAGACTCATATAAAATTCACTTGCTTTTTCATAGAGCCCAGAATAGTAAAAAAAAGTAAAGCTCAATTATTCTTTTTAAATAATGCTCATATACGAATTCTTATCAACGGCGGGTCTCCATATTAACTTTCCGACTGGATGGTAAAAATCGAACTTACTGTTAATGTTATCAACTCTTTAAAAAGACCAGCCAAGTTAGATTATTAAACTATTTGTTGTGTATTCCCACTACAGAGAATGACTGTACACTGGCTATGTTTATCGGTTTAGCGCACTTGTACGAAGACCCACAGGAACAGAGTTTGCATGCCTTTGTAAACTTGTCTTAAAGTATGCACCGCTCCTCCCTCAGGAGGCTGAGGTAAAGTCTGCAGTAAAATATAGGGAAAACTTTTTTCTTTTCTGCAGCACAGGTACATTAATGGTATTGGTTGGAATTAAAGGATAACTAAAGGTTCTTTTTTTTTTTTAAACAAACATGTTCTACTTGCCTCCTCTGTCTAGTTGGTTTTGCACAGAGTGGCCCTGATCCTCATCTTCTAGGGTCCCTCAGTGGCACTCCTGGCTCCTCCTCTTCTCAAGTGCCCTGTCGGAGAAGTGCTATCCCTCTGAGCACTACCATGTCCTGCTGCTGAGTCCATTGATACAGACAGCAGGACTCAGCCCCCCCCCCCCCCAGCTCCCACAAGTTTATAGAGTTAGTACTGCAGATAATACTGGGGTGCTGTGAAGTGGCCCTGCAGCATACACATGTATTTGCAAATGTGTGCAAATGAAACTCCTTTGTTTTTAATGCATGCTGTTAGACAGGAGAATTTGGTTGGTTGCAGGATGGTTGGCGAGTTGAGCTGTGCAGTTGGTTTTGCACAAAGTGGCCCCGACCCTCCTCTTCTGGGGTCCCTCTGTGGCACTCCTGGCTCCTCTTCTTCTCGAGTGCCTCGTCGGAGAAGCGATATCCCTCAGGGCACTCGTGCGGGCACGCTCCCATGTCCTGCTGCTGCGTCTTTTGACACAGGCAGCAGGACTAGGTCCCGCCCCCAGCACGTCATTGGATTATTGACAGCAGCAGGAGCTACGCTGACAGCGTGAAGAAAAATGAAGAGAGCTGATAACTAACTTGTGTTAAAAGGTCACCGACACTGATTATCAGTGCAATCCCACCAGTGTCCACCAGTGCTGCCAACGAGTGCCCATCTGTGCCGCCTTTCAGTGTCACTCATCAGTGACGCCTCGGTGTCACCTATCACTACTGCCCATCAGTGCCACCTATCAGAGTCCATCAGTGCCCCCTAACAGAGCCCATCAGTGCCACCTATCAGTGCTGTCTAATCAGTGCTCACCAGAGCCACCTGTCTGAAAATTTTCCTAACAAACTGTTTTTTTTTTATTTCGTACTTTTTTTGTTTGTTTAGCAAAAAATAAAAAACCCATTGGCGATCAAATACCATCACTAGAAAGCTCTATTTGTGGGGAAAATTGCCCATCAGGCACGTAGTTAAACAGGAAAATTGTGCACCCTGATAAATTGAAACACACTCTAGTGTTACCCAAATAAATATCCATCAACCATGTGAAAACTTTTAAAAGTTCACATTAAATCAGGGGTTCAGTCCTTGTAACAGGTACAGTAAATAGCCCCCTGAAGATTTACTTTGGCAACAGAAACAAACAATATGCCTTAAAAGCGGTTCCCCACTCTGAAAAAAAAGATAAGTCAGCAGCTACAAATCCTGTAGCTGCTGATTTTTAATAACAGGACACTTACCTGTCCTGAGCTAGCCTTTAGGATCCTGGTGCAGCATCTTAACTGAGTGGCCAGCTGTGCTGCTTGCAGCGTCATACTGCGCTAAGCTTTGTGAATGGTCCCACAGGACCTGTGATATGTTCCAAAAGTATGTAGGGAGGGAGGGGAGAGAAGAAATTCCTAGGTGATCAGAATGGAAATGGGAGCAGGTACCTGTCACAACTAGATACCCGCTCCCCCTCCTAAAAAAATATGACCTGCCAAATGTGGCAGAGGAGGTGAGGGAGGAGGACTTAAAGCGGAGCTCCAGGCTCCTTCAGAAAAAAAAAAAGTCAGCAGCTACAAATACTGATATTAGGACACTTACCTGTCCATGAATCCAGCAGTATCTTAACCCAAGCAGATTTTTAAAACAGCTCTTGAGCCATCTCGGCTAAAGGAAACCAGTAGTGAAGCCTTGCGGCTTTCACAGACGGTTCCCCACTGTGCATGCGTGAAGCGCACTGCATTTTGTGAATGGCCGGGTGGAAGGAATAGGGGGGCCAAACTTCTGACAAAGTTTGCCGTGGCAAGCTCAGTAGAAAGTGGAAGTGAGCACCTGTCAAAACCAGGCATCCACTCCCCCTCCTCCCGAAAGGTGCGAAATGTGACAGCGGAGATGGGAGGTGGGAAACAAGCAGAGCTTTCCCTTTTGGGTGGAGTTACGCTTTAAAGTGGAAATTCCACTTTTTGGTGGAGCTCTGCTTTAAGCAGAGACAATCAAAAAATGGCATGTGTAACACTCACAGAATTTCATCAGAAACTGGTATTTTTCGGAAAGATCGTTTGACAATCGTGCCGTTAGTGGACCCAACTTTATCAACGGTTTCGACCGTGGGCCTGGCTAATGCTGATGGATCCGAAGTGAAAACATTTACCATTTAAACTAAAGTGTATATTGTAATCAAAACGATAAGAATATTCAGTCTTGGATAACAATAAAAACATATATAAATTAAATAACGGTAACGGCGATGATGGAAATGATGTAAAACAAGTTTATCATATCAGTTAGTGGGCAATTCGCTTTCGACCGACTAATAATTGTTCAATCTGAAAACGGCTAAAAATTCCATGCGTGTATGACCAGCATTAGACTCTGAATCTTGCAATAGTATAGACTTACTTGCTAAGGGAAAACTTTTGTTAATATTCACTTTCTTTCTCTTCCTGTCAAAGCATAACATTTCAGCTCAGAGCAAGCCGTCTCCTGCCTAGGTCCGGTCAGATGACTGACACTTACCAAGCTACTACGGGAAGGTAAAACTGTCAGTTAGCAAAAGCCTTTTGTAACCCTAAAGCTTCTTTTTAACTACTTACAAGTTAACAAGTTTACAAACATTTATTTTTAGTTTGCAAGTTAAAAACTTTTTTCTGCTAGAAAATTACTTAGAACCCCCAAACATTACATATTATTTTTCCTAGAGACACCCTAGAGAATAAAATGGCGGTCGCTGCAATACTTTCTGTCACACCATATTTGCAAAGCGGTCTTACAAATACACATTTTTTAATTAAAAAAATAAGTTAGCCCTTTTTTTTTTTTTTTTTTTATATTGTGATAATGTTATACTTTAATATTTAATATTGTGATAATGTTATACCGAGTAAATTGATACTGCTCGTGACAAACTTTTACCTTAAAAAATCTCCATAGGTGACGTTTAAAAAAATTCTACATTCTTGCATGTTTTGAGTTACAGAGGAGGTCTAGGGCTAGAATTATTGCTTTCACTCTACCGGTGCGGCGTTACCCCACATGTGTGGTTTGAACACCATTTTCATATGTGGGCACTACTATTTTTTGCGTTTGCTTCTGCACACAAGATTTTTTTTATTATTTATTATACCTTTTATTTTTTATTTTTACACTGTTCTTTTTTTATTTTTTAAATGGTGTCCCTTTTATTCCTATTACAAGGAATATAAACATCCGTTGTAATAGAAAAAAAGCATGACAGGAACTCTTAAATATGAGATCTGGAGTCAAAAAGACCTCAGATCTCATATTTACATTAAAATACAATAAAGTAAAAAAAAAAAAATTGATTCAATTTGAAAAAAATGTAAAAAAATAATTCCCTGTAAGAGCTATGCGTGGAAGTGACATTTTGATGTCTCTTTCGCCCTGCAATGATATGGAGACGGGCAGGGTCCGTCTTCCCCTCACTCGTCTCCATGTCGGCAGCTCCAATAAGCAGTGGAGGGCACCGGAGCGCAGGAAGAGGGGGGCCCTCTCCCACCTCCAATAAAAGGGATCTTGTGGCGAATCTGACACGGACACCACTTTAATCTGAAAGCAGACCACCAGCTGAAGAAGAGGATACCGGGGTTATGGCAACTAGCTGCTGCCATAACAATGATATTCCTCTACAAAATAGCGATGTAGAACGACGGCGGGCGGTCTGTACGTGGTTAATAAACACCTGTCCGAATGTCCAATGTCAGCAGTAAACTCAGGGAGGACATAGGATGGCCACTTCTGCTCTGACAGGAGGGAATACCAGTATATATATAAAAAAAGAAATAACCCATAAGGCCTCTTTCACACGAACCATCCATTCAGGTCCGCCTGTCAGTTTTTTAGGCGGACCTGAACGGATGATCCATAGACCTCTATGGAGCGTCGGATGTTAGCAGTGACATTTCTGCTGACATCCAACCCGCTCCGACCTGAAAAAGTGTGACGGAGGAAAAACCTACTTCTCCATCCGTCTGCGGATCGCATGACGATGGACTCTACAGTCCATCGTCATCCGATCTCCCATAGGGGAGAGCGGCTCTCTGACAGGTCCGTCCCTGCGCAGTGTGCAGAGATGGACCTGTCATCTTCCTGCTCAGCTGGGATCGACGGAGCGATCCCCTCTGAGCAAGCGGATGTTCACTGGGCAGATCATCACGGATCCGTCCCGTGTGAAAGAGGCCTAAGAAATAAGGACAGATTATAAAAATTCAAGATTAGAAATTCAGATTTTTTTACAAATGCCCGCTGCTGACTTGTTCTCTTTAAAAATCAGCATCACTCCTTTGCTAAATTCTTGACACAAGAGTATTTTGGGTACATGAACAATTAAAAAGTTTATGATTCAGCTAGTAGTTTCGATTAAATGAAATAGGTAGTTTAAGTGGAAGGGAAGAAAATAGTTGCAAAAATCGCCACCCTCCCATTTAATATCCAGGGATTTACCCTTCTAACACACTCAGAACCTGGGTGTGTTTACATAACCTTGACAATATTTATTCTCTATTTACCTAAATGAGGCAATATGATGATATTTATTGCTCGCAATGACTAAATATAGACTTTTCCTGAGCACTCACAGAACCGTAGTGGGAGGTTTTGCTCTAATCTACATCTTTAAACTGACAAGCTAGAGAATTTCTAATGAATGCCTCTTTTCATCTGGATGTCTGTGTGTATTTGACAGTATAAATATTTAGCAATATCGGAGTCAGCTTGTGATTTTACCCAGATGGACTGATTGATGCCTTGATTTGACATTGCCAAAGACAATCCGTGCACTTGTATATGCAATTCTCCTCTTACTTCCTATGAAGCAATTAGGTGGCCAAATGTAGCAACCCAAAGCAATGGAAATTTGTCTTGTATCAGCTGACAACTCAGTGGGATAAATAAAATATTGTCTTTAAATTATTACTGCTCGGCTCTCATGAATCATGGGATTAAAGCCTTCACTTCTAAAGTACATATAAATTGCAGGGTTTCTTGTGTCTGCAATTTGCAAGATCTCCAGTTAGAAAAACTGGCTAATCAGTCAGCAAGCATTCACCTTAGGAAGTGAACCTCCCTTTTGTGTCATTTTTGTAAATTGCCAAGCGAGGGATCTGGTTTGATGCTGAGAGGCAATGGAAGCTTGTTGTCAATAACAAATTGCAGTCCACTTAAAACAACATTAGTTAAGGTTTAATCTCAGATCTAATCAGCTTTTTAAACTTTTAGACAGGATACAAAGAGTAATACTAAAGACTAGTAATAAATCATGTTCTCTACACTGGGCGGGAACAAAAAAACCCTGATTTCATAAGCATTTTCACTGTTTATTGTTATCTACATACACAGCGGGTGAGGATGTCTACAAAGTTTAGTTTTACGTTTCTGGGGTTAAAATTCTTTTTAACATAGCAACATGTTTTTATAAGAATATACATATAGCAGTTAAAAAAAAAGTCCAGTTAATGAAATTCCACGTCTTACCGGGATGATCTTTATTACAAAGGATAACATTATGTAACCATAGAAAAGGGCTGGGAAGGGTTGAGTTCCATCTGTGCCTTAAGAAAAGTATTCATACCCTTTGAAATTTTCCACATTTTGTCGTCACAACCAAAAAAACGTAAATGTATTTTATTAAGATTTTATATGATAGGCCAATACAAAGTGGCACAGAATTGTGAAGTGAAAGGAAAATAATAAATGGGATTTCAAATTGTTTTACAAATAATTATCTGAAAAGTGTGGTGTGCATTTCTATTCAGCCCCACTGAGTCATTTGTAGAACCACCTTTCGCTGCAACTACAGCTGCAAGTCTTTTTGGGTATGTCTCTACCAGCTGTGCACATCTAGAGAGTGAACCGTTTGCCCATTCTTCTTTGAAAAATAGCTCAAGCTCTGTTAGATTGGATGGAGAGCGTCCGTGAACAGAAATTTTCAGGTCTTGCTACAGATTCTCAATTGGATTTAGGTCTGGACTTTGACTGGGCCATCCTAAACACATAAATATGCTTTAATAGAAACCATTCCATTGTAGCTCTGCCTGTATGTTTAGGGTCGTTATCCTGCTGGAAGGTGAACCTCCACCCCAGTCTTAAGTCTTTGTTTAGCAGACAAAAGCCCCATACACACTATCAGATTTTCTGCTGATTTATGTCTTCAGATTTACCAAAACCATGTAGTGCAAGGACCTACCTGATTGCATACACATTGAAACTCCTAAGGTTTGACCTTATATTATATGGTTTTGGTAAATCTGAAGGAAAAAATCAGCAGAAAATCTGACAGTGTGTATGGGGCTTAACAGATTTATTTTCTAAGATTGCCCTGTATTTGGCTCCATCCATCTTACCATCAACTCTAATCAGCTTTTCTGTCCCTGCTGAAGAAAATCACCCCCACAACATGATGCTGCCACCACCATGTTTCACAGTGGGGATGGTGTGCAGGGTGATGTGTAGTGTTAGTTTTCCACCACACAAAGTGTTTTGCTTTTAGGCCAAAAAGTAACATTTTGGTCTCATCTGACTAGAGCATCTTTTTCCACATCTTTTCTGTGTCCCCCCCACGTGGCTTCTCGCAAACTGCTTACAGGACTTTTTTGGCTTTCTTCTTGCCATTTTTCCATAAAAGCCAGATTTGTGGAGTGAAGGACTAATAGTTGTCTTGGGAACAGATTCTCCCACCTGAGCTGTGGATCTCTGCAGCACCTCCAGTTACCATGGGCCTCTTGGCTGCTTCAAGGATTAATGCTCTCCTTGCTCAGACTCTCAGTTTAGGTGGATGGCTTTATGCCTTCCTTTTGAAAATGCTAGCTGACTGTTACACTACTGCAGTGGCCTTATTACTTTCCTAGGCACTAACCAGGGCAAGCGGTCGATCAATGCTTATAAACATTGGCAGTCTATCAGATTGTGCGTTGCTGCATAGGGAAGCATGTTGGTTCTTTAACAGGGTGAAATAACTGCTAAGATCCTGTCCCTGGAAAATTGTATTACAGGTTACATGATCAATTTTTTGGCCAAGGCTATAGCAGGCTCATAGAGAGATATATTTGAACAAGTAAACACAGGGATCGGCATTTTCATAGACATATATCAATGGGCTGTTATTATTGCACTCACTGACACAAATGTTGGGCCCTATTATTGCATCTACCAACACCAATGCTGTGGGTTAATTATTGCACTCACGGACACCAATGCCGTTGTCCCCAACTTCTTCAATGTGCACTGAAATACACTGCAAAAAACACAACAGGACCAAAATGTGGAGGTTCTGAGGTGTGACAATTTGCTACTATTGTGTGTCCAGCTGGTGTTGGTGGCTGCATTTGAGGCGCTCTATTTTTTCAAGTTAACCACCACTGCTCTAGATTTATTTAGATTTTATGTTTTGCAGCAAATTTCCCCATTGCCTAAATGCTGATATACAAGTCCAACATTGGTGTCAGTGAATAAAATAGTAACCTCCAGCATTAATGTCAGTTGACGCAATAACACTCAGCAATGCTGTCAGTGGATGCACTAATAATCCCCAATATTGCTGTCAGTGGACACAATAATAGTCCCCAATACTGGTGTCAGTGGACACAATAATAATGCCAGCATTGGTGTCAGTGAGTGCAAAACAATCCCCAGCATTGGTGTCAGTTGATGCAATATCCACCCCCAACATTGGTGCCAGCGGACGCAATAATGACTATCCACACTAGTATCAGTGGATGCAATGATAACCCCCAACACTGGTGTCAGGGGATACAATAACCCTCAACACTGGTGTGTGTACTACTAACACCCCTGCATTGGTGGTCACTAGCAGTGCAATGTAACACCTCCTGCATTGTTGGTCAGTGGCAGTGAAATGCAACCCCTCTGATCCCCACATTGGTGGTCATGGTAGTAAAAGTTGACCCACCCATTGGTGGTCATGGCAGTGAAAGTTAAACCCTCAATCACCACCCCCTTTGATTATCACTAGCATATCACATGCTCCTGTGATGCTCTCTCCCTTCCCACAGGCTGGGACTTTACCCGCACTGTGGACGGGGAGAACTCTGCCCACTGTCTGTTAGTGCCAGGAGCGGGAACACAGAGGTCGTTTCAGGGCCCAGCACCCCTCTGCTATCTGTATGATACCCGATAGCCTGAGGGGCTGCATACAGAGGGCTCCAGGGATCTAGAAGAAGTGCTGGGACAAGGTCACCCAGCGCCCAGGGCAATGATGGCAAACTGCACCCGCCCCTCTTCCCACACTCAGGGGGAGGGGCTAATAATGGTGCATGAAGCAAAATGTATGAAATATTTTTTGTGGCATGCACTAAATTGTGGTATACTGCAGCAAACTGAAGAGTTTAAAATCAGTGCAAAAAAGGGGCTAACAATGCCAAAGAAAAAAACATCCTTGTGTCCTTGGATGAAGAGAGTCTCTGTGTCAGTGGTATCACTAGAGGGAATATATGTCTCTGTATCAGCAATGTTGCGAACAGGAAAAATGGTGCTGCATCAGTGTCCCCTATGGACCCAGTTCCAAACGCAATTTAGGCTGGTCATGTGCATTATTCATGTTGATGCACGTTAAAAAAATCACACAGTTGATGTGTTTTTTTTACATATTATGTTACGCACATGTGTTTTTTTCACAGCAGAAGCCAAAATACTTAACCCTGTTTTGCTGAACATTCACTGTGATGCAATGTTTTGCATTGCAGCACACTGCTCTGCATTTAAATGCAGCATATTGCATTTTTACCCAGTGTCCATCAGGGCAGCACATTGGTATGAACTGGGCCTATTGCAAACAATGGACTTCAGCTTGTCATTGCATTGGCGTTGCATTGAGCAATGCAGACTGATGGATGTAGGGTGAATGGGCCCTCATGGATACCCGTGTACTTTCCTTTGAATTGCACATCACATAAAAACCGCTGCTAATCAGTGAGGTTTCACAAGGCACTGCTTCATTAAGCCCACTAGGTCAGGGGTCTCAAACTGGCGGCCCTCCAGCTGTTGCAAAACTACAAGTCCCATCATGCCTCTGCCTGTGGAAGTCATGCTTGTAACCGTCAGCCTTGCAATGCCTCATGGGACTTGTAGTTTCGCTGAAGCTGGAGGGCCGCCAGGTTGAGACCCCTGCACTAGGTCCTTACAAAATTAAGCAGTAGTTAGTTTGCTTAGGAATTTATCATTTAGTCATTGGACCAATTCTTTTATATATATATATATATATAAATTATGCGTGTGATAAAATACTATTGTATATGTTAAATTCAGATTACGCTCTTCCAGTAAGTAAATTACAGACTTTCTCATGTGTCACAGCCTGGTATTTAGCTTGGTATTTGGACTTGTGTGAAAAATGATCTAATCCGATAGGCATAGTTTTGAATAAACTGCATTGTTTTACAAAATATGTCATCAGGAAAAATGTATTAACTCTAATCAGCCAAAATGGTGTGATTCATTACTTAATTTTCAGGGTGCCATGCTATAAATTACATCCAGGCTGCCACAACTAATTTTGCTGTAGCATTCCAGATGACAAATGAAATGTCCAGGTGGCTACAAGTGAAAAGCTTCCATCCTTCTTCCACAGCTGAATATTACTTACTCTAATGATGTATAATGGCCTGCAACAACACTTAACCTGTGCTTTCAATGGCAGCACAAACTGTATATGCAGACTTATGAGAAGAAAAACAGCAAATCAAGCAAAAGAATCCTGAGTGGAGATGTTAACTTCCCACCTGCCAACATAATTTTTAACTCCCTGTGATATATTGCTGGAGAACTTCTATTTCTGCATTGTACATATAAATGCGGGACGTGAATAGCTGGCATGTCACACAGCAAGAGATTATTTATTACCTTGCAATAAAAATATATGTTTTACCTTTAACAATCTACAGACTCCAATCTTGTTTACTTTAGTTTGTCAGAGACAAAATTCACAGTGAGGTAGAAAGAGCTATGGAGAGCTGTTTGTTCTAAGATACAATTACACATGACCAGGGACATCTCCCTTCCATTCTTGGTGAGAAGTAATAAGACACAGAGATGGATTAGGTTCATGCTCAGAACAGAACAGCTAGGACAGGACAAACATCTGCTCCTAAGTTGTTCTGATGTTTGCTCACACTTGTAAGGCCGCTGCTTGCTCACATAAAGCACGGCTATATCATCAGTATTTGCCCTCTCTAATGTGTTAACACTTCCTCTTAAAGAAAAGGGAGTGAGAAATACTAGCTGCCTTTGCTTGTACAATGCCACATTGCCTGGCCGTTATGCTGTCCAAATGCTGTTCAGTACTCTGAGTTGCTGTTCTGTAACACGTAAGTGGTTACAGCATGCTTGTTCCAGGTCACTGGCTTAGAGGGCAATTTTCATATCTCTATAGGTTTTTTTTTTTTATCTATTTGTGTATGAACATAAGTGGTTTCACATAGATCTAATATTAAGGGGAAACTTGAATCACATATAGTGAACATGGATGCCAGCATCATCCAGGCATGGAAGGGCTGTTTTTAACATCCTCCAAGTAAAAAATGAATGAATATAAATATCGTTTTTTTCCATATGTCTTTAGCCAGGTTTAATTGTGGCCCAGGTCCGAACGCCTCTCTTCCTTCTCTGGCCGTGGGCAAGTCTAAATGCTGCAGAAAGCAGTGCCTCATAATGAAATGTCACTCTCTGCACCATTCCACCTGTGAGTCCACGGCAGGGGGCAGAGACTTCATGCCCTGGGTTGAAAGGCTGTGGGTTGACAGATACTGGGCATCAATTCACCCTAGAAGAATGATGGCCAAAACAGTTACGTCTAGACGAGAAAGCACCTAGTTTTAATAACTAATGGGAGATCCACTTATTTTAGTGTTGTCAAAGGTAGAATTGAACTGTAAACTGTAGAAATGTCTTTGCAAAGGGACATCACTGATACTTGCGTTACTATTGTTCACCCACCGTTCCTTCCTACCTAGCTCTAAAAGTTGGCTGGTGTAAAATCAACAGCGATTCTGTCCGTTGTAAAGTGCTGCACAAACTATTGGCGCTATATAAATCTTGTTAAAGTGGTTCTGCACCTAAAAAAATATATTAAAAGCCAGCAGCTACTAATATTGCAGCTGCTGACTTTTAATAAAATCACACTTACCTGTCCCAGGGTCTAGCGATGTCGGCGAATCGGCTTCACTGCCCGATTCCCTACTGCGCATGCGCGAGTCGCGCTGCGCGTCTCTTCTGGTCCCCCCCTGTGTCCTGGGAACTGTGTGTTTCCCAGAACACAACGGGGGGAGGGGGGCACGGGGCGTCTGCGGCGGTCTGCCCGGAAGTGGGTGCAGATACCTGGATTATACAGGTAACTGCACCCCCCTCCCCCCTGAAAGGTGCCGATTGTGGCACCGGAGGGGGGGGGGATCAGATTAGCGGAACTTCCCCTTTAGGGTGAAGAACCGCTTTAAGTAATAATCACTGCCTGTGATTAGCTGCTAGACGCAAGCACGGTCAAATGTGAGGAAACATGCTTCTCCATAGCTGAAAGCAGCAGGTAGTCTTTCCGCTGTGACAGAGGAAAGAGTGATAAGGGAGTGCTAGCAAGAAGATTATCAGATGGTTAGAGGGGCTTCCTTGCAAAGACACTGTCATTTCTCAAGGACAAGGTGACAGTGTCTGTAAATTTTAACTCCCCACTCACCAACTTATTGTATCAGCAAAGTTCAGTCAACACTTTGATGAACAGAACTGGATTGTGGAAGGAATATAAACCCTAGTCTTTACTGCGATCACAGTCTACAAGAGATTTTCCCTCGGCAAGAGGGATTTCCATGTCAGCACTGTCTGTGTTGATGGGGAAGTCCTGAAAATTTCTTTCCTGCAAACCATAGTTGCAAGAAAGAAATTTGCACTGTCTATGGCCTGTTTTACTGTCGAGTCAACGATTTCACCAGACAGGAAGTGAGGGATTATCTGCAAAGGGACAAAGAGAGCAATAAAAAGGTCATGGCCTTCCTTTATACTCTTGAATAGAAGATTCTTTTTATTTCCGTTTTTAGGTGTTGTTGAAGACTCTAGCTATCTCTATTATATGGCATTACATAATACACCCTCTTTAAAATAGGTTTATTTTTAAATATTGCATTCACTGAAATCACAACTGAGTTGCAAACTCTTGTGTAGCATCAGTTTAAAGAAAAAAAAATCATCTCACAACTGTCTTTAAAAAAAAAACGTGAAGTGGTTAGGCTTAGTGAATATATTTATAACTTGTATAACACGTATAAGAGGGTGTGTAACTTCAATGTCCTTCAAGGTTAATGCGATCCCTACCTACCTACTCACAAATTGATTGTGCTCTTAAATAAACTGAATTATCATAAACATAATTTTAGTGCATACAATTGACATCTCAATCCAATAAGCATACAATATGGCCTCCTCGGTTTTGTGTGGCTGGCACATAGAATTAATATGGCTTTTACATCTCTCATTTATTTTATCCTCTTTAAAAACTACATGGCTATAGCAGAGAAGAGCAAAGTAGTGGCTCCTAGGTATAGAGTGAAAACAAATGCATTTTTCATCAATTCCCTCAAAATAATTCTTTTGCCTCTTTGTTTTTTGTTAAAGACATCAAATCAAAGGGGAAAACCTAGATACAAGAACAGCAGAAAAATAAAAAATCTGTCCTTCTGAGACCATTTTTTTAAGAATCTGATTAGTTCTCATGCTGCAGTACTAGGTATTCTACTTTTGCCAAGGGCCAGCTATTATTATTAACATCATTTGTCTGAATCATTACTCTGCACCTTGGTTCAGCACACACTATGAAGATGGCATGGTAATAAATGACCGCAGGATTCTTTCTTGCATCGGCCTCTTTTTATCTGCCACCTCTCCACCGTCAGCTCCATCTTTCTGAACCTCTCTGAATCCCCAAAAGGGACGGGGTGTCTATTTGTTTTCCAGTAGGTTACCACTCTGTCTATTGTTGTTTGCACTAAAGGGTAAGAATTCAATTCATTCTTGTGACATAAAAGCACTGATACAGTAAATTTTTTGCCCTAGAGAAAACAAAAACAAAGTTGCAGAATATAGGCTTAAGAAGTGAAGCTGGAGTGTGAATGTGATGGAGATTTCTTAGGCAGTTTATTCCTGAAACAAGCACTAGAATTTATTTTACTTCTCTTTTGGCACCTAGGTGATCAGGTCCAAGCTCTTAAACAAGCTTTAGCCTTTTTAAATGATTACTTACTAGGCTAGTTGTGTAAGCAGTTCAAAGATACAATTGCTAAGGTGTAAATCTGAAAGTATTAAAATAATTTTTTATTAAATAATTACCACAAAAAAGGTAATTTTGAGGATATAATAAATTGAAAACAGATTTTATCCGGACACTCAAAATAGGTACATTAATAAGGGCTAAAAAGCCATGTTATGTAAAGGTGAACCTGCCTTGGCTATAAATTGTAGGGACAAATTGTAGAGAATAAATGTTACCTCTTCTTGCTTAAAGGCCAAGTTAACCTTTAAGAACCTGTTATACTGTACCTGTTCACCTGTATTTAGGGTGTAAAATGTTGCTAAGCACCCCCCAACCCTACACCATGGAAACTTGCAGGTGGTTGCTCTCCCCCCCCCCCCCTTACCATGGTCAAAATTAAATTCAGCACGACTGTGTATTGTGCCAAATCATTCATCCACAAAGATTTGTGAATAAATAAACTACAAGTTCCATCTTCCACCACAGACTTGTATTTTTCAATGGGCTATAAGTGCGGTAATCAGCACACTTGTATCCATTGATACTTCCTCTAGCTTTCTAACTGAAATCCCATACGAAGGTGCAGACAGAAAGCTGTTTGCAGGTATGAGTTCTTTGTAGGCTAAAAAAAAACAAACACTTTTTTCCTACAAAAGCATGTGCATTTTTTTTTTTTAAAGGTGGACCTAGCCTTTAAGCTCCACCTGTTGTCCTTCAACTGTCAAATTATATCAATATATTGTGTTAATTCACACTTGCAAGTACTGTAAAGCATTACCTGGACAATGCTGAGTTTCATTATTTCCCATGCATTGAAGTTGCAGTGAGTATCATTTTTACAGCTTAAGGCAGTAATTGTTGACCTCATCTTTGGCACTAGTGCCACCTCTTGACTACCATACTGTATATATTACAGTACCCTTGGGGAAAATGGTACAGTGGTACCTGTATATCTGTACTTTTCTATCCACTATGAGGAGAGATGACCATAATTCAAGATGGCAGCCTAGTTTCTTAGACACAAAGAAGCCGACACCAGCAACCAATTATCTATCTTATGTCAGAATAGAAAAGAGCTGCCTAACACCTTTTATAGCTTACCTTCATCAGGTAGCTATTGCGTAAAATTAAAATCAGAAACAGTGTCTTGCCATCAACGTGTATGCCACTTTCTCTATCAATATACTGACTCACATTATAATAAAACACATTTGCATCATGCAGGCTATTAACTGTATGTCATAAAATCACTGCAATGACAGCTAAGTCACATGACCTTAAACATGACATATTCTAAACAGGACCCGTTTCCAAACTTTACATTAAGGACACGCTTATCTAAGCACAGGTGTTCGGGGTCATCCAACATGTCATATTGATGTATATTGTAAATCTGTGTTCCAGTAGAACACCTGTAAAACCTCTGACTATGCACATATTTTGAAAACCTGAACGTATAAAAAAAAAAAAAAAGTTAAAGTTAACATTGTTATCTTATTTTTTTTTCTATAATCATATTGACATTTCAACAAAATACAAATATCTTTAATACGAAATATTAAATGAACAGTGAGTAAGGAAGGGCAGACCAACAAGTTCAGTACTTTGCATACTTCCACTCCACTGTGACTTTGTTCAGGTGCCAGGAGTAAAGGAAAATCCTGTGTAACCTATGATTTGCTGGATTAATAGTTTACACGGGAGTACTGAGACTCTGTAACAGTGCTTATTGGTCCAGTGCTGTCACATGGAGTGAATGTCATTCTCCTCCATATTTGATACTACTGTGTATTTCTTCTGGCTCCTGCACTCTTCTTTAGAACAAAGTAGTGGAAAGCTAAGCATATGCTGGTGAAGGGTGGCTGAATAAATCAAGCCTGATGCTTTTTTGAAGCGCTGGTTCACATTAAAGAAAAATTTTGTATTACTACCATGGTAAATTAAAGGCAATCAGAACCAGAACAGTAAAGCTCATTGTTCTAAATGCTCACTGCAGCACAGTGGCTAAGTGGTTAGCAGCCTGCCTGGCAGCACTAGGGCCACTGGTTCAAATCCCAATTGTGACACTACCTGCCTGGAGTTTGCATGTTCTCCCTGTGCAGGTTTCCTCCCACACACCAAAGACATGCTGGTAGGTTAATTGGCTCCTTTCTAAATGGGCCCTTTCATATTTATATATGAATCTGAGTTAGGGACCTTCGATTGAAAGCTCCTCGAGGACAGTGCCTGATGTGAATGTAGAATATATATGTTAAGTGCTGCATAAATTGACGGTGTTATGTAAACACCTGAAAATAATAAATAATTTTTATTAATAACATGATGATTATAAATGAAGAAAATACATTACAAGTATTTCACAGTCCGGAGCTGTCACAGTAGAGTAACCAATGCCAATATGGAAACTTTAAAGCACTGATCTCTTGGATACATATACAATTAACCATCTCCAAATTGACACAGCCTTCTGGATAATGTCATGATTTACATGGCAGACCAATAAACAAATGCCATACCTATTGGATGATTATAGCTTTTCTGAACTAGAGCATCTACCTATTTTGGACTACTCTTCATGGGGTTGGTAGTTCCATTATTTTCATTTAGCTTCAAGTCACTTTAGCTGTAGTTTAAACAAAGCTGAAGACCATCTGCTTGCCCCAATATAAAAGTGCTAGATCACACAAAAAATGAAATGAAGTCACATGCTCCTCTATACCTAGGAGTACTGGGTTATTTGTTTGCTTCTGGAGACTGAACAATGCAGCAGGGAAGCAAAGAAAAAGTATATTTATGCTGCTGGGGTGGAGAAGCATTAAAGTCAATTTGATGCTTTTCTCTATTGGCACAAGGTACTCTTGTGAATCCACTTCTGCAGTCCTTTTTATACAGATGTGATGAATCAATCCCATGCTGATAAGGCCTATTAGAGTAGGTGTTCTGGTGCCCAAGGGTCATGTGATTTCTTTAAACATGCAGTTATGGGGACATTCACTTAGGGACTTGCCATCTAAAATATGGCATTAGCCATGAGACCTTTCTTCTTTTGGAGGGGGTTATTTGCATAATCTGCAGCTGTTAAAGCAAAACAAATATTTTAGCCCAACAAGCTGGCACACCAGCTCCAAAGGTTAAATTTCTGCACTTGAAATTGCCAGCTTAATTCAAGTGCCAAAGCCATTATAATGGGCTTTAAAACGTGTTGCTCAATTTACTTTTTCCTTCACACTACAAAATAAATTAAACCTGAGGAAGGAAACAAACTGTTATATTTTGTCATGAGCACGGTGGAGAATTCTGGTAAAGAGATCCTGCTGCTTTACCCCTAAAACATATGCAAGAACATTCATTTTGGTTGGATGTTGCCCTTAATGTTCACCAAAGTGGTTTTATCCACAGGATAAAAACATGCTAATTTGGGGACAGATATACTTTATGTATAAAGGAGGAACCTGCTTTGTGAATCCCTCCCTCCCATCAAGCAAATGAATTTGTAAGTATCAGATGTGTTTTCTCTTGATTTGTATACTGCATGCAGGGCTAGCAATAAACCTGTTGTGTGTTAAACATAATTCTTCAGTACGCGAGATCCATAGTTCTTCCTTTACTCGCTAAAACTACTGGCGGTGTTTCTTCTCCATTCTTCTTCATACTCGTAATTTGTACAGAACACACACAGTGGTATGCAAAATCTTGCATACCTGCAATATATTTTAATGTCTGTGTTATTTTTGGTCTCTACCTCGATTATTTTGTATAGATATTAAGCATATTTTAACTGAGTTGTAACCAGAAAAGGATTATTGCATTCTGGATTACAAACTCCATACTTTTCTCTTAGTAATTACCTGGTTCTGCTCCATGTGTATCATATAAATGGATTAAACATTTTGAGTTCGCAGCAAGCTAAAATGGCTCATTAGGAGATGGCAGTTACCAAGCAGCAGGAATTTTCAAAGTGTCTTGAGAAGTTTTGTTGAAATTTTTATCTTCATTTGACTGTGGTGTCACAAGTACTTTTTGCTGCAATCGGTGTTGCATGATTACTCACAGATGAAAGGAAGGGAAGGCACGAAAACGTATTATCTCCTGGTTGTACCCTACTCACCTATCATTCAATTTATATACACAGTGGTATATTGCAAGGAAAAGGATAGCAGTACCCAACATTACCAACTACTGTAAGCTCCACCAAATTTCCTGTTTGCAAAAACGACCTATCAAGTACAAGTAACAAAATGAATACGAATCATATGTCTAGGGCCATTATTGCAGCACTGCCATATCATTCAACTATTTCTTCCTTCAGGAATTCGGGAACATAAAATACATGAATAAAATGAAAAATAGGTTCCCTAAAAGTGTGTGGAGTCGATAAAGAATCCTTAGAGAAACAGAATTAAATACAAGAAAATGCTAGGTACACCTGGCCATCTTTGGTACTTTTCATTTTTGAATCAGTCCTCCCGAACGTCATGCAGCAAGTAAAGTATTATCAACATACTTGTTCCGGGTCAGTGGATAACACTTTTGAAGCCACTGAACACAAAAGCTAGGAAACATTGTAACAAGAGCTCAGTAGATGCAGCCTACATGATTCTCTCAGTAGCAATTTCTTATTAGATAACAAAGGTTAAGTGCAAACAGTGCCTAAAGCCCAAGTCTGGGGAAAGATTTTATTGCTCAAAAATACCGCTTGCTATGGGGGCACTTGTGCGTGCTCGTTCCCATGCCGGCTTTCTGTGCCCATGATACACAGAGTGTGGCTCAGCCCTGTTCGCTCCTCATAGACTGTGAATGACAGCAGCGGGAGACAATAGTTCCTGCATCTCAGTCAGTGAGGAGGGACAGATCCGCAAGAGCCACTGCTCTAGTGCACATTGCTGGATCAAGAACAGGCTTAGGTAAGTATTAGGGAGGGGCTGAGGGGGAAGCTGCACACTGCAGGTATTTTACGTTCATGCATAGAATATACAACAGCAAAAAAAACTTCAGCCTTTAGAATCACTTTAGGCTTTAATTTTTCTATACAGTAAACATGTCCAAAAACAAATTCTCCCCGTTAACGTTTTAGTGAAATCTGGGAGAGAAACTGATAGATTCTATTTGCCATGGGCAACAAGAACATTGGTTCTTTGAGTATTTTTAAGCATGCAGCCCACTTTTTACATGGTTTTCAAATTTGACTGTCTCGTCAAGCACTAATAAGTGTTAAATTATGAAAATACAGTTATCTTTTACAAGCAAAAAGATTCACTGCTGCTCTACATCCAGCAACAACATGACAAACTATGTTCTTATTCAAACATATTTCCACTGAATTAATTCCCTACACATGCTGTACATTTACCACACAGAGCACAAATCATGGGCTCAAGTGTCCTAAATCACAAACAGCAAACTAGACTTCTCTGCCGCTGTATTCACAAGCACATCACTCTGTGCCATTGTACCACTACAATTTGTTTTATTAACCTCGTTCAATGCTTAAAACTATCCAAAGATATGTAAACACTGCGGCCCTTGGGGAATGTCAGTTATGTCAATGTGTAAGCACATTTAAACAATTTTATTTCAGCATAAGGATACTAAACATACAGCAATAATGTCATTTACAGAATACGAAGACAGTGGATTTTACATTTCCCAATCATTCCTATAGTTCTTCGGAAATGATCTTGTATATAATGTTCAATGCTATTAGCATGTAGCACATATCTGAGTGAAATTAAGAAGTTATGACTTTAAAAACACTGGCTAATCTAGCTTGCGCTAAGATGGATTTTTAATGAAAGTTTAATGAATGATAAATACTTGTTTCTTGATAAATGTTTAATTATGCCAATAATTACCAACTGCTGAAAAGCACTGTTGTGTTAATAATGACATTTTAGTACACAAGCTTTATAATGAATCATGGAGCTATAAAATAAAGAAATAAAGCAATGCCATAAATATGTTTCACTGACAGTGCTTGCTATACACTGGACAATGCAAAAGGCAAATCACTAGTCCTACGAATGTAACTTTGCATAGCATGGAGCCATCTAATGGTTGTTTATGCAACACACAGCAGGTCTCTGGCTTCAAGCAATGTAGCTGCTTTCTCTCGTTAAAGAAAAATGAGTCGTACAAGTAAATGCTGTACCAATATATGAGAACTGCTGAAAAAAAAAAAAAAAAACGACAAAATATAATTATACATACCTGGAGAAAGCAAAACAGCTTTTCTCCAGATGATATGCCTTTGTTCTTATTACTATAATGAAAAACTGTGCAGTAGAAGATTGCATGGGAACCAAAATGGTAGCATCCAGTACAACTTCCTGCTGCGTGTGGCACCTAGCGTAGGAAAGAGCAGAATGCACCTGGGTATTGACCCAAGTGCTTGCTTTGCACTGTGCTTAATGGAACGCAGACTGTAGCATCAATCCACAAGAAAACTACATCCATGTTTAACCCTTTCATGACTAAGCTTATGACATTTGGTGTTTACAAGTTAAAATCCATATTTTTTGCTAGAAAATTACTTGGAACCCCCAAACATTATATATATATTTTTAGCAGAGACTCTAGAGAATAAAATGGCGATTGTTGCAATATTTTATGTCCCACAGTATTTGTGCAGGGGTTTTTTAAAAGTAACTTTTTGGCAAAAGGGACACTTTCATGAATTTTTAAAAACTAAACAGTAAAATTAGCCCCATTTTTTTGCATAATGTGAAAGATGATGTTACGCGAGTAA
This sequence comes from Lithobates pipiens, assembly GCF_037356315.1. Classification (NCBI taxonomy): domain Eukaryota; kingdom Metazoa; phylum Chordata; class Amphibia; order Anura; family Ranidae; genus Lithobates; species Lithobates pipiens. The sequence goes on from NW_027507764.1 coordinate 385,434,281, forward strand.
ATAGATACCAAACATGTCACACTTTATAATTGCACGCACTCGTGAAATGATGACAAACTACGGTACCTAAAAATCTCAATAGGCGACGCTTTAATTTTTTTCCCCCGGTTACTGGGTTAGAGTTACAGAGGCGTTCCAGTGCTAGAATTATTGCTCTCGCTCTGACGATCGCGGTGATACCTCACATGTGTGATTTGAATACAGTTTACATATGCGGGCGCGATTTCCATATGCGTTTTCTTTGCTGCACGAGCTCGTGGGGACGCTTTACATTTTATTTTTATTATTTATTTTAAAATTAATAAAGTGTTTTAAAAAAATAAAACATTTTGATCACTTTTATTGCTGTTACAAGGAATGTAAACATCCCTTGTGACAGTAATAGGTGGTGACAGGTACTCTTTATGGAGGGTTCGGGGTCTAAAAGACCCCCGATCCCTTCTTTACACTTCAAAGTATTCAGATCGCCTTTTTCAGCGATTCTGAATACTCTATAATTTTAAATCCGCTGGAAAACTGATTGCCCGCTCTAAAAATCAGTACCGGGATGGTGCCTGCAGGTGTGGGCATCATCCCGGTATAACCCACGGAAGCTGAGTACGCACATCTGCGTACGCTCGGCGGCAAAGGGTTAAAAGTATTCACAAGAACTCGGTTTGATAAATACAGAATGTTTAAAGGACTACTATACCCAAAAGCATAAAAAAGTTATCCATGTGAGAGTTTTTTGATAAAACACACATTGTCTAAGACTTCCTATCTCCAACGTTAATTTGACATTTTTGTATGATTACTGTGGAGCCTAATGACTAAAGGGCTAACTTTACTGGTTAGTTTTTTTTTGTTTGTTTTTTTATTCAATATAGTAATTTTTTCCCAAAAAATTGCATTTGAAAGACCCCTGCGCAAATACAATGTGACATAAAATATTGCAACAACCACCATTTCATTCTCTAGGGTGTCTACTAATATATATAGATATATATATATAAATGTTCTAGCAAAAAAAAAAAAAGATTTAACTTCAAACCAACCATTGTCAGAAAAAGGTTTAATGTTTAAGTGGTTAAACTTTTTTCACTTACATACAAAGTCTATTCCATTGACAAATTGTTACAATGTTTATACTTAAGTTCCACTGATAAAGAATGTTTTGATTCTTGGCAGACTGCCCAGTTTTTTCTTCTGTATCTCTTGACTGCTGTGGTTTTAAAAGAGCAGAGAGAATTCTCTGCATAGAAAGAATTGTGAAACACTTTAGTCAAGAAAGTGATAACAATTCTCAATGATTAATTGTGCAGCTCTACTAAACATAGATATTCTCAGAAGGAAGATGAGGCTACAGATGGTTGTGTTCTCCTGAAGGTTGGCAGAAAGGGAAGTCTTAAGCCTCGTACACACGATCAGATTGTTGGCCAACAAAGCATCAGACTTTTGTCCGAAGGGCGTGTGCCAGGAACTTGTCTTGCATACAAACGGTACACAACTGTCGGCCAACATACACGAACGTAGTGACGTACTACATGCAATTTCAGCTCTTGAGCGCCACTCTTTGGACCTTGCTTTGTGCACTGGTGCACAGTCATGTTGGAAAAGGAAGGACTGTTCCCACAGAGTTGGGAGCATGAAATTGTCCAAAATGTCTTTTTATGCTGACACCTTAATACAGTAGTCATCAACACTGTCCTCAGGGCCCACTAACAGGCCAGGTTTGCAAGATAAATTAAATAAATCACAGGTGATATAATTTGCTGCTCAGTGATTGTAGTATTCTAGTCTGCATCTCCCCAAGGTAATACTTAAAACCTGGCCTGTTAGTGGGCACTGAGGACAGGGTTGATGACCACTGCCTCAAGAGTTTCCTTCACTGGAACTAAGGGGCCAAGACCAACCCCTGAAAAACAACCTCACACCATAACCCCCCCCCCACCCCCCTCCACCAAATGTTTTAGACCAGTCCACAAAGCAAGGTCCATAAAGACATGGGTGAGCGAGTGTGAGGTTTAGGAACTCGACTGGCCTGCACAGAGTCCTGACCTCAACCCGATTGAACACCTTTTGGATGAATTAGAGTGGAGACTGTGAGCCAGGCCTTCTCGTCCACATCAGTGCTGGACCTCACAAATGCGCTTCTGGAAGAATGGTCAAACATTTCCATAGACACACTCCTAAACCTTGTGGACAGCCTTCCCAGAAGAGTCGTAGCTTATATATTATTATATTGAACCCTACGCACTAAGACTGGGATGCCACTAAAGTTTATGTGCGTGTAAAGGCAAGCATCCCAATACTTTTGGTAATATAGTGTATATACCATAGAGTGTAGACACTATAACTTTTACAGAGTAAATAATATACACATTTGTTTTATATACACAAAGAAATGTAGCAGAATACTTGTCGGCCTACATTTCTGAAGAAAGATTATTTATTTGCAAAATTTTATAACAAACTAAGAAAAATGTGGGTTTTTTCAAAATGTTTTTTTGTGTGTGTATATATATATATATATATATATATATATATATATATATATATATATATATATATATATATATATAAAAAACACCAGAAGACAGCGGTCTCAAAAAAAATTATAAAAAAATTATATGGGGACAGTGATCTGCATTCAACTTGTGACAGCACTGAAAATAGAAAATCGGCCTGAGAGGTAAGGGTGTGAGTGTTCAGAATTTAAGTGGTTAAGGAGGATGATATTAAAGCCTACCTCAGAACTATTGAGAGAGTTGGGGAGCATGAGAAGTTACCCAAGGAGTAGCAGGGGGATGTGCTAATACCCTTTCAACTTATTGACCTAAAAGGCCTACTTTAACTTGCAACCTCAGGATGCCAAGAAGTATTCAAAATTTAGAGGCAATATCCCAACCAATCTTGGGGATATAATGGCTATCAGAGTGTAGTGCGTGTTAACATGGGAATGTGACCCCAGAAAGCCCTTAAGCTTCTAGATGTGTGATCTGTTCCACTTTACAAAGTGGCAACCAGAGGTACTCAACCCTGCTCAGATGAGTGGTCTCTGGCTATTAAATCAGAGTTATGCCGGTTAAGATTTAGCAGCACATTAGGAATACAGACCCCAAGACTTTGAATGAGCTAGCTTCCCTTGTGGGTTGGCATATTGCTATTGTGGACTATCCCCAGGATCTGCCTTCCAAGCTATTAACCCTTGGAAAACAGGAAGATGTCAAGCACAGGTCACATGGTTCCTTCCCCCCCCCCCCCAATGAGGTGGGGTCAGATTCCTGTAGGTGCTGGATATAGATGACTTTCTAGCCCAAAAAGAGTATATTCTGTGAGAGATACACAAAATATTGGGCGCTAGCAGTGTCAAGGACATATGTGCCTATAGAATGTAACCTTGGGAGGCATATGCCACCATTCGGCAAGCCAGTTCTAGGAGCACACCTAGGAACCAAGACTGGAAAGCAGATATGTCATGTTTCAATGCAACACCCAGTAGAAACATTATAGACTATAAAAGCTTTGTCACCTTGGTCCATGCCACTCTGGTAGATCCTGCCAAGCTTGGCAAGACCAAATGGGAGTGCTTTGTATACATGCTCTCAGTGAGGATGTCTAGTAAAACTGTAAAGCCCGTCATGGGTAATAGTTAAGAACTTGCTACACAGTGTAATATTGGGATGTGATTTTCCTGTTTTGGGAACTCTCAGAACAGGCTGCAAAGATTAAAGCACAATGCAGGATTTGCCATGTAGAAACATTGTGTTTTTCCTTTACAGTGTTACAGTACTCAGCAAACAAACATTTTGGAAGCTGAGGTCCAGGTGTGGAAAGATTGTGTGGCAGCTTTACATTCCTGAAGTACAGTATGCGGCACACTGGTTGCAGAGCAAGCCAGAAGCTCTACTGTGAAAGCCTTAGCCAGTGATCCAGTCTGGACACCCAATAGCGCACGGGTTCCTCACTCCTGAGAGTATATGCATCACTTATTGTAGTCTGCATTTCTGTGATCCAAGTGCTGCCTGTGAGTACAGCCTGCAGCCAGGCCTGGTCACTGTTATTTAAAAAAGAATTAAAATGCAGTGCTGAGGCACCAAAGCCTCTCTTCTACTCAGGGATCAGAGGTTCAGAAGCCTGTTGGTTATCAGTGCCATCATGAGGAAATAAGGCAAAGAGGTTATTTTTCACATCTCCACCTCAGAGGGAGACACTGTGGGCTTCTTCTAGGATGATGGCAGTAGATTGTACATTTTTTTTTTTTTTTTTTTTTTTTTCTTTTTGCTACCTCAGCGAATTATTCATGAGGTCCAATCAGATTAACGTTCATATACGTTATCCTCATCTCCACATCATTGTAGCATTTATTTTCTAATTGAAATCCCGAACAAAGATTTCCCGTTTCTTTTTTTTTTTTTACAAATACAAAAAGCTACTTTTATCCAGAAGGAAAAGTATACCAGCAGAACGAAGCAAAAAAAAAAAAAAAAAAAAAAGAAAACATTATATAATTCGACCCTACCCATTTCTCCCCTTCTTCACTCCCTTACACCCCACCCCCCCCCTCTCCCCCCGCCAACCCTCTCCCACCACCTATGCGTAGAAGTTCCAACCTTCTCAGAATCTAATATGCTCAGCGTAGCTCCATGATTTTTTAAATTTTTTCCACTCATGCCATATCTCTACTCCTGTCTGTCCCCTATCCTCCTGGCTTTCCCTTCGCCTAGTCATCCGGTAAGTCTCTTCCACAGTATCGATCCATTCCCAAGATTGTACATTTTACCCTTGTTTCAGAGCTTTAATAGGGTGGCCACCCAATAGTGGTTCCTCTTTGAGAACACGAGTCCTGGAGTCCTTGTGCAAGCATTTGAGCAGAAAAGACCTCATTTGCCACAAAGTACTAAGTCATGTTTTGCGAAGGGGTCAAATACTTATTTCACGCATTAAAATGTAAATCAATTTATAACTTTTTAGAAATGCTGAAATGCGTTTTTCTGGATTTTCGTTGTTATTCTATCTCTCGCTGTTAAAATAAACCTACCATTAAAATTATAGACTGACGATTTCTTTGTCAGTGGGCAAACATACAAAATCAGCAGGGGATCAAATACATTTTCCCCTTTCTGTGTGTATATACAGTTCTCATAAGTTTACATATTTCACACCTGCCTAAATCTTTTGCACGGTCATGTGTGTGTATGTATGTATATGTGTTTGTGTGTTTATACATTTATGCTCATAAGTTTACATACCCTGGCAGAATTTATGATTTCTTGGCCATTTTTCAAAGAATATGAATGATTACACAAAAATTTTATTTCACTCATGGTTAGTGTTTGGCAGAAGCCATTTATTTCCAATCAACTGTGTTTACTCTTTTTTAAATCATAATGGCAACTGAAACTACCCAAATGACCCTGATCAAAAGTTTACATACGCCAGTTCTTAATACCGTGTATTGCCCCCTCTAACATCAATGACAGCTTAAAGTCCTTTTGTGGTATTTGTGGATGAGGTTCTCTATCTTCTCAGATGGTAAAGCTGCCCATTCCTCTTGGCAAAAAGCATCCAGTTCCTGTAAATTGTTGGGCTGTCTTGCATGAACTGCACGCTTGAGAGTGGCTCAATGATATTGAAGTCAGGAGACTGAGATGGCCACTGCAGAAATTTCACTTTATTCTGCTGTAGCCAATGAAAGGTCGACTTGGCATTGTGTTTTGGCTCGTTGTGATGTTGGAATGTTCAAGTACGTCCCATGCACACCTTTCATCATAGGCCTTGTTGACTCCTCTCCAAATGTAGTGTTTAAAGTTGTGGCTAAAAAGCAAAATTTTGGTCTCATCCCCCTAAATGACTTTGTGCCATAAGGTTTGAGGCTTGTCTCTGTGCTGTTTGGCGTATTGTAAGCGGGATACTTTGTGGCATTTGCGTAGTAATGGCTTTCTTATGGTGACTCGACCATACAGTCCATCTTTCTTCAAGTGCCTCCTTATTGTGCGTCTTGAAACAGCCACACCATATGTTTTCAGAGAGTCCTATATTTCATCTGAAGTTATTTGTGAGTTTTTCTTTGCATCCCGAACAATTTTCCATGCAGTTGTAGCTGAAATTTTAGTTGGTCTACCTGGCGTGGTTTGATTTCAAAGAACCCCTTATTTTCCAATTCTTGATTAGAGTTTGAAGACTGCTGATTGGCATTCTTAATTCCCTGAATATCTTTTTATACCCCTTTCCTGTTTTATACAGTTCAACTACCTTTTCCCGCAGATCCTTTAACAATTCTTTTCCTTTCCCCATGGTTCAGAAATGTCAGTGCAGCATTGGATGAAAGATATAATGCAGTGTACACACGGCTGGACTTTTCAACAGCAAAGGTCTGATGGAATCTGTCCGACAATTCGACCATGTGTGGGCTTCATCGGACCTTTGCTGTCGAAAAATCAGACGGACTTTAGATTTAGAACATTAGCGCTGCATTTTATATTTTTCATTTTATTTCACAATCGACTATATTGTTGATGCTAGCTGCTGATTTATTATTTGTTCACATTTATTAGTAGTGCAACTTTTTCCCACATACATAGATTTAGAACATGTTTCAAATCTTTCCGAAGGATTCGAGCCCAGTTGAAAAATCCGTTCGTCTGTATGCTAGTCCAACTCTAGGGCAGTTATTGGCTACTGGCTATGAACTTCCTTATTCTACGCTGGTCGTACGTAATCACGGTCAAATCCGTCGGAATTTGGTGTGATTGCGTGTAGACAAGTCTGTTTTCGTCGGAACTCCGTCTAAGTCCTTCGGAGTAAAGTCCGAAGAAAAGTCCGGCTGTGTGTACACGGCATAAGGGTATGTCAGGAGTCCAGAAACACATTGACCTTTTATAAACACACACACACTAATTACAAGTAAACAGATCACAGATGAGGATGGTTACCTTTAATAGCCATTCAAACCCCTTTGTGTTACCTTGTGTGCATGTTTCAGGCAAAAAACACCAGGGTATGTAAACTTTTGATCAGGGTCATTTGGGTAGTTTCTGTTGCCATTAAGATTGAGCAAACACAGTTGATTGATAATAAATGGCTTCAGCCAAACACTAACCACGAGTGAAAGAAATGTTTTTGTGTTATTCATATTCTCTGAAAAATGTCCAAGAAATTGTAAATTCTGCCAGGGCATGTACATTTATGAGCATAAATGTATAAACACACCAACACATAGACACACACACACACACACACGACCATGCAAAAGATTTAAGCAGGTGTGAAAAATGCCATAAATTAAGACTGTTTTCATTAAAAGAAATGTTAATTGTATTTTGTTAATTGATAAAAATAAACTAATTAAATTAACATTTGAAGGAACTCAGGCAGGTAGGTTCTTCCAAACATCCCTTCTGTGCATGTAGTCTGCCTCAAATGTGTCTTCTGTCCCCTCATGTAATCGCAGATAGACTCCATGATGTTAAGGTCAGGGCTCTGTGGGGGCAAAACCATCACTATCAGGACCCCTTGTTCTTCTTTACTCTTAAGATAGTTCTTAATGACATTGGCTGTATATTTGGGGTCATTGTCCTGCTGCAGAATAAATTTGGGGCCAATCACACGCCTCCTGGATAGTATGGCATGATGGATAAGTATCTGCCTGTATTTATCAGCACTGAGAAAACCACTGCTCCTCACCAAACCTCCAACTCCATTTGCAGAAATGCAGCCCCAAACTTGCAAGGAACCTCCACCATACTTCACTGTTGCCTGCCAGCATTCATTATTGTACCACTCTCTAGACCTTTGGTGAACAAACTGTCTCCTACTACAGTCAGATATTTAAAATTCTTACTTATTAGTAATGAGCACCTGCTGACAATTTTCTGTACCCCAGTTCCTGTGTTTTCAAGCATAGTTGAGCCACTCAGCTTTGTTTCCACACCGAAGGTATGGCTTTTTGGCCATGATTCTTCCATGAAGACCACTTCTAGCCAGACTTCTTCAAACAGTAGATGGGTGTACCTGGGTCCCACTGGTTTCTGCCAGTTCTGTGCTGATGACACTGCTGGACCTCTTCTGATGTTGACGGGATGTAAGCATGATGTGTCTTTCATCTGCTGCATTAAGTTTCCTTGGCCGACCACTGTGTCTATGGTCCTCAAACAGCACATTTTGAACAGAAGATCTTGAAACCCCAGTCTGCTTTGAAACCTTTGTCTGGGAGAGACCTTGCTGATAAAGTATAACTACCTTGTGTCTTGCCATGTTGTTTGACGTGATATGAAACTGTCTTGCACAACCTCACCTGAGTAGTAGAGTTTGGCTATTCCTCACCCAATGTTAAGCCCTCCCACACAGTGGTTAGTAGTTTGAAATACAGTCATTAACTGAAACACAAACGAAATTGATGATCATTTGTCCCTGCTTGATATAAATGATTAAAGGAGTTGTAAAGGCAGAATGTCTTTTTTATCTTAATGCATTCTATGCATTAAGATAAAAAGCCTTCTGTGTGCAGCAGCTCCCCTCAGCTCCCCCAATACTTATCAGAGCCCCATCTATGTCCACTGATGCCCACAAGTCCCTTGGCTGTCTAGGACTCTCCCTCCTGATTGTCTAAAACACAGCAGTGGCGCCAATGGCCCCCCGCTGCTGTCAGTCAGTTAACCAATCAGGAGAGAGAGGGGGCAGGGCCTAATCACAGCTCTGTCTGAATGGACACAGGGAGCTGTAGCTCGGCTCGGCTGCCCCCATAGAAAGCTGCTTGCTGTAGGGGCACTCAACAGGAGGAGGGGGGGGGCAAGGAGCACTGAAGAGGGATCCTGTTAAGTATGACATGTTTAATATTTTTATAGAAAAAAAAAGAGACTTTACAATCACTTTATTTTCACATAGAGCAGGTCAGGTTTGAAAAGTTAATTTAAAAACTGCATTTTGTATTTACTCGGGTTATCTGTGTGTAATATTAAAACTTGTTTGATGATCTGAAACATTTAGGTGCGAGAAATATGCAATAAAAAATCAGGAAGGGGTATGTAGCGCTGACATTCTTGTGTATTGATATGCGTTTCCATACTTTAATATAAAGTCTATGGACATTGCTATGGTTCAGCATTTAGAGCCATCTAGTGACTAAATGAGGTAATGCACTATTATGATTATTTACCTGAGAACAAACACAAAAAGACTGATACAGGAAGTGACTGATGTTTTGATTGAGAAGGTTAATCTTATTAGCCAGGAGTCTGTGTGAACTACCCATGAACACTCTCTGAAGCAGTGCATGCTGGATAGGATATAAAAGGGACCCGAGCGGCCATTTTAGGTCTCTTGGGATCGCATGGCCTGCCTGTGGGGATCTGTGGGGAGGCTCTCCCGGAGACAGGGGCCCACAGCCTTTGCCGGGCGCAAACCTCGCTTGTTTGTGCGAGTGATCTGATGCAGCCAGGGAGACAGTGACTGGATTGGAGAGATCCAAAGACACTTGTTTGAGCTTCAGAGGACCGGGCTCACCCAGCGGAGCGGAAGGGAGTGATGGGCCAGCTGGCGGAGAAGCAAGCTGCAGTCGCTGGACCAAAGTTACTACACGGAGCTCCGATCCAGTTGGTGAGCGGGTTGCGGCCCACAGTTTGTTAACTTTCACACGCAGTTAGACTCATACACAGGTCTCACTGGGATTTATAGTTCCATGGAGGAGGAACAGAGCCACTGACACTGAGCAGGCTTGAGGCCTACCTACTCTGATATGCCAAGCCTTGTAGTATAAGTACTGAAATTATATCAGGAGCACCTTTACCTCAACTTAACTTACTTTAACCTGTGGATTACAAATCACAAGGAATTATTTTAGCTAGCGAAGACAAGAAGACCAAAGACCAAGTACTTTAAGTGAGATCTCACATACAGCTTAAAAAGTTAGGGGCGCTCCCAGGTATTTATCTATATATATATATATATATATATATATATATATATTGTTTGAAATAGTTTATATTGAATTCCATTGTACTGTCTTCCAATGTTGGGAACACAGCGCAATTACTGTAATCACCTCTTTGAATATTTTCGCAGTAAAATACACTGTTGTTTAAGCATCCAGTCGTGTGGCGTACTGTTTCTCCCAGCAGGTGGAGCCAGTGGATACTGAGGTTACAATACAGGTACCTAGCATTGTATTATATTGTACTGTATTGTATTGCATCACATCTGTATCAAGGGGATAGAGAGCTAAGTTAGTGGGGTGTTGTTACCAGAGTTCAGGTTCAAATCAAATCAGCTGCTCCTTCAGGAGTCAGTGCTGCAGGTATATACATATATATATATATATATATATATATATATATATATATATATACACACATATATACACACACAAACACTTATACATACATACACTATTTTCTTCACAAGGGGAATTGTTTAACCAGTTCTTGACTGGCGAACGGCAATGTACATCGGCAGAATGGCACGGGCAGGCAAACTGGCGTACAGGTACGTCCAGTTGAAATTGCCGCCCTGTCATCGCGTGCGCGCCGGCGCGTGTCAGTCGGGACCCCCTCGAGTCCGGCCGCGTGGACTCGATCGCTGCGGGCATACCCACGATCGTCTCACGGGGAGGCTGAACTGGGAGATGCCGATGGAAACAGCATCTGCCTAGCTCAAGTGACACCGATCTCTGCTCCCTGTGAGTGGAGCAGAGATCAGTGTTCACTAGCACACAGCCCAGCCCCCCCCACAGTTAGTAACACGCCCCTAGGACACACTTAACCCCTACACTGCCACCCCCTGGTTAACCCCTTCACTGCCAGTGTCATTTACACTGGAATCAGTGCATTTGTATAGCACTGATTGCTGTATAAATAACAATGGTCCCAAAAATGTGTCAAAAATGTCCGATGTGTCCACCATAATGTCGCAGTCACAATAAAAATCGCTGATCGCTGCCATTACTAGTAAAAAAATTATTAATAAAAATGCCATAAAACTATCCTCTATTTTGTAAACGATATACATTTTGCACAAACCAATCGCTCATTGCGATTTTTTTTTACCAAAAATATGTAGAAGAATACGTATCTGCCTAAACTGAGGAAACATTTTTTTTTTTTAGATATTTTTGGGGATGTTTATTATAGCAAAAGGTAAAAAATAATGTGTTTTTTTCAAAATTGACGATCTTTTTTTTGTTTATAGCGCAAAAAATAAAAACCGCAGGGGTGATCAAACACCACCAAAAGAAAGCTCTATTTATGGGAAAAAAGGACGTCAATTTTGTTTGGGAGCCACGTCGCACAACCGCACAATTGTCAGTTAAAGCGACGCAGTGCCGAATCGCTAAAAGTGGTCTGGTCTTAAGCCAGCAAAATGGTCCGGTCTGTAAGTGGTTAAGAAACTAACATGTGGCAAAGAAACATTTCTTACTCATACATGTAGACTACAGAATAATAAACATTCAATATTTGATTAGATCAGATCAGATTGGATGAATTAAACAAAAATGAAAAGCATGTTTTATTCTTTAGGGTCTTTTAAATTACAATAAATCTGAGAAAAAGCTGATCACAGAGCTCAGGGTCAGAAATGAATTAGTGACACAGTTGTGACATTATTAATGCTGAAGAATCTGTCTTAACATTGTTAACAGTAATTCTGTAGCTATTCTTGTGATACCATGTCTGTTGTAAAATACATTTATTAGATTTGACTACTGCACTTTGTCCTATATTAATCAAAGTGATATGCTACGTGGTCCAAGAACATTGTGCTATAACTCCTATTATTTATATAGAAAACACAATGCCATGGATCCAGCCCTTTCTTGTATCCACTGATAAAGGAATAGAGCATCTTACACAACAAGAAATGAGACATTTGATTCTCTAGAATCTCCGCTCATTAAAGTCAACTTGTCAGAACATCATTATCACAATACAGAGGCTTCATCAAAACCATTTATTGTACACTCAACTGGGCATAAATAATCTATATTTAAGAAATGGGGAACACTTCAAGGCTCAGTACACACACAGCCGCTTCAGTGTCCAGGGTACACAAAACGTTGAAATGCATTTAGCCAATTAATGAATGGATCCAGGACCTTGTGTGATATAGGACTATTAAATCTCACACATACATAACAGTTAACTACAATAATATTCCCTCTATTCCAATTACATTAACTTACATTTTTACACTCTTTGTGTACATTTCAGTACAGCTTTGTAGAAGTGAATAGCTGCAAGACTTGCTTTGTCCAACAAATAGAATAAATAGCTAGTGTAGCCTGAAAATAGAATTCAAGCTTCAGACACAAACCCATTTTGATAATGTTTAAATTAGATAGAAGTGGCTTAAAGAGGAACTCCAGGCAAAATGTTTTTTTTTCTTTTTTGGGTGGAGTAGAAGGGTTAGCACCTCTTCCTGATTTTTATTGCAGTCTGTGACCCCGCTTGGGAGATTCACTTTTTGTCCTGTTGATTGTTGTTACTTGAACAGAAAGTGACATTATACATTTGTCAGCAGTGCAATAGTAGTGGAGGAATATCCCTATAGGGACTCCTGTTCCAGTGACAATTATTAAAGGTTGGATTTCAAATCACTTTGCAGATAAATCTCCTTGTTTTGTCTCAGACAGGAAATATGATGTATTATCCCCAGTGAGGATGCAGATAGCAATAAATTCCTGCAGAGGTTTTAATCACACTCCCCATCCAAAACTAGAAAAACATTATGGATGGAGATTCATGAACATTCGATTTGTTTAAGTGACTATGAGCCCCTACTATAGTAAATCTTTTGATATCCAAGACCATTTAACTGCTTTGGTAAATGATAACTGACATTCTATGCATTAGCCACCTACCCTAAATGCAAGCATGACTATTAGATGCAATGAGGTAACAGTAGGCCTACATGGACATCCAGATTTGTGAACACATTCCCACACATGCTTGCAAGGGTGGACATTCTAGCCTGATGCTTTAATGTCCACTTCCTCAAAAAATAGACCGATTAATTGAAGATTTTAAAGGATTAATGGGCAAAGGTATTGTAGCCAGTCACTGGCAGTAAGCCTTTTTTAATAAAGAATCATTGAATTACATTGAACTGGGGTAGAACAGCAAAGCTAAGCATGCCTGCCTGTTATGTTCCTATTAGCATTCATTACTCCCTTCTTATTGGCCCATGCCAGGTGCCAGGAGGGGAAAAGTACTAGGAAAAGTATCATGGGATGTATAGTTCCACCAGCCCTGGATGGAACTGCATTCTGTGGGAAAGAAAACGACTGTTCTCAGCGGTCACTACAGCTAATGAGAAGGGGGAGAGAGACTCTTAAAGCTACCTGGGAAGATCAGGGCACTTGGCACCAGACTGGGAAAAGAATCAGAAGTGGGGATGGTATGCTCAGCCTGTAGCACCTCTATTCCAATGTGGCCTACTCCCAGCAGCCCATAGGTACTCAGTGTAATCCTCAATCTGTCTTCAGCTTGTTACATAATGGGTTTATGTGAAATCTCCGTTAACAGCTGTAAATAACATTGCAATTAGAAAAATATTTCAGTTAGAAGGAAATATATTTAAAGTATTGAGTGTTGTGTTGGTGTTATTGTAATTAGTTCAACTTCAAAGCTTGGCCTTTTGTTTTCCCTGATAACATCTCACCTAGGTAGTAAACAACAGCCTTCTTTGACTCATCCAATCAGGCTGTGCCCAATGAACATTCACTAGGTATGGTGACCAATTAGGGAGAATTATATTAGCTACAGTACATAAAGGAGGGGGGATATAATGCTTTGTGACCAAGCTAACTCTCTTTTTGGTGTTGGGACAGAGATCAGTCACCATGGGCCGACCTGAAGTTAACAGGTAATCTAACACTATACTTGCATCTCATATTGTATTGTAAATGTGGTTGCTGTGGAGAATTTGTAAATTTCATGCAAGCCAGGGGACCTACACTGTACATTGTGTTGTAAATACTAATCTGGTGTGTAATTTATATATATATTAGGTAACTCTATTAGTAAATGTGTATTGTGGATGGAACTATCTCTTTTGTGTAAGATTTCTCAGATCTAGTAATGTATATGTCCATACTACTACAATGATTGAGGTATGCACATAATCACAGAAACTAGGCAACAAGCTGTACCACTGAGCAGAATTGCCAGTCTACGCCCTCACGTTCCAGAGACACAGAACTGGGTTGACAGTCTGTCTCAACTGTCCCAGGAGAGCCACGCAGGTTTGTCGGAGTCATCCCAACAGCGCATGAGGAAACTCTACACCTTCCCTACCTAGCACTAAAGTGAAGGAGTTAGTAAGAGGATTGTTAATCCATCCTTTGTACTGAACATTTGTCACTGACACCATAGCAAATTATCGTCTTACCTTTCCAACATTTGCGAGTCTCACATTCTAATCAGACCAAGACTGTTGTTAAATATCCCATTGTATTTGATACCACTACAAGCGACAGTCTTTATTCAACACCCTGAACTTGCTATAGGTTTGTGAGTAGTTGAGTTCCTATGAGCCAAACCCAGTTTATTTCTTCCTGCCACAATTGTTCTACTAACTTTAAAGAGGAACTGCAGTCTGCTTACATAATTTGTATTAAAAACATCTTTGCCATTCTGAAGCTTCCCTCCAACCACTTTGCAGATTATTTTATATATACTGTACTTGCCAAATATTCTGCAGAACTCTCCCTCCACTAAGTCTGTCTGCAACCATTTTAACTGTGGGCAGCTGAAGCTTCTACCACTTCACTTCTTAGATTAACACAGACACACCTCCAGCTCTGTAGCTCTGATTGGCCCTTTTATGACTCATCCTCCTCCATTCCTGGAGAGAGCTGTGCATGTCGTAAGCCTAAGGCTTTTTACCAAACAGGAAGTGGGCTGTATAAGGTATTTACGGGCAGAAAAAAAAAATGTTTTACTTGCCAAAGTAAAGGGCAGAAGATTTAATAGATGGAAAAAAAAAAAGACGGAAAGGTCTGCTTTAAACAGGTTATTTAAGCTCCACCAATTGTGCAAGAATTGTGTAGGAACCCCAACCATGCCAGCAGGACCTAAACTCTTTCTCCTTTTTGTTCTTGGAACCGTGTATCTATCTCTCTCTCATATTATATATATATATATATATATATATATATATATATATATATATATATATATATATATATATATATATACACATATATACATACACACACACACACAATATCTCACAAAAGTGAGCACACCCCTCACATTTTTGTAAATATTTTATTATATCTTTTCATGTGACAACATTGAAGACACTTTGCTACATACAAGTGAGTGTACAGCTTGTATAACAGTGTAAAATAACTCCACACACAGCAATTAACATTTAAACCTCTGGCAACCTAAGTGAAAATGTCCAAATTGGGCACAATTGCCCATTTTCCCTCCCCTGTGTCATGTGACTTGGGAGTGTTACAAGGTGATTGGGGAGCAGGTGTGCGTAAATTTGGCGTTATCACTCTCACTCTCTTACTGCTCACTGGAAGTTCAACATGGCACCTCATGGCAAAGAACTCACAGAGGATCTGAAAAAAAAGAATTGTTGCTAAAACTAAAGACAACCTAGGATATAAGATGATTGCCAAGACTCTGAAACTGAGCTGCAGCATGGTGGCCAAGACCATACAGCGGTTTAACAGAACAGGTTCCCCTCAGAACAGGCCTCTCCATGGTCGACCAAAGAAGGTGAGTGCACAGGCTCAGCGTCATATCCAGAGGTTGTCTTTGTGAAATAGATGTACTAGTAATGCAGCACTCATGCAGCCCCAGACCATGACACTCCCACCACCATGATTGACTACAGGTAAGACACACTTGTCTTTGTACTCCTCATCTGGTTGCTGCCACACACTGCTGGCTGTTGGTTCCAGTAATCCATGTCTGCTTGTCTTCAGGAAACGGTTTGTGGGCTTTCTTGTGCGTCATCTTTAGAAGAGGCTTCCTTCTGGGACAACAGCCACGCAGATCAATTTGATGCAGTGTGCGGCATATGGTCTGAGCACTGACAGGCTGACCGCCCCCTACCCCTTCAATCTCTGCAGCAATGCTGGCAGCACTTATACATCCATTTCCCAAAGACAACCTCTGGATAGGACGCTGAGCATGTGCACTCAACTTCTTTGATCGGCCATGGTGAGGCCTGTTCTGAGTGGAAACTGTCCTGTTAAACCACTGTATGGTCTTGGCAATCGTGCTGCAGCTCAGTTTCAGAGTCTTGGCAATCTTCTTATAGCCTAAGCCATCTTTATGTACAACAACAATTATTATTTTCAGATCCTCAGAGGGTTCTTTGCCTTGAGGTGCCATGATGAACTTCCAGTGACCAGTATGAGAGAGTGAGAGTGATAACACCACATTTAACACACCTGCTCCTCATTCACACCTGAGACCTTGTAACACTAACGAGTCACATGACACTGTGGAGGTTAAATGGCTAATCGGGCCCAATTTGGACACTTTCACTTAGGGGTGTACTCACTTTTGTTGCCAGCGGTTTAGACATTAATGGTTATGTGTTGAGTTATTTTGAGGGGACAGCAAATTTACACTGTTATAGAAGCTGTACACTCACTATTTTACATTGTAGCAAAGTGTAATTTCTTCAGTGTTGTGAGATACTATGTATATATATTATATATATATATATATATTTTTTTTTTTTGAGAGAGACTTATACCCATTACAATAAACGTTATCATTCCAGCCTTACTCTTGTGGGAAACTGTCCTGCAGACAGACTCGAACCTAGCTGGGTCACTCCAAAAGGGCTTGATGGTGGCATAGTCTATAGGGGCTTTGCTATTATGTCTTTAGCCAGCATCACTGCACCCCTTTGTGTCTGTGTTACCTTTTAAGCTTAGATCTATGGCTTTTTGGGGGGTGCACTACATGATCCAAGGGCTTTTTCAATGATTTAGGATAGTAAATCTCAGTTCAATGTCACCAGGAGGATACTTTACCCTATGGCATTCATTTATGCATTAAATCAAACTTTTACAAGATGAAGATTCCCGCACAAAAAAAAAATAAAAAATAAATTCAGAGCTTGCTACTGGTACCCCGATTACACATGTCAGATGATTTTGAGCAAATTTGTTTGACATTGTTTGGAGATCCTACCTTACATTCATTGTTAATTGTTAACTAGTGGTTGGTTATTATTATGTGGTATCACCATTCCGACTTTGGATTTATGACAAAATAAAACCTCCTTTGAGACTCTTGCCTGGGAGGACCCCAAAGAACCCTCCTCCTGAATGGGAATAGAATTTAGGGAACATCATCATCTTTAAAACCACTATTCTACCCAGCCAAAATATTTGATACTTTTTCCACGATTCCAGAGTGGCTATCCCTTGCTGTAAGGCACAGACCCGAAATGGCTGAAAACATTTAACCACTTCCCGCCCGCGTTATAGCCAAAAGACGGCTTCAACGTGGGTCTTAATTGCCGGGAGGCTGTCAATAGACGTCATTCTGTGCATGAGCTGATGTAAATAGAATATCAGTAATCAGCTTTCTTACTACTCACGCCCACAGTGTGAGGAGAAAAAGCCAATCACAGGCTTCTGTCAAAGGTACACCGGTCTCGAACAGGGAGAGCCACCCCCACCTCATCTGTGCCCACCAGCGCCACTTGCCAGTGCCTAACAGTGCCACATGCCAGTGCTGCCAATCAGTACCCTCTACCAGTGCCACTTACCAATGCCTATCAGTGCAGCCTCATCAGCGCACATCAATGAAGGAGGAAAATTACCTATTTGCAAAATTTTATAACAAACTATAAAACTGTTTTGTTTTTTCAATGTTTTGCAAGGAAAAATATAAAACCCAGTATTGATTAAATACCACCAAAAGAAAGCTCCATTTGTGTGAAAGAAATGAGAAAAATGTGTACAGTGTTGCATGACCGCGCAATTGTCGTTTAAAGAGTGACAGCGCTGAAAACTGAAAATTGGCCTGGGCAGGAAGGGGGTTTAAGTGCCCAGTAAGCAAGTGGTTGAAGGATAAGTTCACCTTTTGTAACATGCTAAACCCATATTCAAGGTGTAACATGTTACAGATGCACTAGACCCTGCTCCCCCCAAACCCCCGGTCTTAAAACCAGCGGGGAATCTTCTCCTTCCCGCCAGCTGTCACAATCTGCAAAAAAAAAAAAAAAGGCAAGTCATCCATTCACAGTGTTCAGTGAATTTGAAAACTACAAGGTCTGACAGCCTCTCGCACGTGGGACTTTTCATGCAACTTTGGACATCAGAGACGCATGACAAGTCGTACCCCATGATTCCCAATGATAACCATTCATATCTGTGTGATTTAAGTTGCAGCAACTTCAAAGTAGTCCCTTCGGTAGGACTTTGATGCGAGTTGAGAGGTCCATAGACCTCATGTTTAGACAGGTATTCCCTGAAATCATGCAAAATCACATGACTTTCAAGTCACAGCAGTGGGAAAAGGGCCCTAATCTAGTTTTCCAAATCAAAAGACTACTAGAAATATTGATGCACCTTTCACTGGTTTGAGTTAATTTCTAACCTTCCCAAGAACTTTCCCACTCTAAACAGGGAGTCTAAAATACACAATTACAAGAATAGATAAGACCTAAATGGCAAGTACCTGTAAACATGATTATGGTTACTTTGTTTTAGAAATGTCACAAATTTGATATTGATTACTATAGCATCTTAAACATCAGACACATGAGTTGTTTTTTGTAAAACTGTACCGGATTAAAGAAGCAAAAAAGCAAACAATATGTATGAACACAGTAAGTGCTCATGCACACGGAGGTTTTAAAAAACTGGCTGCAAAGCTAGCTCCGACGCCTGGAAAAATCGTCGTTAAAAACGTGATTTTTACCGCGTTTTGCATTGGCGTTTTTGCGCGTTTTTTAGCGTTACCGTTAAGTAGCGTTTTTTAAGAAACACATCTCTTGGCTATAGCACTCAGAAAACAAAGAAAATATGTTGCGCGTTTATGCGCGTTTTCCCGCGATTCGCGTTTTTACAGCTCTAGCTCCACGCCACGGAACGCACTGGTCCTGGGTTTTTTTTACAGCTTAAAAACGCCTATGCCATTTGCAGCTCAAAAACGCCTAGGTGGGCATGAAGCCATAGACTAACATGGACAGCCGTTTTTAAGCTGCAAAAAAAGCTCAAAAAAGCGGCTGTAAAAACGTCCGTGTGCATGAGGCTTTATGTGAAAATGGCATATCAAAATTAAAAAACAAAAAACAAAACAAACTGTACTAGGTTCCTCATATACCTTGTCATGAGTCTATTAAAATATACAAACACATTTTTAAATGTACATAATTTGTCTTCTTGGCTAAATCTCAGATAGGATTATATAACCAACAGTATGGAGTACAGTTAAACTGGGTGATAAGAAGATGGAGCGCGGAAGCATTCATGCATCAAAACCTATCCAGGCATTCTGACATCCCACAATTACTTATATCCTGGTGTGTGTCTTGATTAATTATAGGTGCTAATGATGTTAGGATCTCATTAGCCACCCTACGTTTTGCATCTCTTTTAACCCCTCCTGTGCTCCAGTGAAAAGATACAATGAAAAGAGGTACCTACAGAATCGGACACAAGGCTAATTAAGACACATCCCAGGGACATGTTAAGGAAAACTCAGCAAGTTTTGAAGTCCTTGAAATTTGATATAGCCTTCCATTATATCCTGATCAAAATACAGCTTTTCATTTCTACTCATTAAAATATTCTTTGCACTAAACTAAAGCTCAGCTCTAGGTGCCTTACAAGAAAATGAACCACTGTGTACAACTGGACAATATTCACTCAATCAGCTACCTAATGGAGTGGTTAAGCTGTAGCTTGACCCAGATTTGCTCAAAAAGACTCACTGCAGCTCAACGACCTAAATAATAACTGTGGTTCACATGCGTGCACATTTACCCCGTGAACAGCCTATGCAACTAAACACAGAATATGTCACAACTTGCAAGTAGTAGGAACTGAAAAGCGCATCCCTTCATGCAGGATCCATGTAGATCAGGAATCTCCAAAATACAGCCCTACAGATGTTACAAAACTACATGTCCCATGAGGCATTGTAAAATCTGACATTCGCAGACATGACTAGGCTTGATGGGAATTGTAGTTCCTGAACAACTGGAGGGCGGTAGTTTGGAGACCCCTGATTCTCAGGCAACATGCACAGAATTGAAAAACCTTACTGTATTAGGCCCGATCCCTGCCAATGCATTTTGACATTCAAATCAGTTGAATTAAAATGTGCCTTTAAAGAAATTGTACTAAAAAAAAATTCTGAACTATTCTTTAAAAAATGCCTGTTGCCTGGCTCCTATGTATGTGTAACTGAGCTTGAACAGATGTGTAATTCTGCCTATCCTCTGACTTCACTAGTTACATACTTCTTCTGGCTTAGTAAAAGTAATAAGGTGAAAGACATCCAGGCAACACACATTGTCAAGTTTAGGAGCGATCTTTATTAAACATAACTCCCCGAGTCTGAAAATGTATGGGAAAACGTATTAAAGTGGTATTAAACCCAAAGGCAAACACTGATTATAGTGTAGCCTACTTATTCGTAGATGTGATAGCTGCATTAGTTATCTTTTTTTTCATCTGCTGATCTGGCCAGTAAGCCTGTTGCTTTTCAACAGAACATGGTGTGTTGCAGATGTAGCAATTAAAAGGTTGAGACCATTTGCTATTCACAGGGGTGAATATAATGAATATATTTTATTTATGTAAAACCTTTATCCCAATAGAAAAAAAAAAAAAAATGTTCGCTGTAACCACTTACAAGCTGGAATTCAGCTTCATTTTGTTTGTGCATCTAAATCTGCTAGTCCATCTAATCCCCCCCCCCCAGACTGACATGCTGCTGTACAAAGGTGTCCCAGTGCTACTTCATACAGAATGGAGGCAATTTAATACAGGGGTTGTGTGTTACTGGCTGGATTACCAAGTAAAAACAGAGGAAAAAACAAAAGGAAACTAATTCAGACACATTAGTTAGGGGGAATTTAAGCACATATGGTAAAAATAAGCGCTAATTGAATTTTCAAAGCACATTTACAAGCTGGCAATTCGACAAAATAATGATAAAATATGGTGGACCAACTTCCCCAAATATCTATGTTTGCCACAATGTCCAAAAACATTAGACATTTCTCTGCCATGCATAAACAAGATGCACTGAGGTTACAGAATACAATGACGCTTGTTCTTTCAAACTCCCTGTGAACTTTTCCTGTACTTTTTACAAGAAATTAACGCAAATGGTTTGGCCCAGCATTTGTTCACATTGCTTGAGCAAATGTGACTGCAATAGTCCTAATATCTTTGTATTCTGTGGCACTTTACCTCTGGTAGCAGAAAGTAGCCCAATGTAATTTCTGCAAAAAAAAAAAAAGGGTTCACGAAAAAGTAATCATTCTCCCTTAGGAATAAACATACATATAAGCTGTTAAGTATTCAGATCTTGTCATGTTGAGAACACTGTTATTGGAAGTCAGGATTACATTACACAGAATCTGTTTTAAGTCCACAATCTACATACAAGTCTGGTTTCCTGACACCTTATCATAAATCATCTAAAAAGGCATCATAAAATTGTACGTCATACAAGCTTGCAATTTTGCACATGCCATATAACATCTGCAATTTGACTGTTGTATGTGCCTTGCTTCCTGGCAGGATGCCATATTTTGTATTTTCCACAATAACTAATTTTTATCCCCCGAACCACCTACATTTATTTTATAGGGAATTATGTACTGTCCTCAGCTTAGTAGATAACCTACCTTTCCTATATAAAAATTTCCAATCCATGTAATTGTTCCAATGCAAGATTATGCAGATGGTGGAAGCACCTGAACAGATGTTTAAAAACTCAATCTTGTTCAATGAAGATAGCACCTCCATATTAGCCTATATGCACACATTGGTGTTTACAGGCATATTGGAAAAGATGTGTTGAGACTGAAAAAACAAAACAAAAAAACCTGCTTGCGCATTAAGGAGAGGAGCATTTGGGCAGAAAATACACATTGATTGCATGTAAACACACCTAAACGCTAGGTACGTTTAGCTCTTGAGCGTTCGTTCATTCCAATGGCCAGAATACATTTATATTCTGCCCATTGGAATTAATAAACTCCCAAACGCTTCACACTCCTAAGCCTGTTTGCAAAATGTGGCTTTAGCCGTGTTTTACAAGATGCTTTTTTCTCCCCTTCAACAAAGGCATCCAGGGGAGGAAAAAGAAGTCCTATGTGAATGAGGCCTTAACCTACAATATTCTGAGATAGAAAGTTCCACAGAATGGGAGAGGCTCTGGAAAAGTCTTAAGCCCCATACACACTATCAGTTTTTCTGCTGAGTTTTTCCTTCAGGTTTACCAAAACCATGTAGTGCAAGGGTCTGCCTGATGGCATACAAATTGAAAAGCCTAAGGTTTGACCTCATATTATATGGTTTTGGTAAATCTGCAGAAAACTGATAGTGTGTATGGGGCTTTAGAGGCAAGCTTGGAAGGAGGTAATGGGGGAGCTAGAGAGCAAGAGGTCCTGGGATAAGCAGAGTGGACGATTTGGACAATATGTTAAGATGAAATTGGTGATGTAGCTGGGGGCAGTGTTGTGGATGGCTTTGTATGTTGTGTTTTGAATCCTATACATTGGGCTAGTGGAAGCCAGTGAAGGAATTGGCAGATATGGGCAAGAGTCACAAATCACTTAGTAAGGTATATGAGGCAGCATTCATAAAAAACTAACAGTGGGGGGTAGCCTGTGTAAAGGTAAGGCCCGTGTAAAGGTAGGCTAGTGAGAAGGGAGTTGCAGTAGTCAAGGGGGAGATATCCAGGGAGTGAATAGTGAATAAGTTACTTTGTGGCATCATTAGATAAAGCAGTATAAAACCAAACATGTAATATTTTGCAGCTTACCTATCATTCGATATGGTGGCTGCATTTGTTTGTTTTTTTTGGGGCTTATTTTCCTATGCTCTTATCTGGTGATCTGGGCAGTTACACACCTGCTGTATTAGAGTGCCTCCACTCTGGATGAAGGAGCACGGGGCACAGCAGACAGCAATATTGATAATCTGGGGGGAGGGCAGTGTTAGATGTATTAGCAAAATAAAGCTTAATTCCTGCTCACACTGAAGTTACACAAGTTTTTTTGTTTTGCGATTATGGTTTTACATGAATGAAAGGAAAAAAAGAGAATGAGAAACAAAGAAAGAAAAAACAAATGCAGCCATTTAATACTACGTTAAGAAGGGTCAAATTCTGGAAATATTATGGAGGTCAAGGCAGAAAGATTTAGCCAGTGATCAGATGTGGGGGCTGAAGGAGGGGTTAGAGTCTAAGATTATACCTAGCACCCTAGCAAGTTTTTTTGTTTTGCGATTATGGTTTTACATGAATGGAAGGAAAAAAAGAGAATGAGAAACAAAGAAAGAAAAAACAAATGCAGCCATTTAATACTACGTTAAGAAGGGTCAAATTCTGGAAATATTATGGAGGTCAAGGCAGAAAGATTTAGCCAGTGATCGGATGTGGGGGCTGAAGGAGGGGTTAGAGTCTAAGATTATACCTAGCACCCTAGCATGCGTGTAAGGTCCAATGGTTGTGCTATTGATTTCAATGGTAAAGTCATGACGGGGGTTCTGGGAGGAGGAAAAATTACCAGCTCAGTTTTAGGGCCCTTTCACACTGCTCGTGATTTTGTTGTTACATATGCAGTTCCTTTGCTTTTTTGGGTTGCCTGCACCTGTGAAAAATGGGCATGTGACTCCAATGCAAATCACGGTGCGTTTTTACCATGAATTGAAAGCTGCATTTTTAGTGCAGTTTTCAACACCGCACCAAAGATTCAGCATGCAGGACTTTTCAAAACCCACCGCGCTCAGCGCAGTGTGAAAGGTTCCATAGGATTTAGAGGGAAACGTTTTATTTGAGTTTTTCTTGCAGAGTAAAAACGCAGGAAAAACATATCAGTGTGAAAGGGGCCTTAGACAGATTGAGTTTGAGGAAGTGTTATGACATCTATACGGATATGTCACTTAATAACTTTGTAATATGTGAGATTGAGATACTATGTGAAGAGGGGTGAGCTGGGGAATAGAGAGATAGGTCTAGGTATTGTCCGTGTAAAGGTGACATTGGAAGAGGTGTCGATAGAAGTGGCCCAAGGACAGAGACTAAGGGTACCCCAAAAGAAAGAGGAAGGACCAGGTAGATAGATTTGTGGGTGACACTGAAGGTGCAAAGCAAAAGGTAGGAGGAGAACCAGGAAAGAGCAGAGCTGCGAAGGCCATTGGAGTGGAGTTTATTGAGGAGGAGTGGGTGGTCAACTGTATCAAAGGCAGTGGAAAGGTCTAAGAGTATGAGTATTAAGTAATGGCCATTGTTTTTAGGAATTAGTAGGTCATAAGCAAGATTTAGTAGGGCAGTTTCAGTGAAATGTTGTGCGCAGAAGCCAGACTGTAGGGGATCAAGAAGGTTATCAGCATGGTGACAACCCATACCTTTTTGTAGACAAGGCATTCAATAACGTTTAGAGGCAAATGAGAGAAGAGAGAAGTCTCAAGTTGTTTAAACAGTTTGGGTCCACTGTGGGTTTTTAAGTTGGGGGGTAACCAGTTCATGCTTGAGAGGAGAGGGAAAGGTCCCCATTAAGAGGGAGGGCCTGAATATGTGGATTACAGAGTGTAGGACAGTGCAGGAAGGGAGCCGCAGTTATTGTGAAGGGACAGGTGAGGTGGACCTCCGAAAGGAGTTTGGAAACTTCCTCAATGATAACAGGGTCAAAGGAGGAAAAGTATTGAGTATGCTATCGGACCTGGAATGTTGGTTGAAGGAGAAGGCTGGACACTTATGATCTCATGAATTCTATCGATCTTGTTTTTGAAAATACTGACAATCTCCTGGACAACAAGTTAGTGGGTGGAGGCAGTGGGGCGGTAAAGTATAGAATTAAGGGCAAGATAGAATTGACAAAGACTAGATGAGAGGGTTTTGATGAGAGTGATCAAGAGGTGTTTTTTTTTCTTTCTTTTTTTTTAGCAGCATGGGAGGTAGGAGTTGTATTTGAGAAATTTAGAGGTTGAAGTCTTGCTCAAGAGCACAGCTGTGTCTCTTGAGACTTCTATTATCATCTGTTTTTCAGAGCTGTAGCAGGTGGGGCCTTGTTCTGCATGTAGACGCATGAGCAAGTGTGTCCAAGGAGGATGAGAGTATGTTGTACACAGAGTGTTCATCACGTTATTTAGAGGAAGGGGTTAGGTTGTGGTAATAACATTGACTGGAATATTAAAGTCACCCAGGATGATGGTGGGTACTTCAGAGAATAGGAAGCAGGGTAGTCAAGAAGAGAAATCAGCGAGAAAGCATGACACCAGTCCAGAAGGCTGATGAATGACTGCAATCTTGTCCCATTGTTTACAGTCCACGTTCGTCATTATACCTTTTCTATTATGTTGTTTATTAGATACTGTCCTCAATTAAGGGAGCTGTACACCAGGGGTCATAATAATGCCTTGCTTGACATCCATTTAAGGAACATTCACTCAAATTTACTCACATCACTGGAATACTCAGAAGTTTAGAAATTTGTCTGTAACCAATGCCTTCAGCATGTTTTGCAACAATAAGTTTGCAAAGGTCTTGAAAGCATTCTTCGCTTTTACCCATTATGAGATGTTTCCTGTGTGACACCTTGGTAATGAGACACCTTTTTATAGATCATCAGTTGAGACTGAACCAGCTGATGTTAATTTGCACTGACAAGGGGCAGGATCACTTTCTAAATACTGATAGATTTCAGCTGGTATCTTGGCTTTCCATGTCTTTTTGCACCTCCTTTTCTTCATGTGTTCAATACCTTTTCCCTGTGTCATCTCATTTTATTACACATAACTTAATTTCTGAACTTATTTGTTTTGGTTTCTTTGTAAGTATGGATTGCATGGGTTGTTATGGATACTGTATGTGGTGAAAATGTCATGTCAATAGAACCTTTAGAAATATAATTACCTAGAAAAATTGTGACTTGTTCAATACTTATTTTACCTGCTGTGTGTCAGTTTATTACCCAAGTTGATCTATTTAGGCTTTGAGGATTATTTACCAGCTTCCTTTAATTAATTCTGCAGCACATTTAGCTAGCATAATCAGGTTGTTTGTATTGCCTTACTACCAACACCTTCCCTCCCAAGTAACATCTTGGAACAGTCTTGGTGCTAGCCTGTCAGATATGTGATGACAGTGCTTTCTAGCATTTCAGCATGCTTACCAAGTCTGTATATGTGTGCTTATGGGACCTTTTGCCCTTTTCGATTTGGTGTGGTCATTTTACTCTAGTATGTGGGATATTTACATAACATAATATGTATATTCTTTGTTTTTCCTTAGACAGCTTCATCCTTACTCCTGAAGAAGCAGAACTTGGTTTTGGAAAATGAGTTGAGTTGGGGGGATAATCTTACTCCCAGTATGATCTTTTAATAGTCTCCCTTGTACACAACTATCATTAGATTTCAGATTTGTTATACAATATACTTACACTGGGGGTGTGATATGCTCTCTGGATGAGTCCGATATGTATAATGCCCCATACACACGGTCAGAAATTCTGATGGGAAAAGTCTGATCGGATTATGTCATTGGAAAATCCGATCATGTGTGGGCTCTATCGGACTTCTTCCATCGGAATTTCCAACGGAAAAAGTTTGAGAGCTGGATCTAAAGTTTTCCGACAACAAAATCCGATTAGACTTTTTCCGATCGTGTGTAGAGAATTCTGACGCATTAAAAGTGCCACGCATGCTCAGAAAAAATTTAGAGACGAAAGTTATTGGCTTCTGCCCGCTATGTAGTCCCATCGTACGTCACCTCATTCTGAACGATCGCATAAGAATTATAAAGTATTACAGTGATGTACTTTTATTATGTTCTAACTATTTTGTAGACTAATAAAATCATTTGTTTTGACACTACTGTATGTATTGTTTGGGTACCTTAAAAGTCCACTTGGTGCTTCTGGTTTTCAATCTCTTTAACTACTACTGTAGATCAGGACGTGGTACCCTGATCCTACCCTTTGGCCCATTCCTTCTTCTCACTTTATTTCCACATTCTTCTTTGAGTGAGAATAAATATACAGCTTTTATTAAAAGGATACGACACATGCCAAACATCTGTGTTGTATGAAAACAACAAAGATGTGATTTTAATGGACTAAATATAAAATAAATCAGCAAGCCTCCAACATTTGTTTATAAAGTATGTTAAACATCCTAAGAACTTCACAAAATCCCTGATAAAAGTGAGATATCCTTCTAATGAGTGAGACTTGACAAGGTTGTCACAGTAAAACACATGCCAAAAAAGTTAGATAACCATTTGCTTTTATTAGTCGCAATTATGCAAGTATAACATCCTTAAAAATACACGCTAATTGTTCATGAAAACGGAGATCTGTAAGTGTACTCTTCATACATCTGCTCGGTAACCATCAACATGGAGCATACTGTGCAAACTGTTACATTAATAATATTATGCTGATATTCAAATTTTCTGTCTTCAACTAAAGAAAGATTGAATGCCCTGCTGTTGTGTGGCCAAGATTGAAGAGGTGTCTCACTGACATTGTTCAAAGTTTATGAAAATATATGAATGCTCAAATGTCATTGGCTTTGCGCCTTCAACAGACTGTGGCTTTATGAGAAATCAGTCTTTTAATCAAAATGATTGAGTGCTTTAAAGCCGAATCCAAAGATATCAGCTAATATCCACAAAATGTGTGATTTCTCCAAGCTTTGCCAAGCTGTGCATATTGTGGTGCGTTTTGAAAGTGTTAATTTGAGTGCTCCAGATTGAAAATTGATCTAGGGGGGTTCAGGGCTTTGTCAAGCAAAAACATATGGTTGCAAGCTCTGAGCATTGTACGTGACAGTTGTTGAAGCTGTCACACTTGCAAACTTGATAACCGAGGTGACACATACGCAAATAATTTGCTTGTTTAGCAACAATTCATAGACTCATTAATCATGTAAAAACTTTTTTTTTTTTTTAAGATAAAATAGAATCACTTATGTGGCAAGCATACGCTTTACAGACAAAACAGAGAGATTAAGATAGACTACAATTAACCCTTTCACAGTTGGAGTTCCCAGCAACTGAATCGTCTTGATGTCTGTGATGCTCAAGAGGTTAACGCAAACAGAATAATATGGTATTTTCATGTAATTATTGAACCAGATGGTGTTTTCTCCTTAATTCTGCCATCAGTCTGGGAGTTTGATGTCTTACATCTGTACTTAGTGAAATAAATTTTGTCACTGACATTATTTCAGTTTTCTTCAAATATTTTAATCACTTTTACACCAAGATTTGCAAACATCTGCCACGATGGATGCCTGTGAGAAGGAATTGTTGGGAGAGAATTCCTCCAAGAATACACATTATTATCCCCGAGTTAAAGTTTGAATTTATTACCGCTGTTGCTCTACAGCCTGATGCTCCTGCAGACTCCTATTAACCTTTTCAGCATTAGAAGAGCTCTGAAAATCTATTAAACACACATATCTGGGAAACGGTGAAACATCATCTTGACGTTTTACATGATGAACCGTAATAAAAAAAATAAGCTACTACAATTCCTGGCAAATTTTAGGTTTGCATCAGAATGTAAAATATGCTTTAGTTAGGCCTGAACACTAGCGTGCAGACCACCTCCAATCTAAACTGTGTACAGTATCTGACTCCTGTTCATGCACACTGTTGGGACAGTCTGTCACACAGTTTCCTTAAATTGCGTTTGGGGTCATCAAACATAAACAGCAAGAAAAAGTACTCACAATTGTTGTCAAAAGGCCAGGCAAGAGATGAACTTATGTGCAACTGCTAAACCTTTTTGGACAAGTAGTACAAATCAGGTAAGGCGGTTATCTCTTAAGTTTATACCAGGCTTGTCCTACTGGGGGCTCACAGACTATATGCCTGGGTTTTAAACTAGGTAAAAATATTTCTAAAATATGTCCACAAAAATCCAAAAATAAGACCAAGCAGGGATTAAAAAACAAATATTCTTAAACATAGCTAACTAAAGAAGAAAAAAACAAATAAATAAAACATATAAATTGCTTATACTATAGGATTCCAACCTATATAATATTGCTTAGTTAAAAACTAGCACTTTGTAATATATTTAGGGTTACCTAAATAAAGTTACTATGTGATTAAATTAAAACAACAGGGACCTAATGGTTTTATTTTTCTGCAGCCAAGTGACTTGGTCAGCCTCTTTTCATGTGTCAATCTTTATACAGCAGTCAAAGATGAATTTAGAGGTTTGTTCAATATAACATGCATAAAAACATTTATTGTTTACAAGTATTTTAATGCACATTTCATTTGTTTTTATACATGCTGACATATGTTCTTGTGAGCTTTGTTAACCCATTTTCCCTACTCCCTGTGTTGCACTGGGCCCTCCCCAAATATTTTTACTAGACACTTATCCTTGATGCTGGTCTGATAAGGGTATTTAAAAGGGTTCTTCATGCCAAAAAAAAGAGAAAAAACCATTGTAGGTTCTTCCCCAAAAATCCATACTAGACCCTTATCCGAGTATGCAGCCTGCCTGGCCAGAAAATGGGGGCAGGGACAGCAGGTTTGCAACTGATGTTCACTGTCCTCACCCCGCCCTTTGCTTTACATAAAGAATGGAGAGTGTTTGGAAAGCCTTCATAAATGCAAAGAAAATGCTTGTTCTTTATGCCCATAAGAATGAGTCCTCACAGTCCACATGGTTTTAGCCATAACTGCTGACAAAACTTGTTTTGGAAAGCATGGGGCGTTTTCCAGGACATGGCAATTGCCCTGGGAGCCACTTGAAGGGTGGCACGTGTGAAAATATAGCCACAGTTTTAGCTCTTCTTTATTCTGAATAAAGGGACATTGCAAACTTGCTCATGTAATGTAGCCTTACAGCCACCACTGAAAATCGAACCCTTCCAGCCTTCACTGACCACCATAATACCCTTCTGGCCCTCACTTACCTCCAACATACCCAGCGTATACCAATAGTAGGCTCAGACTTTAACTATGCTCCTTTAAGCTACACCCAATATTTAGTGCAATGTAACCCTCCCATTTTTATGTGCCTTATGCTTTATCTATAAGTTCTAAAGTTTTGAGTTATGTCTCTGCAAAGGCCCCACTTGGACTAATTTTGCCTACCTTTCCTGACTGCACTGCTGCAGCTGGTAACAATACTTGATGCATCTGGGTATGACGATGCATGTGATCTGCTCCCCTGTGATAGTGTTCAGGCGTAGAAGCCAATCCCTAGGCCCGAGCACTGTCACATGATTGAGAGAGTGACGTCATTGTTCCCCCTGGTTGCCAACACCAGTCGTTTTTGGTGCTGGGGCAATAAAGGGAGGAATCTGCAAGGGAGTACAGGGTAAGTATAAAGGGAAGGAGAGCTTTACAAATATACTCTCACTTTTCCCTGCATGGTCAAGGTATCAGTATCTCTAACAAATAAAAAAGAGGGTTACGGTTGCCCATGCTGGATAGATTTCTAAATCACATTCTATCCCAACAACACTCTTAAAAAGGAGAGAAAATTAGCAAAAAAGATCTTGCAAAAAAGATCTTTAGTGGCTACCAAGAGAGCAGTACAAGTTTAAACTATATAAAAAACATTTTTGTGTGGAGTTGCCCACAACTGTTCATGCATGACATCTCACCTGGGGAATTATGAAAAGGTCCTTATAACAAGCTGAGAAAGGTTTCCTCTATCTATAGAATAACCGAACAATACTATTCCCTGAAGTAAAGTATACAAATTGAATGGAAGGTTCAATAATGTAATTTCTATGGACATATATTTTCAATAATAGCATGATTATATAACTCCAAATATACATTGCATATTGTATTTTTTTCTAACCTCCCTCCTAAGGAATGCAGAGAAAAACATTTCAATGGAAATATACTTTGATGGAAATATACTTTGTATGTAAATACTATGAATTTTGCAACGCATCAAAGCTAAATAGAAATATTTCATATCGTAGCAAATGTATTTTTACATTTAAATATTGCTTTAAATATGTGTTTTTGATTTTCAACAACAAATGAAAAATACATACATCTGCCTCTCCAGCTACTACTAAATGAGGCATAAATGGATGGAAGGGGTTTGTTTTTGACAAAGTGTAGCAATGCTATCAACTTCAATACAATCTCTCCATAAACATTATCACTCTATTTTTTTTAACCTCATAAACAGATGTGGGCAAGCACTTATACACATTTGACAACTGTATATGATGGGGAATGGGAATGATACTTGGCTCTCAAGCTAAACTGCAGTCACTCTAGAATATACTACTGCAGCACACCATAAAACACCTAACAGGCTGCAGTCCTCAAGGGTCAGACATTTATAGAGAAGTCCACATTAGGCCACCTTTTCCTACTTAACAATGAAAGATATTTTTTTTTTCTTAAATCGTGTTAGATATTCCTGTAACATAATGAGTTGCAGGCCCCTCCAGGACTTCAGGGGTCGAATAGATGTATTTTCCATAACAACACATTATTCTATGGATATTCTGTACAGTAATGATGTATATTTGTGTCATTAGGTTCAAGGCATCTTTTATAGCTTCCCAGCAATTTAATTATTTAATCTCCTTTATCATTGAGAAATGAAAGCATTGTCTTTAAAGGTATATATTTCTTAAACTGGATTTTTTCATTTCAATTTTATTGTTTAAAGATATATGAGGCTAGTAACAAATCTTTAAAGACAAAAGTAGAGTGGCTTAAAAAAATAGGCAGAAAGGAATTTTCTGAAAACCTACAAAAAGGAACATTTGTGGGTTGGTTAGGCTCAATCACCTGTAAATGAACAATAGTATGGTGAAGATGTGCTACTCTAAAGTGCTTGTTTTAATGTATTTTTATGCCTGTAAACAGTTGAACATCCATAATTATTTTTTTCTTTTAGTTTTGAATTAAAGTAAAAGTTGCAACCGATTTTTATTGCTCTCTGTATCTTCCTTGGTGAAGTTTACATTCATTTTCGGGTCCCAGAATCATGACAAAATGAGTAAAACTCTCCCCAATGTGAGGGGAAATCCCACCTGTCCCTGGAACAGGTGTCCTCTTTGGAAGATATTTCCCTCTACTTATGCTGGTCACAACTGTAACATTTTTAATTTCTTCTTTCTTTTTGTCAAAGTGAAAGTCAGAAAAACAACTAAAGAAAACCTCACAGAGCATCTGGCTCTTCCCCATTCTAGCCAACAAAGATTTTGTCTGGAGTTGTACTTGAAACGTCTGTGAGAAAAAAAAAAGGTTGGTGGTACCCAGAACTACTACACAGAAACAGTTGAGGCCTTGTTCACACGGGGGGTTACATCTGTGCCCCATGTAGGGCTGTATTTCAACTGCCTGGATTACATAGCTGTTGTGTGCATCCCCGTCCCAGCAGTCCTTTTCATCTCTATTGGGTCACATGAGCTGCATGAACACAGCTGCTGTGTCCGAATATGTTCTTTGTGTGGGTGCATGTCTTTGAACTCACCTTGGGTGCATTCAGGGCCATGCAACTGCATGGATTTCATACTGGGTGTGCCTGTGTCCCCATAGACATGAATGGGACTGGCAGCACAGGGATGCATGCAACACCTATGCATCTCTGCACGGGGCATGGATGCAATCAGCCCGTGTGAATGAGGCCTAAGAATCCAGTCTGATGAGATGATGGATTCAATGCATGCTGCTGGGTTATATGTTGCAGACCTGTTTCAGTTGAACTTTAGCGCAGATCCCGGACGAGCCCCCAATTGTTTTCCTTGCGTCTATCTAGCAAGGTTAGCGGTATAAACAAGGAAGATCAGACCTATGCAGTGTACAAATGTGCCGTTACTACACAAAAATGCTGTACTTGCTAAACTATTACAATATTAGGAATACCATACAAGACTGACAGATATACAGGTACCTATAACAAGCCAAATGCTACCTACTTCCTAGCAAATTAACAGCCTATGCTCTGAAAACAGTAGAAACACGCTTAAAAGTTACTTAACTTTAGTATCAGTTTGTTCATGATCTGCATAGCAAAGAGGACTTGGGCTTAATAAGCAGTTGCTAAAGATCAGGCGAAAGCATTCTTCTTCCATGGCTTCTGGCTTGTTACAGACTTTTCCTGGTTCTAAGGCATGATGGAGTCCTGTCTATCAGTCTCTGCTTCTGGCTTTAATTTGTGCTTTTGTTGACAACAGTTACAAACTTGTTTACCTTAACAACAAACTGTTCCCACTGTAGTTTTCAATTAGAGAGGTATTCTCAAATTCTACCTCAAGATGGCACTCTGGTATCATACATGCCATAGGTTATATAAAGTTAAGCTATTTGCCCATGTTACAGACCTGTTTACATCTGTCAACTGAAATGGGAACAATAGTCCAAGGGCATTTGTTTGAGGAGTCCACTCAAACAATCAAAAGTAACCCGATTTCTGTTTCTATCTAAACAGTGTTCCAGTCTGATAGGAAAACCCATTCATATAACGCAACACAGGTTACAAAAAAAATGGTGGAAAACTGTCACTTCTGTTTTTCAGACCAAATTAGCCAAATACATCTGTAGTATTGCATTTTAACATAGACTAATTATCCTTTACATGATTCTCGAAGACTGGGGTCGGCAACCCGTAGTTCGTGGGCTACCTGAAGATCACGGGAAGCTGACAGGTAGATCTCGATCAGGGCTGTTGCTAATGCTTCCCCCTGTCTCTGCTGGCGTTGCTCTCCTTTCACTAGCAGAAAGGAGGAAGAGGCAAAGACACGCTGGATGGAAGGCGGGACCTTTGCAAGTTAACTAGCAGATCACTCATTGCTAGGCAGTCCTAGCAATCAATCATCAGCTTAATATAAAAAGTTAACTAAAGCAGCTCCCGGTCGTGCCCTCCATTCACCACTGTGCAGCCGCTCAACTCCTCTGTGATGTACAGATGCTGTAAGGTAGGAGAGAGCTACCTACAGCTGTGTGTTGGGAGACAGGGAAACAGCTATAGAGGGACAGAGGAGACTAGTAGGGGGAGATGGAAACAGAATAGTTCTATGCAGGGGGGCAGAGGAGAGGAAACCGCTACGGAGGAGGCAGAGGACACTACGGGGGGGTGGGTTGGTGCAGAGGACATGGCTGTGGGGTGGCAGAAAGCACTACGGGGGACAAAGGAAACTATTGTGGGGTGGCGGGTAGGGGGCTGCAGAGGACACTGCTGTGGGGGCACTAAAGAGGGAGCAGAGGACATTACTGTGTGAGGGGTGCAGAGGAAATTGCTATAGGGGGCAGAGGGCACTACAGTGGAGGGAGATGGCAGAGGGCACTGCTATGGGGAGGGCAGTGGACACTACAATGGGAGAAGGGGGCACAGGACACTGCTTTGGGGAGGGGGCACAGGGCACTACTGTTGGAGGGGTCAGAAGACACCACCATGTGTGTGTGGGGAAAGGGGGCTGAGGACACTACAGTGGGGGGCATAGTATATTACTAGGGGGATGTAAAGAAGACAGAGAACACCGCTGTGGAGGAGAGGATGGCAGAGGATACTACTGTGGTGGGGGTGAGTGATTTGAAGCGAGGCAGAAGAAACTATTGTGGTGCATTATGGCTCTGTTCACACTGCAGCGATGTGGGAACCCTGCAAATCCTGTATGGTCCCCGCACCGCATGTCTGCCACCGGCGGTTCACACTGTGAATCCTGTATGTTTCCCACATTGCATGTCTCCAGCTGGGGGTTCACACTGCCCTATGCGAACCGCTGGGAGTGTCAATACAAAGTTAATGACACCCCCAGATCGGTTCAGATATCACAGTGTAAACTGTCAATTCAGACAGGAATCAGATCGCATGGGTGTGAACAACCATGCAATCCGATTCTGGTGCGAACCAAAAAAGGGTCCTGCACAAGTTTGGTCTGAATACGATGGGAATTCACGCATACAATTTGTATGGCTGAATTCACATTACAAAGACATTGCATGTGATTTGCACAGCAGCGCAGTGCAAATTGCATGCAACGCCTGACATTGCAGCAGTGGGAACCGCCCCTTATTGTTTTTTTGAATACTTTCATTTTATTTTTTTAAAGGACATCGGCAATGCCCCAACTCCTCCCCCTCCAGCCAAGAATCTTTGATTTCCTACATATTGCCAAAGTAGATCTCAACCTCTGAAAGGTTGCCTACCCCTGCTGTAAGATATTCTATTGTCTCAAAATAATATGCTGAATATATATATATATATATATATATATATATATATATATATATATATATATATATATATATATATATATATAATATGCCTATTTCACTTAAGATCTTTCAACTGCTGTCTCCTATGTAAGGCCCCCTTTTCTATGAAGGTCATCAGCAAACCACTGTCCTCCATTATCCTCTGCTGTACACAATAGCTTCAGTAACAAGTGTCAATATATTCTTAGCTGACTGGCAAGCTAAATGAATTAAGTTACGCATGCCTCTCAGGGAAATAACAGGACTAATGATGATCCGTGGTAAATTATTCTGACAAAAAATATGAGTTCATATAAATAGAACATTGGAATCCAGTGAGAGTGTTTTGTGCTCATCATCAGTTTCCTGAAAAATGATCTACAGTACTTCTGCCTCCTCTGGTACAGATTTGATAGACTTGGCAAAGATCATCAGTTTACGGTCAATTTCTTTGCTAGGCAGTAGACAGCATAAAAAAAAAGCTGGAGAACTAAAACAATTGCTTTCACTTACATCTTTCCCGATTACTTTGATAGCTAGAGAAGTTCTGAAGCAGTAAAGTCTGTCACATTATAAAAACATGTCTCTTTAAACTAAATGTGAAATTCCAGTAATTGAAGTGATCAATCTAGTTATTTTTTACTTGGATGCTTTTGATGAAAACTGTAGTAGTTAATTAGAAATTATTCTTTGCTATGATCTACAGAAGAAAGCATCTCCATTATCTATTGTCAGTCAAGGCAGATGGGTGAATCGTTCAACTGTCAATCTAGCCGGTGTAATAGGCATGATCAATAAGAAAGCGCAAAGCTCAGATTTCCATATCCAACATTAGGGAGAATGGAGATCATTGTCACTAAACAGAGGAATGTGCTGATGACAGAGACCAGGGAGGAACTATGGCCTGACTTTCACTGAAAGATATAAAAGGAAATAATTTTTACTGCAATCATGTATGAAACCTGCAAAAGGTCAAGTGGTTATCCATTTTAGTTAGGGCATTTATTCTAACAAATATGCACATAGTCCATTTTCTTCTTCCTAAAAGAAATTTAGCATACAGCTCAATGCTTATTCCATATACTGTACATCTAAAGTTACAAATATATTTTTACTCGACAAGGGAAGCTGGCCAACTGCACAGATAGGGGGCTGGCACGCCTTTCCTGATTTATCAATGAAACTTCCTGTGTCACCCATGAGCTTGCTAACCAAAGAATTGGTAGCCCCATCTCCCTCTACATAACAGTGAAAAACAGAAGCTGAAAACAGAAGTAGTAAAGCTGAACAAAGTAGTATCAGACTGGTATTCCTGGCTCTTCAGTGTGACAGGGATATGGAAATCATAAAACTGGCTACATTAAATAAGTGTTTAAATAAATAAATGAAAATTAATATATTTATTTTAATAGGTGGGCAATGTATTTTAACCGTGTACTTTGCCTGACAGCATGGGCATGCCGCCGCCCTCTCTTGCTAGCTAATAAAAAATATTATAAAAGGGTAAGGTCCCTTTAAGAAATTTAAAAGGGATTTGGGACAGGAAAAACAAGGTCACATGACATGTGGGAATTTCCCAGAATGTCATGTGACCCCTTGGAATGTTCTGGAAAAAGGGCTTATTATATAAGGCCCCCTCACAGGAATCTTCACGCCAGTGTCAGTCAGTGTCAGCGCAACAAGCAAAGAACAGCCGAGTGGAGGGAAGATCTATAAGAACAATCAGCGCAGGGAGACGAGCACATGTCGGAAAGTTGCGGTAGAGGCAAACCAGCTACAAGAAGCTTGCAACAATGCAGACAACACCAGCATGGCCCGCTGACATGACTGCTCACTAACCCGAAGCGAGAAGAAGCCAGGATGGCGCCGCCGGAAGAGGCAGCTACTAACATGGGGCGGAGAGCCAGGCTTAGGGACAAGAAGAGGAGGAGGGTTTTGTCCCCATCACCGCCCAGAGGCAGAGGTGGGCGGGCTAGAAGAGTGGCATCATGGAGAAAGGTAAAGGCGGTGTCAGCTGTAGGAGGCTTGGATAGGTTAGCTCTGCCCAGCACTTTAGTAACACAGCAAGAAGCTAGTTTGTGTAAGTGTTCTAGACATCCTGCAGCAGTCCACTGGAGGCAATAGAGGAGCCGCAAATGCTGCTTCAGTACAAATCAATGCGCCACCTGGTGGTCTAGGTGAGTTATCACATGCACTTAGCAACATTATGGAATCCATAAATAGATTGGCTGATAGTACTAACACTCCAGTAAATGATAGTAGTAATTATCTAAATGTATGGTCTAATGAGAAAAAGAATACTGTTAATATGGATAATGTATGCAATAATAATAGTCTTTCTTCTCCAATGGCTAATGTTAATCCTAAGACTTCATTGCTAGTCAAGCGTAATATGACTAGCTCATCGGTTCCTGATGTTTAAAGGAAATGTGAGATATCACCGCTAGGATATCACCTCTCTCCTCAGATTAAAGGCAACATTTGGAAAGGTCAATTTGTGGACATTTTGGCTTTACTCCCTTCTGTTAAAGAGTATATCAACAGATCTGACAAAAAAAACAGATGAAAAATCTGAGGATGATAGGAGAAGGCCAGTGGTGAGATCTTTCCACAACTGGTTACAGGCATTCGCTATATACCAGGGATATGCAATTAGCGGACATCCATCTGTTATGGATGCAAAACTACATCTGCAAAACTACAAGTCCCATCATGCCTCCGCCTCTGGGTGTCATGCTTGTGGCTCTCAGAGCCTTGCTATGCCTCATGGGACTTGTAGTTCTGCAACAGCTGGAGGTCTGCTAATTGCATATCCCTTTTATATACGCTAGTGTGTTAGGTGAAAAACACCCTGCATATTGCAGTGGGCTTTTTCAACATATGGAACATGTACTGGAGGCCTATAAGAGTTTCTGACGACAAGGATGGTTCTAGTATGATGAATCCTTTAGACAAAAGTTATCAATATATGCATCATTAAATGGGGTAAGATGTCAGGTTGTGACTTAACCTCATATTGCCCCAGAAAACAGGATATACTAGGCAGCAGCCCCAATCTAGGGTGAGCCCGTATAAAAGAGGACATTGCTTTGCTTACAACGAGAACTGGTGTAAGTGGGGGGTTCTTGTAAATGCAAGCACAAATGCTCACACTGTTTAGGACCCCACCTTTTACTCAGGTGTTTCAAAAGGAATACCAATTTTCAAGGCCCACAGAGAGATAACGCTACAAAAGCATAACACCAGTGAAAATAACAAACATGCAGCGATGGTTGGAAATATATCCAGACCAGGAGATAGACAAGTTTTTAATTGAAGGTTTCTCCAAAGATTTCCCTTTGCCAGTATTTTAGGGTGAGGGATGTGGATTTGTCAACAATTTAAAGTCGTTGGCTAATTACACACAAAAGGGAAAAATAAAGAAATCAAAGAATGTAGAATAGCTGGTCCATTTATTTACTCACCTTTTGTAAATTTTAGAATATTTCCTTTAGGGATCATACCTAAGAAGGAGACAAATTATTTTGCCTAATACACCATCTATCACTCCCAAAAGACACCTCTTTAAATGATGAAATTTAAGCTAGCATGTCATCTGTCTCTTATTACTTGTTTGAGGATGCTTTTCAGCAGATCAGGAAATTTGGGAAAGGTCGCTTCTTGCTAAAGCACACATTAAGTCTGCTTTTCGGCTACTACCTATTGAGCCAGTATTCAATTCCCTAGGTATGTATTTTGAGGGCAATTATTTTGTTTATGTGCCTCCCTATGGGATGTTCTATATCCTGTGCCCATTTTGAGAAATGTGTGTAATTTCTTCAATGGGTGGTATGTTTTGAAGCAATTTATGAAGGTGTATTACACTACCTTGATGACTTCTTATTCATCGGCCTGGCTGATTCCCCCTCTGTGTTTCTGTAGGCTAAAACTGTTTAGTGCAGTCACCCAGCATTTTGGTATTCCACTAGCTAGTGAGAAACTGTTCTTCCATCCCCATCTATAGAATTCTTAGGTATAAAAAAGATATACCGAGTTACTTGAATTTCAGTTACCAGTGTCAAAAATTCAGAAAATTAAAATCATGATTTCTTGATTTGTTGGCAAAAAAAAAGTTTTATTAAAGGAACTACAAAAAGTTAAAGAGAAAATTGTGAAGCCACAGCACCCACAGTAAGAATGCCGGCGCAGTGGGAAAGAGGGCATCTGTGACATGTCCCAGAAGATTGTAGGGAGGGAGGGGTAGAGGTGAGCTTCCTTCCGGCACCACAGAGCCCTGGAAGGAAGTGGGAGCTGGATGCCTCTAAAAAGAGAGGCCCCCCCCCAAAATAAAATGACATGCCAAATGTGGCACGTCAGGGGTCACCATCACTTAAAGTGGAAGTTCCATTTTTGGATTAACTCCGCTTTAAGGCTTGGTTCACACCTATGGGTTTTTTGGTGTTTTTTGCAGGAATGCACTACAGTCCATTTAACATGGTTTCCTATCGTACATGTTCACATCTATGGGAAAATTATTTTAAAGGATGAGGCATTAGTCATGTTCAGAGAATCAAAAATGCAAATACAGATAAATAGCAAGCCATATATGATAAATCCCAACACCAAATTGTGATGCTCAAAATCGGATTCCTAGTTTTTGCTCAAGAGATGGGTGGCCACTCACCAGAGAATTATGACCCCATCTTTACCAACCAGTGGCCACAACTACAAAAGTACCGACAATACATAGATGATATTTTAATCGTGTGAGAGGGTCCGCAAGAGGAATTGGAAAGGTTCTTATCATACATAAATTGTAATGATCATATCAAGTTCACTAGCACTTGGCATCAATCAAGTATACAGTTCCTGGATCTTGAAATCTTTAAGGTGGGTTCCTGTCTAGAGACACAAACCCACTTCAAAAAAAGAGACCGATCGGAATGGCTACATTTCCACTCAAAGTTGCCACCACAGGTTGATTCCGAAAGGCCAGTTTCTCAGAATCAAGAGAAATTGTGCGAGTGAAGGAGACTTCATGGTTCAGACTGATATGCTCATTGGCAGGTTTGTGCAAAAGGAATATAATAAAAGGCAATTGGAATCTACGAGGGAACAAGTCAGATTAATTGATCGTTCAACCCTTTTGGAGCCTAAACTAAAAAATCCAGGACAAGATAAGTTTGATTTTGCTTTTATATCACGCCCATATGCGTTTCGTCACTACGTCTTCGTCTGTGTCTGTAGACGCCCACAGACGAAGACGTAGTGACGAAACGCGTATGGGCGTGACCAAGCAGCTATTCGTAACTACAGAGCGGTCGATTTGAATGTTCACCCGGGACCCGCCGTGGAAGCTGAGCCTGTATTCGATCTAAGACGCTCGGAGCTGCGGTGAGGCAAATCCGGTCGTTCTGGTAGTGACATCTTTGTGAATGAATTTTAAGTGATTATGTACGTATGGTGTATATGCGCATGAGCATTTTAATTAATAAAGCAGTTTGCACTATGGAACCTATTTTTTTGTTGTTTCCTATATGTGAACCTGCTGCTGTAAGTGAAGTATAAAAAACCAAGAAATCTGTTACCGTTGGGATATTAAGGAATCTGAGATTGAGAACCTTTTTGATCGTTGATGTGACAAGAAGATTCTACAGAGGAGTACCAGTGAAATCATTTTAATTATTCGTAACGAAGTGCCTGTTAACCCCCTGGGTTCTGGTGAGTGTGTTACCATAAGGGGTGTCATCGGCTGTCAAGTTTTTTACACACTGGTGGTTTTATCTTGGCGATGGACTTTCCTTTCTGTTTTTCCAACGTGTGAATGTTTCAACTGAAATCTCATCCTTATATGCGTGTCCCTTTTTCAAGGACATTTCTGTGGTTCTATTTGTAATCATGGGATTATCACCCTCTTAAAATTATTGTTTTGTTGTTTTAGCGCTGTCAATATGGTATATATGGGACAATAGGTTAATGAAAGCTATATACTATATAATTTTTGTGATTTATCTTTTGTATGATAGCAGCTTGTAAATAATATTATCTTTGACTCACCTCTGTGGGCGCTGGGATCAGTGGGGAATATTCTCAATATTTTGTGTTCAGTGTGTTTTCCAGTGATATTAGTACTTGTTATATTGTTAGGGTTCGCCAACATTGGAGAGGTACAGACATGGCAAAGAAAGCATCCCAAATGAAGATGCAATAGATATTTAGACTTTACAGTCCAGAGGGTTGAATATTGATCTGAAGTGTTTTTTGACTGACTATTGAGGACTGTTCTATTATGGGCCATCCTTCACATTTTTGGTGGGTGGAGTGTAGCATTTAAAAAAAAAATCTATTTATACTGAGTGACTCCTTCCGTGTTTTCATCTCCTTTTTCTGCTAGTTCATCTAGCTTGTACACGTGAATTTATTTTATAAAATATATCTTTTTTATAGAATATATTATTTCATATATAATTTTATTTTTCAAATTTATATTAGTTTTGGCCATGTATATATTTTGTTTCAGGCCTTTTTAGATAGTGGTCACTAGATGACGATGCTCTGTGGTGTTTTTTCATTATAGGCTATGTTGCACATATTTAAGTTCCACATTTATTATGCCTGGCCACTAGATGGTGCCAGTTTACATGTTCCTGTTTATTATATTTTTTTTTATCACGTCACTATTTTCTTAATGCGATTTAGCTATGATATTTTATCAATTTGCAAAGTTTTTAATGTGTCTTTTGGGTTTTTACATGTTGATATCAGGTTGATTTATGCTGTATGGTGGGAACAGTGTGTGTAAGTCGGAATCTCCTAGAGGGAGATCTTGCATTACATTTTTGTTGTCTCCCCCATTTTGGAGTAGTCCCACCAACAGCACCCTTCCCATTCAATTATAAGCAAGCTAGGAGTGGTGTGACATCACTCCCTGAAGACGCTAATAATGCATAACATATGTCAGAGCAGAGGAGACGCCATTCCAGGTTCTGATCCCACACCCTTTCTAGGCTTGGCCTTAGGAGAGATGCGGACTTCACGTTATGCCTTTAGGACTATCCAACTTGCACATGCCAATTACACCTGGTGCCCGGATCGGCACTGTAACATGTGAGTGTAATCGCAAATTGTTGTTGTCATTTGCTTTTATCTATTAAAAAATAATACACTATGAGACCTTCCTCTGTGTCTCTTGTCATTTTTCCCATTCTAGTTTCATCTTGAGGGGACAGTGGAGTGGAACTGTGCTGTCAGTGGAATCAATTGGTATTCCAGAAGCACTGTTTGACCTTCCTGTAAAAAGGGTTCATAATTCTTTGCTGAGTGGCCAACCATCTATTGAGCACTTGTGGTGAAGAACTAGGAATCTGATTTTAAGCATCACAATTTAGTGTTGGGATTTATCATATATGGACTTTTAGCTTGGTATTTATTTATATTTTTGATTCACTGAACATCACTAGCGCATCATACTTTAAAATAATTTTCCCGCAGCATTTGGTGACCTGTTCACTTTTAAAGGGGCAGCTTCCATTATGTTTGTTCACTGATTTCACAGGGCACCATTCATTGTTTTTTTTACATTTTTTTACATTCACATCTATGCTTTTTTCAGCTGCTCCATTTTTGAAAAGGGTGAGGGTCTTTTTTTTTAAACGCAAAACGGTGCATTTTTGGTTCAAGAAATGGGAGAAGCTGCAGAAAAGCATGCCATGCATTTGTGCAGCAATTTGCCTCTTCTACTTATTAAAAAATCATTAAAAAAAAAACACAAAAAAATGCATCAAAAATGAGTGTGAAACGCAAGAAAAGCACTGCAGAAACTGATCAAATGCAAACTGCATAGGTGTGAACCAAGCATTACTGTCTGTAGTTATGTCCCATACTTCCTATAGAAAATACACTAAATACGAAATAGGTGTGTTACCCGCTGTTTAATTACAGGTCTGATTAAGCTGAAAAGGCAGATTTACAACTAAAAATCTATTTTATGCTGTTTGTTAAGCATCCTGGTTATGACAGGCTTGTATTCTGTTTGAAAAATAATGGCTAAAAAAGTTAAATTATTACCACGAGAATAAAAAGGAAACAAGAGCAAAGATATAATTCTATTTCGTTTTTTGTTTTTACTCATCCCCAACCAGCATTTAGGTATTTATTAAAAATCCTTTTAATCTGATTTTGTACACCCTCTTTCTAAACACAGTGATATATCTTCCTTGTCATAATGTGTTGAAAGTGCAAATTCAATATCCGAAAATACAAGTAAAGTTTGTGTAAAGGCCCAGACTAAATCAGTTTGCATGTTGTAATTGAATATATACCCAAAGGCACGCAGACTCAGAACAATAGCTGCAAGGGGAATGGCAAAGCCCTTTGTCTTAAGGCCCAGGAACACATTGGAAACCAAATATAATAAAAAATGAAAATTCAGGTGCAAGCATTATACATTTCATACTGAATAATTATTTCTGTACTGCCCGCAAATCCTCTCTGGTAAGCTGTGCATCTAAAACTCATCGAACTGCCAAGGGGTAAACGCAGCTCCATCCATCATGCAGCCACTTGACAAATACATTCCATAATAGAAGTTTATTTTTATGGGAGGCTGAATCAAGGACTTTCCCATGCATACAAAAACTTGTCAAAATTATTTATGAGTCTTGCTGAGACACACAATATGTCATATCAAACTCCTATTTTCCTTCCGAGCACAGACTGTCAATATCTCTACTACTATCAATAATATGGAACACTGCTGCTAAAGGCCCTCAGGAGTTTGAGGTCATTTGCCCATCCCTGCCTGCTGCCAAGTTCTGTTTCTAACTGCAATGCAGTTGAAAAGAGTGTGTTTACAACCTCTAGGAGGTGTATTTAAGAGAAGAACATGTGGTTACATTGAAAAGCCTTGGCAACTAAATAAATGAAAGCGCCTAGAAGAAAGATTACAAAGGATTTCA
Source organism: Lithobates pipiens (assembly GCF_037356315.1). Taxonomy (NCBI): domain Eukaryota; kingdom Metazoa; phylum Chordata; class Amphibia; order Anura; family Ranidae; genus Lithobates; species Lithobates pipiens. The sequence continues at coordinate 385,478,571 of NW_027507764.1, forward strand.
GTAAATGCTATAAAGTGTAAAATGGGAAAAGAGAAAAGATGTAGTTTATCTGATGTATATTCAAGCTGACATTTTAAAGAAACAAGTAAAGGGAAAAGGTAGATGATAAGGAAATAGGCATTAAGACAAAAAATAAATAAATACTTTATATGAAAACTGCTGGTTGTTACCCTTACAGGTATGCATATGATGGTATTCACACTAGTACAAAAATAAAAATAAATACCTGATGTTTCTCTCAGCCCATTGATCTGTTAGCTGTTACATTAGGCTTAAAATGATTTTAATCACTTGCCATCCGATAACAGCAAATGTACCCCTAGCAGACAGCATAGCCAGGCCAGAGGACATACTGGTATATTGCTTGGCACATGCGCACTAGCACGCCCTCTGGGAGACACAAAGGCACATTCCAGTGACCGCTGTGTCCGGTGGCCATGCCACGTGGTAACTGACCCCTATGAGCGCCCGGGGTATCATGTGATTGCTATGATTGGTCATAGCGATCACATGGTTAGAATGTAAACAAACCAGTCATGATTTGTGTCTATTCAGGACTGCTTGCTTAGTGTTGTGAAGCTGTGATTGGCCCACTGCTATTACATGGTACCAGACACCAATCACAGCATGTCAAGAGAAATCAATCCGTCATGAATGGAAAGCCAGTTAAATACTGCTTGTAACAGCGAACACCACGGTTATAAGCAATAACAGCGTAAAAAAAATATCCAGATTTTTTATTTATTTTTATTTTTACAGTTTCTCTTAACTTTTTTTGATCTCTTTTACTCCAGTTATAAGGAATGTAAACATCCCTGGTGGTGGTTAAAAAAAAAAAAAGGATGTGAAAAAAAAGGATAAAAAAAAAGTAAAAAAAAAATGTAATAAAAAATTATTTCTTTTTTACATACATGTGATCAGTCAGTTTCCCTCATCATCGCCACACCAGTCATATGATGCTACTGTACTGCACTGGATACGTGAAAAAATAAAAATAAAAAAAAACTCCCACAATTTATTTAATTTCAACATTTTCCAAAATATCATGACAAAAAAAAAAAAATCACAACTTTAACCGGTTCCCGACCAGTGCACGCCGATGTATGTCGGCAGAATGGCACGGGCAGGTATATTGGCGTACAGGTACGTCCAATCTTTAATGCCACCCTGCCATCACGAGCGTGGGTCCCGCGGACTCGATCGCCGCGGGCATACCCGCGATCGTCTCACAGGGCGGCTATACGAGGAAATGCCGTTGTAAACGACATTTCCTCGTTCTGCCTAGCAACTAGTGACACTAGTCAGTGTTCGCTAAATGAAAGCCCAGCCCCCCACAGTTAGTAACACACCCCTAGGAACACTTAACCCCTACACTGCCACCCACTGGTTAACCCCTTCACTGCTAGTGTAATTTTTACACAGAAATCACTGCATTTATATAGCAGTGATTGCTGTATAAATGACAATGGTCCCAAAAATGTCCGATGTGTCCGCATAATGTCGCAGTCACAATTAAAATTGCTGATCGCCACCATTACTAGTAAAAAAAAAAAATATTAATAAAAATGCCATAAAACTATCCCCTATTCTGTAAACGCTATAACTTTTGCGCAAACCAATCAATAATTGCTTATTGCGATTTTTTTTTTACCAAAAATATGTAGAAGAATACATATCGGCCTAAACTGAGGGAAAAAATTTATTTTTTATATATTTTTGGGGGATATTTATTATAACAAAAAGTAAAAAATAATGTGTTTTTTTCAAAATTGTCGCTCTATTTTTGTTTATAGCGCAAAAAAAAAACCGCAGGGGTGATCAAATACCAGCAAAAGAAAGCTCTATTTGTGTGAAAAAAAGGACGTCAATTTTGTTTGGGAGCCACGACGCATGACTGCGCAATTGTCGGTTAAAGCGACGCAGTGCCGAATCGCAAAAAATGGTCTGGTCTTTGACCAGCAAAATGGTCCGGGGCTGAAGTGGTTAAAAAGACTTGCCATGCTGCTAAATACTTTGGACTGTCTACTTTCCAAAAAAGGATCTCAAAAAATGAGATAGGCCGTTAATACCTCAGGATTAATCCATTAAAATATATACCATAGTTTGTAGAATCTAACTTTCAGAGACTAAATAATATACACCAGTTTGAATCATTTATATCCAAGAAATGTAGCAAAACACATTTTGGCCTAATTTTATGAGGCTTATTTGCAAAATTTTAACCACTTAAGGACCAGAAGGATTTACCCTCTTAATGACCAGGGCATTTTTTGCAATACGGCAATGCGTCGCTTTAATTGACAATTGTGCGGCCGTGCGACATTGTACACAAACAACATTTATGACCTTCCCCCCGCCCCCCACACAAATAGCGTTTTCTTTTGCTGGTATTTGATCACCTCTGAGGTTTTAATTTTTTGCGCTATAAACAAAAAAAAAGTCACAATTTTGAAAAAACTCAATATTTACTTTTTGCTATAATCAATATCCAAAATAAATAAATACATTTTTCTTCATCAGTTTAGGCCAATATGTATTCTTCTACATATTTTGGGTAAAAAAGTTTGCAATAAGCATATATTGATTGGTTTGCGCAAAAGTTATAGCGTCTACAAAACAGGGCATTTTTATTATTTTATTTTTTTTACTAGTAATGGCAGTGATCAGTGATTTTTAGTGGGACTGCGATATTGGGGCAGACAGATTGGACACTTTTTTGGGACCACTGACATTGATACAGTAATCAGAGCTAAAAATAACCACTGATTACTGTATAAATGTCACTGGCAGGGAAGAGCTAATGCTAGCGGGTGATCAAGGGGTTAGGTTTTCCCTAGGTAGGTGTTTGTAACTGTAGGGGGAGTGGACTGACAAGGAGTAGAGAGATCGTTGTTCCTGATCACTAGGAACAGCAGATCTCTCTATAATACTAGAACGGAGATCTGTCTGTTTACACTGACAGATCACCATTCTGGCTCTCTGAGGAGCAATCGCGGATCGCTGGCAAACTTTGCGGCCGCCGACCATGCGCATTGGCTCCAAGGTCCCCTAGAGCTCTGATCTGTATCCATGCTGCAAGTCTGCAGCAGCTCTTTTCCCCACTTACACAGGCTTGGCTGAGAACAGTGGAAGCCATTGGCTCCCTCTGTCAGCCAAAACCTGTGAACAGAAAGCATTGGACGGGGTTGAGCTGTGTATATGAATGGACAGAAACAGTGTTAATTTAAAAAATGCTGTCTTCCTGTAGGATTGATGGCCCAGCCAAACGGACAGCAAAAAGTTCCAATTAAACAATGCACGTGCTTCTACTTAGAGAAGTGATATTGCACCTGGTTGCTTCTGACCCAAGCTAGAGGTGTGGGCTGGCTCCTGACAGCTTTGTACTAGCACTAGGCTGTGCCTTGATTATGGACAAGCTAAGTATTGCACCTTGTTGTCTCCTCTTATCCAGGCTTAGGGTGTAAAGCAAAGTAAAAGTGAAAGTAAGTTACTCACCCAGTCTCTTTTTGGTGAATCCTTAAGTCCAGGAGGCTACTGGCACATGCTTCCTGCTATGCAGGCCAAGTCTTCTCCGTCGGGTGGCTTTGGCTAAGCCTAGCTGAGGCTGGTAAAAAGAGGTGAAAATTCCAAATGAACCTTCTCTCCTCCATCCACTCTCTTCTTTCTCCTGTCCTTTCTACACCTGCCCTGGGCAGGTGTAGTAAGGACAGGAGTCCCCTCCAGCACAGGTGTCCCCTCCAGGCGACTGAACCCTGGACTCTGCTCCCTCACTGCCAGGCTACTGAACATTTATTCAAAAACATGTATAAAAAGACAGACAAATAATTAATTAGTGCACAGGGTAGTTCAAAATCAAAACCATATCCCTAGGCTGAGGCCCCCACCTCAATTAACAGGTGTGGTTCCTTAAGGTCGTGTATAAACATGAAGAAAAAAGGGAATTAGAGATCACCAAGAAACCTTATAAAGGATCACCATGGATTTAAAAAATCAACCTTATTGAATATGTTTAAAATGAATCAGTGCAAAAAACTACCACTGATGCAAACATTAAAAATGACAATGTTGTCAAACAACTAAGGCTGGGTTCACACATGTTCGGTGCGAATTCCAGCTCAGTTTTCTCTGCGAAGAGAAAAAAAAGCTGTTCAGCGGTTCCTCTCCATTGTAGCTGCAGATCAGTGAGCAGGGAGAGGGGGAGGTGTAGTGAGGAGAAGGAGAGAATTTGAGTTCAAAACGGAATGCATCTGCGAATCAGATGCGTTCCCATAGAAGATAATGTGCTTGTAATTCGCACCACAATGCCCAGAAAACGTACACATTATCTGGGAAATACGCAGTGCAAATGCAACACACATATGTGAACCAGATGCATTCAAATGAATGCATTTTAAAATGTCCTGCGAACTGGATGCTTTGTAAGCTGCATCTAATTTGCATAGGTGTGAACGAGGCCTCAGAGACCTGCCTGCAGCACACCTCATACAACCGCCACATTCAGTCCACACTGCAATAAGTCTATTGGGATACAAAGGCTCTTCCAGTCAGAGGGATAAGGAAGGATGAGGTTATTCAAATGGTAAAGCCACTCAATCCACAGAGACCAAAACCCTGGCAATCTTCCAATCAAAAGGGTGTAGCAATCCACATAGAATGCCACTGAGGCTGAATGTTCAGTTAAACCGCAATGAGGGTAATACAGGCAGGATGGGGAGATGAGGGCGGCATGGAAATGGGAGTAGCTGGCTTTATCTTAGATAGAGTCTATGGATAAATAGCAGAACCAGTCACATAAGTTGGTATAAGTCAACCCCACAACAGGAGATTCACAGCCAGGTGTTGCTGGATATATATAGACTGGGGAGGATTCATAACACAAGTCCCATATAGCATTCACTGGGTAGCATTTAGCGGCTGTACATCAGTATGCTCACCACCTCATGTCTAACAGAGGGGGGGGGGGGGGTTGTTGCAAATCCTCACGCTGTGTGCAGCCCATGCTTGCCAGCTCCTATTTCATAGTCCAATAGCCTGGAGAGATTGAAGTCCTTGTACCTTTATGAGGTTTCTTGGTGATCTCTAATCTGCATTTTTTTTCATACCGAACATGTATAGCCAATTTTCCCACCTTCTGGGCTTTACCACCCTAGGGATTGGTGTAAATGCCATAAATGTTCAGGTGTTGGCCTGTGTTCCTCCACTCTCTAAGTTCCAGAACTATCCAGCCAATTCTGGAAGACAGGGGAAGGAATAGCCCTTGGAGCTCTGCACAGCTACTTTAACCCCAGCTCCTCAGCCTATAGAGGAGCTAACTAAATTTACCCACTCTGTACACTGAGGGTGCTAGTTGATTTTATTGATATATTGATATGTTAAGTGTTCCAGCATGGTCTGAAGAAAAGCACTGATGTGATCAATAGATAAAGGGACAATGCCACTTTGCCCATTTAGGTCTTCACAAGCAGTTCCCTCAGAATCCCTGCAGCTTCTTCCTCCATCGCAGCCAGCACCAATACTTAGCATTTCTAGGTAGCACGTGACCTCTTTCCATGTTAAAGTGCTGGAGAATAGCAGCCAATCACTAGATGTACTGTTATATGTCGAACACTGGGGATTAATAGTGACAGCCACAACATGGTAGGAGCAGCAGGGGTGTGCTGCCAAGGTTGAGTATTGGGAATTGAAGGGGCCCCTTTGCAAAGACACAGTCTTTCTGTCCTAATAATGAGACACCCAATAATCACATGCACCTTTTCCCCAACACCACAACTGCAATCAGCAATAATTACTCATAAAAGCAAGTGTTTAGGATTGCAGTGCTGTAGTGGCAACAAGGCAGGGATGGATGTCTGACCACTGTAGAAAGACCACTTGTCACACACAGAGCAGTGGTCCTCATCTTCAGCCTGCTGCCTGTTTCTTGAATTTAGGGCCAGTGCTTGAAAACAGTTAAATGCCTACAAACATTAAGACACTTCAATGTATAATGCAGGTATAACCCAAACATTTTTTTTTTCTTAGCTTTTGATAAAGGGGGCAGCACAGTGGTGTAGTGGTTAGCACATTCACCTAGCAGCAATAGGGTTGCTGGTTCAAATCCCGACCACGACACTATCTGCCTGGAGTTTACATGTTCTCCCTGTGCCTGTGGGTTTCCTCCAGGTACTCTGGCTTCCTCCCACACTCCAAAGACATGCTGGTAGGTTAATTAGACCCTGTCCAAAAAAAAAAAAATGGCCATAATATATGTGTATGTCAATGTTGTAAGTGCGTCAGGACCCTACAGGTTAAAGGACCACATAAAAAAACTGCAGATGGACACCAGTGGCAAGAAAGCGCCCTGAGGTGATTCAGTTCGTATAGGTAGCGCTATACAAGTCATTCATTCATTCAAAGTAAGGAAAGGTTAAAATGTCTGTCATAAAAAAAATGGAGTTATAAGGTTTCTCTTTACTTACTGTCCCAAAGACACAACAGAACGTCTAAAGCCACGTACACACGATCCGAAATTCGGCCAGCAAAAGACCGATGAGAGTTTTTGGTCGGTAAATGCGATCATGTGCATTGCTCCATCGGACTTTTACTGCCCAAATTTTGGCCAGAAAAAGATTGCGAGCATGTTCTCAATTTTTCGGTCGGAAAGTCCCTATCCGAAAATGCGTTTGTGTGTATGCAATTTCCACGTGCAAAAACTCACACATTCTCAGATTCAACTACGAGACGGAAGCTATTGGCTACTGGCTATTGAACTTCTTTTCTAGTCTCGTCACACGTGTTGTATGTTACTGCATCCTTGGCAGACGGAATTTGGTGTGACCCTGCGTACGCAAGACCGCTTGAGGGAAATCCCTTCGGAATTCCATCGGGAAAACCATCAGAGCTTTTTCCGACCAAAATTCTGATCGTGTGTACATGGCATTGGAGAGCTGCCACCAGGTGTCTCCATTGAAAGACTTACCATCATGTCCTTCTGGTGATGACTCACCATTTTCTCTCACTTTCCATCTCAATGACAACCATCGCAAGGACAAATAGAAAAGCAACTCTCCCAAATAGGAACACAGCAAAAACATAACAGAGTGTCTAACCATTCCTTAATTTATCCAATACTAAAATACAAAGGTTTGCTTTTACATACACATTAACTCAGAATCATCATATCCATTATGGGCGACCATCTGCTAGAGATCTTGGTTCCACATCATACTTTAGAGCTCTACAATGTAAAATTATTCCTCGCAATACATTTGCTTACATGAAAGCATAGCTCCAAGACTTGTGTAAAGAAGGTACTGCATGTTGTACAGCGTGTGCACTGAACATAACATATAATTCCATTTAGAGAATGCCTTTCACCCCACAACCAGCTCTTTTTAAAGTTTGTTCTGTGTGAATGCAGCTTTCTAGTTCTCTTACTTTGTAATTTCTATGGCCTTAAACATAACTGCAGATCCTGACACTATTCATCACATAATAATTGTGGCAACATCATGTCCCATGTCAAAAAAGATTTTCAACACAATTACTTCTTTTTGTCACTTTGAATTTAACAAACATGCAGTAAAGCAAACACAAGGAGAAGGGCAGCCGTTAAGTATACACAGAATTTCCCAGATACTATCTAATTAATGAGACAAGGCATGTTTAAGGGAGGAGATGTTCTTTTGGTAAATATGATAAAGAACTATGTACATTTCCCTTTGTCATTCCATCCAACTTTGTTAGTGCTGGCGCAGGCCGCGGTCTCTCTTAATTGTTTGGCTCTGGTAAGGGCTGAGTCTGATCACTCACTGCATTGTTGAGTTGATGGGATTCGTGTAGCTGGTTATAAATTGATAATCTAAATTAATTCATTCAAGCAGAAATCGATTTTGTAACTCCTTGAGAGCTTGTAATAATGCTTACCTCCTACTGCTTGCTGCATTTGCTGTTTCATAAAAGCTGGTCGGAAACAGCTGGATTCAGGTGACCTGCTAGCTCATTAAATCTGTTACATGTTCCTTCTAGTAAATGATATTAACCAGAAATGTCCTCACGTTGATTTTTTTCCTTTAATTTTATGACAGAAATAACCTAATTTGTAACACAGAATAACAATCTCCTTGGATTACTTTGCCTTGTTAAAATATTTTATGCATTTTTCATTTACACGGAGGTAATGGAAAAACACTTAAACTATCTGTTATTTAAACCACAAGAGATATGTTACTGAAAGTCTGATAGCTTCCAAAATGATTGCCTCTTCATAGCCTCTGCTTTATTTCTGCAATAAAGGGAGGACATTTCAATTCATAGGTTAGTAAATAAAGCACAATACCTTTTCTTTTTCTTTTTTCGACGGAATTACCAGACAAGGAATTGGAATACTTTCTAAATTCATTTAGGAGTACGTGTCATACTTTCCCCTCCTGAGTTCTAATACCCATTATAAATGTTGCACTTGCTTCATCTGCAGGGGATGGAATCTCATTCTGAGCTGCACATTAAATGAATAGTTTTATATACTGTCCTTTCTGTTTTTAATGAAGGATTGCGGGGGGGGGGGGGGGGGACATTTGAATTAAAGCATGTCTGATGAATCAGAAGTAATTAGAAACATCTATTAGATAAGTAGAAGGCAAGATCCACATTGAAACACATTTTGTAAATGACATGTGGACATGATTGCAAAGTGACATTGATAAGCAAAATGATAATTTAGAATGACCATCATCACATATTTGGTTGAGATTAGATCCTCTTCCTTTCTTCTATGAGCTATTAACTTTGTACGAGAGGCCTCAGAATAAACCCAGTAATGTATTTTCTGCTAACTATGGAATGGCTAGTAGGAACAGACTGGAGTATTAATGTTAATTATCTTAACATAGGTTCAAATTAAAGTATACAAAACAAAAAAAGGTGTTCTTTGGTAAAAACCCACACATCTTCCTAGCCTGTCTTGCCCATCCAGGTATGTTTTTCAGATATGGAGTTTAAGGGTAACTGTATCTTTAATTGCACCTTGATTTTGGGTTCCTGCCCCATTCGGACAGCAACGTACAAATACATTTTATTACCATTTACAGTATCTCACAAAAGTGAGTCCACCCCTTACATTTTTGTAAATATTTTATTATATCTTTTCATGTGACAATACTGAAATAATTACACTTTGCTATGATGTAATGTAGTGAGTGTACAGCTTGTATAACAGTGTAAATTTGCTGTCCCCTCAAAATAACGCAACACACAATCAATGTCTAAACCGCTGGCAACAAAAGTGAGTACACCCCTAAGTAAAAAATTTCCAAATTGGGCCAAATGTGCCAATATTTTGTGTGACCACCATTCATTTCCAGCACGCCTTAACCCTCTTGGGTATCAAGCTCCCCAGAGCGTCACAGGTTGCCAGCGGAGTCCTCTTCCACTCCTCCATGACAGCATCACAGAGCTGGTGGATGTTAGAGACCTTGCGCTCCTCCACCTTTGAGGATGCCCCACAGATGCTCAATATGGTTTAGGTCTGGAGACATGCTTGGCCAGTCCATCATCTTTACCCTCAGCTTCTTTAGCAAGGCACTGGTCATCTTGGAGGTGTGTTTGGGGTCGTTATGTTGGAATACTGCCCTGAGGCCTAGTCCCCGAAGGGAGGGGCCCATGATCTGCTTCAGTATGTCACCATACATGTGGGCATTCATGGTTCCCTCAAACTGTAGATTCCCAGTGCCAGCAGCACTCATGCTGCCCCAGACCATGACACTTCCACCACCATGCTTGACTGTAGGCAAGACACCATCTGAACCAAATAAGTTTATCTTGGTTTCATCAGACCACGGGACGTGGTTCCAGTGATCCATGTCCTTAGTCTGCTTGTCCTCAGCAAATGGTTTGTGGACTTTTTTACGCATCATCTTTAGAAGAGGGTTCCTCATGGGATGACAGCCATACAGACCAATTTGATGCAATGTGTAGCATATGGTCTGATCACTGACAGGCTGACCCTCCCACCCCCCCACCCCTTTAACCTCTGGAGCAATACTGGCAGCACTCATACATCTATCTCCCAAAGACAACCTCTGGATAGGACGCCGAGCACGTGCACTCAACTTCTTGGGTTGACCATGGGATTTCCTGTTCTGAGTGGAACCTGTCCTGTTAAACCATTGTATGGTCTTGGCCACTGTGCTACAGCTCAGTTTCCGGTTCTTGGCAATCTTCTTATAGCCTAGACCATCTTTATGTAGAGCAACAATTCTTTTTTTCAGATCCTCAGAGAGTTCTTTGCCATGAGGTGCCATTTTGAACTTCCAGAGACCAGTATGAGAGAGTGAGAACACCAAATGTAACACACCTGCTCCCCATTCACACCTGTGCAACACTAATGTGTCACATGACACCAGGGAGAGAAAATGACTAATTAGGCCCAATTTGGACATTTTCACTTATGGGTGTACATTGTTTACATAATGTCACCAGTGCAGTACAGCATCATCATATAACAAGTGTGGCGGTGATCAGGGGCACTGACTGGTGACTATGTAAAATACAACTTTTTTTTTTACATTTTTTTAAATACGTTTTCTTTATTATTATTATTATTATTATTTTTTACATACTGTGACCAGAGCAATACAGTGTCTCCATAGTAACATTGTACTACTCTGGGGAGGTGATCGGGATTTAATTTTTTTTTTTTTTTTTACACACTACGATGGCTTATAACAGTGATACTCACTGTTATAAGCAACCATTTTTTCTGAATAAAATGCATTCATTTAGTGTGTACTATTGTGAGTAGCTGTGATTGGCCACAGCTAGACACATGGTACAGATGGGCTATGATTGGCTCTGTCTGTACCATGTGATCACTATGACCAATTACAGAGATCAACACAATAATACACAATGAATTGCATTAATGAAAGCCATCCATTGTGTACAATTGTCATGTGATCTACTGTGATTGGTCACAGTGTTCACATAGTACTGACTGCGGGCTGGTACACTGGTCTGTCATCCATTGTCTCATGGACAGGCATCAGCAAATGGGTGGGGGAAATTTGCCAGAGGGAAGAGCAAGCAGCAGCAAAAAATAGGATTTTTAAAACTGCTTACCTGTTAAATCCTTTTCTTTGAGGTACAACACGGGACACAGGGCCATAGTATATACTATGTGGGTTTAACCACTTCCCGACCAGCGCACGATGATGTACGTCGACAGAATGGCACGGGCAGGCATATTGGCGTACAGGTACGTCCAATATTCAATGCCACCCTGCCATCGGGAGCGCGCCGCCGGCGGCGCGCTCCCGCGCTGGTCGGGACCCCTGTGAGTCTGGTCGCGGGACCCGCGGACTCGATCGCCGTGGGCATCCCCGCGATCGTCTCACGGAGCGGCCGAATGGAGGAAATGCTGTGTAAACAACATTTCTCCATTCTGCCTAGCAACTAGTGACGCTGATCTCTGCTCCATGTGATTGGAGCAGAGATCAGTGTTCACTAAATGAAAGCCCAACCCCCCCACAGTTAGTAACACACCCCTAGGAACACTTAACCCCTACACTGCCACCCACTGGTTAACCCTTTCACTGCCAGTGTCATTTACACAGGAATCACTGCATTTATATAGCAGTGATTACTGTATAAATGACAATGGTCCCAAAAATGTGTCAAAAATGTCCGATGGGTCCCCCACAATGTCGCAGTCACAATAAAAAAAAAAATCGCTGATCGTCGCCATTACTAGTAAAAAAAAATAATAAAAAATTATTAATAAAAATGCTATAAAACTATCCCTATTTTGTAAACGCTATAACTTTTGCGCAAACCAATCAATAATCGCTTATTGCGATTTTTTTCAACAAAAATATGTAGAAGAATACATATCGGCCTAAACTGAGGGAAAAAAAATGTTTTTTTATATATTTTTGGGGGATATTTATTATAACAAAAAGTAAAAAATAACGCTCTATTTTTGTTTATAGCGCAAAAAATAAAAACCGCAGGGGTGATCAAATACCAGCAAAAAAAAAGCTCTATTTGTCGGAAAAAAAGGACGTCAATTTTGTTTGGGAGCCACGTCGCACGACCGCGCATTTGTCAGTTAAAGCGACGCAGTGCCGAATTGCAAAAAGTGGTCTGGTCTTTGACCAGCAAAATGGTCCGGTCTGCAAGTGGTTAATAGGCCACCTTCAGGTGCTGGACACTGGCACGCCCTAAATTTAAAAAAGTGCCCTCCCTATATAACCCCTCCCACTGGTGGAAGTACCTCAGTTTTGTAGCAAAGCAATACACACGTATACCAAAAAAGGGAGGACCTCTGTGTGCCATGATGTATCTCAAAGAAAAGGATTTTACAGGTAAGCCGTTTTAAAAATCCTATTTTTTGCTGCTGCTTGCTCACAACAATCACTTGACAAATCCATGTAGAAATAGTAGATTTTGACGTTGCCTGTCCTCTTTTAGGACTGTCAGGCAGAACAATATCTTGGTTTAAATGAAAACCTGATACTACTTTCAGTAGGAATTTAGGATGAGGTCATAATACAACCATATCTGTATGCAGAATCAAATATGGCTCTTTGCAAGAAAGAGCAGCCAACTCTGATACTCTTCTAGCAGAAGATATGGAAACCAAGAAAACTATTTTCCTTGTCAAGAGGACCAAGGGAATATCTCGAATAGGCTCACAAGGCTGCATTTGTAAAGCCGATAGGACAAAATTTAAGTCCCAAGGGTTCAAGGAGGAGCTAACTGGGGGATTGAAAAAAACACAGATAAGGCCAACACCTGGCCTTTGATAGTACTCAAGGCCAGCTTCATCTCTAATCCCATTTGTAAGAATTCAAAAATCCTACCTATGACATTTTCTGGGGTGTCAACCCCTGGATTCACACCAGGAGACATATGCCTTCCAGACTCTATAATATATGATTTTGGAGGCCGGCTTCCTAGCATTAACCATAGTAGAAACTACTGAAGTTGACAGCCCACAGTCCTTTAGAATGTGGGTGTCAATAGCCAAACCATTACATTTAACGTTTGTAAGGTAGGATGGAATACCAGACCCTGCGAGAAAAGGTCTGGCCACAGTGGTAGGGTCCAAGGGTCCCCTACTGCCATTGTTATGATCTCGGCAAAGCAAGATCTCCTGGGCCCCACTGGAGCCACAAGAGTCACCTCCTTCCCTTCTTTCTTGATCCTGCGAATAAGCCGCTGAAGCAAAATAGGAGGGAACGCATAGATCACTGATCCCAAGGAAAGACACCTTAGACACTGGCGAAAAAACTGAGGTACTCCCACCAGTCGGAGGTGCTATATAGTGAGGGCACTTTTTTAATTTAGGGTGTGCCAGTGTCCAGCACCTGAAGGTGGCCTATTAAACTCACATAGTAAGTACTATGGCTCTGTGTCCCATGATGTACCATAATAAAGTTATGCATAGGATCCAAATGCCATAGGCTCTCTGCCACTTTTAAACCTCCCTTCAATGGTCAAATAAATGAAAGGCTGTCTTGAGGCTGACATCTGTTGTCAGAAACAATAGGTTGAGACATGTTTGCTGGGCACAACTGGCATAACATTCTGGGTAAGTAAAGAGAAAAGCAGCAGTGCCTATACTATGGCAGGAGGAACTTCTTCAGAAAGTCAATCACAAAGCTTTTGATGAGATCACTCAAGAAAACATTCACTGCAACTGCTCCCATATTTATGTAATATTTATCGTAAAGTATCTGGCTTGCACAGCCCCACAGTAACACATTTCCAACTCATACAAACACTTTACACAATTTTTTTTTACATATTTACAACTGAGGAAGAATTATGACCGAGAAGCTGACTTTTAATAAAACCAAACAGACCTGTTTTAAAGAAGACTACCAAACAACCAATGCACATTTTACTGATAAATCAATATATTTATTTTTTTAAGTAGGTTTCACCTTTTGGGTATATGGGAATCTAGTAGGGTGGTACATTGAACCTGGGGTAAGGCTGTGTTAGTTGCAGTGTTTTCACTTTTGTTTTTTCAAAGGATGCAGTAAAAAATGAAGCTCTAAAAAAGCCTGTCAGCAACTAATGCGCTCAAATCACTGCAAGCTAAAAGATCTAATATAATAAAAAGAGAAAATACCAAAATTATTAGAAAAAAAAGTAGCAAAGGTTTTGACAACTGAAGAGCTAAGTAACAAGCCTTAAAAAAGACTTTCCTTTTATTAAAAAAATAATAAAAACGCACATTTTTTTTTGCAGGTAAATTTATTTATTAACTTTTTTGGTGCCCCTAAAGCATTGCTGGTGCCATACAGGTTTCCTGGATATCTTTCAGTTTATCTGTGTGCCTGTACATCCTGTACGGGCAAACAAATACACTGACAAGAAGACTCAATGTGCTGTGGAGTGCCATGTGAATGAATGACGTGGCCATGTGGAACTTCTCCCTGTATTGCTGTCACAGGAAGGGTAACGGGTAGCGCCTGTAGGATAGGGAACATGTTCCACCCTAAAAATAGGCGGAACATGTAACATGTTCCCCAAGGTGAGCTTATCCTTTAAAAGGGTTTGAAAATGTACAGATCTGTGCACACAGGGTAGGCACATGAGAAGAATTACCTCAGCACTGCAATCAGCTCAATACTCATTTAGTAAAAGAGATGAAAACCCAATCACTAAAATCTCATATAAGCTTTAACATGATAATATCACTTGGAAAGCCTCCCTCAAAGACAAATCACCTGCAAAGGTCAGTTTTTGCCAAAAAAAAACCTCAACCCCAGATTTTAATGTTTTATTATCATCTTACTATTCAACAACACATATTAAATACAACATAATTTAAACCTCATGCACACGGGGCGTTTTTACAGCTGCTGTTTTTGGCTTTAGGCGTTTTTTCTGTAGCCGGTAAACTCCCTGGCATGTTATCCTTGCACACATAGGCTTTTATCAGTGTTTTTTGGCATGGGTGATTTCTGGCTGGAACCCCCCACTCCAGAATTAGTGGCTTTCAAGAGTTTTTCAGCTGTAAAAATGCTCTAACTCTGAAAAACGCTATGAAACGAAGCTATTCAAAGTTTATGAGACTTAAGCTTTTGTAGGGGTATAAACGCTAATGCAAAAAAAGTTGCATAATGAGGCAAAACCTGTGTTTTTAACACAGCATTCTACAGCTAAAGCTACTGGTGTTTATGGAATGTCCAGTGTACATGAGGCCTTAAAGTAAAAGCCTTGATAACACAATGAAACCTGCACAGTTTATCATAGGAGATCATATCCTGTCACACGACAGTTCTAGTATGTGCACTGAAATTTCCCTACCGGCCTAAAGCATGTCTAAGCCCTTGTACAAACGGTCGGACATTCCGACGGAAAATGTCCGATCGGACCATGTTGTCGGATAATCCGACCGTGTGTGGGCTCCTTCGGACTGTTTCCGTCGGAATATCCAACCGACAAAGTTTTAGAGCTGGGCTATAAAATTTTGTAGAGAATTCCGATCGGACAAAGTGCCACGCATGCTCAGATCAAATTACGAGACCAAAGCTATTGGCTACTAGCCTGAACGTAGTCCCGTTGTAACCAAACGTCATCACATTCCGAACTATCGCATTTTCCGACAACTTTGTCCGACCGTGTGTATGCAACACCAGTTTCGAACAAAATCCGTCCGTGTGTACAAGGGCTAAGAGAATCGAAGGCATGGCCTCATTTTATTTTACTTGTTTCGGACATCCTTGGAATATATGCAACCTATGTAAGTTAGAAGAAAAGATGGGCAGAGGATGTACCCACCTCTTGGGCAGTATTAAAAATAGTGCAATGAATTTACAAAACTGTGTAAATGTCTATAACAGTGCATTTCTTTTATGGGATTTTAAAGCGATTCCAATCAACATCTGAAAGACACCAGTAAAAACTGTAGGTAACCGAAGATTGTTTGGGTCTCAACAGCAACTCCATGCAAAAAATGAAGCATGGTTTGTCAACACTTTTTGAGAAACAATGCAACTGTGCAAATTGAGAAATTAGTCCACTGTTCATTTTTTGCAGTCATATAACCCTTGCTGTTAAAAGAGTCTTCTGCTTCTTTGTGAGACTGCAATCTTTTGTTACATGATTTTGGGTTGTGCAATCTGCTAAAACCACCCAACATTTGGCAGGTTCATAGCACAAGTTAACATGGGTTTAGTATAGGGTTTAGGTTTAACAGCTAACCTTAAAGGAACATTTACTAAGCCGCACTGACCAGTCACTCAGCAGCCGAGCTGTCCTTTCATTCATCGGTTATTCTTTTCAGAGTTCATGTTTAAGCCAGACAGATATTAAAGAATAGCTACAATTACATCTAGAGAAATTATTAGTTTTTAATCAGAAGATTAAGCTATTAAGATAATGGTACTTAAGATTTATTTTATTAACTTAATAAAATTAAAACTCTGTGGAAATAAACCATCCTTTTAATTGTCAGACAGAGAATAACTGCATTGATTTTTATCTCCTGATAATAACAAAACCGTCCAAAAATTATTTCACACAAAATGTACTTTTGAGAGTTTGAAGAGCACACTGACGTGTGTCATCTCTTGAACATATATGGCATTAAAAAAATTAAAAAGTAATAAAAAGTGGTAACAAAGGAAAGAACATTAGTATGTGGTCATAAAAACAAATGAAACACTAACTGATTGCCGTTTCAAAGACCCCGTCAAAATGAATGCATTACTGTTAATGGAGTAATGAAAAATATGATAATTATTTTGGATATTCATCAATAATAGAGCACGGAGCTCATATAGTGCTTAACAAGAGCACTTGCTATCTCTTAACAGTAGATGGATTCTTTAAAACCCTGCAGAAAATTACAATCTTAAAAATAT